>NC_134361.1:154169820-154769820 GCF_048569485.1 Anomaloglossus baeobatrachus | reverse complement strand
CTCCTCTTGTGCCAGGAACAAGACGCCCAAACATCTGCCATATGGCCGTCTTCTGCCTCTGCCTATACCCTCCGTTACGTGGCAACACATTGCAATGGACTTTATTACGGACTTGCCCCTGTCCTCCGGACACACAGTCATATGGGTCGTAGTGGATCGGTTCTCCAAAATGGCTCATTTCATCCCTATGGCTGGACTGCCCTCAGCCCAGGAACTCGCTGACGCTTACATACAGCACATCTTCCGGTTGCATGGCTTTCCATCACACATTGTGTCCGACAGAGGAACTCAGTTTACCTCCCGCTTCTGGAGGGCTCTCTGCAAACATCTGGGAGTGACTCTGGACTTTTCTTCAGCCTACCATCCTCAGTCGAATGGCCAAGTGGAACGAGTCAATCAGATATTGACCTCCTTCTTACGTCACTACGTCAACGCCCATCACGACGACTGGTCCACGCTTCTTCCTTGGGCTGAATTCTCCCATAACCACCACGTCAGTGAGTCCTCCTCCAGCTCTCCCTTC
This sequence comes from Anomaloglossus baeobatrachus, assembly GCF_048569485.1. Taxonomy (NCBI): domain Eukaryota; kingdom Metazoa; phylum Chordata; class Amphibia; order Anura; family Aromobatidae; genus Anomaloglossus; species Anomaloglossus baeobatrachus. Next base: position 154,769,297 of record NC_134361.1, on the reverse strand, counting down.
CATGTCGTTTATGGACTTCAGCCTTCCGTCCCGTTACCTGTATCCTCTTCCTCGGATGTCCCTGCTGCTGATGCTGTAGCCCGTGACTTTGCAACAATTTGGGACTCTGTCAAGGCGTCCCTTGGACGTGCTTCCCTGCGGATGAAGAGACACGCAGACAAGAGGCGTCTGGATCCTCCGCGTTTCTCTCCAGGAGATCTGGTCTGGCTTGCTTCCAAGTACGTCCGATTGAAGCTACCATCATACAAGCTGGGTCCTCGCTACATCGGGCCGTTTAAAGTCCTCAGCAAAATAAATGAGGTCTCCTCCAAGCTGCAGCTCCCGGCCACGATGAGGATACCCAACTCCTTCCACGTCTTTCTGCTCAAGCCGGTTGTCCTTGGTCCCTTCTCCGCTGCTGTCAGTTCGGCTCCTCCTCCTATTGCTGATGATGACATCTATGCGGTAAGGGATATCGTGGCCATGAAAACCGTACGGGGCCGGCAGTTCTTCTTGGTGGACTGGGCAGGGTATGGTCCTGAGGATAGGTCCTGGGAACCCCGGGAGAATGTGGGTACTCCTCTGATACGTGCCTTCCTGTCCTGGTTGCGGGGAGGGGGACGTGGGGGGGGTACTGTCACGCTCCCGGGGTCCCCTGCCCTGCTTCCCGGCTCCCCTGCCTCGCTCCCCGGCTCACCTGCCACGCTCCCCGGCTCCTCTGTTAGGCGTCCCCTGCTCCACAGCCTCCAGCCCCCATCACCTGCGGTCCCCAGGCGGCCCGGTCCCCGCTCCCGGTGCCCATAAGCAGCTCTGCTCCAGGCCGGCTCCCCTGCTTCCTATTCACCGCTCCCTCCCCTGGCTTCTGGCACCCGGGCCTCGCGCATGCGCATTAGGGCGCGCGCGCGGTCATTGACCCTCTCTTAAAGGGCCAGCATCCACTGACAGGATATTGAACACACAGGTACAGGGTATAAAGGGGTTTAGTATCCAAGTGGGTGGGGCCTGTTCTTCGTGTTTTCCTAAGCTAGGTGTCAGGTCTCCTTGCGTCTGCTGGTATACTTACCTATCTCTCTTCTAGAGCCGCTCCTGCCTCGCCATCCGGTCCTGACGATTCTCGAACCCCGAACGCTGACTGTCTGCCATCCCGTCAGTCCGTACCATCTCTGATCCCTGTGGTGACCCATCCTCTCGCTCCATCGGTTCCGGAATCTGCCTGACAACATCTCGGCCTCCGAACCTGAGCTCCGTCACCCGGACTACCATCAGTGACTCCGTGGTCCCAGGGACTTCTCCACTCCACTCTTTTGAACGGACTGTCCTGCTACCTGTAGTGCTCCGGCTACCGGACCCCTTGCCTTCAGTACGGTGTTCGGCCCAGTGGATCCACCTCCTGGGTCTGCCCGTCCACCTGGCCCTAACAGTAACAATGAGCTTGAGTGTGCAATGCAGAGGTTCTGCAAATAGATTTGCACTAGTGGGACACTAATGGAAGTCCAACAGCCACTTTTAGGATGCCACTAAGTTTCTTCAGTGTTTGCTAGTATAATGGCTTAGTAACAATGAGCTTGAGTGTGAAGTGCAAAGGTGCTGCAAGTAGATTTGCACTAGTGGGACACTAATGGAAGTCCAACAGCCACTTTTAGGATGCCACTAAGTTTCCTCAGTGTTTGCTAGTATAATGGCTTAGTAACAATGAGCTTGAGTGTGCAATGCAGAGGTGCTGCAAATAGATTTGCACTAGTGGGACACTAATGGAAGTCCAACAGCCACTTTTAGGATGCCACTAAGTTTCCTCAGTTTTTGTTAGTATATTGGCTTAGTAACAATGAGCTTGAGTGTGCAATGCAGAGCTTCTGCAAATAGATTTGCACTAGTGGGACCCTAATGGAAGTCCAACAGCCACTTTTAGGATGCCACTAAGTTTCTTCAGTGTTTGCTAGTATAGTGGCTTAGTAACAATGAGCTTGAGTGTGCAATGCAGAGGTGCTGCAAATAAATTTGCACTAGTGGGACACTAATGGAAGTCCAACAGCCACTTTTAGGATGCCAATAAGTTTCCTCAGTGTTTTCTAATATAATGGCTTAGTAACAATGAGCTTGAGTGTGCAATGCATAGGTGCTGCAAAAAGATTTGCACTAGTGGGACACGAATGGAAGTCCAACAGCCACTTTTAGGATGCCACTAAGTTTCCTCAGTTTTTGCTAGTATATTGGCTTAGTAACAATGAGCTTGAGCGTGCAATGCAGAGGTTCTGCAAATAGATTTGCACTAGTGGGACACTAACGGAAGTCCAACAGCCACATTTAGGATGCCACTAAGTTTCCTCAGTGTTTGCTAGTATAATGGCTTAGTAACAATGAGCTTGAGTGTGCAATGCAGAGGTGCTGCAAATAGATTTGCACTAGTGGGACACTAATGGAAGTCCAACAGCCACTTTTAGGATGCCACTAAGTTTCCTCAGTGTTTGCTAGTATAATGGCTTAGTAACAATGAGCTTGAGTATGCAATGCAGAGGTGCTGCAAATAGATTTGCACTAATGGGACACTAATGGAAGTCCAACAGCCACTTTTAGGATGCCACTAAGTTTCCTCAGTTTTTGTTAGTATATTGGCTTAGTAACAATGAGCTTGAGTGTGCAATGCAGAGGTTCTGCAAATAGATTTGCACTAGTGGGACACTAATGGAAGTCCAACAGCCACTTTTAGGATGCCACTAAGTTTCTTCAGTGTTTGCTAGTATAGTGGCTTAGTAACAATGAGCTTGAGTGTGCAATGCAGAGGTGCTGCAAATAGATTTGCACTAGTGGGACACTAATGGAAGTCCAACAGCCACTTTTAGGATGCCAATAAGTTTCCTCAGTGTTTTCTAATATAATGGCTTAGTAACAATGAGCTTGAGTGTGCAATGCATAGGTGCTGCAAAAAGATTTGCACTAGTGGGACACGAATGGAAGTCCAACAGCCACTTTTAGGATGCCACTAAGTTTCCTCAGTTTTTGCTAGTATATTGGCTTAGTAACAATGAGCTTGAGTGTGCAATGCAGAGGTTCTGCAAATAGATTTGCACTAGTGGGACACTAACGGAAGTCCAACAGCCACATTTAGGATGCCACTAAGTTTCCTCAGTGTTTGCTAGTATAATGGCTTAGTAACAATGAGCTTGAGTGTGCAATGCATAGGTGCTGCAAAAAGATTTGCACTAGTGGGACACGAATGGAAGTCCAACAGCCACTTTTAGGATGCCACTAAGTTTCCTCAGTTTTTGCTAGTATATTGGCTTAGTAACAATGAGCTTGAGTGTGCAATGCAGAGGTTCTGCAAATAGATTTGCACTAGTGGGACACTAACGGAAGTCCAACAGCCACATTTAGGATGCCACTAAGTTTCCTCAGTGTTTGCTAGTATAATGGCTTAGTAACAATGAGCTTGAGTGTGCAATGCAGAGGTGCTGCAAATAGATTTGCACTAGTGGGACACTAATGGAAGTCCAACAGCCACTTTTAGGATGCCACTAAGTTTCCTCAGTGTTTGCTAGCATAAAGGCTTAGTAACAATGAGCTTGAGTGTGCAATGCAGAGGTACTGCAAATAGATTTGCACTAATGGTTCACTAATGGAAGTCCAACAGCCACTTTTAGGATGCCACTAAGTTTCTTCAGTGTTTGCTAGTATAATGGCTTAGTAACAATGAGCTTGAGTGTGCAATGCAGAGGTGCTGCAAATAGATTTGCACTAGTGGGACACTAATGGAAGTCCAACAGCCACTTTTAGGATGCCACTAAGTTTCCTCAGTTTTTGTTAGTATATTGGCTTAGTAACAATGAGCTTGAGTGTGCAATGCAGAGGTTCTGCAAATAGATTTGCACTAGTGGGACACTAATGGAAGTCCAACAGCCACTTTTAGGATGCCACTAAGTTTCTTCAGTGTTTGCTAGTATAGTGGCTTAGTAACAATGAGCTTGAGTGTGCAATGCAGAGGTGCTGCAAATAGATTTGCACTAGTGGGACACTAATGGAAGTCCAACAGCCACTTTTAGGATGCCAATAAGTTTCCTCAGTGTTTTCTAATATAATGGCTTAGTAACAATGAGTTTGAGTGTGCAATGCATAGGTCCTGCAAAAAGATATGCACTAGTGGGACACGAATGGAAGTCCAACAGCCACTTGTAGGATGCCACTAAGTTTCCTCAGTGTTTGCTAGTATAATGGCTTAGTAACAATGAGCTTGAGTGTGCAATGCAGAGGTGCTGCAAATAGATTTGCACTAGTGGGACACTAATGGAAGTCCAACAGCCACTTTTAGGATACCACTAAGTTTCCTCAGTGTTTGCTAGTATAATGGCTTAGTAACAATGAGCTTGAGTATGCAATGCAGAGGTGCTGCAAATAGATTTGCACTAATGGGACACTAATGGAAGTCCAACAGCCACTTTTAGGATGCCACTAAGTTTCCTCAGTGTTTGCTAGTATAAAGGCTTAGTAACAATAAGCCTGAGTGTGCAATGCAGAGGTGCTGAGAATAGATTTGCACTAATGGGACACTAATGGAAGTCCAACAGCCACTTTTAGGATGCCACTAAGTTTCCTCAGTGTTTGCTAGTATAATGGCTTAGTAACAATGAGCTTGAGTATGCAATGCAGAGGTGCTGCAAATAGATTTGCACTAATGGGACACTAATGGAAGTCCAACAGCCACTTTTAGGATGCCACTAAGTTTCCTCAGTTTTTGTTAGTATATTGGCTTAGTAACAATGAGCTTGAGTGTGCAATGCAGAGCTTCTGCAAATAGATTTGCACTAGTGGGACACTAATGGAAGTCCAACAGCCACTTTTAGGATGCCACTAAGTTTCTTCAGTGTTTGCTAGTATAATGGCTTAGTAACAATGAGCTTGAGTGTGCAATGCAGAGGTGCTGCAAATAGATTTGCACTAGTGGGACACTAATGGAAGTCCAACAGCCACTTTTAGGATGCCAATAAGTTTCCTCAGTGTTTTCTAATATAATGGCTTAGTAACAATGAGCTTGAGTGTGCAATGCATAGGTGCTGCAAATAGATTTGCACTAATGGGACACTAATGGAAGTCCAACAGCCACTTTTAGGATGCCAATAAGTTTCCTCAGTGTTTTCTAATATAATGGCTTAGTAACAATGAGTTGAGTGTGCAATACATAGGTGCTGCAAATAGATTTGCACTAGTGGGACACTAATGGAAGTCCAACAGCCACTTTTAGGATGCCACTAAGTTTCCTCAGTTTTTGCTAGTATATTGGCTTAGTAACAATGAGCTTGAGTGTGCAATGCAGAGGTTCTGCAAATAGATTTGCACTAGTGGGACACTAACGGAAGTCCAACAGCCACTTTTAGGATGCCACTAAGTTTCCTCAGTGTTTGCTAGTATAATGGCTTAGTAACAATGAGCTTGAGTGTGCAATGCAGAGGTGCTGCAAATAGATTTGCACTAGTGGGACACTAATGGAAGTCCAACAGCCACTTTTAGGATGCCACTAAGTTTCCTCAGTGTTTGCTAGTATAAAGGCTTAGTAACAATGAGTTTCAGTGTGCAATGCAGAGGTGCTGCGAATAGATTTGCACTAATGGGACACTAATAGAAGTCCAACAGCCACTTTTAGGATGCCACTAAGTTTCCTCAGTGTTTGCTAGTATAAAGGCTTAGTAACAATGAGCTTGAGTGTGCAATGCAGAGGTGCTGCGAATAGATTTGCATTAATGGGACACTAATAGAAGTCCAACAGCCACTTTTAGGATGCCACTAAGTTTCCTCAGTTTTTGTTAGTATATTGGCTTAGTAACAATGAGCTTGAGTGTGCAATGCAGAGGTTCTGCAAATAGATTTGCACTAGTGGGACACTAATGGAAGTCCAACAGCCACTTTTAGGATGCCACTAAGTTTCCTCAGTGTTTGCTAGTATAGTGGCTTAGTAACAATGAGCTTGAGTGTGCAATGCAGAGGTGCTGCAAATAGATTTGCACTAATGGGACACTAATGGAAGTCCAACAGCCACGTTTAGGATGCCAATAAGTTTCCTCAGTGTTTTCTAATATAATGGCTTAGTAACAATGAGCTTGAGTGTGCAATTCATAGGTGCTGCAAAAAGATTTGCACTAGTGGGACACGAATGGAAGTCCAACAGCCACTTTTAGGATGCCACTAAGTTTCCTCAGTTTTTGCTAGTATATTGGCTTAGTAACAATGAGCTTGAGTGTGCAATGCAGAGGTTCTGCAAATAGATTTGCACTAGTGGGACACTAACGGAAGTCCAACAGCCACATTTAGGATGCCACTAAGTTTCCTCAGTGTTTGCTAGTATAATGGCTTAATAACAATGAGCTTGAGTGTGCAATGCAGAGGTGCTGCAAAAAGATTTGCACTAGTGGGACACTAATGGAAGTCCAACAGCCACTTTTAGGATGCCACTAAGTTTCCTGTGTTTGCTAGTATAATGGCTTAGTAACAATGAGCTTGAGTATGCAATGCAGAGGTGCTGCAAATAGATTTGCACTAATGGGACACTAATGGACGTCCAACAGCCACTTTTAGGATGCCACTAAGTTTCCTCAGTTTTTGCTAGTATATTGGCTTAGTAACAATGAGCTTGAGTGTGCAATGCAGAGGTTCTGCAAATAGATTTGCACTAGTGGGACACTAATGGAAGTCCAACAGCCACTTTTAGGATGCCAATAAGTTTCCTCAGTGTTTTCTAATATAATGGCTTAGTAACAATGAGCTTCAGTGTGCAATGCATAGGTGCTGCAAATAGATTTGCACTAGTGGGACACTAATGGAAGTCCAACAGCCACTTTTAGGATGCCACTAAGCTTCCTCAGTGTTTGCTAATATAAAGGCTTAGTAACAATGAGCTTGAGTGTGCAATGCAGAGGTGCTGCGAATAGATTTGCACTAATGGGACACTAATGGAAGTCCAACAGCCACTTTTAGGATGCCACTAAGTTTCCTCAGTTTTTGCTAGTATATTGTCTTAGTAACAATGAGCTTGAGTGTGCAATGCAGAGGTTCTGCAAATAGATTTGCACTAGTGGGACACTAATGGAAGTCCAACAGCCACTTTTAGGATACCAATAAGTTTCCTCAGTGTTTTCTAATATAATGGCTTAGTAACAATGAGCTTCAGTGTGCAATGCATAGGTGCTGCAAATAGATTTGCACTAGTGGGACACTAATGGAAGTCCAACAGCCACTTTTAGGATGCCACTAAGCTTCCTCAGTGTTTGCTAATATAAAGGCTTAGTAACAATAAGCTTGAGTGTGCAATGCAGAGGTGCTGCAAATAGATTTGCACTAATGGGACACTAATGGAATTCCAACAGCCACTTTTAGGATGCCACTTAAGCGGGCTTTACATGCTGCGACATCGCTAATGCGGAGTCGTTGGGGTCACGGAATTCGTGACGCACATCCGGCCGCATTAGCGATGCCGTTGCGTGTGACACCGATAAGCGATTTTGCATCGTTGCAAAAACGTGCAAAATCGCTAATCGGCGACATGGGGGTCCATTCTCAAATCTCGTTACTGCAGCAGCAGGTTGTTCCTCGTTCCTGCGGCAGCACACATCGCTGCGTGTGACGCCGCAGGAACGAGGAAGCTCCCCTTACCTGCCTCCTGGCCGCTATGCGGAAGGAAGGAGGTGGGCGGGATGTTACGTCCCACTCAGCTCCGCCCCTCCGCTGCTATTGGGCGGCGGTTCAGTGACGTCGCTGTGACACCGCACGGACCGCCCCCTTAGACAGAAGGCGGTTCGCCCGTCACAGCGACGTCGCTGGACAGGTATGTATGTGTGACGGCTGTTGTGCGGCACGGGCAGCGATTTGCCCGTGTCGCGCAACATATGGGGGCGGGTCCCCACACTAGCGATATCGGGACCGATATCGCAGTGTGTAAAGTAGCCTTAAGTTTCCTCAGTGTTTGCTAGTATAATGGCTTAGTAACAATGAGTTTGAGTGTGCAATGCAAAGGTGCTGCAAATAGATTTGCACTAGTGAGACACTAATGGAACTCCAACAGCCACTTTTAGGATGCCACTAAGTTTCCTCAGTGTTTGCTAGTATAATGGCTTAGTTACAATGAGCTTGAGTGTGCAATGTAGAGGTTCTGCAAATAGATTTGCACTAGTGGGACACTAATGGAAGTCCAACAGCCACTTTTAGGATGCCACTAAGTTTCTTCAGTGTTTTCTAGTATAATGGCATAGTAACAATGAGCTTGAGTGTGCAATGCAGAGGTGCTGCAAATAGATTTGCACTAGTGGGACACTAATGGAAGTCCAACAGCCACTTTTAGGATGCCACTAAGTTTCCTCAGTGTTTGCTACCTTAGTATAATAGCTTAGTAACAATGAGCTTGAGTGTGCAATGCAGAGGTGCTGCAAATAGATTTGCACTAGTGGGACACTAATGGAAGTCCAACAGCCACTTTTAGGATGCCACTAAGTTTCCTCAGTGTTTGCTAGTATATAGGCTTAGTAACAATGAGCTTGAGTGTGCAATGCAGAGGTGCTGCAAATAGATTTGCACTAGTGGGACACTAATGGAAGCCCAACAACCACTTTTAGGATGCCGCTAAGTTTCCTCAGTTTTTGCTAGTATTTTGGCTTAGTAACAATGAGCTTGAGTGTGCAATGCAGAGGTTCTGCAAATAGATTTGCACTAGTGGGACACTAATGGAACTCCAACAGCCACTTTTAGGATGCCACTAAGTTTCCTCAGTGTTTGCTCGTATAAAGGCTTAGTAACAATGAGCTTGAGTGTGCAATGCAAAGGTGCTGCAAATAGATTTTCACTAGTGGGACACTAATGGAACTCCAACAGCCACTTTTAGGATGCCACTAAGTTTCCTCAGTGTTTGCTAGTATATTGGCTTAGTAACAATGAGCTTGAGTGTGCAATGCAGAGGTTCTGCAAATAGATTTGCACTAGTGGGACACTAATGGAAGTCCAACAGCCACTTTTAGGATGCCACTAAGTTTCTTCAGTGTTTTCTAGTATAATAGTATAGTAACAATGAGCTTGAGTGTGCAATGCAGAGGTGCTGCAAATAGATTTGCACTAGTGGGACACTAATGGAAGTCCAACAGCCACTTTTAGGATGCCACTAAGTTTCCTCAGTTTTTGCTAGCATCTTGGCTTAGTAACAATGAGCTTGAGTGTGCAATGCAGAGTTGCTGCAAATAGATTTGCACTAGTGGGACACTAATGGAAGTCCAACAGCCACTTTTAGGATGCCACTAAGTTTCCTCAGTTTTTGCTAGCATCTTGGCTTAGTAACAATGAGCTTGAGTGTGCAATGCAGAGGTGCTGCAAATAGATTTGCACTAGTGGGACACTAATGGAAGTCCAACAGCCACTTTTAGGATGCCACTAAGTTTCTTCAGTGTTTTCTAGTATAATTGCTTAGTAACAAAGAGCTTGAGTGTGCAATGCAGAGGTGCTGCAAATAGAAATGCACTAGTGGGACACTAATGGAAGTCCAACAGCCACTTTTAGGATGTCACTAAGCTTCCTCAGTGTTTGCTAGTATAATGGCTTAGTAACAATGAGCTTGAATATGCAATGCAGAGGTGCTGCAAATAGATTTGCACTAATGGAACACTAATGGAAGTCCAATAGCCACTTTTAGGATGCCACTAAGTTTCCTCAGTGTTTGCTAGTATAAAGGCTTAGTAACAATAAGCTTGAGTGTGCAATGCAGAGGTGCTGCAAATAGATTTGCACTAATGGGACACTAATGGAAGTCCAACAGCCACTTTTAGGATGCCACTTAAGCGGGCTTTACATGCTGCGACATCGCTAATGCGGAGTCGTTGGGGTCACGGAATTCGTGACTCACATCCGGCCGCATTAGCGATGCCGTTGCGTGTGACACCGATAAGCGATTTTGCATCGTTGCAAAAACGTGCAAAATCGCTAATCGGCGACATGGGGGTCCATTCTCAAATCTCGTTACTGCAGCAGTAACGAGGTTGTTCCTCGTTCTTGCGGCAGCACACATCGCTGCGTGTGACGCCGCAGTAACGAGGAAGCTCCCCTTACCTGCCTCCCGGCCGCTATGCGGAAGGAAGGAGGTGGGCGGGATGTTACGTCCCGCTCAGCTCCGCCCCTCCGCTGCTATTGGGCGGCGGTTCAGTGACGTCGCTGTGACACCGCACGGACCGCCCCCTTAGACAGGAGGCGGTTCGCCCGTCACAGCGACGTCGCTGGAAAGGTATGTATGTGTGACGGCTGTTGTGCGGCACAGGCAGCGATTTGCCCGTGTCGCGCAACAGATGGGGGCGGGTCCCCACACTAGCGATATAGGGACCGATATCGCACTGTGTAAAGTAGCCTTAAGTTTCCTCAGTGTTTGGTAGTATAATGGCTTAGTAGCAATGAGTTTGAGTGTGCAATGCAAAGGTGCTGCAAATAGATTTGCACTAGTGAGACACTAATGGAACTCCAACAGCCACTTTTAGGATGCCACTAAGTTTCCTCAGTGTTTGCTAGTATAATGGCTTAGTAACAATGAGCTTGAGTGTGCAATGCAGTGGTTCTGCAAATAGATTTGCACTAGTGGGACACTAATGGAAGTCCAACAGCCACTTTTAGGATGCCACTAAGTTTCTTCAGTGTTTTCTAGTATAATGGCATAATAACAATGAGCTTGAGTGTGCAATGCAGAGGTGCTGCAAATAGATTTGCACTAGTGGGACACTAATGGAAGTCCAACAGCCACTTTTAGGATGCCACTAAGTTTCCTCAGTGTTTGCTACCGTAGTATAATAGCTTAGTAACAATGAGCTTGAGTGTGCAATGCAGAGGTGCTGCAAATAGATTTGCACTAGTGGGACACTAATGGAAGTCCAACAGCCACTTTTAGGATGCCACTAAGTTTCCTCAGTTTTTGCTAGTATATTGGCTTAGTAACAATGAGCTTGAGTGTGCAATGCAGAGGTTCTGCAAATAGATTTGCACTAGTGGGACACTAATGGAAGTCCAACAGCCACTTTTAGGATGCCACTAAGTTTCCTCAGTGTTTGCTAGCATAATTGCTTAGTAACAATGAGCTTGAGTGTGCAATGCAGAGGTGCTGCAAATAGATTTGCACTAGTGGGACACTAATGGAAGTCCAACAGACTTTTTTAGGATGCCACTACGTTTCCTCAGTGTTTGCTAGTATAATAACTTAGTAACAATGAGCTTGAGTGTGCAATGCAGAGGTGCTGCAAATAGATTTGCACTAGTGGGACACTAATGGAAGTCCAACAGCCACTTTTAGGATGCCACTAAGTTTCCTCAGTGTTTGCTAGTATATAGGCTTAGTAACAATGAGCTTGAGTGTGCAATGCAGAGGTGCTGCAAGTAGATTTGCACTAGTGGGACACTAATGGAAGTCCAACAGCCACTTTTTGGATACCACTAAGTTTCCTCAGTGTTTGCTGGTATAATGGCTTAGTAACAATGAGCTTAAGTGTGCAATGCAGAGGTGCTGCAAATAGATTTGCACCAGAGGGACACTTATGGAAGTCCAACAGCCACTTTTAGGATGCCACTAAGTTTCCTCAGTGTTTGCTAGTATAATGACTTAGTAACAATGAGCTTGAGTGTGCAATGCAGAGGTGCTGCAAATAGATTTGCTCTAGTGGGACACTAATGGAAGTCCAACAGCCACTTTTAGGATGCCAATAAGTTTCCTCAGTGTTTGCTAGTTTAATGGCTTAGTAACAATGAGCTTGAGGTTGCAATGCAGAGGTGCTGCAAATAGATTTGCACTAGTGGGACACTAATGGAAGTCCAACAGCCACTTGTAAGATGCCACTAAGTTTCCTCAGTGTTTGCTAGTATAATGGCTTAGTAACAATGAGCTTGAGTGTGCAATGCAGAGGTGCTGCAAATAGATTTGCCCTAGTGGGACACTAATGGAAGTCCAACAGACTTTTTTAGGATGTCACTACGTTTCCTCAGTGTTTGCTAGTATAATGGCTTAGTAACAATGAGCTTGAGTGTGCAATGCAGAGGTGCTGCAAATAGATTTGCACTAGTGGGACACTAATGGAAGTCCAACAGCCACTTTTAGGATGCCACTAAGTTTCCTGAGTGTTTGCTAGTATATAGGCTTAGTAACAATGAGCTTGAGTGTGCAATGCAGAGGTGCTGCAAATAGATTTGCACTAGTGGGACACTAATGGAAGTCCAACAGCCACTTTTTGGATGCCACTAAGTTTCCTCAGTGTTTGCTAGTATAATGGCTTAGTAACAATGAGCTTGAGTGTGCAATGCAGAGGTGCTGCAAATAGATTTGCACCAGTGGGACACTTATGGAAGTCCAACAGCCACTTTTAGGATGCCACTAAGTTTCCTCAGTGTTTGCTAGTATAATGACTTAGTAACAATGAGCTTGAGTGTGCAATGCAGAGGTGCTGCAAATAGATTTGCTCTAGTGGGACACTAATGGAAGTCCAACAGCCACTTTTAGGATGCCACTAAGTTTCCTCAGTGTTTGCTAGTTTAATGGCTTAGTAACAATGAGCTTGAGGTTGCAATGCAGAGGTGCTGCAAATAGATTTGCACTAGTGGGACACTAATGGAAGTCCAACAGCCACTTGTAGGATGCTACTAAGTTTCCTCAGTGTTTGCTAGTATAATGGCTTAGTAACAATGAGCTTGAGTGTGCAATGCAGAGGTGCTGCAAATAGATTTGCACTAGTGGGACACTAGTGGAACTCCAACAGCCACTTTTAGGATGCCACTAAGTTTCCTCAGTGTTTGCTATTTTAAAGACTTAGTAACAATGAGCTTGAGTGTGCAATGCAGAGGTGCTGCAAATAGATTTGCACTAATGGGACACTAATGGAAGTCCAACAGCCACTTTTAGGATGCCACTAAGTTTCCTCAGTGTTTGCTAGTATATTGGCTTAGTAACAATGAGCTTGAGTGTGCAATGCAGAGGTGCTGCAAATAGATTTGCACTAGTGGGACACTAATGGAAGTCCAACAGCCACTTTTAGGATGCCACTAAGTTTCCTCAGTGTTTGCTAGTATAATTGCTTAGTAACAATGAGCTTGAGTGTGCAATGCAGAGGTGCTGCAAATAGATTTGCACTAGTGGGACACTAATGGAAGTCCAACAGCCACTTTTAGGATGCCACTAAGTTTCCTCAGTGTTTGCTAGTATAATGGCTTAGTAACAATGAGCTTGAGTGTGCAATGCAGAGGTGCTGCAAATAGATTTGCACTAGTGGGACACTAATGGAAGTCCAACAGCCACTTTTAGGATGCCACTAAGTTTCCTCAGTGTTTGCTAGTATAATTGCTTAGTAACAATGAGCTTGAGTGTGCAATGCAGAGGTGCTGCAAATAGATTTGCACTAGTGGGACACTAATGGAAGTCCAACAGCCACTTTTAGGATGCCACTAAGTTTCCTCAGTGTTTGCTAGTATAATGGCTTAGTAACAATGAGCTTGAGTGTGCAATGCAGAGGTGCTGCAAATAGATCTGCACTAGTGGGACACTAATGGAAGTCCAACAGCCACTTTAAGGATGCCACTAAGTTTCTTCAGTGTTTGCTAGTTTAATGGCTTAGTAACAATGAGCTTGAGTGTGCAATGCAGAGGTGCTGCAAATAGATTTGCACTAGTGGGACACTAATGGAAGTCCAACAGCCACTTTTAGGATGCCACTAAATTTCCTCCGTGTTTGCTAGTATAATGGCTTAGTAACAATGAGCTTGAATGTGCAATGCAGAGGTGCTGCAAATAGATTTGCACTAGTGGGACACTAATGGAAGTCCAACAGCCACTTTTAGGATGCCACCAAGTTTCCTCAGTGTTTGCTAGTATAATGGCTTAGTAACAATGAGCTTGAGTGTGCAATGCAGAGGTGCTGCAAATAGATTTGCACTAGTGGGACACTAATGGAAGTCCAACCGCCACTTTTAGGATGCCACTAAGTTTCCTCAGTGTTTTCTAATATAATGGCTTAGTAACAATGAGCTTGAGTTTGCAATGCAGAGGTGCTGCAAATAGATTTGCACTAGTGGGACACTAATGGAAGTCCAACAGCCACTTTTAGGATGCCACTAAGTTTCCTCAGTGTTTGCTATTTCAAAGACTTAGTAACAATGAGCTTGAGTGTGCAATGCAGAGGTGCTGCAATTAGATTTGCACTAGTGGGACACTAATGGAAGTCCAACAGACACTTTTAAGATGCCACTAAGTTTCCTCAGTGTTTGCTAGTATAATGGCTTAGTAATAGTGATGAGCGAGTATGCTTGTTACTACTCGGTACTCGCACGAGTATCACTGTACTCGGGCTACTCGGCGGGGACCGAGTAATCTCGCGATACTCGTGCTGTACTCGTGGTCTTCATCCCTGCATGTTGGCGCTCTTTTGAGAGCCAGCCCTTATGCAGGGATTGGCTGGCAGACCACTGCAATGCCACAGCCCTGTTAGTTGTGGAATTGCAGTGATTGGCCGGCCCGCACAGCATGACCGAGCCTTTATACCGGCGGGCGCGCTGTGCTCTGCTCACAGCCATCCAGACAGTCAGTGCAGGGAGAGGGTCGCTGCTTCAGGGAAAGGTTTGCGGCCCTTTATAGTTAGTTCCTGAGCAGGGCTGCAAACAGTGTGACCAGAAGTCCTTCTCAGGACTATTCTAGTTGTATACAGGCAGGCAGGGTATAGCCAGGTCGGAGTACAGTAGCAGAGTCCTTCTCAGGACTATTGTTGCTATATACAGGCAGGGTATAGCCAGGTCGGAATACAGGCTAGTGACCAGAAGAGTCCTTGTCAGGACTATTGTAACAGTATACAGGCAGGCAGGCAGGCAGGCAGGGTATATAGCCATTCCTAGTGGTGACAGTATACCAGCCTTCATCATATCTGGGGCTGGTGTACACAGTCTAAAACAGTCCAGATAGTGTCAGACTTCTCAGTAATTTTTTCTCCTAAAAACCTGTTAGGTTCTTAGTGCGTCCGTGCTTGCATTTAAAAACCGCACGTGTGTGCCTGTCGGTGGCAGCGTACAGGTGCACTTGTGTGCGTTTTTCACAAACTATTATATAACGCACAAGTCTAGTGTATAATACACGTCAGTCAGCAGTGGCTGATAGTGTCAGACTTCTCAGTAATTGTCGCTCCTAAAAACCTGTTAGGTTCTTATTGCGTCCGTGCTTGCATTTAAAAACCGCACGTGTGTGCCTGTCGGTGGCAGCGTACAGGTGCACTTGTGTGCGTTTTTCACAAACTATTATATAACGCACAAGTCTAGTGTATAATACACGTCAGTCAGCAGTGGCTGATAGTGTCAGACTTCTCAGTAATTGTCGCTCCTAAAAACCTGTTAGGTTCTTATTGCGTCCGTGCTTGCATTTAAAAACCGCACGTGTGTGCCTGTCGGTGGCAGCGTACAGGTGCACTTGTGTGCGTTTTTCACAAACTATTATATAACGCACAAGTCTAGTGTATAATACACGTCAGTCAGCAGTGGCTGATAGTGTCAGACTTCTCAGTAATTGTCGCTCCTAAAAACCTGTTAGGTTCTTATTGCGTCCGTGCTTGCATTTAAAAACCGCACGTGTGTGCCTGTCGGTGGCAGCGTACAGGCTCCATATTGTCCCTGGATAGAGATGTGCATGAGGGCCTCAAAACATTGTTCCCATTGCAAAGGAGCGGGTCTCCTGTCGTTGTAATGCCCAATCTGAAAGAATGGGCGAAAAAATGTACCACTGGGGGTATACCTGAAACAACGGCCTAACTATTGTAACGGTCAACATGATGGCGCATGAGGAGAAGGAGGAGCAGTCCAGCAATTAGCCAAAGTCCAGAAGTGGAGGTACATGGCAAATTCCCGTTACAAACTTTAAATTCCGCTGTCATTTGCTGGTGGTGTGGTGAAGTCTGGCCCAATCCAACCCTTGTTCATCTTGATCAGAGTCAGCCTGTCAGCATTTACAGTTGACAGGCAGGTGCGTTTATCTGTAATGATTCCACCTGCGGCACTAAAAACACGCTCTGACAAAACGCTAGCGGCAGGGCAGGCCAGGACTTCCAAGGCGTAGAGAGCCAATTCATGCCACGTGTCCAGCTTGGATACCCATTAATTGTAAGGCACAGAGGAATGTCGGAGTACAGTTGTTTGATCTGCAAGGTACTCCTTGAGCATCTGGGCAAACTTCGGATTTCTTGTGGCACTACCCCGCACCTCAGGGGCTGTGGTATGTGAGGGGCTGAGAAAACTGTCCCACATCTTAAAGACTGTTCCCCTACCTCTGGCGGATTGGACTTGTGGCCCTCTCGGCTGTACGCCTTGGTTGTCCACTGATTCCTGACCTATGCCGCTAGCGTTTTGTGAGGGGAATGCTTTGCCTACTTCCGTGACTATGGCCTTCTGAAACTGTTGCATTTTGCCTGACCTCTCCGCCTCGGGAATAAGAGACATAAAGTTCTCCTTTTAGCGTGGGTCTAACAGTGTTACCAACCAGTAATGATTGTCGGCCAAGATGTTCTTAACGCGAGGGTCACGAGACAGGCAGCTTACCATAAAGTCAGCCATGTGTGCCAGACTCTTAACAGCCATCACTTCAGTATCCTGACCAACACGATGACTGAACATGCTGTCCTCCTCCTCCTCCTCCTCCTCATCATCTATCCTGTCCTCTGGCCAGCCATGCTGAACCGAGGATATGACTGCATGTCATATCCTCAATTTAGCCAGAGAGTTGCTCCATGTCTTCATCCTCCTCCTCGTCATAGTCCTCCACTGCACGTTGTGATGAGACGAGGCTGGGCTGTGTGTTATCACCCACACCCACTACTGTTTCTTGCTCAAACTCATCGCGCTCCGCCTGCAATGCATCATGGTTGTTTTTTGAGCAGAGACCATTTTAGAAGGCAGAGAAGCAGTATGGTGACGCTAATAATGTCGTCATCGCCGCTCACCATCTTGGTGGAGTCCTCAAAGTTTTGGCGGATGGTACATAGGTCGGACATCCATCTCCACTCCTCATGTGTTATGTGTGGAGTTTGACCCATTTCCCGACGGCTTAGGTGATGCAGGTACTCAACAACTGCCCTCTTCTGCTCACATATCCTGACCAACATGTGCAGAGTTGAATTCCAACGCGTGGGGATATCACACACCAGTCTGTGAGCCGGAAGATGCAAATGGCGCTGAAAGCCGGCAAGGCCGGCTGAAGCAGTAGGTGACTTTCGAAAATGTGCAGACAGGCGGCGAACGTTTACCAGCAGATCAGACAGCTCTGGGTATGACTTTAGAAACCGCTGAACCACGAGGTTGAGCACATGGGCCACGCATGGAACATGTGTCAGCTGGCCTCGCCTCAAAGCCGCCACCAGGTTCCGGCCATTGTCACACACAACCTTTCCTGGCTTTAGGTTCAGAGGTGTGAGCCAGTGATCTGCCTGCTGTTTCAGAGCTGTCCACACCTCTTCTGCATTGTGGGGTTTGTCACCTATGCAGATAAGCTTCAGCACAGCCTGTTGCCGCTTCGCCGAGGCAGTGCTGCAGTGCTTTTGTGTCGCCCTGGACAAGCCAGGGGCCACAGAGCACAACACTTACACACCCCACACTCCCTGCAGGCATATCATAGTCAAAACACAAAATCCTTGTTGCCTTCCCCAGGGGCTGTTGTCCACACCAGGGGGTGGAGCCAGGTGGTTGGTCTCCACCCACCAAGGAGGAGGGAAAACACAGGCAGTGAGAGTTAAGCTAAGGAAGTGGAAGGAGGAAAGTAGTAGAGAGGAGAAAAGTGAGAGCAAAGAGCCTGAAGTTGGTCCGGGTGTGTGGCCCGGACAGGACAGCAAGGATGGCAGGATGTGGTGACCGTCTGCAGTGGAGGCCGATTGGAGTCTGCCGTAAGGACCGTGGACGGGTGGTGACCCGGCCGTACCGGACCGGTATACAAAGAGAAGCCAGCACCATTGGCAGGGGCCTTTCGAATCCCGGCAAGGCTTGGTGTCGCCGTGAATTTGCCAAATCCGTTAGTGAAGGGGACCTCAGGGTTTCCAAACAGCCAAGTCACGATAGAAGGCAACAGTCCAACCGTGAAGGGGAGACATCGCCACCGCCAAGGGCAACCGTCTCCCAGGGCCAGCGCCTGTGGGCAAAAGGGGCTCCTCCGGCCCATATCCAGGTCGGGGAGCGGGTTACCAGTGGGAAACCATCACTACCAACACTGAACTTAGGTGCAGGGAGAGACAGTCATCACTAACCTGCAGGGAGGAACAACCGCAGCCGTCCGAGGGACCCGTCCATCCAGCCACTTGTTTTACCGTGAACTGTGTCATCATCATTGGGCTGAGTGAGTACCTCCGTACCGTGCGGCACAGCGCTGCCCCTGCGACACTGCACCTCATCAGGCCCCGCAACCCGCCTGTCATCCATCTCTACCCCATCACCGGGCCCCGGGACAACCAACCCCCCTACCCACGGAGGGGAGAAATAACAACAAAGCTGCTCCCTGTCACAGGCTCCCGGGATCCCCGTCCAGAGCAGCGGTGGTGTCCACACAATCACCACAACCATGGGTGGCGTCACGGACAATATCCCCAAAACCCAAACGACCCCTTTTCACTCACGGGCGATGAGCGCCGCTCGAGTCCCCGGGATCCAGCCATCGCTCGAGCCACCGAGCAGCAGCAGCCGTAGAGCAGCGGCAGCCGGACCCGAGCAGTGGGAGAGCGCAGCGTCCCCTCCTCCGCCCGCGACACTTCCAGCTTGGGACTGGTGTGGAGGGTAAAGTGGATGAGGATGCGCAGGAGGAGGAGGAGGCTGAGGAGCATGA
Organism: Anomaloglossus baeobatrachus; assembly: GCF_048569485.1. NCBI lineage: Eukaryota > Metazoa > Chordata > Amphibia > Anura > Aromobatidae > Anomaloglossus > Anomaloglossus baeobatrachus. The sequence goes on along the minus strand of NC_134361.1, from coordinate 154,750,502 downwards.
CATTCCGGAGCTGTAGAGTGTGGGTGAAACCCTGACTGAGGTAGGGCCTGCAAAACTTGGTGTGTGAAGGACGTGTTCCGTCCCTCGCTCAGACTGGGTCCCAGCTTCCACAATATTAACCCAGTGTGACGTCAACGAGATGTAGCGGCCTTGCCCACATGCACTTGTCCACGTGTCTGTGGTTAGGTGGACTTTGGCTGAAACAGCGTTGTTCAGGGCACGTGTGATGTTTTGTGACACGTGGTTATGCAATGCGGGGACGGCACACCGGGAGAAATAGTGGCGGCTGGGGACCAAGTAACGTGGGACAGCTGCCACCATCAGGTCGCGGAATGCTTCTGTCTCAACCAGCCTAAAAGGCAACATTTCCAGCGCAAGCAGTCGCGAAATGTTAGCATTTAGAAGTGTGGCATGTGGGGCGTTGGCAGTGTATTTGCGCCTGCGTTCAAAGGTTTGCTGAATGGATAACTGAACGCTGCGCTGGGACAAGGACGTGCTTGATGATGGTGTTATTTCTGCGTGGGCAACTGCAGGTGCAGGGCCGGAGGAGGCTTGTTCAAGGGCAGCATGGACAGGGGATTGGCTCGCATGCACAACAAGCGAAGACGTAGCAGTGACATCAGCAAGCACTGCTCCTCGACTCTGTTGTACATCCCACAAAGTCAGGTGCTTGGCTGACATGTGCCTGATCATGCTGGTGGTGGTCAGGCTGCTAGTTTTGGTACCCCTGCTGATGCTGGCACAGCAGGTGTTGCAAATGGCCTTTTTAGAATCATCTGGAGCCAACTTAAAAAACTGCCAGACTCGGGAAGACCTAACATTTGTACAGGCACCTTGTGTCGTGTTGTTCCGGGGAACAGTTGCCTGACGTATGCCTGGGGCCACCACCCTGCTTCTTACTGTCTGTTGGGATGCTACGCCTCCCTCCCCCTGTGCACTGCTGTCCTCGCTCTGCATATCCTCCTGCCTGGTTGGGTCAGTTACTGGATCATCCACCACGTCGTCTTCCTCTTCCGCACCCTGCTCCTCCTGACTTCCTGACAATTGTGTCTCATCATCGTCCACCCCTTGTTGAGACACGTTGCCAACTTCGTGAGAACGTGGCTGCTCAAATATTTGGGCATCTGTACATACAATCTCGTCATGGCCCACTTCAACAGGAGCTGGCGAGAGGCCAGAATGTGTGAATGGAAACGTGAACGAACAGCTCTTCCGAGTGTCCAAGTGTGGGATCAGTAATGTCCGTGGACGTGTACTCGGCCTGGTGGTAGAAAGGAGGATCAGGTTCTGAAATGTGCGGTGCAGTATCACGGCTACTGACACTTGACCGTGTGGAAGACAGAGTGTTTGTGGTGGTGCCAATCTGACTGGAAGCATTATCCGCTATCCAACTAACAACCTGTTGACACTGGTCTTGGTTCAAGAGCGGTGTACTGCTGCGGTCCCCAAGAATTTGGGACAGGACGTGCGAGCGAGTAGATTTGGCCCTTTGTTGTGGCGAAATTAGAGCTTGCACATGACCTCGGTCTCTGCCTGCACCACCATCACGTCCACTTCCTTGTTCGTTGACAATGCCCTTGCGCATTTTGCAATGCTGTGCTGATGTGTATTCACTAGACTTGTGCGTTATATCCAAGTTTTTGCAAAACGCACACAAGCGCAGCGGAAAGCTGCCACCAACAGGCACACACGTGCGGTTTTTAAATGCAAGCATGGAGGCACTAAGAACCTAACAGGTCTCTATCCAGGGACAACGTGGAGCCTCCCAATTTTTGGCTGCCCTGCCTAAGGGCTATACTACAATAGACCCACTTCCTTACAATGGGCACTTCAGGTTTACAGGCCCTCATGCACGTCTCTATCCAGGGACAACGTGGAGCCTCCCAATTTTTGGCTGCCCTGCCTAAGGGCTATACTACAATAGACCCACTTCCTTACAATGGGCACTTCAGGTTTACAGGCCCACATGCACGTCTCTATCCAGGGACAACGTGGAGCCTCCCAATTTTTGGCTGCCCTGCCTAAGGGCTATACTACAATAGACCCACTTCCTTACAATGGGCACTTCAGGTTTACAGGCCCTCATGCACGTCTCTATCCAGGGACAACGTGGAGCCTCCCAATTTTTGGCTGCCCTGCCTAAGGGCTATACTACAATAGACCCACTTCCTTACAATGGGCACTTCAGGTTTACAGGCCCTCATGCACGTCTCTATCCAGGGACAACGTGGAGCCTCCCAATTTTTGGCTGCCCTGCCTAAGGGCTATACTACAATAGACCCACTTCCTTACAATGGGCACTTCAGGTTTACAGGCCCTCATGCACGTCTCTATCCAGGGACAACGTGGAGCCTCCCAATTTTTGGCTGCCCTGCCTAAGGGCTATACTACAACAGACCCACTTCCTTACAATGGGCACTTCAGGTTTACAGGCCCTCATGCACGTCTCTATCCAGGGACAACCTGGAGCCTCCCAATTTTTGGCTGCCCTGCCTAAGGGCTATACTACAATAGACCCACTTCCTTACAATGGGCACTTCAGGTTTACAGGCCCTCATGCACGTCTCTATCCAGGGACAACGTGGAGCCTCCCAATTTTTGGCTGCCCTGCCTAAGGGCTATACTACAACAGACCCACTTCCTTACAATGGGCACTTCAGGTTTACAGGCCCTCATGCACGTCTCTATCCAGGGACAACCTGGAGCCTCCCAATTTTTGGCTGCCCTGCCTAAGGGCTATACTACAATAGACCCACTTCCTTACAATGGGCACTTCAGGTTTACAGGCCCTCATGCACGTCTCTATCCAGGGACAACGTGGAGCCTCCCAATTATTGGCTGCCCTGCCTAAGGGCTATACTACAATAGACCCACTTCCTTACAATGGGCACTTCAGGTTTACAGGCCCTCATGCACGTCTCTATCCAGGGACAACGTGGAGCCTCCCAATTTTTGGCTGCCCTGCCTAAGGGCTATACTACAATAGACCCACTTCCTTACAATAGGCACTTCAGGTTTACAGGCCCTCATGCACGTCTGTATGCAGGGGCATTGGTGAACCTCACAATTTTGGACTGCCCTGGCAAAGGAAAATACTATAAAGACTCACTTCCTCAAAATGGGCACATTAGACTCAGAGGCCTTTATGTACGTCTCTTCTCAGGGACATCGGAGTGCCACACAATGTTTTACGTAAAATCTTTCATGTATTAATCTCAAAAAGTAACATACATTAGCTCTATCTCACTATTGAGTATGTGCCCTTAACATTTCCGCCATGAAAATTCATTTTGGTGTCATTTTGGAAGGTTTTCTGGTGAGTCCGTAAAAATGGCGTAAAACGCGGACAAAATTGTTCACAGCTGTGACTTTTGAGTGATAAATGCTTCAAGGGGTCTTCCCCATGCTGTTGCCATGTCATTTGAGCACTCTTCTGAGACTTTTGTGCCGTTTTTAGGGTTTCTACATGCTGCCGGGGGTCATTTCACAAAAATACTCGGGTCTCCCATAGGATAACATTGGTGCTCGGGCCGAGTACACGAGTATCTTGGGATGCTCGGCCCGAGCCTCGAGCACCCGAGCTTTTTAGTACTCGCTCATCACTACTTAGTAATAATGAGCTTGAGTGTGCAATGCAGAGGTGCTGCAAGTAGATTTGCACTAGTGGGTAGAGTTGAGCGCGGTTCGCGGTTCGAGGTTCTCCAGTTCTAGGCTCGAGTGATTTTGGGGCCTGTTCTAGATCGAACTAGAACTCGAGCTTTTTGCAAAAGCTCGATAGTTCTAGAAATGTTCGAGAACGGTTCTAGCAGCAAAAAAACAGCTAATTCCTAGCTGGCTTTCCGCTGTAATAGTGTAAGTCACTCTGTGACTCACACTTATATGACATTTCAGTGTATAGTGTGCGTGAACAGCACCTTCAGATCACTACTGTTTGTATAATGGCGATCGCCATTTTTTTTTTTTTTTCCTTGTCTTCCTTCCCTAAGCGCGCGCGTCTTGTGGGGCGGGCCAGCATGTCAGCCAATCCCAGACACACACACAGCTAAGTGGACTTTTAGCCAGAGAAGCAACGGCATGTGTGATAGGATGTCCATGTCACATGTCCCTGCATTATAAAACAGGACATTTTCCTCCAGCACGCCATTATCTCTTCTGCGTCCTTGGTGTCAGACATCACTGGCGCAGCTCCGTCCTTTGTCCTATCGCCGATACTGCTGTATGCGCTCCATACACAGCGCTAGACAGCTTAGGGATGGCACTTTCTATCAGTCCTTTTAAGGGCTCGTACCGGCAGGGTCAGAGCCATAGGTGACAGGTCCTAAAAACAGAGACAGCGTCTGTGTAGCCAAGGTCAGGGATTTCGTCGCTGCATTTCCCCATTAGGAAATAGGCAGGCTTCCATTCCTCTACCCAGAGCCCCACAATCCTGGCACTGTACCCTCCTGTCCTCTGCACACTCCAACTCATTATAACTAAGCCATTCTACTAGCAAACAGTCAGTGTACCTAGTGGCATTCTAAATGTGGCTATTGGACTTTTGTCTAGTCACACTAGTGCAAAGATATTTGCATGCAGCATGTCTGCCTGCATTGCACACTCAAACTCTTTTTAACTAAGCCATTATACTAGCAAACAGTCAGTGTACCTAGTGGCATCCTAAACGTGGCTATTGTACTTTTGTGTAGTCACACTAGTGGAAAGATATTTGCAGCACCTCTGCCTGCATTGCACACTCAAACTCTTTTTAACTAAGCCATTATACTAGCAAACAGTCAGTGTACCTAGTGGCATCCTAAACGTGGCTATTGGACTTTGCTATAGTACCACTAGTGGAAAGATATTTGCAGCACGTCTGCCTGCATTGCACACTCAAACTCTTTTTAACTAAGCCATTATACTAGCAAACAGTCAGTGTACCTAGTGGCATCCTAAATGTGGCTATTGTACTTTTGTCTAGTCACACTAGTGCAAAGATATTTGCAGCACGTCTGCCTGCATTGCACACTCAAAATCATTGTTACTAAGCCATTATACTAGCAAACACTGAGGAAACTTAGTGGCATCCTAAATGTGGCTATTGGACTTTTGTCTAGTCACACTAGTGCAAAGACATTTGCAGCACGTCTGCCTGCATTGCACACTCAAACTCTTTTTAACTAAGCCATTATACTAGCAAACAGTCAGTGTACCTAGTGGCATCCTAAACGTGGCTATTGTACTTTTGTCTAGTCACACTAGTGCAAAGATATTTGCAGCACCTCTGCCTGCATTGCACACTCAAACTCATTGTTACTAAGCCATTATACTAGCAAACACTGAGGAAACTTAGTGGCATCCTAAAAATGGCTATTAGACTTCTGAATATTCCCACTAGTGCACAGATATTTGCAGCACGTCTGCCTGCATTGCACACTCAAAATCATTGTTACTAAGCCATTATACTAGCAAACACTGAGGAAACTTAGTGGCATCCTAAACGTGGCTATTGGACTTTTGTCTAGTCACACTAGTGCAAAGACATTTGCAGCACGTCTGCCTGCATTGCACACTCAAACTCTTTTTAACTAAGCCATTATACTAGCAAACAGTCAGTGTACCTAGTGGCATCCTAAACATGGCTATTGTACTTTTGTGTAGTCACACTAGTGGAAAGATATTTGCAGCACCTCTGCCTGCATTGCACACTCAAACTCTTTTTAACTAAGCCATTATACTAGCAAACAGTCAGTGTACCTAGTGGCATCCTAAACGTGGCTATTGTACTTTTGTCTAGTCACAGTAGTGCAAAGATATTTGCAGCACCTCTGCCTGCATTGCACACTCAAACTCATTGTTACTAAGCCATTATACTAGCAAACACTGAGGAAACTTAGTGGCATCCTAAATGTGGCTATTAGACTTCTGTATATTCCCACTAGTGCACAGATATTTGCAGCACGTCTGCCTGCATTGCACACTCAAAATCATTGTTACTAAGCCATTATACTAGCAAACACTGAGGAAACTTAGTGGCATCCTAAACGTGGCTATTGGACTTTTGTCTAGTCACACTAGTGCAAAGACATTTGCAGCACGTCTGCCTGCATTGCACACTCAAACTCTTTTTAACTAAGCCATTATACTAGCAAACAGTCAGTGTACCTAGTGGCATCCTAAATGTGGCTATTGTACTTTTGTCTAGTCACACTAGTGCAAAGATATTTGCAGCACGTCTGCCTGCATTGCACACTCAAACTCTTTTTAACTAAGCCATTATACTAGCAAAAAGTCAGTGTACCTAGTGGCATCCTAAACGTGGCTATTGGACTTTGCTATCGTCCCACTAGTGGAAAGATATTTGCAGCACGTCTGCCTGCATTGCACACTCAAACTCTTTTTAACTAAGCCATTATACTAGCAAACAGTCAGTGTACCTAGTGGCATCCTAAACGTGGCTATTGTACTTTTGTCTAGTCACACTAGTGCAAAGATATTTGCAGCACGTCTGCCTGCATTGCACACTCAAAATCATTGTTACTAAGCCATTATACTAGCAAACACTGAGGAAACTTAGTGGCATCCTAAACGTGGCTATTAGACTTTTGTCTAGTCACACTAGTGCAAATCTATGTGCAGCACCTCTGCATGACACCCTCCTGCTCTGTTTTTAATAAGCTATAATGATAGCAAAAAATACTGCCATTTAGTGGCATCATAGAATGTATTCCATTAGTGCCCCACTGGTGCCAAGCTATTTCTAGCACCTGTGCATGACACCCTCATGCACATTTTGCTACGCTAATGTTATAGCAAACTCAGGGAATTCATTGCTGCATTTGATAATTCGGAGGGATAGAAAGTGAGGCTTCCTTTAGCTTTTCCTTCTGTTCATAGACAGCATCTCCAAGTTCACACCCGAAGAGCAATTTCTCCTCCACATCTAAGTGTGGAGAGGCAGCTAGTGCGCATGCGTGTGCCGATTTACCCCAGCTGCAGCCTAACTACAGTGTTTAGCCTAGTGAGTATGCTCAGCCTGACTGTGCCATTCCTGACGCTAAGTCTTCATTTCGGGATACAGCGCATGCTCCCACACTAAGTGTGAAAAGCCTCTTTGCACAGGTACTTGCATTCCGTGCCGGGTCTAAATCCTGTTTTGTGCCTAGACACCATGCTAAAGCTGATAGTCTTTTTTCAGAGACTGTATTTCATGCTACTGAGCATGCTCAGGCACTTACTGCATCAGAGACTAGGTCCGGTAATGAACTCTTTGGCCCTGCCCCTGATGTGGGGGTCCCATATAGACCACAGGGCATCAGGTGTCCTCCCAAATGGCTTGCAGAGGCCCACCCCTATGACTTGTCACCGCATTATTGATGGTCAGACGATGACTGGTGAGGCGTTTGGGTCATGGCAGCCATGAGGTCATCATTGAAGTTGCGGTTCCAAATAGGACGCTAGTTATGCCACTCATGACGTGTCACTCTACTTTTGTCTCCAGGAGGTGCATTGTGTTTCACCCTGGTTTGGGGCGGACCCAGATTATAAGAGGGGCTGGAGCCAACAAGGAGGTGCGCAGTCTTCTATTATGCTCCGAAAGAGCACACCTCCATGTGTTGAACCCATTGCGGCTTTAGGCCAGAGGTAGGCAGGGATAGGGTGTCGATGCAGGCTACCACCACAGTTGGTAACGCAGAACGGTTAAGACCAGCTCCTGTCCTACCAGTCCTGCTTGTGCAGCCCAGTGGCATTAACAGGCCTGCTGCTGCTGATGTCCCTGCTGTCCACAGGTGTGGCCCCTACGCACACGGTCAGCGTACTCAATGGCCCCTGTGTTGTTAACAGGGAATTCCTGTGCTGGGTGGGCATGTGGACCCTGTGACGCTAACAGGGCTCCCAGTCTCCAGATCCGAATGGCGTCTAACTCGGTTCAGGCTACTATTAGTTTCATAGCCATACAGCTCTGTATCCTCCACCAAACCTTCCAGTTGCCAACCTCTCCTTTTCCAACTGGGAGCACGGTGGACACTGACTGCTGATGGGGATATATACCTTTCTCTTTCTTTTCTTATTAATTTTCGTTATATTGCGGTAACATAGTATATACCACCTTATCCAAATCTGCCAGTCCCACTGTAACAGATGGTGTTTCTTCAGCAAATGTTACTGTTGCTTAACCACCAAATCCACGGACCAAAACTTTTTTCCCCTTTCCAACACACCTGTTCCCCTTTCCACCAGCATCTGTCCTTTTTCAACTCATTTTGGTATATGACCAAAAGTGCAACTCTGCAGGGACACCGTACTCAACGCCATCTCAGCACAGCAGCCAGCCCTCGGTCCCTCAGATGTGGACAAGTAAAAGACCATTTCCTCCTATCCATCACAAAGCGTTGAGATTCACTCTGTGCAGCACTGGTGTTTAATGGAAAAGCAGATCTAAGATTGCGTACCACATTCTGCAGATACTCCTGTATACGTGCGTCCATTTCTATGGCAGGAATTATTTCGCCAAATTTTGTCTTGTACCGGGGATCTAACAGTGTGGCAACCCAGTATTCCGGATTACTTTGAATTTGTACAATCCAAGGGTCATGTTGTAGGTAGTGCAGCAAGAAGGCGCTCATGTGTCTTGTGCATCCAGGAGGACCAAGTCCTTGGTGTGTTGGTGGCAGAGAGGTGAGAATCGTGCCTCCTTCCTCTGCCCTCTCCCCACAATCTCGCACAACCGAAATGTGAGCAAGCTCTCACTCATCTGCTGAGTCTTCCATGCCCATCGCCAGTTCGTCCTCCATTTCTTCATGGGCTCCTGCACCTTCCTCAACACTTTTTGCTGATACTATGCGCCCTTGTTAATCCCTCTCCCTCACCATGACTGCCGCATAGGTGCCGCTGACCATCTGGACCTCGTAGATCTTGTTATCCCTTCCGCATATGACTCCTCCTGTACTTCCTCCCCTTCCTCTTGTCCCAACACCTGACTCCGAATAATAATTACAGTGTGCTCCATCATGTAGATGACCAGAATTGTCACGCTGAGAATGACATTGCCAGTGCTAAACATCTTCGTCGACATTTGTAAACTGTGTAGCAGGGTGCATAGGTCCTTGATCTGACACCACTCCAGCAGAGTGATCTGCACCACCTCTGGATCAAGTTATCCCAGGCTATATGTCATAACGTATTGCAGCAGGGTTCGGCGGTGCTGCCACAAATGCTGCAACATGTGCAGATTCAAATTCCTGTGTGTCGGCACATCGCATTTCAGACGTTTAACCACCAGACCTAAAGACTTCTGTAGCGACGAAAGTTGTTGAGCTGCTGTGTGCGCACGATGGAAGTGAGCACATAGCGAGCGTGCACGCTGCACAAGGCCATGTAGGCCGGGATGGTGTTTTAAAAATTGCTGGAGAATTAGGTTCAACACGTGAGCCATACAAGGCACGTGTGTCACATTGCCCTGACGATGGCCCGCAGCCAGGTTTGCATCATTGCCGCACACGGCTGTTAAGTCACCAACGGAGTACGCTCCGTCAATTTGTACTCCGGTCGCCAGGTGACAACGTGTTCCTTTCATGCATAGTGCTGATGATGGGAGAGGAGTCGATGCCAGCGGCGCAGGTGGACGCAGGTTATGCTCACCCACTGGGCTGCATTACCTTGACAGATGCAGAATCTCTGGCTGAATGTAGCTGGTGGGTATCTCACAGATGAAATACCATCATTCAGCTACAACCAATGGGAAGACACCACACCCTTTTTTATGCCCATCCTGTCTGCAGACCACTGCCAGACATAGCTATGAACCTCTGGTTAATTTTACCCCCAGTTCAGTTTTATGATTTTGTGTGCTTGTTACCTGACTACTTTTCCTGCTTGCTGTTTATGTACCTTGTTGGCCGATCCGCATTTCACCTCTGCTTGTTTTCTGATTAAGTCCTGGCCGTCCCATTCTGTTCCTGTTCCTCAATTAATGTTTTGACCCTGCCTGACTACTATTCTCTGGAACTGCAGCCTTCCACAGGTATTAATCACCTTGGGCCCTGTGTAATTCCTAATCCCTGTATAGGGGTTAAAGGGTTTCAGGGTTCTAGGGGTCCTGCTTGGTGAGTGGCTTCCCTCTAGCCTATCATTTACAGCCCATCTGAGTGTGTGGATCAAGGAAGGCGTTACACCGTGCTCTCTGCAGAAGGCCATGTGGGCCAGGATAGTGCTTTAAAAATTGCTGGACAACCAGGTTCAACACGTGAACCACACAAGGCACGTGTGTCACATTGTCACAGCGAAGGGCCGCACCCATGTTTGCATCATTGTCGCACCCGGCCTTCCCTGGCTGCTGGTTGAGTGGAGACAACCATTGATGAAACTCGGTCTCCAGAGCTAATCGTCCACAACTTCTCAGCGGTGTGACTCACATTTCCCATACATTTCAAAGTAAACCTTTGACCGCCTGATGGCATTGAGCTCTGCTGCCAGCATAGTAAGGAGGTGTGTAGTATTCCTTGTGCGCAGTTACAAGGAAGGGTGGCCTGACCACACAGGGTTTGCGCCAAGGTGGAGGACCCACACAAGGTTGAAGAGGCAGAAGCAGTGTATTAACTTCTACATACAGAAGAAGGATTGAAACAACTCGTGGGGACGGCAAGACTTGTACAGCAGACCCTTCTCCATCTCTCCCCACAGTAACCCATTGCCCAGTCAGCGACATGTAACGCCCCTGTCCATGCTTACTGGGCCAATTATCTGTGGTGAAATCCACCCTGTCACACAGAGTTTCTCAAGGAATCAGTGATGTTTAGTGCGACATGCTGGTGTAGCGCGTGCACGCCTTTGTTGGAGGAGTGGCGCCTGGGCATCGGCTCTTGGGGCACTGCGATGGGCATAAGGTCTCCAAAATCCTCGGTTAAAAAGGTTGGAAAGGCAGCATTTTGGTAGCCAACAGTTTCCAGATGCTGAAAGTCAACCTCTAAGCCATGTCATGCCCTACTAAAAGCATGTAAAACACAGTAAGGGGACTCCAACCACAGTCTCCCTCGTTTCCACTAACTGGGCCACACACACCCCACTTGACTGGCATCAGTTGACCCAATTTTCAAGATGAAAAAGATGCTTTGCATGAAGCACTCTCAAAAATATGCGTGCCTTTCCCGTCCCCTGGCTGACCCAGGGGAAGAAAAGTCCTCTGAGAGCAATGACTTGTTCATCTTGGTTCTTTTAGAAACACAGCGAGGGGACTTCAACCACAGTCTCCCTCGTTTCCACTAACTGGGCCACACACACCCCACTTGACTGGCATCGGTTGAGCCCCCTTTTGAAAAAGAAAAAGATGCTTTGCATGAAGCACTCTCAAAAATACGCGTGCCTTTCCCGTCCCCTGGATGACCCAGGGGAAGAAAAGTCCTCTGAAAGCCATGACTTGTTCATCTTGGTTCTTTTAGAAACACAGCGAGGGGACTCCAACCACAGTCTCCCTCGTTTCCACTAACTGGGCCACACACACCCCACTTGACTGGCATCGGTTGAGCCCCCTTTTGAAAAAGAAAAAGATGCTTTGCATGAAGCACTCTCAAAAATACGCGTGCCTTTCCCGTCCCCTGGCTGACCCAGGGGAAGAAAAGTCCTCTGAGAGCCATCACTCTTTCATCTTGGTTCTTTTAGAAACACAGCGAGGGGACTCCAACCACAGTCTCCCTCATTTCCACTAACTGGGCCACACACACCCCACTTGACTGGCATCGGTTGAGCCCCCTTTTGAAAAAGAAAAAGATGCTTTGCATGAAGCACTCTCAAAAATACGCGTGCCTTTCCCGTCCCCTGGCTGACCCAGGGTAAGAAAAGTCCTCTGAGAGCCATGACTTGTTCATCTTGGTTCTTTTAGAAACACAGCGAGGGGACTCCAACCACAGTCTCCCTCGTTTCCACTAACTGGGCCACACACACCCCACTTGACTGGCATCGGTTGAGCCCCCTTTTGAAAAAGAAAAAGATGCTTTGCATGAAGCACTCTCAAAAATACGCGTGCCTTTCCCGTCCCCTGGATGACCCAGGGGAAGAAAAGTCCTCTGAGAGCCATGACTTGTTCATCTTGGTTCTTTTAGAAACACAGCGAGGGGACTCCAACCACAGTCTCCCTCATTTCCACTAACTGGGCCACACACACCCCACTTGACTGGCATCGGTTGAGCCCCCTTTTGAAAAAGAAAAAGATGCTTTGCATGAAGCACTCTCAAAAATACGCGTGCCTTTCCCGTCCCCTGGCTGACCCAGGGGAAGAAAAGTCCTCTGAGAGCCATGACTTGTTCATCTTGGTTCTTTTAGAAACACAGCGAGGGGACTCCAACCACAGTCTCCCTCGTTTCCACTAACTGGGCCACACACACCCCACTTGACTGGCATCGGTTGAGCCCCCTTTTGAAAAAGAAAAAGATGCTTTGCATGAAGCACTCTCAAAAATACGCGTGCCTTTCCCGTCCCCTGGCTGACCCAGGGGAAGAAAAGTCCTCTGAGAGCCATGACTTGTTCATCTTGGTTCTTTTAGAAACACAGCGAGGGGACTCCAACCACAGTCTCCCTCGTTTCCACTAACTGGGCCACACACACCCCACTTGACTGGCATCGGTTGAGCCCCCTTTTGAAAAAGAAAAAGATGCTTTGCATGAAGCACTCTCAAAAATACGCGTGCCTTTCCCGTCCCCTGGCTGACCCAGGGGAAGAAAAGTCCTCTGAGAGCCATGACTTGTTCATCTTGGTTCTTTTAGAAACACAGCGAGGGGACTCCAACCACAGTCTCCCTCATTTCCACTAACTGGGCCACACACACCCCACTTGACTGGCATCGGTTGAGCCCCCTTTTGAAAAAGAAAAAGATGCTTTGCATGAAGCACTCTCAAAAATACGCGTGCCTTTCCCGTCCCCTGGCTGACCCAGGGGAAGAAAAGTCCTCTGAGAGCCATGACTTGTTCATCTTGGTTCTTTTAGAAACACAGCGAGGGGACTCCAACCACAGTCTCCCTCGTTTCCACTAACTGGGCCACACACACCCCACTTGACTGGCATCGGTTGAGCCCCCTTTTGAAAAAGAAAAAGATGCTTTGCATGAAGCACTCTCAAAAATACGCGTGCCTTTCCCGTCCCCTGGCTGACCCAGGGGAAGAAAAGTCCTCTGAGAGCCATGACTTGTTCATCTTGGTTCTTTTAGAAACACAGCGAGGGGACTCCAACCACAGTCTCCCTCGTTTCCACTAACTGGGCCACACACACCCCACTTGACTGGCATCGGTTGAGCCCCCTTTTGAAAAAGAAAAAGATGCTTTGCATGAAGCACTCTCAAAAATACGCGTGCCTTTCCCGTCCCCTGGCTGACCCAGGGGAAGAAAAGTCCTCTGAGAGCCATGACTTGTTCATCTTGGTTCTTTTAGAAACACAGCGAGGGGACTCCAACCACAGTCTCCCTCGTTTCCACTAACTGGGCCACACACACCCCACTTGACTGGCATCGGTTGAGCCCCCTTTTGAAAAAGAAAAAGATGCATTGCATGAAGCACTCTCAAAAATACGCGTGCCTTTTCCGTCCCCTGGCTGACCCAGGGGAAGAAAAGTCCTCTGAGAGCCATGACTTGTTCATCTTGGTTCTTTTAGAAACACAGCGAGGGGACTCCAACCACAGTCTCCCTCGTTTCCACTAACTGGGCCACACACACCCCACTTGACTGGCATCGGTTGAGCCCCCTTTTGAAAAAGAAAAAGATGCTTTGCATGAAGCACTCTCAAAAATACGCGTGCCTTTCCCGTCCCCTGGCTGACCCAGGGGAAGAAAAGTCCTCTGAGAGCCATCACTTGTTCATCTTGGTTCTTTTAGAAACACAGCGAGGGGACTCCAACCACAGTCTCCCTCGTTTCCACTAACTGGGCCACACACACCCCACTTGACTGGCATCGGTTGAGCCCCCTTTTGAAAAAGAAAAAGATGCTTTGCATGAAGCACTCTCAAAAATATGCGTGCCTTTCCCGTCCCCTGGCTGACCCAGGGGAAGAAAAGTCCTCTGAGAGCCATGACTTGTTCATCTTGGTTCTTTTAGAAACACAGCGAGGGGACTCCAACCACAGTCTCCCTCGTTTCCACTAACTAGGCCACACACATCCCACTTGACTGGCATCGGTTGAGCCCCCTTTTGAAAAAGAAAAAGATGCTTTGCATGAAGCACTCTCAAAAATACGAGTGCCTTTCCCGTCCCCTGGATGACCCAGGGGAAGAAAAGCCCTCTGAAAGCCATGACTTGTTCATCTTGGTTCTTTTAGAAACACAGCGAGGGGACTCCAACCACAGTCTCCCTCGTTTCCACTAACTGGGCCACACACACCCCACTTGACTGGCATCGGTTGAGCCCCCTTTTGAAAAAGAAAAAGATGCTTTGCATGAAGCACTCTCAAAAATACGCGTGCCTTTCCCGTCCCCTGGCTGACCCAGGGGAAGAAAAGTCCTCTGAGAGCCATCACTTGTTCATCTTGGTTCTTTTAGAAACACAGCGAGGGGACTCCAACCACAGTCTCCCTCGTTTCCACTAACTGGGCCACACACACCCCACTTGACTGGCATCGGTTGAGCCCCCTTTTGAAAAAGAAAAAGATGCTTTGCATGAAGCACTCTCAAAAATACGCGTGCCTTTCCCGTCCCCTGGCTGACCCAGGGGAAGAAAAGTCCTCTGAGAGTCATGACTTGTTCATCTTGGTTCTTTTAGAAACACAGCGAGGGGACTCCAACCACAGTCTCCCTCGTTTCCACTAACTAGGCCACACACATCCCACTTGACTGGCATCGGTTGAGCCCCTTTTTGAAAAAGAAAAAGATGCTTTGCATGAAGCACTCTCAAAAATACGAGTGCCTTTCCCGTCCCCTGGATGAACCAGGGGAAGAAAAGCCCTCTGAAAGCCATGACTTGTTCATCTTGGTTCTTTTAGAAACACAGCGAGGGGACTCCAACCACAGTCTCCTTCGTTTCCACTAACTGGGCCACACACACCCCACTTGACTGGCATCGGTTGAGCCCCCTTTTGAAAAAGAAAAAGATGCTTTGCATGAAGCACTCTCAAAAATACGCGTGCCTTTCCCGTCCCCTGGCTGACCCAGGGGAAGAAAAGTCCTCTGAGAGCCATGACTTGTTCATCTTGGTTCTTTTAGAAACACAGCGAGGGGACTCCAACCACAGTCTCCCTCGTTTCCACTAACTGGGCCACACACACCCCACTTGACTGGCATCGGTTGAGCCCCCTTTTGAAAAAGAAAAAGATGCTTTGCATGAAGCACTCTCAAAAATACGCGTGCCTTTCCCGTCCCCTGGCTGACCCAGGGGAAGAAAAGTCCTCTGAGAGCCATGACTTGTTCATCTTGGTTCTTTTAGAAACACAGCGAGGGGACTCCAACCACAGTCTCCCTCGTTTCCACTAACTGGGCCACACACACCCCACTTGACTGGCATCGGTTGAGCCCCCTTTTGAAAAAGAAAAAGATGCTTTGCATGAAGCACTCTCAAAAATACGCGTGCCTTTCCCGTCCCCTGGCTGACCCAGGGGAAGAAAAGTCCTCTGAGAGCCATGACTTGTTCATCTTGGTTCTTTTAGAAACACAGCGAGGGGACTCCAACCACAGTCTCCCTCGTTTCCACTAACTGGGCCACACACACCCCACTTGACTGGCATCGGTTGAGCCCCCTTTTGAAAAAGAAAAAGATGCTTTGCATGAAGCACTCTCAAAAATACGCGTGCCTTTCCCGTCCCCTGGCTGACCCAGGGGAAGAAAAGTCCTCTGAGAGCCATGACTTGTTCATCTTGGTTCTTTTAGAAACACAGCGAGGGGACTCCAACCACAGTCTCCCTCGTTTCCACTAACTGGGCCACACACACCCCACTTGACTGGCATCGGTTGAGCCCCCTTTTGAAAAAGAAAAAGATGCTTTGCATGAAGCACTCTCAAAAATACGCGTGCCTTTCCCGTCCCCTGGATGACCCAGGGGAAGAAAAGTCCTCTGAAAGCCATGACTTGTTCATCTTGGTTCTTTTAGAAACACAGCGAGGGGACTCCAACCACAGTCTCCCTCGTTTCCACTAACTGGGCCACACACACCCCACTTGACTGGCATCGGTTGAGCCCCCTTTTGAAAAAGAAAAAGATGCTTTGCATGAAGCACTCTCAAAAATACGCGTGCCTTTCCCGTCCCCTGGATGACCCAGGGGAAGAAAAGTACTCTGAAAGCCATGACTTGTTCATCTTGGTTCTTTTAGAAACACAGCGAGGGGACTCCAACCACAGTCTCCCTCGTTTCCACTAACTGGGCCACACACGCCCCACTTGACTGGCATCGGTTGAGCCCCCTTTTGAAAAAGAAAAAGATGCTTTGCATGAAGCACTCTCAAAAATACGCGTGCCTTTCCCGTCCCCTGGCTGACTCAGGGGAAGAAAAGTCCTCTGAGAGCCATGACTTGTTCATCTTGGTTCTTTTAGAAACACAGCGAGGGGACTCCAACCACAGTCTCCCTCGTTTCCACTAACTGGGCCACACACACCCCACTTGACTGGCATCGGTTGAGCCTCCTTTTGAAACAGAAAAAGATGCTTTGCATGAAGCACTCTCAAAAATACGCGTGCCTTTCGCCTCCACTAGCTGAGCCAGGGGAAGAAAAGTCCTCTGAGATCCATGTCCACATTGTCAGTGGACAGACACGTGTGCTTATCTGCCAGCAGACCCCCAGCAGCACTGAAGACAGGTTCCGAGAGAACGCTGGCTGCAGGACACGACAAGATCCCCAAGGCGTACGTGGCGAGCTCAGGCAATTTATCAAGATTGGAAGCCTAAAATGAGCAGGGCTCAAGTTGCACAATAATGGAATCGATGTTTCCTTGCATATACTCATATATCTGTGTGTCCTCCTCTTTTTCCTTGTCCAGCTGTTTTGTTTTCGCATGAGTATATGTCCTTGTCACTTTCCCATGTGTTTGTGTTGTGTTGTGAGTTGTTTGTCACCTTTTGGACACCTTTGAGGGTGTTTTCTAGGTGTTTTTATGTGTTTGTGATTGAATGCCATTGTTTCCTATGCGGTTCGAGTTCGGTTCGTCGAACGCTCGACGAGCCGAACTCGAACGGGACCTCCGTTCGGCAAACCGACCTCGAGCCGAACCGGGACCGGTTCGCTCATCTCTACTAGTGGGACACTAATGGAAGTCCAACAGCCACTTTTAGGATGCCACTAAGTTTCCTCAGTGTTTGCTAGTATAATGGCTTAGTAACAATGAGCTTGAGTGTGCAATGCAGAGGTGCTGCAAATAGATTTGCACTAATGGGCCACTAATGGAAGTCCAACAGCCACTTTTAGGATGCCACTAAGTTTCCTCAGTGTTTGCTAGTATAATGGCTTAGTAACAATGAGCTTGAGTGTGCAATGCAGAGGTGCTGCAAATAGATTTGCACTAATGGAACACTAATGGAAGTCCAACAACCACTTATAGGATGCCACTAAGTTTCCTCAGTGTTTGCTAGTATAAAGGCTTAGTAACAATGAGCTTGAGTGTGCAATGCAGAGGTGCTGCAAATAGATTTGCACTAGTGGGACACTAATGGAACTCCAACAGCCACTTTTAGGATGCCACTAAGATCCTCAGTGTTTGCTAGTATAATGGCTTAGTAACAATGAGCTTGAGTGTGCAATGCAGAGGTGCTGCAAATAGATTTGCACTAATGGGCCACTAATGGAAGTCCAACAGCCACTTTTAGGATGCCACTAAGTTTCCTCAGTGTTTGCTAGTATAATGGCTTAGTAACAATGAGCTTGAGTATGCAATGCAGAGGTGCTGCAAATAGATTTGCACTAATGGAACACTAATGGAAGTCCAACAACCACTTATAGGATGCCACTAAGTTTCCTCAGTGTTTGCTAGTATAAAGGCTTAGTAACAATGAGCTTGAGTGTGCAATGCAGAGGTGCTGCAAATAGATTTGCACTAATGGGACACTAATGGAAGTCCAACAGCCACTTTTAGGATGCCACTAAGTTTCCTCAGTGTTTGCTAGTATAAAGGCTTAGTAACATCGAGGTTGAGTGTGCAATGCAGACGTGCTGCAAATAGATTTGCACTAGTGGGACACTAATGGAAGTCCAACAGCCACTTTTAGGATGCCACTAAGTTTCCTCAGTGTTTGCTAGTATAATTGCTTAGTAACAATGAGCTTGAGTGTGCAATGCAGAGGTGCTGCAAATAGATTTGCACTGGTGGGACACTAATGGAAGTCCAACAGCCACTTTTAGGATGCCACTAAGTTTCCTCAGTGTTTGCTAGTATAATTGCTTAGTAACAATGAGCTTGAGTGTGCAATGCAGAGGTGCTGCAAATAGATTTGCACTAGTGGGACACTAATGGAAGTCCAACAGCCACTTTTAGGATGCAACTAAGTCTCCTCAGTGTTTTCTAGTATAATGGCTTAGTAACAATGAGATTGAGTGTGCAATGCAGACGTGCTGCAAATAGATTTGCACTAGTGGGACACTAATGGAAGTCTAAAAGCCACTTTTAGGATGCCACTAAGTTTCCTCATTGTTTGCTAGTATAATGGCTTAGTAACAATGAGCTTGAGTGTTTAATGCAGAGGTGCTGCAAATAGATTTGCACTAGTGTGACACTAATGGAAGTCCAACAGCCACTGTTAGGATGCCACTAAGTTTCCTCAGTGTTTGCTAGTATAATGGCTTAGTAACAATGAGCTTGAGTATGCAATGCAGAGGTGCTGCAAATAGATTTGCACTAATGGGACACTAATGGAAGTCCAACAGCCACTTTTAGGATGCCACTAAGTTTCCTCAGTGTTTGCTAGTATAAAGGCTTTGTAACAATGAGCTTGAGTGTGCAATGCAGAGGTGCTGCAAATAGATTTGCACTAATGGGACACTAATGGAAGTCCAACAGCCACTTTTAGGATGCCACTAAGTTTCCTCAGTGTTTGCTAGTATAATGGCTTAGTAACAATGAGCTTGAGTGTGCAATGCAGAGGTGCTGCAAATAGATTTGCACTAGTGGGACACTAATGGAACTCCAACAGCCACTTTTAGGATGCCAATAAGTTTCCTCAGTGTTTGCTAGTATAATGGCTTAGTAACAATGAGCTTGAGTGTGCAATGCAGAGGTGCTGCAAATAGATTTGCACTAGTGGGACACTAATGGAAGTCCAACAGCCACTTTTAGGATGCCACTAAGTTTCCTCAGTGTTTGCTAGTATAATGGCTTAGTAACAATGAGCTTGAGTGTGCAATGCAGAGGTGCTGCAAATAGATTTGCACTAGTGGGACACTAATGGAAGTCCAACAGCCACTTTTAGGATGCCACTAAGTTTCTTCAGTGTTTGCTAGTATATAGGCTTAGTAACAATGAGCTTGAGTGTGCAATGCAGAGGTGCTGCAAATAGATTTGCACTAGTGGGACACTAATGGAAGTCCAACAGACACTTTTAGGATGCCACTAAGTTTCCTCAGTGTTTGCTAGTATAATGGCTTAGTAACAATGAGCTTGAGTGTGCAATGCAGAGGTTCTGCAAGTAGATTTGCACTAGTAGGACACTAATGGAAGTCCAACAGCCACTTTTAGGATGCCACTAAGTTTCCTCAGTGTTTGCTAGTATACTTGCTTAGTAACAATGAGCTTGAGTGTGCAATGCAGAGGTGCTGCAAATAGATTTGCACTAGTGGGACACTAATGGAAGTCCAACAGCCACTTTTAGGATGCCACTAAGTTTCCTCAGTGTTTGCTAGTATAATTGCTTAGTAACAATGAGCTTGAGTGTGCAATGCAGAGGTGCTGCAAATAGATTTGCACTGGTGGGACACTAATGGAAGTCCAACAGCCACTTTTAGGATGCCACTAAGTTTCCTCAGTGTTTGCTAGTATAATTGCTTAGTAACAATGAGCTTGAGTGTGCAATGCAGAGGTGCTGCAAATAGATTTGCACTAGTGGGACACTAATGGAAGTCCAACAGCCACTTTTAGGATGCAACTAAGTCTCCTCAGTGTTTTCTAGTATAATGGCTTAGTAACAATGAGATTGAGTGTGCAATGCAGACGTGCTGCAAATAGATTTGCACTAGTGGGACACTAATGGAAGTCTAAAAGCCACTTTTAGGATGCCACTAAGTTTCCTCATTGTTTGCTAGTATAATGGCTTAGTAACAATGAGCTTGAGTGTTTAATGCAGAGGTGCTGCAAATAGATTTGCACTAGTGTGACACTAATGGAAGTCCAACAGCCACTGTTAGGATGCCACTAAGTTTCCTCAGTGTTTGCTAGTATAATGGCTTAGTAACAATGAGCTTGAGTATGCAATGCAGAGGTGCTGCAAATAGATTTGCACTAATGGGACACTAATGGAAGTCCAACAGCCACTTTTAGGATGCCACTAAGTTTCCTCAGTGTTTGCTAGTATAAAGGCTTTGTAACAATGAGCTTGAGTGTGCAATGCAGAGGTGCTGCAAATAGATTTGCACTAATGGGACACTAATGGAAGTCCAACAGCCACTTTTAGGATGCCACTAAGTTTCCTCAGTGTTTGCTAGTATAATGGCTTAGTAACAATGAGCTTGAGTGTGCAATGCAGAGGTGCTGCAAATAGATTTGCACTAGTGGGACACTAATGGAACTCCAACAGCCACTTTTAGGATGCCAATAAGTTTCCTCAGTGTTTGCTAGTATAATGGCTTAGTAACAATGAGCTTGAGTGTGCAATGCAGAGGTGCTGCAAATAGATTTGCACTAGTGGGACACTAATGGAAGTCCAACAGCCACTTTTAGGATGCCACTAAGTTTCCTCAGTGTTTGCTAGTATAATGGCTTAGTAACAATGAGCTTGAGTGTGCAATGCAGAGGTGCTGCAAATAGATTTGCACTAGTGGGACACTAATGGAAGTCCAACAGCCACTTTTAGGATGCCACTAAGTTTCCTCAGTGTTTTCTAGTATAATGGCTTAGTAACAATGAGCTTGAGTGTGCAATGCAGACGTGCTGCAAATAGATTTGCACTAGTGGGACACTAATGGAAGTCCAACAGCCACTTTTAGGATGCCACTAAGTTTCCTCAGTGTTTGCTAGTATAAAGGCTTTGTAACAATGAGCTTGAGTGTGCAATGCAGAGGTGCTGCAAATAGATTTGCACTAATGGGACACTAATGGAAGTCCAACAGCCACTTTTAGGATGCCACTAAGTTTCCTCAGTGTTTGCTAGTATAATGGCTTAGTAACAATGAGCTTGAGTGTGCAATGCAGAGGTGCTGCAAATAGATTTGCACTAGTGGGACACTAATGGAACTCCAACAGCCACTTTTAGGATGCCACTAAGTTTCCTCAGTGTTTGCTAGTATAATGGCTTAGTAACAATGAGCTTGAGTGTGCAATGCAGAGGTGCTGCAAATAGATTTGCACTAGTGGGACACTAATGGAAGTCCAACAGCCACTTTTAGGATGCCACTAAGTTTCCTCACTGTTTGCTAGTATAATGGCTTAGTAACAATGAGCTTGAGTGTGCAATGCAGAGGTGCTGCAAATAGATTTGCACTAAAGGGACACTAATGGAAGTCCAACAGACACTTTTAGGATGCCACTAAGCTTCCTCAGTGTTTGCTAGTATAATGGCTTAGTAAAAATGAGCTTGAGTGTGCAATGCAGAGGTGCTGCAAATAGATTTGCACTAGTGGGACACTAATGGAAGTCCAACAGCCACTTTTAGGATGCCACTAAGTTTCCTCAGTGTTTGCTAGTATATAGGCTTAGTAACAATGAGCTTGAGTGTGCAATGCAGAGCTGCTGCAAATAGATTTGCACTAGTGGGACACTAATGGAAGTCCAACAGCCACTTTTAGGATGCCACTAAGTTTCCTCAGTGTTTGCTTGTATAATGGCTTAGTAACAATGAGCTTGAGTGTGCAATGCAGAGGTGCTGCAAAAAGATTTGCGCCAGTGGGACACTAATGGAAGTCCAACAGCCACTTTTAGAATGCCACTAAGTTTCCTCAGTGTTTGCTAGTATATTGGCTTAGTAACAAAGAGTTTGAGTGTGCAATGCAGAGGTGCTGCAAATAGATTTGCACTAGTGGGACACTAATGGAAGTCCAACAGCCACTTTTAGGATGCCACTAAGTTTCCTCAGTGTTTGCTAGTTTAATGGCTTAGTAACAATGAGCTTGAGTGTGCAATGCATAGGTGCTGCAAATAGATTTGCACTAGTGGACACTAATGGAAGTCCAACAGCCACTTGTAGGATGCCACTAAGATTCCTCAGTGTTTGCTAGTATAATGGCTTAGTAACAGTGAACTTGATTGTACAATGCAGAGGTGTGGAAAAAGAGATTTGCACTAGTGGGACACTAATGGAAGTCCAACAGCCACTTTTAGGATGCCACTAAGTTTCCTCAGTGTTTGCTAGTATAATGGCTTAGTAAAAATGAGCTTGAGTGTGCAATGCAGAGGTGCTGCAAATAGATTTGCACTAGTGGGACACTAATGGAAGTCCAACAGCCACTTTTAGGATGCCACTAAGTTTCCTCAGTGTTTGCTAGTTTAATGGCTTAGTAACAATGAGCTTGAGTGTGCAATGCATAGGTGCTGCAAATAGATTTGCACTAGTGGGACACTAATGGAAGTCCAACAGACACTTGTAGGATGCCACTAAGATTCCTCAGTGTTTGCTAGTATAATGGCTTAGTAACAGTGAACTTGATTGTACAATGCAGAGGTGTAGAAAAAGAGATTTGCACTAGTGGGACACTAATGGAAGTCCAACAGCCACTTTTAGGATGCCACTAAGTTTCCTCAGTGTTTGCTAGTATAATGGCTTAGTAACAGTGAACTTGATTGTACAATGCAGAGGTGTGGAAAAAGAGATTTGCACTAGTGGGACACTAATGGAAGTCCAACAGCCACTTTTAGGATGCCACTAAGTTTCCTCAGTGTTTGCTAGTATAATAGCTGAGTAACAATGAGCTTGAGTGTGCAATGCAGAGGTGCTGCAAATAGATTTGCACTAGTGGGACACTAATGGAAGTCCAACAGCCACTTTTATGATGCCACTAAGTTTCCTCAGTGTTTGCTAGAATAATTGGCTTAGTAACAATGAGCTTGAGTGTGCAATGCAGAGGTGCTGAAAAAAGATTTGCACTAGTGGGACACTAATGGAAGTCCAACAGCCACTTTTAGGATGTCACTAAGTTTCCTCAGTGTTTGCTAGTATAATGGCTTAGTAACAATGAGCTTGAGTGTGCAATGCAGAGGTGCTGCAAATAGATTTGCACTAGTGGGACACTAATGGAAGTCCAACAGCCACTTTTAGGATGCCACTAAGTTTCCTCAGTGTTCGCTAGTATAATGGCTTAGTAACAATGAGCTTGAGTGTGCAATGCAGAGGTGCTGCAAATAGATTTGCACTAGTGGGACACTAATGGAAGTCCAACAGCCACTTTTAGGATGCCACTAAGTTTCCTCAGTGTTTGCTAGTATAATGGCTTAGTAACAATGAGCTTGAGTGTGCAATGCAGAGGTGCTGCAAATAGATTTGCACTAGTGGGACACTAATGGAAGTCCAACAGCCACTTTTAGGATGCCACTAAGTTTCCTCAGTGTTCGCTAGTATAATGGCTTAGTAACAATGAGCTTGAGTGTGCAATGCAGAGGTGTTGCAAATAGATTTGCACTAGTGGGACACTAATGGAAGTCCAACAGCCACTTTTAGGATGCCACTAAGTTTCCTCAGTGTTTGCTAGTATAATGGCTTAGTAACAATGAGCTTGAGTGTGCAATGCAGAGGTGCTGCAAATAGATTTGCACTAGTGGGACACTAATGGAAGTCCAACAGCTACTTTTAGTATGCCACTAAGTTTCCTCAGTGTTTGCTAGTATAATGGCTTAGTAACAATGAGCTTGAGTGTGCAATGCAGAGGTGCTGCAAATAGATTTGCAATAGTGGGACACTAATGGAAGTCCAACAGCCACTATTAGGATGCCACTAAGTTTCCTCAGTGTTTGCTAGTATAATTGCTTAGTAACAATGAGCTTGAGTGTGCAATGCAGAGGTGCTGCAAATAGATTTGCACTAGTGGGACACTAATGGAAGTTCAACAGCCACTTTTAGGATGCCACTAAGTTTCCTCAGTGTTTGCTAGTATAATGGCTTAGTAACAATGAGCTTGAGTGTGCAATGCAGAGGTGCTGAAAATAGATTTGCAATAGTGGGACACTAATTGAAGTCCAACAGCCACTTTTTGGATGTCACTAAGATTCCTCAGTGTTTGCTAGTATAATAGCTTAGTAACAATGAGCTTAAGTGTGCAATGCAGAGGTGCTGCAAATAGATTTGCACTAGTGGGACACTAATAGAAGTCCAACAGCCACTTTTAGGATGCCACTAAGTTTCCTCAGTGTTTGCTAGTATAATGGCTTAGTAACAATGAGCTTGAGTGTGCAATGCAGAGGTGCTGCAAATAGATTTGCACTAGTGGGACACTAATGGAAGTCCAACAGCCACTTTTAGGATGCCACTAAGTTTCCTCAGTGTTTGCTAGTATAATGGCTTAGTAACAATGAGCTTGAGTGTGCAATGCAGAGGTGCTGCAAATAGATTTGCACTATTGGGACACTAATAGAAGTCCAACAGCCACATTTAGGATGCCACTAAGTTAAATCAGTGTTTGCTAGTATAATTGCTTAGTAACAATGAGCTTGAGTATGCAATGCAGAGGTGCTGCAAATAGATTTGCATTAGTGGGACACAAATGGAAGTCCAACAACCACTTTTATGATGCCACTAAGTTTCCTCAGTGTTTGCTAGAATAATGGCTTAGTAACAATGAGCTTGAGTGTGCAATGCAGAGGTGCTGCATATAGATTTGCACTAGTGGGACACTAATGGAACTCCAACAGCCACTTTTAGGATGCCACTAAGTTTCCTCAGTGTTTGCTAGTATAATGGCTTAGTAACAATGAGCTTGAGTGTGCAATGCAGAGGTGCTGCATATAGATTTGCACTAGTGGGACTCTAATGGAAGTCCAAAAGCCACTTTTAGGATGCCATTAAGTATCCTCCGTGTTTGCTAGTATAATGGCTTAGTAACAATGAGCTTGAGTGTGCAATGCAGAGGTGCTGCAAATAGATTTGCACTAGTGGGACACTAATGGAAGTCCAACAGACACTTTTAGGATGCCACTAAGCTTCCTCAGTGTTTGCTAGTATAATTGCTTAGTAAAAATGAGCTTGAGTGTGCAATGCAGAGGTGCTGCAAATAGATTCGCACTAGTGGGACACTAATAGAAGTCCAACAGCCACTTTTAGGATGCCACTAAGTTTCCTCAGTGTTTGCTAGTATAAAGGCTTAGTAACAATGAGCTTGAGTGTGCAATGCAGAGGTGCTGCAAATAGATTTGCACTAGTGGGACACTATTGGAAGTCCAACAGCCACTTTTAGGATGCCACTAAGTTTCATCAGTGTTTGCTAGTACAATGGCTTAGTAACAATGAGCTTGAGTGTGCAATGCAGAGGTGCTGAAAATAGATTTGCACTATTGGGACACTAATAGAAGTCCAACAGCCACATTTAGGATGCCACTAAGTTAAATTAGTGTTTGCTAGTATAATTGCTTAGTAACAATGAGCTTGAGTATGCAATGCAGAGGTGCTGCAAATAGATTTGCATTAGTGGGACACTAATGGAAGTCCAACAACCACTTTTATGATGCCACTAAGTTTCCTCAGTGTTTGGTAGAATAATGGCTTAGTAACAATGAGCTTGAGTGTGCAATGCAGAGGTGCTGAAAATAGATTTGCACTAGTGGGACACTAATGGAAGTCCAACAGCCACTTTTAGGATGTCACTAAGTTTCCTCTGTGTTTGCTAGTATAATGGCTTAGTAACAATGAGCTTGAGTGTGCAATGCAGAGGTGCTGCAAATAGATTTGCACTAGTGGGACACTAATGGAACTCCAACAGCCACTTTTAGGATGCCACTAAGTTTCCTCAGTGTTTGCTAGTATAATGGCTTAGTAACAATGAGCTTGAGTGTGCAATGCAGAGGTGCTGCATATAGATTTGCACTAGTGGGACTCTAATGGAAGTCCAAAAGCCACTTTTAGGATGCCACTAAGTATCCTCCGTGTTTGCTAGTATAATGGCTTAGTAACAATGAGCTTGAGTGTGCAATGCAGAGGTGCTGCAAATAGATTTGCACCAGTGGGACACTAATGGTAGTCCATCAGCCACTTTTAGGATGCCACTAAGTTTCCTCAGTTTTTGCTAGTATATTGGCTTGGTAACAATGAGCTTGAGTGTGCAATGCAGAGGTTCTGCAAATAGATTTGCACTAGTGGGACACTAATGGAAGTCCAACAGCCACTTGTAGGATGCCACTAAATCAGTGTTTGCTAGTTTAATGGCTTAGTAACAGTGAGCTTGAGTGTGCAATGCAGAGGTGTGGAAAAATAGATTTGCACTAGTGGGACACTAATGGAAGTCCAACAGCTACTTTTAGTATGCCACTAAGTTTCCTCAGTGTTTGCTAGTATAATGGCTTAGTAACAATGAGCTTGAGTGTGCAATGCAGAGGTGCTGCAAATAGATTTGCAATAGTGGGACACTAATGGAAGTCCAACAGCCACTATTAGGATGCCACTAAGTTTCCTCAGTGTTTGCTAGTATAATTGCTTAGTAACAATGAGCTTGAGTGTGCAATGCAGAGGTGCTGCAAATAGATTTGCACTAGTGGGACACTAATGGAAGTTCAACAGCCACTTTTAGGATGCCACTAAGTTTCCTCAGTGTTTGCTAGTATAATGGCTTAGTAACAATGAGCTTGAGTGTGCAATGCAGAGGTGCTGAAAATAGATTTGCAATAGTGGGACACTAATTGAAGTCCAACAGCCACTTTTTGGATGTCATTAAGATTCCTCAGTGTTTGCTAGTATAATAGCTTGATAACAATGAGCTTAAGTGTGCAATCCAGAGGTGCTGCAAATAGATTTGCACTAGTGGGACACTAATAGAAGTCCAACAGCCACTTTTAGGATGCCACTAAGTTTCCTCAGTGTTTGCTAGTATAATGGCTTAGTAACAATGAGCTTGAGTGTGCAATGCAGAGGTGCTGCAAATAGATTTGCACTAATGGGACACTATTGGAAGTCCAACAGCCACTTTTAGGATGCCACTAAGTTTCATCAGTGTTTGCTAGTATAATGGCTTAGTAACAATGAGCTTGAGTGTGCAATGCAGAGGGGCTGAAAATAGATTTTAACTATTGGGACACTAATAGAAGTCCAACAGCCACATTTAGGATGCCACTAAGTTAAATTAGTGTTTGCTAGTATAATTGCTTAGTAACAATGAGCTTGAGTATGCAATGCAGAGGTGCTGCAATAGATTTGCATTAGTGGGACACTAATGGAAGTCCAACAACCACTTTTATGATGCCACTAAGTTTCCTCAGTGTTTGGTAGAATAATGGCTTAGTAACAATGAGCTTGAGTGTGCAATGCAGAGGTGCTGAAAATAGATTTGCACTAGTGGGACACTAATGGAAGTCCAACAGCCACTTTTAGGATGTCACTAAGTTTCCTCTGTGTTTGCTAGTATAATGGCTTAGTAACAATGAGCTTGAGTGTGCAATGCAGAGGTGCTGCAAATAGATTTGCACTAGTGGGACACTAATGGAACTCCAACAGCCACTTTTAGGATGCCACTAAGTTTCCTCAGTGTTTGCTAGAATAATGGCTTAGTAACAATGAGCTTGAGTGTGAAATGCAGAGGTGCTGCAAATAGATTTGCACTAGTGGGACACTAATGAAAGTCCAGCAGCCACTTTTAGGATGCCAGTAAGTTTCCTCAGTGTTTGCTAGTATAATGGCATAGTAACAATGAGCTTGAGTGTGCAATGCAGAGGTGCTGCATATAGAT
Source organism: Anomaloglossus baeobatrachus (assembly GCF_048569485.1). NCBI lineage: Eukaryota > Metazoa > Chordata > Amphibia > Anura > Aromobatidae > Anomaloglossus > Anomaloglossus baeobatrachus. Next base: position 154,722,566 of record NC_134361.1, on the reverse strand, counting down.
TTGCACTAGTGGGACTCTAATGGAAGTCCAAAAGCCACTTTTAGGATGCCACTAAGTATCCTCCGTGTTTGCTAGTATAATGGCTTAGTAACAATGAGCTTGAGTGTGCAATGCAGAGGTTCTGCAAATAGATTTGCACTAGTGGGACACTAATGGAAGTCCAACAGCCACTTGTAGGATGCCACTAAGTCAGTGTTTGCTAGTTTAATGGCTTAGTAACAGTGAGCTTGAGTGTACAATGCAGAGGTGTGGAAAAATAGATTTGCACTAGTGGGACACTAATGGAAGTCCAACAGACACTTTTAGGATGCCACTAAGTTAAATCAGTGTTTGCTAGTATAATTGCTTAGTAACAATGAGCTTGAGTATGCAATGCAGAGGTGCTGCAAATAGATTTGCATTAGTGGGACACTAATGGAAGTCCAACAACCACTTTTATGATGCCACTAAGTTTCCTCAGTGTTTGCTAGAATAATGGCTTAGTAACAATGAGCTTGAGTGTGCAATGCAGAGGTGCTGCATATAGATTTGCACTAGTGGGACACTAATGGAACTCCAACAGCCACTTTTAGGATGCCACTAAGTTTCCTCAGTGTTTGCTAGTATAATGGCTTAGTAACAATGAGCTTGAGTGTGCAATGCAGAGGTGCTGCATATAGATTTGCACTAGTGGGACTCTAATGGAAGTCCAAAAGCCACTTTTAGGATGCCATTAAGTATCCTCCGTGTTTGCTAGTATAATGGCTTAGTAACAATGAGCTTGAGTGTGCAATGCAGAGGTGCTGCAAATAGATTTGCACTAGTGGGACACTAATGGAAGTCCAACAGACACTTTTAGGATGCCACTAAGCTTCCTCAGTGTTTGCTAGTATAATTGCTTAGTAAAAATGAGCTTGAGTGTGCAATGCAGAGGTGCTGCAAATAGATTTGCACTAGTGGGACACTAATGGAAGTCCAACAGCCACTTTTAGGATGACACTAAGTTTACTCAGTGTTTGCTAGTATATAGGCTTAGTAACAATGAGCTTGAGTGTGCAATGCAGAGCTGCTGCAAATAGATTTGCACTAGTGGGACACTAATGGAAGTCCAACAGCCACTTTTAGGATGCCACTAAGTTTCCTTAGTGTTTGCTTGTATAATGGCTTAGAAACAATGAGCTTGAGTGTGCAATGCAGAGGTGCTGCAAAAAGATTTGCGCCAGTGGGACACTAATGGAAGTCCAACAGCCACTTTTAGAATGCCACTAAGTTTCCTCAGTGTTTGCTAGTATATTGGCTTAGTAACAATGAGTTTGAGTGTGCAATGCAGAGGTGCTGCAAATAGATTTGCACTAGTGGGACACTAATGGAAGTCCAACATCCACTTTTAGGATGCCACTAAGTTTCCTCAGTGTTTGCTAGTTTAATGGCTTAGTAACAATGAGCTTGAGTGTGCAATGCATAGGTGCTGCAAATAGATTTGCACTAGTGGGACACTAATGGAAGTCCAACAGCCACTTGTAGGATGCCACTAAGATTCCTCAGTGTTTGCTAGTATAATGGCTTAGTAACAGTGAACTTGATTGTACAATGCAGAGGTGTGGAAAAAGAGATTTGCACTAGTGGGACACTAATGGAAGTCCAACAGCCACTTTTAGGATGCCACTAAGTTTCCTCAGTGTTTGCTAGTATAATGGCTTAGTAAAATTGAGCTTGAGTGTGCAATGCAGAGGTGCTGCAAATAGATTTGCACTAGTGGGACACTAATGGAAGTCCAACAGCCACTATTAGGATGCCACTAAGTTTCCTCAGTGTTTGCTAGTATAATTGCTTAGTAACAATGAGCTTGAGTGTGCAATGCAGAGGTGCTGCAAATAGATTTGCACTAGTGGGACACTAATGGAAGTTCAACAGCCACTTTTAGGATGCCACTAAGTTTCCTCAGTGTTTGCTAGTATAATGGCTTAGTAACAATGAGCTTGAGTGTGCAATGCAGATGTGCTGAAAATAGATTTGCAATAGTGGGACACTAATTGAAGTCCTACAGCCACTTTTTGGATGTCACTAAGATTCCTCAGTGTTTGCTACTATAATAGCTTAGTAACAATGAGCTTAAGTGTGCAATGCAGAGGTGCTGCAAATAGATTTGCACTAGTGGGACACTAATAGAAGTCCAACAGCCACTTTTAGGATGCCACTAAGTTTCCTCCGTGTTTGCTAGTATAATGGCTTAGTAACAATGAGCTTGAGTGTGCAATGCAGAGGTGCTGCAAATAGATTTGCACTAGTGGGACACTAATGGAAGTCCAACAGCCACTTTTAGGATGCTACTAAGTTTCCTCAGTGTTTGCTTGTTTAATGGCTTAGTAACAATGAGCTTGAGTGTGCAATGCATAGGTGCTGCAAATAGATTTGCACTAGTGGGACACTAATGGAAGTCCAACAGCCACTTGTAGGATGCCACTAAGATTCCTCAGTGTTTGCTAGTATAATGGCTTAGTAACAGTGAACTTGATTGTACAATGCAGAGGTGTGGAAAAAGAGATTTGCACTAGTGGGACACTAATGGAAGTCCAACATAAACTTTTAGGATGCCACTAAGTTTCCTCAGTGTTTGCTAGTATAATGGCTTAGTAACAATGAGCTTGAGTGTGCAATGCAGAGATGCTGCAAATAGATTTGCACTAGTGGGACACTAATGGAAGTCCAACAGCTACTTTTAGGATGCCACTAAGTTTCCTCAGTGTTTGCTAGTATAATGGCTTAGTAACAATGAGCTTGAGTGTGCAATGCAGAGGTGCTGCAAATAAATTTGCACTAGTGGGACAATAATAGAAGTCCAACAGCCACATTTAGTATGCCACTAAGTTTCCTCAGTGTTTGCTAGTATAATTGCTTAGTAACAATGAGCTTGAGTATGCAATGCAGAGGTGCTGCAAATAGATTTGCACTAGTGGGACACTAATGGAAGTCCAACAGCCACTTTTATGATGCCACTAAGTTTCCTCAGTGTTTGCTAGAATAATGGCTTAGTACCAATGAGCTTGAGTGTGCAATGCAGAGGTGCTGAAAATAGATTTGCACTAGTGGGACACTAATGGAAGTCCAAAAGCCACTTTTAGGATGTCACTAAGTTTCCTCAGTGTTTGCTAGTATAATGGCTTAGTAACAATGAGCTTGAGTGTGCAATGCAGAGGTGCTGCAAATAGATTTGCACTAGTGGGACACTAATGGAAGTCCAACAGCCACTTTTAGGATGCCACTAAGTTTCCTCAGTGTTCGCTAGTATAATGGCTTAGTAACAATGAGCTTGAGTGTGCAATGCAGAGGTGCTGCAAAAAGATTTGCGCCAGTGGGACACTAATGGAAGTCCAACAGCCACTTTTAGAATGCCACTAAGTTTCCTCAGTGTTTGCTAGTATATTGGCTTAGTAACAATGAGTTTGAGTGTGCAATGCAGAGGTGCTGCAAATAGATTTGCACTAGTGGGACACTAATGGAAGTCCAACATCCACTTTTAGGATGCCACTAAGTTTCCTCAGTGTTTGCTAGTTTAATGGCTTAGTAACAATGAGCTTGAGTGTGCAATGCATAGGTGCTGCAAATAGATTTGCACTAGTGGGACACTAATGGAAGTCCAACAGCCACTTGTAGGATGCCACTAAGATTCCTCAGTGTTTGCTAGTATAATGGCTTAGTAACAGTGAACTTGATTGTACAATGCAAAGGTGTGGAAAAAGAGATTTGCACTAGTGGGACACTAATGGAAGTCCAACAGCCACTTTTAGGATGCCACTAAGTTTCCTCAGTGTTTGCTAGTATAATGGCTTAGTAAAAATGAGCTTGAGTGTGCAATGCAGAGGTGCTGCAAATAGATTTGCACTAGTGGGACACTAATGGAAGTCCAACAGCCACTTTTAGGATGCCACTAAGTTTCCTCAGTGTTTGCTAGTTTAATGGCTTAGTAACAATGAGCTTGAGTGTGCAATGCATAGGTGCTGCAAATAGATTTGCACTAGTGGGACACTAATGGAAGTCCAACAGCCACTTGTAGGATGCCACTAAGATTCCTCAGTGTTTGCTAGTATAATGGCTTAGTAACAGTGAACTTGATTGTACAATGCAGAGGTGTGGAAAAAGAGATTTGCACTAGTGGGACACTAATGGAAGTCCAACAGCCACTTTTAGGATGCCACTAAGTTTCCTCAGTGTTTGCTAGTATAATAGCTTAGTAACAATGAGCTTGAGTGTGCAATGCAGAGGTGCTGCAAATAGATTTGCACTAGTGGGACACTAATGGAAGTCCAACAGCCACTTTTATGATGCCACTAAGTTTCCTCAGTGTTTGCTAGAATAATGGCTTAGTAACAATGAGCTTGATTGTGCAATGCAGAGGTGCTGAAAATAGATTTGCACTAGTGGGACACTAATGGAAGTCCAACAGCCACTTTTAGGATGTCACTAAGTTTCCTCAGTGTTTGCTAGTATAATGGCTTAGTAACAATGAGCTTGAGTGTGCAATGCAGAGGTGCTGCAAATAGATTTGCACTAGTGGGACACTAATGGAAGTCCAACAGCCACTTTTAGGATGCCACTAAGTTTCCTCAGTGTTTGCTAGTATAATGGCTTAGTAACAATGAGCTTGAGTGTGCAATGCAGAGGTGCTGCAAATAGATTTGCACTAGTGGGACACTAATGGAAGTCCAACAGCTACTTTTAGTATGCCACTACGTTTCCTCAGTGTTTGCTAGTATAATGGCTTAGTAACAATGAGCTTGAGTGTGCAATGCAGAGGTGCTGCAAATAGATTTGCAATAGTGGGACACTAATGGAAGTCCAACAGCCACTATTAGGATGCCACTAAGTTTCCTCAGTGTTTGCTAGTATAATTGCTTAGTAACAATGAGCTTGAGTGTGCAATGCAGAGGTGCTGCAAATAGATTTGCACTAGTGGGACACTAATGGAAGTTCAACAGCCACTTTTAGGATGCCACTAAGTTTCCTCAGTGTTTGCTAGTATAATGGCTTAGTAACAATGAGCTTGAGTGTGCAATGCAGATGTGCTGAAAATAGATTTGCAATAGTGGGACACTAATTGAAGTCCTACAGCCACTTTTTGGATGTCACTAAGATTCCTCAGTGTTTGCTACTATAATAGCTTAGTAACAATGAGCTTAAGTGTGCAATGCAGAGGTGCTGCAAATAGATTTGCACTAGTTGGACACTAATAGAAGTCCAACAGCCACTTTTAGGATGCCACTAAGTTTCCTCCGTGTTTGCTAGTATAATGGCTTAGTAACAGTGAACTTGATTGTACAATGCAGAGGTGTGGAAAAAGAGATTTGCACTAGTGGGACACTAATGGAAGTCCAACAGCCACTTTTAGGATGCCACTAAGTTTCCTCAGTGTTTGCTAGTATAATGGCTTAGTAACAATGAGCTTGAGTGTGCAATGCAGAGGTGCTGCAAATAGATTTGCACTAGTGGGACACTAATGGAAGTCCAACAGCCACTTTTAGGATGCTACTAAGTTTCCTCAGTGTTTGCTTGTTTAATGGCTTAGTAACAATGAGCTTGAGTGTGCAATGCATAGGTGCTGCAAATAGATTTGCACTAGTGGGACACTAATGGAAGTCCAACAGCCACTTGTAGGATGCCACTAAGATTCCTCAGTGTTTGCTAGTATAATGGCTTAGTAACAGTGGACTTGATTGTACAATGCAGAGGTGTGGAAAAAGAGATTTGCACTAGTGGGACACTAATGGAAGTCCAACAGCCACTTTTAGGATGCCACTAAGTTTCCTCAGTGTTTGCTAGTATAATGGCTTAGTAACAATGAGCTTGAATGTGCAATGCAGAGGTGCTGCAAATAGATTTGCACTAGTGGGACACTTTTGGAAGTCCAACAGAAACTTTTAGGATGCCACTAAGTTTCCTCAGTGTTTGCTAGTATAATGGCTTAGTAACAATGAGCTTGAGTGTGCAATGCAGAGATGCTGCAAATAGATTTGCACTAGTGGGACACTAATGGAAGTCCAACAGCTACTTTTAGGATGCCACTAAGTTTCCTCAGTGTTTGCTAGTATAATGGCTTAGTAACAATGAGCTTGAGTGTGCAATGCAGAGGTGCTGCAAATAAATTTGCACTAGTGGGACAATAATAGAAGTCCAACAGCCACATTTAGTATGCCACTAAGTTTCCTCAGTGTTTGCTAGTATAATTGCTTAGTAACAATGAGCTTGAGTATGCAATGCAGAGGTGCTGCAAATAGATTTGCACTAGTGGGACACTAATGGAAGTCCAACAGCCACTTTTATGATGCCACTAAGTTTCCTCAGTGTTTGCTAGAATAATGGCTTAGTAACAATGAGCTTGAGTGTGCAATGCAGAGGTGCTGAAAATAGATTTGCACTAGTGGGACACTAATGGAAGTCCAAAAGCCACTTTTAGGATGTCACTAAGTTTCCTCAGTGTTTGCTAGTATAATGGCTTAGTAACAATGAGCTTGAGTGTGCAATGCAGAGGTGCTGCAAATAGATTTGCACTAGTGGGACACTAATGGAAGTCCAACAGCCACTTTTAGGATGCCACTAAGTTTCCTCAGTGTTCGCTAGTATAATGGCTTAGTAACAATGAGCTTGAGTGTGCAATGCAGATGTGCTGAAAATAGATTTGCAATAGTGGGACACTAATTGAAGTCCAACAGCCACTTTTTGGATGTCACTAAGATTCCTCAGTGTTTGCTAGTATAATAGCTTAGTAACAATGAGCTTAAGTGTGCAATGCAGAGGTGCTGCAAATAGATTTGCACTAGTGGGACACTAATAGAAGTCCAACAGCCACTTTTAGGATGCCACTAAGTTTCCTCCATTTTTGCTAGTATAATGGCTTAGTAACAATGAGCTTGAGTGTGCAATGCAGAGGTGCTGCAAATAGATTTGCACCAGTGGGACACTAATGGTAGTCCAACAGCCACTTTTAGGATGCCACTAAGTTTCCTCAGTTTTTGCTAGTATATTGGCTTAGTAACATTGAGCTTGAGTGTGCAATGCAGAGGTTCTGCAAATAGATTTGCACTAGTGGGACACTAATGGAAGTCCAACAGCCACTTGTAGGATGCCACTAAGTCAGTGTTTGCTAGTTTAATGGCTTAGTAACAGTGAGCTTGAGTGTACAATGCAGAGGTGTGGAAAAATAGATTTGCACTAGTGGGACACTAATGGAAGTCCAACAGACACTTTTAGGATGCCACTAAGTTTCCTCAGTGTTTGCTAGTATAATGGCTTAGTAACAATGAGCTTGAGTGTACAATGCAGAGGTGGTGCAAATAGATTTGCACTAGTGGGACACTAATGGAAGTCCAACAGCCACTTTTAGGATGCCACTAAGTTTCCTCAGTGTTTGCTTGTTTAATGGCTTAGTAACAATGAGCTTGAGTGTGCAATGCATAGGTGCTGCAAATAGATTTGCACTAGTGGGACACTAATGGAAGTCCAACAGCCACTTGTAGGATGCCACTAAGATTCCTCAGTGTTTGCTAGTATAATGGCTTAGTAACAGTGAACTTGATTGTACAATGCAGAGGTGTGGAAAAAGAGATTTGCACTAGTGGGACACTAATGGAAGTCCAACAGCCACTTTTAGGATGCCACTAAGTTTCCTCAGTGTTTGCTAGTATAATGGCTTAGTAACAATGAGCTTGAGTGTGCAATGCAGAGGTGCTGCAAATAGATTTGCACTAGTGGGACACTAATGGAAGTCCAACAGAAACTTTTAGGATGCCACTAAGTTTCCTCAGTGTTTGCTAGTATAATGGCTTAGTAACAATGAGCTTGAGTGTGCAATGCAGAGATGCTGCAAATAGATTTGCACTAGTGGGACACTAATGGAAGTCCAACAGCTACTTTTAGGATGCCACTAAGTTTCCTCAGTGTTTGCTAGTATAATTGCTTAGTAACAATGAGCTTGAGTATGCAATGCAGAGGTGCTGCAAATAGATTTGCACTAGTGGGACACTAATGGAAGTCCAACAGCCACTTTTATGATGCCACTAAGTTTCCTCAGTGTTTGCTAGAATAATGGCTTAGTAACAATGAGCTTGAGTGTGCAATGCAGAGGTGCTGAAAATAGATTTGCACTAGTGGGACACTAATGGAAGTCCAACAGCCACTTTTAGGATGTCACTAAGTTTCCTCAGTGTTTGCCAATATAATGGCTTAGTAACAATGAGCTTGAGTGTGCAATGCAGAGGTGCTGCAAATAGATTTGCACTAGTGGGACACTAATGGAAGTCCAACAGCCACTTTTAGGATGCCACTAAGTTTCCTCAGTGTTCGCTAGTATAATGGCTTAGTAACAATGAGCTTGAGTGTGCAATGCAGAGGTGCTGCAAATAGATTTGCACTAGTGGGACACTAATGGAAGTCCAACAGCCACTTTTAGGATGCCACTAAGTTTCCTCAGTGTTTGCTAGTATAATGGCTTAGTAACAATGAGCTTGAGTGTGCAATGCAGAGGTGCTGCAAATAGATTTGCACTAGTGGGACACTAATGGAAGTCCAACAGCCACTTTTAGTATGCCACTAAGTTTCCTCAGTGTTTGCTAGTATAATGGCTTAGTAACAATGAGCTTGAGTGTGCAATGCAGAGGTGCTGCAAATAGATTTGCAATAGTGGGACACTAATGGAAGTCCAATAGCCACTTTTAGGATGCCACTAAGTTTCCTCAGTGTTTGCTAGTATAATTGCTTAGTAACAATGAGCTTGAGTGTGCAATGCAGACGTGCTGCAAATAGATTTGCACTAGTGGGACACTAATGGAAGTCCAACAGCCACTTTTAGGATGCCACTAAGTTTCCTCAGTGTTTGCTAGTATAATGGCTTAGTAACAATGAGCTTGAGTGTGCAATGCAGAGGTGCTGAAAATAGATTTGCAATAGTGGGACACTAATTGAAGTCCAACAGCTACTTTTTAGATGTCACTAAGATTCTTCAGTGTTTGCTAGTATAATAGCTTAGTAACAATGAGCTTGAGTATGCAATGCAGAGGTGCTGCAAATAGATTTGCATTAGTGGGACACTAATGGAAGTCCAACAACCACTTTTATGATGCCACTAAGTTTCCTCAGTGTTTGCTAGAATAATGGCTTAGTAACAATGAGCTTGAGTGTGCAATGCAGAGGTGCTGAAAATAGATTTGCACTAGTGGGACACTAATGGAAGTCCAACAGCCACTTTTAGGATGTCACTAAGTTTCCTCTGTGTTTGCTAGTATAATGGCTTAGTAACAATGAGCTTGAGTGTGCAATGCAGAGGTGCTGCAAATAGATTTGCACTAGTGGGACACTAATGGAACTCCAACAGCCACTTTTAGGATGCCACTAAGTTTCCTCAGTGTTTGCTAGTATAATTGCTTAGTAACAATGAGCTTGAGTGTGCAATGCAGAGGTGCTGGAAATAGATTTGCACTAGTGGGACACTTATGGAAGTCCAACAGCCACTTTTAGGATGCCACTAAGTATCCTCCGTGTTTGCTAGTATAATGGCTTAGTAACAATGAGCTTGAGTGTGCAATGCAGAGGTGCTGCAAATAGGTTTGCACCAGTGGGACACTAATAGTAGTCCAACAGCCACTTTTAGGATGCCACTAAGTTTCCTCAGTTTTTGCTAGTATATTGGCTTAGTAACAATGGGCTTGAGTGTTACATAGTTACATAGTTACATAGTTACATAGTTACATAGTTACTTAGGTTGAAAAAAGACCTAGGTCCATCTAGTTCAACCTTCCTCCACCAGTTGTACATTTAGTCACTAAGTCATTTATAACCAACAATGTTTTGTGTACTGAGGAAATCATCCAGCCCTTTTTTAAAAGCTGTTATAGTATCTGCCATTACTACCTCTTGTGGTAGGGCATTCCACAGTCTGACCGCTCTAACTGTAAAGAACCCTTTCCTATTTAGGTGACGGAATTCGCTTTTCTTCCACTCGCAGTGAGTGCCCCCTGGTCCTTAGCATTGTTTTCGGAAGAAATAAGTTATGTGCCAGTCCTTTATATTGACCACACATGTATTTATACATATAAATGAGATCTCCTCTGAGACGTCTTTTTTCTAAGCTAAACATATCTAACTTTTTCAATCTGCCATCATATGGGAGGCCTTCCATTCCTTGTAATAGTCTAGTTGCCCGCCTTTGAACTGACTCTAACTTCTGAATGTCCTTTTTAAAATGTGGAGCCCAAAACTGGATCCCGTATTCCAGATGTGGCCTTACAAGTGATTTATAGATGGGTAACAATACGTTGGGATCACGGGATCTAATCTCTCTTTTTATACACCCTAGAATCTTGTTTGCTTTAGCAGCTGCTGCCTGACATTGAGTGCTGCTGCTCAGCTTATTTGTAATGAGAATACCCAAGTCCTTCTCCTGTTCTGTAGTCCCGAGTTTACTTCCATTTAATGTATACGCAGCTATAGGATTACTCCGTCCTAGGTGCATTACTTTAAATTTATCAACATTAAATCTCATTTGCCAAGTATCTGCCCATTCTGACATCTTATCCAGATCTTTTTGTAATATTGTACTATCCAGGTCAGTTTTTAATATCCTACATAGTTTGGTGTCATCGGCAAAGACTGACACTGTACTATCAATCCCATCCACAAGGTCATTAATATAGAGAGTAAAAAGAATTGGTCCAAGCACAGATCCCTGCGGCACCCCACTGCTGACTATAGCCCATTTAGAGAATGTATCATTTATGACTACTCTTTGTTTCCTATCTTTTAGCCAATTCCTTACCCAGTTGCATATTGTGTCCCCTAGTCCTTGCTTCTGGAGCTTTAGTATAAGGCTATTATGTGGTACAGTATCAAATGCCTTTGCAAAGTCCAAATAAATCACATCAGCTGCATTACCAATATCCAGGTTTGCACTTACCCCCTCATAGAACCCCAACAGGTTGGTTAGACACGACTTATCTTTCATGAATCCATGCTGTTTGTCAGTTATCATATTATTTTCTGCAATATATTTTTGCATGTCATCCCTTAAAATGCCCTCAAAAACTTTGCATACTACTGATGTCAGGCTTACTGGACGGTAGTTGCCTGGATCTACCCTCTTACCTTTCTTAAATATCGGTACCACATCAATGCAATGTGTGCAATGCAGAGGTTCTGCAAATAGATTTGCACTAGTGGGACACTAATAGAAGTCCAACAGCCACTTGTAGGATGCCACTAAGTCAGTGTTTGCTAGTTTAATGGCTTAGTAACAGTGAGCTTGAGTGTACAATGCAGAGGTGTGGAAAAATAGATTTGCACTAGTGGGACACTAATGGAAGTCCAACAGACACTTTTAGGATGCCATTAAGTTTCCTCAGTGTTTGCTAGTATAATGGCTTAATAACAATGAGCTTGAGTATGCAATGCAGAGGTGCTGCAAATAGATTTGCATTAGTGGGACACTAATGGAAGTCCAACAACCACTTTTATGATGCCACTAAGTTTCCTCAGTGTTTGCTAGAATAATGGCTTAGTAACAATGAGCTTGAGTGTGCAATGCAGAGGTGCTGAAAATAGATTTGCACTAGTGGGACACTAATGGAAGTCCAACAGCCACTTTTAGGATGTCACTAAGTTTCCTCTGTGTTTGCTAGTATAATGGCTTAGTAACAATGAGCTTGAGTGTGCAATGCAGAGGTGCTGCATATAGATTTGCACTAGTGGGACTCTAATGGAAGTCCAAAAGCCACTTTTAGGATGCCACTAAGTATCCTCCGTGTTTGCTAGTATAATGGCTTAGTTACAATGAGCTTGAGTGTGCAATGCAGAGGTGCTGCAAATAGATTTGCACCAGTGGGACACTAATGGAAGTCCAACAGTCACTTTTAGGATGCCACTAAGTTTCATCAGTGTTTGCTAGTATAATGGTTTAGTAACAATGAGCTTGAGTGTGCAATGCAGAGGTTCTGCAAATAGGTTTGCACTAGTGGGACACTAATGGAAGTCCAACAGCCACTTGTAGGATGCCACTAAGTCAGTGTTTGCTAGTTTAATGGCTTAGTAACAGTGAGCTTGAGTGTACAATGCAGAGGTGTAGAAAAATAGATTTGCACTAGTGGGACACTAATGGAAGTCCAACATCCACTTTTAGGGTGCCACTAAGTTTCCTCAATGTTTGCTAGTATAATGGCTTAGTAACAATGAGCTTAATTGTGCAATGCAGAGGTTCTGAAAATAGATTTGCACTAGTGGGACACTAATGGAAGTCCAACAGCCACTTTTAGGATGCCACTAAGTTTCCTTAGTGTTTGCTAGTATAATGGCTTAGTAACAATGAGCTTGAGTGTGCAATGCAGAGGTGCTGAAAATAAATTTGCACTAGTGGGACACTAATGGAAGTCCAACAGACACTTTTAGGATGCCACTAAGTTTCCTCAGTGTTTGCTAGTATAATGGATTAGTAACAATGAGCTTGAGTGTGCAATGCAGAGGTGCTGCAAATAGATTTGCACTAGTGGGACACTATTGGAAGTCCAACAGCCACTTTTAGGATGCCACTAAGTTTACTCAGTGTTTTCTAGTATAATGGCTTAGTAACAATGAGCTTGAGTGTGCAATGCAGAGGTGCTGCATATAGATTTGCACTAGTGGGACTCTAATGGAAGTCCAAAAGCCACTTTTAGGATGCCACTAAGTATCCTCCGTGTTTGCTAGTATAATGGCTTAGTAACAATGAGCTTGAGTGTGCAATGCAGAGGTGCTGCAAATAGATTTGCACCAGTGGGACACTAATGGAAGTCCAACTGCCACTTTTAGGATGCCACTAAGTTTCCTCAGTGTTTGCTAGTATAATGGCTTAGTAACAATAGCTTGAGTGTGCAATGCAGAGGTGCTGCAAATAGACTTGCACTAGTGGGACACTAATGGAAGTCCAACAGCCACTTTTAGGATGCCACTAAGTTTCCTCAGTTTTTGCTAGTATATTGGCTTAGTAACAATGAGCTTGAGTGTGCAATGCAGAGGTTCTGCAAATAGATTTGCACTAGTGGGACACTAATGGAAGTCCAACAGCCACGTTTAGGATGCCACTAAGTCAGTGTTTGCTAGTATAATGGCTTAGTAACAGTGAGCTTGAGTGTACAATGCAGAGGTGTGGAAAAATAGATTTGCACTAGTGGGACACTAATGGAAGTCCAACAGCCACTTTTAGGGTGCCACTAAGTTTCCTCAGTGTTTGCTAGTATAATGGCTTAGTAACAATGAGCTTAAGTGTGCAATGCAGAGGTGCTGCAAATAGATTTGCACTAGTGGGACACTAATAGAAGTCCAACAGCCACTTTTAGGATGCCACTAAGTTTCCTCAGTGTTTGCTAGTATAATGGCTTAGTAACAATGAGCTTGAGTGTGCAATGCAGAGGTGCTGAAAATAGATTTGCACTAGTGGGACACTAATAGAAGTCCAACAGCCACTTGTAGGATGCCACTAAGTCAGTGTTTGCTAGTTTAATGGCTTAGTAACAGTGAGCTTGAGTGTACAATGCAGAGGTGTGGAAAAAATAGATTTGCACTAGTGGGACACTAATGGAAGTCCAACAGACACTTTTAGGATGCCATTAAGTTTCCTCAGTGTTTGCTAGTATAATGGCTTAGTAACAATGAGCTTGAGTATGCAATGCAGAGGTGCTGCAAATAGATTTGCATTAGTGGGACACTAATGGAAGTCCAACAACCACTTTTATGATGCCACTAAGTTTCCTCAGTGTTTGCTAGAATAATGGCTTAGTAACAATGAGCTTGAGTGTGCAATGCAGAGGTGCTGAAAATAGATTTGCACTAGTGGGACACTAATGGAAGTCCAACAGCCACTTTTAGGATGTCACTAAGTTTCCTCTGTGTTTGCTAGTATAATGGCTTAGTAACAATGAGCTTGAGTGTGCAATGCAGAGGTGCTGCATATAGATTTGCACTAGTGGGACTCTAATGGAAGTCCAAAAGCCACTTTGAGGATGCCACTAAGTATCCTCCGTGTTTGCTAGTATAATGGCTTAGTTACAATGAGCTTGAGTGTGCAATGCAGAGGTGCTGCAAATAGATTTGCACCAGTGGGACACTAATGGAAGTCCAACAGCCACTTTTAGGATGCCACTAAGTTTCATCAGTGTTTGCTAGTATAATGGTTTAGTAACAATGAGCTTGAGTGTGCAATGCAGAGGTTCTGCAAATAGGTTTGCACTAGTGGGACACTAATGGAAGTCCAACAGCCACTTGTAGGATGCCACTAAGTCAGTGTTTGCTAGTTTAATGGCTTAGTAACAGTGAGCTTGAGTGTACAATGCAGAGGTGTAGAAAAATAGATTTGCACTAGTGGGACACTAATGGAAGTCCAACATCCACTTTTAGGGTGCCACTAAGTTTCCTCAATGTTTGCTAGTATAATGGCTTAGTAACAATGAGCTTAATTGTGCAATGCAGAGGTTCTGAAAATAGATTTGCACTAGTGGGACACTAATGGAAGTCCAACAGCCACTTTTAGGATGCCACTAAGTTTCCTTAGTGTTTGCTAGTATAATGGCTTAGTAACAATGAGCTTGAGTGTGCAATGCAGAGGTGCTGAAAATAAATTTGCACTAGTGGGACACTAATGGAAGTCCAACAGACACTTTTAGGATGCCACTAAGTTTCCTCAGTGTTTGCTAGTATAATGGATTAGTAACAATGAGCTTGAGTGTGCAATGCAGAGGTGCTGCAAATAGATTTGCACTAGTGGGACACTATTGGAAGTCCAACAGCCACTTTTAGGATGCCACTAAGTTTACTCAGTGTTTTCTAGTATAATGGCTTAGTAACAATGAGCTTGAGTGTGCAATGCAGAGGTGCTGCATATAGATTTGCACTAGTGGGACTCTAATGGAAGTCCAAAAGCCACTTTTAGGATGCCACTAAGTATCCTCCGTGTTTGCTAGTATAATGGCTTAGTAACAATGAGCTTGAGTGTGCAATGCAGAGGTGCTGCAAATAGATTTGCACCAGTGGGACACTAATGGAAGTCCAACTGCCACTTTTAGGATGCCACTAAGTTTCCTCAGTGTTTGCTAGTATAATGGCTTAGTAACAATAGCTTGAGTGTGCAATGCAGAGATGCTGCAAATAGACTTGCACTAGTGGGACACTAATGGAAGTCCAACAGCCACTTTTAGGATGCCACTAAGTTTCCTCAGTTTTTGCTAGTATATTGGCTTAGTAACAATGAGCTTGAGTGTGCAATGCAGAGGTTCTGCAAATAGATTTGCACTAGTGGGACACTAATGGAAGTCCAACAGCCACGTTTAGGATGCCACTAAGTCAGTGTTTGCTAGTATAATGGCTTAGTAACAGTGAGCTTGAGTGTACAATGCAGAGGTGTGGAAAAATAGATTTGCACTAGTGGGACACTAATGGAAGTCCAACAGCCACTTTTAGGGTGCCACTAAGTTTCCTCAGTGTTTGCTGGTATAATGGCTTAGTAACAATGAGCTTAAGTGTGCAATGCAGAGGTGCTGCAAATAGATTTGCACTAGTGGGACACTAATAGAAGTCCAACAGCCACTTTTAGGATGCCACTAAGTTTCCTCAGTGTTTGCTAGTATAATGGCTTAGTAACAATGAGCTTGAGTGTGCAATGCAGAGGTGCTGAAAATAGATTTGCACTAGTGGGACACTAATGGAAGTCCAACAGCCACTTTTAGGATGCCACTAAGTTTCCTCAGTGTTTGCTAGTATAATGGCTTAGTAACAATGAGCTTGAGTGTGCAATGCAGAGGTGCTGCAAATAGATTTGCACTAGTGGGACACTAATGGAAGTCCAACAGCCACTTTTAGGATGCCACTAAGTTTCCTCAGTGTTTGCTAGTATAATGGCTTAGTAACAATGAGCTTGAGTGTGCAATGCAGAGGTGCTGCAAATAGTTTGCACTATTGGGACACTAATAGAAGTCCAACAGCCACATTTAGGATGCCACTAAGTTTCCTCCGTCTTTGCTAGTATAATGGCTTAGTAACAATGAGCTTGAGTGTGCAATGCAGAGGTGCTTCAAATAGATTTGCACCAGTGGGACACTAATGGAAGTCCAAGAGCTACTTTTAGGATGCCACTAAGTTTCCTCAGTGTTTGCTAGTATAATGGCTTAGTAACAATGAGCTTGAGTGTGCAATGCAGAGGTTCTGCAAATAGGTTTGCACTAGTGGGACACTAATGGAAGTCCAACAGCCACTTGTAGGATGCCACTAAGTCAGTGTTTGCTAGTTTAATGGCTTAGTAACAGTGAGCTTGAGTGTACAATGCAGAGGTGTGGAAAAATAGATTTGCACTAGTGGGACACTAATGGAAGTCCAACAGCCACTTTTAGGGTGCCACTAAGTTTCCTCAATGTTTGCTAGTATAATGGCTTAGTAACAATGAGCTTAATTGTGCAATGCAGAGGTTCTGAAAATAGATTTGCACTAGTGGGACACTAATGGAAGTCCAACAGCCACTTTTAGGATGCCACTAAGTTTCCTTAGTGTTTGCTAGTATAATGGCTTAGTAACAATGAGCTTGAGTGTGCAATGCAGAGGTGCTGAAAATAAATTTGCACTAGTGGGACACTAATGGAAGTCCAACAGACACTTTTAGGATGCCACTAAGTTTCCTCAGTGTTTGCTAGTATAATGGCTTAGTAACAATGAGCTTGAGTGTGCAATGCAGAGGTGCTGCAAATAGATTTGTACTAGTGGGAAACTATTGGAAGTCCAACAGCCACTTTTAGGATGCCACTAAGTTTACTCAGTGTTTGCTAGTATAATGGCTTAGTAACAATGAGCTTGAGTGTGCAATGCAGAGGTCCTGCATATAGATTTGCACTAGTGGGACTCTAATGGAAGTCAAAAAGCCACTTTTAGGATGCCACTAAGTTACCTCCATGTTTGCTAGTATAATGGCTTAGTAACAATGAGCTTGAGTGTGCAATGCAGAGGTGCTGCAAATAGATTTGCACCAGTGGGACACTAATGGAAGTCCAACTGCCACTTTTAGGATGCCACTAAGTTTCCTCAGTGTTTGCTAGTATAATGGCTTAGTAACAATGAGCTTGAGTGTGCAATGCAGAGGTGCTGCAAATAGATTTGCACTAGTGGGACACTAATGGAAGTCCAACAGCCACTTTTAGGATGCCACTAAGTTTCCTCAGTTTTTGCTAGTATATTGGCTTAGTAACAATGAGCTTGAGTGTGCAATGCAGAGGTTCTGCAAATAGATTTGCACTAGTGGGACACAAATGGAAGTCCAACAGCCACTTTTAGGATGCCACTAAGTCAGTGTTTGCTAGTATAATGGCTTAGTAACAGTGAGCTTGAGTGTACAATGCAGAGGTGTGGAAAAATAGATTTGCACTAGTGGGACACTAATGGAAGTCCAACAGCCACTTTTAGGGTGCCACTAAGTTTCCTCAGTGTTTGCTAGTATAATGGCTTAGTAACAATGAGCTTAAGTGTGCAATGCAGAGGTGCTGCAAATAGATTTGCACTAGTGGGACACTAATAGAAGTCCAACAGCCACTTTTAGGATGCCACTAAGTTTCCTCAGTGTTTGCTAGTATAATGGCTTAGTAACAATGAGCTTGAGTGTGCAATGCAGAGGTGCTGCAAATAGATTTGCACTAGTGGGACACTAATGGAAGTCCAGCAGCCACTTTTAGGATGCCACTAAGTTTCCTCAGTGTTTGCTAGTATAATGGCTTAGTAACAATGAGCTTGAGTGTGCAATGCAGAGGTGCTGCAAATAGATTTGCACTATTGGGACACTAATGGAAGTCCAACAGCCACATTTAGGATGCCACTAAGTTTCGTCCGTGTTTGCTAGTATAATGGCTTAGTCACAATGAGCTTGAGTGTGCAATGCAGAGGTGCTGCAAATAGATTTGCACTAGTGGGACACTAATGGAATCCAACAGCCACTTTTAGGATGCCACTAAGTTTCCTCAGTTTTTGCTAGTATATTGGCTTAGTAACAATGAGCTTGAGTGTGCAATGCAGAGGTTCTGCAAAACGATTTGCACTAGTGGGACACTAATGGAAGTCCAACAGCCACTTTTAGGATGCCACTAAGTCAGTGTTTGCTAGTATAATGGCTTAGTAACAGTGAGCTTGACTGTACAATGCAGAGGTGTGGAAAAATAGATTTGCACTAGTGGGACACTAGTGGAAGTCCAGCAGCCACTTTTAGGATGCCACTAAGTTTCCTCAGTGTTTGCTAGTATAATGGCTTAGTAACAATGAGCTTGAGTGTGCAATGCAGAGGTTCTGCAAATAGATTTGCACTAGTGGGACACTAATGGAAGTCCAACAGCCACTTGTAGGATGCCACTAAGTCAGTGTTTGCTAGTTTAATGGCTTAGTAACAGTGAGCTTGAGTGTACAATGCAGAGGTGTGGAAAAATAGATTTGCACTAGTGGGACACTAATGGAAGTCCAACAGCCACTTTTAGGGTGCCACTAAGTTTCCTCAATGTTTGCTAGTATAATGGCTTAGTAACAATGAGCTTAATTGTGCAATGCAGAGGTTCTGAAAATAGATTTGCACTAGTGGGACACTAATGGAATTCCAACAGCCACTTTTAGGATGCCACTAAGTTTCCTTAGTGTTTGCTAGTATAATGGCTTAGTAACAATGAGCTTGAGTGTGCAATGCAGAGGTGCTGCAAATAGATTTGCACCAGTGGGACACTAATGGAAGTCCAACTGCCACTTTTAGGATGCCACTAAGTTTCCTCAGTGTTTGCTAGTATAATTGCTTAGTAACAATGAGCTTAATTGTGCAATGCAGAGGTTCTGAAAATAGATTTGCACTAGTGGGACACTAATAGAAGTCCAACAGCCACTTTTAGGATGCCACTAAGTTTCCTCAGTGTTTGCTAGTATAATGGCTTAGTAACAATGAGCTTGAGTGTGCAATGCAGAGGTGCTGCAAATAGATTTGCACTAATGGGACATTATTGGAAGTCCAACAGCCACTTTTAGGATGCCACTAAGTTTACTCAGTGTTTGCTAGTATAATGGCTTAGTAACAATGAGCTTGAGTGTGCAATGCAGAGGTGCTGCATATAGATTTGCACTAGTGGGTTTCTAATGGAAGTCCAAAAGCCACTTTTAGGATGCCACTAAGTATCCTCCGTGTTTGCTAGTATAATGGCTTAGTAACAATGAGCTTGAGTGTGCAATGCAGAGGTGCTGAAAATAGATTTGCACTAGTGGGACACTAATGGAAGTCCAACAGTCACTTTTAGGATGCCACTAAGTTTCCTCAGTATTTGCTAGTATAATGGCTTAGTAGCAATGAGCTTGAGTGTGCAATGCAGAGGTGCTGCAAATAGATTTGCACTAGTGGGACACTAATGGAAGTCCAACAGCCACTTTTAGGATGCCACTAAGGTTCCTCAGTGTTGCTAGTATAATGGCTTAGTAACAATAAGCTTGAGTGTGCAATGCAGAAGTGCTGCAAATAGATTTGCACTATTGGGACACTAATAGAAGTCCAACAGCCACATTTAGGATGCCACTAAGTTATATCAGTGTTTGCTAGTATAATTGCTTAGTAACAATGAGCTTGAGTGTGCAATGCAGAGGTGCTGCAAATAGATTTGCACTATTGGGACACTAATGGAAGTCCAAGAGCCACTTTTAGGATGCCACTAAGTTTCCTCCGTGTTTGCTAGTATAATGGCTTAGTAAAAATGAGCTTGAGTGTGCAATGCAGAGGTTCTGCAAATAGGTTTGCACTAGTGGGACACTAATGGAAGTCCAACAGCCACTTGTAGGATGCCACTAAGTCAGTGTTTGCTAGTTTAATGGCTTAGTAACAGTGAGCTTGAGTGTACAATGCAGAGGTGTGGAAAAATAGATTTGCACTAGTGGGACACTAATGGAAGTCCAACAGCCACTTTTAGGGTGCCACTAAGTTTCCTCAATGTTTGCTAGTATAATGGCTTAGTAACAATGAGCTTAATTGTGCAATGCAGAGGTTCTGAAAATAGATTTGCACTAGTGGGACACTAATGGAATTCCAACAGCCACTTTTAGGATGCCACTAAGTTTCCTTAGTGTTTGCTAGTATAATGGCTTAGTAACAATGAGCTTGAGTGTGCAATGCAGAGGTGCTGCAAATAGATTTGCACCAGTGGGACACTAATGGAAGTCCAACTGCCACTTTTAGGATGCCACTAAGTTTCCTCAGTGTTTGCTAGTATAATTGCTTAGTAACAATGAGCTTAATTGTGCAATGCAGAGGTTCTGAAAATAGATTTGCACTAGTGGGACACTAATAGAAGTCCAACAGCCACTTTTAGGATGCCACTAAGTTTCCTCAGTGTTTGCTAGTATAATGGCTTAGTAACAATGAGCTTGAGTGTGCAATGCAGAGGTGCTGCAAATAGATTTGCACTAATGGGACATTATTGGAAGTCCAACAGCCACTTTTAGGATGCCACTAAGTTTACTCAGTGTTTGCTAGTATAATGGCTTAGTAACAATGAGCTTGAGTGTGCAATGCAGAGGTGATGCATATAGATTTGCACTAGTGGGTTTCTAATGGAAGTCCAAAAGCCACTTTTAGGATGCCACTAAGTATCCTCCGTGTTTGCTAGTATAATGGCTTAGTAACAATGAGCTTGAGTGTGCAATGCAGAGGTGCTGAAAATAGATTTGCACTAGTGGGACACTAATGGAAGTCCAACAGTCACTTTTAGGATGCCACTAAGTTTCCTCAGTATTTGCTAGTATAATGGCTTAGTAGCAATGAGCTTGAGTGTGCAATGCAGAGGTGCTGCAAATAGATTTGCACTAGTGGGACACTAATGGAAGTCCAACAGCCACTTTTAGGATGCCACTAAGGTTCCTCAGTGTTGCTAGTATAATGGCTTAGTAACAATAAGCTTGAGTGTGCAATGCAGAAGTGCTGCAAATAGATTTGCACTATTGGGACACTAATAGAAGTCCAACAGCCACATTTAGGATGCCACTAAGTTATATCAGTGTTTGCTAGTATAATTGCTTAGTAACAATGAGCTTGAGTATGCAATGCAGAGGTGCTGCAAATAGATTTGCCTTAGTGGGACACTAATGGAAGTCCAACAACCACTTTTATGATGCCACTAAGTTTCCTCAGTGTTTGCTAGAATAATGGCTTAGTAACAATGAGCTTGAGTGTGCAATGCAGAGGTGCTGCAAATAGATTTGCACTAGTGGGACACTAATGGAAGTCCAACAGCCACTTTTAGGATGCCACTAAGTTTCCTTAGTGTTTGCTAGTATAATGGCTTAGTAACAATGAGCTTGAGTGTGCAATGCAGAGGTGCTGAAAATAAATTTGCACTAGTGGGACACTAATGGAAGTCCAACAGACACTTTTAGGATGCCACTAAGTTTCCTCAGTGTTTGCTAGTATAATGGCTTAGTAACAATGAGCTTGAGTGTGCAATGCAGAGGTGCTGCAAATAGATTTGCACTAGTGGGACACTATTGGAAGTCCAACAGCCACTTTTAGGATGCCACTAAGTTTACTCAGTGTTTGCTAGTATAATGGCTTAGTAACAATGAGCTTGAGTGTGCAATGCAGAGGTGCTGCATATAGATTTGCACTAGTGGGACTCTAATGGAAGTCCAAAAGCCACTTTTAGGATGCCACTAAGTATCCTCCGTGTTTGCTAGTATAATGGCTTAGTAACAATGAGCTTGAGTATGCAATGCAGAGGTGCTGCAAATAGATTTGCACCAGTGGGACTCTAATGGAAGTCCTACTGCCACTTTTAGGATGCCACTAAGTTTCCTCAGTGTTTGCTAGTATAATGGCTTAGTAACAATGAGCTTGCGTGTGCAATGCAGAGGTGCTGCAAATAGATTTGCACTAGTGGGACACTAATGGAATCCAACAGCCACTTTTAGGATGCCACTAAGTTTCCTCAGTTTTTGCTAGTATATTGGCTTAGTAACAATGAGCTTGAGTGTGCAATGCAGAGGTTCTGCAAATAGATTTGCACTAGTGGGACACTAATGGAAGTCCAACAGCCACTTTTAGGATGCCACTAAGTCAGTGTTTGCTAGTATAATGGCTTAGTAACAGTGAGCTTGAGTGTACAATGCAGAGGTGTGGAAAAATAGATTTGCACTAGTGGGACACTAGTGGAAGTCCAGCAGCCACTTTTAGGATGCCACTAAGTTTCCTCAGTGTTTGCTAGTATAATGGCTTAGTAACAATGAGCTTGAGTGTGCAATGCAGAGGTGCTGCAAATAGATTTGCACTATTGGGACACTAATGGAAGTCCAAGAGCCACTTTTAGGATGCCACTAAGTTTCCTCCGTGTTTGCTAGTATAATGGCTTAGTAAAAATGAGCTTGAGTGTGCAATGCAGAGGTTCTGCAAATAGGTTTGCACTAGTGGGACACTAATGGAAGTCCAACAGCCACTTGTAGGATGCCTCTAAGTCAGTGTTTGCTAGTTTAATGGCTTAGTAACAGTGAGCTTGAGTGTACAATGCAGAGGTGTGGAAAAATAGATTTGCACTAGTGGGACACTAATGGAAGTCCAACAGCCACTTTTAGGGTGCCACTAAGTTTCCTCAATGTTTGCTAGTATAATGGCTTAGTAACAATGAGCTTAATTGTGCAATGCAGAGGTTCTGAAAATAGATTTGCACTAGTGGGACACTAATGGAAGTCCAACAGCCACTTTTAGGATGCCACTAAGTTTCCTTAGTGTTTGCTAGTATAATGGCTTAGTAACAATGAGCTTGAGTGTGCAATGCAGAGGTGCTGCAAATAGATTTGCACCAGTGGGACACTAATGGAAGTCCAACTGCCACTTTTAGGATGCCACTAAGTTTCCTCAGTGTTTGCTAGTATAATTGCTTAGTAACAATGAGCTTAATTGTGCAATGCAGAGGTTCTGAAAATAGATTTGCACTAGTGGGACACTAATAGAAGTCCAACAGCCACTTTTAGGATGCCACTAAGTTTCCTCAGTGTTTGCTAGTATAATGGCTTAGTAACAATGAGCTTGAGTGTGCAATGCAGAGGTGCTGCAAATAGATTTGCACTAATGGGACATTATTGGAAGTCCAACAGCCACTTTTAGGATGCCACTAAGTTTACTCAGTGTTTGCTAGTATAATGGCTTAGTAACAATGAGCTTGAGTGTGCAATGCAGAGGTGCTGCATATAGATTTGCACTAGTGGGTTTCTAATGGAAGTCCAAAAGCCACTTTTAGGATGCCACTAAGTATCCTCCGTGTTTGCTAGTATAATGGCTTAGTAACAATGAGCTTGAGTGTGCAATGCAGAGGTGCTGAAAATAGATTTGCACTAGTGGGACACTAATGGAAGTCCAACAGTCACTTTTAGGATGCCACTAAGTTTCCTCAGTATTTGCTAGTATAATGGCTTAGTAGCAATGAGCTTGAGTGTGCAATGCAGAGGTGCTGCAAATAGATTTGCACTAGTGGGACACTAATGGAAGTCCAACAGCCACTTTTAGGATGCCACTAAGTTTCCTCAGTGTTGCTAGTATAATGGCTTAGTAACAATAAGCTTGAGTGTGCAATGCAGAAGTGCTGCAAATAGATTTTCACTAGTGGGACACTAATGGAAGTCCAACAGCCACTTTTAGGATGCCACTAAGTTTCCTCAGTGTTTGCTAGTATAATGGCTTAGTAACAATGAGCTTGAATGTGCAATGCAGAGGTGCTGCAAATAGATTTGCACTAGTGGGACACTAATGGAAGTCCAACAGCCACTTTTAGGATGCCACTAAGTTTCCTCAGTGTTTGCTAGTATAATGGCTTAGTAACAATGAGCTTGAATGTGCAATGCAGAGGTGCTGAAAATAGATTTGAACTAGTGGGACACTAATGGAATTCCAACAGTCACTTTTAGAATGCCACTAAGTTTCCTCAGTATTTGCTAGTATAATGGCTTAGTAGCAATGAGCTTGAGTGTGCAATGCAGAGGTGCTGCAAATAGTTTTGCACTAGTGGGACACTCTTGGAAGTCCAACAGCCACTTTTAGGATGCCACTAAGTTTACTCAGTGTTTGCTAGTATAATGGCTTAGTAACAATGAGCTTGAGTGTGCAATGCAGAGGTGCTGCATATAGATTTGCACCAGTGGGACACTAATGGTAGTCCAACAGCCACTTTTAGGATGCCACTAAGTTTCCTCAGTTTTTGCTAGTATATTGGCTTAGTAACAATGAGCTCGAGTGTGCAATGCAGAGGTTCTGCAAATAGATTTGCACTAGTGGGACACTAATGGAAGTCCAACAGCCACTTGTAGGACGCCACTAAGTCAGGGTTTGCTAGTTTAATGGCTTAGTAACAGTGAGCTTGAGTGTACAATGCAGAGGTGTGGAAAAATAGTTTTGCACTAGTGGGACACTATTGGAAGTCCAACAGACACTTTTAGGATGCCACTAAGTTTCCTTAGTGTTTGCTAGTATAATGGCTTAGTAACAATGAGCTTGAGTGTGCAATGCAGAGGTGCTGCAAATAGATTTGCACTAGTGGGACACTAATGGAAGTCCAACAGCCACTTTTAGGATGCCACTAAGTTTCCTTAGTGTTTGCTAGTATAATGGCTTAGTAACAATGAGTTTGAGTGTGCAATGCAGAGGTGCTGAAAATAAATTTGCACTAGTGGGACACTAATGGAAGTCCAACAGACACTTTTAGGATGCCACTAAGTTTCCTCAGTGTTTGCTAGTATAATGGCTTAGTAACAATGAGCTTGAGTGTGCAATGCAGAGGTGCTGCAAATAGATTTGCACTAGTGGGACACTATTGGAAGTCCAGCAGCCACTTTTAGGATGCCACTAAGTTTCCTCCGTGTTTGCTAGTATAATGGCTTAGTAACAATGAGCTTGAGTGTGCAATGCAGAGGTGCTGCAAATAGATTTGCACTAGTGGGACACTATTGGAAGTCCAACAGCCACTTTTAGGATGCCACTAAGTTTACTCAGTGTTTGCTAGTATAATGGCTTAGTAACAATGAGCTTGAGTGTGCAATGCAGAGGTGCTGCATATAGATTTGCACTAGTGGGACTCTAATGGAAGTCCAAAAGCCACTTTTAGGATGCCACTAAGTATCCTCCGTGTTTGCTAGTATAATGGCTTAGTAACAATGAGCTTGAGTGTGCAATGCAGAGGTGCTGCAAATAGATTTGCACCAGTGGGACTCTAATGGAAGTCCTACTGCCACTTTTAGGATGCCACTAAGTTTCCTCAGTGTTTGCTAGTATAATGGCTTAGTAACAATGAGCTTGCGTGTGCAATGCAGAGGTGCTGCAAATAGATTTGCACTAGTGGGACACTAATGGAATCCAACAGCCACTTTTAGGATGCCACTAAGTTTCCTCAGTTTTTGCTAGTATATTGGCTTAGTAACAATGAGCTTGAGTGTGCAATGCAGAGGTTCTGCAAATAGATTTGCACTAGTGGGACACTAATGGAAGTCCAACAGCCACTTTTAGGATGCCACTAAGTCAGTGTTTGCTAGTATAATGGCTTAGTAACAGTGAGCTTGAGTGTACAATGCAGAGGTGTGGAAAAATAGATTTGCACTAGTGGGACACTAGTGGAAGTCCAGCAGCCACTTTTAGGATGCCACTAAGTTTCCTCAGTGTTTGCTAGTATAATGGCTTAGTAACAATGAGCTTGAGTGTGCAATGCAGAGGTGCTGCAAATAGATTTGCACTATTGGGACACTAATGGAAGTCCAAGAGCCACTTTTAGGATGCCACTAAGTTTCCTCCGTGTTTGCTAGTATAATGGCTTAGTAAAAATGAGCTTGAGTGTGCAATGCAGAGGTTCTGCAAATAGGTTTGCACTAGTGGGACACTAATGGAAGTCCAACAGCCACTTGTAGGATGCCTCTAAGTCAGTGTTTGCTAGTTTAATGGCTTAGTAACAGTGAGCTTGAGTGTACAATGCAGAGGTGTGGAAAAATAGATTTGCACTAGTGGGACACTAATGGAAGTCCAACAGCCACTTTTAGGGTGCCACTAAGTTTCCTCAATGTTTGCTAGTATAATGGCTTAGTAACAATGAGCTTAATTGTGCAATGCAGAGGTTCTGAAAATAGATTTGCACTAGTGGGACACTAATGGAAGTCCAACAGCCACTTTTAGGATGCCACTAAGTTTCCTTAGTGTTTGCTAGTATAATGGCTTAGTAACAATGAGCTTGAGTGTGCAATGCAGAGGTGCTGCAAATAGATTTGCACCAGTGGGACACTAATGGAAGTCCAACTGCCACTTTTAGGATGCCACTAAGTTTCCTCAGTGTTTGCTAGTATAATTGCTTAGTAACAATGAGCTTAATTGTGCAATGCAGAGGTTCTGAAAATAGATTTGCACTAGTGGGACACTAATAGAAGTCCAACAGCCACTTTTAGGATGCCACTAAGTTTCCTCAGTGTTTGCTAGTATAATGGCTTAGTAACAATGAGCTTGAGTGTGCAATGCAGAGGTGCTGCAAATAGATTTGCACTAATGGGACATTATTGGAAGTCCAACAGCCACTTTTAGGATGCCACTAAGTTTACTCAGTGTTTGCTAGTATAATGGCTTAGTAACAATGAGCTTGAGTGTGCAATGCAGAGGTGCTGCATATAGATTTGCACTAGTGGGTTTCTAATGGAAGTCCAAAAGCCACTTTTAGGATGCCACTAAGTATCCTCCGTGTTTGCTAGTATAATGGCTTAGTAACAATGAGCTTGAGTGTGCAATGCAGAGGTGCTGAAAATAGATTTGCACTAGTGGGACACTAATGGAAGTCCAACAGTCACTTTTAGGATGCCACTAAGTTTCCTCAGTATTTGCTAGTATAATGGCTTAGTAGCAATGAGCTTGAGTGTGCAATGCAGAGGTGCTGCAAATAGATTTGCACTAGTGGGACACTAATGGAAGTCCAACAGCCACTTTTAGGATGCCACTAAGTTTCCTCAGTGTTGCTAGTATAATGGCTTAGTAACAATAAGCTTGAGTGTGCAATGCAGAAGTGCTGCAAATAGATTTTCACTAGTGGGACACTAATGGAAGTCCAACAGCCACTTTTAGGATGCCACTAAGTTTCCTCAGTGTTTGCTAGTATAATGGCTTAGTAACAATGAGCTTGAATGTGCAATGCAGAGGTGCTGCAAATAGATTTGCACTAGTGGGACACTAATGGAAGTCCAACAGCCACTTTTAGGATGCCACTAAGTTTCCTCAGTGTTTGCTAGTATAATGGCTTAGTAACAATGAGCTTGAATGTGCAATGCAGAGGTGCTGAAAATAGATTTGAACTAGTGGGACACTAATGGAATTCCAACAGTCACTTTTAGAATGCCACTAAGTTTCCTCAGTATTTGCTAGTATAATGGCTTAGTAGCAATGAGCTTGAGTGTGCAATGCAGAGGTGCTGCAAATAGTTTTGCACTAGTGGGACACTCTTGGAAGTCCAACAGCCACTTTTAGGATGCCACTAAGTTTCCTCAGTGTTGCTAGTATAATGGCTTAGTAACAATAAGCTTGAGTGTGCAATGCAGAAGTGCTGCAAATAGATTTTCACTAGTGGGACACTAATGGAAGTCCAACAGCCACTTTTAGGATGCCACTAAGTTTCCTCAGTGTTTGCTAGTATAATGGCTTAGTAACAATGAGCTTGAATGTGCAATGCAGAGGTGCTGCAAATAGATTTGCACTAGTGGGACACTAATGGAAGTCCAACAGCCACTTTTAGGATGCCACTAAGTTTCCTCAGTGTTTGCTAGTATAATGGCTTAGTAACAATGAGCTTGAATGTGCAATGCAGAGGTGCTGAAAATAGATTTGAACTAGTGGGACACTAATGGAATTCCAACAGTCACTTTTAGAATGCCACTAAGTTTCCTCAGTATTTGCTAGTATAATGGCTTAGTAGCAATGAGCTTGAGTGTGCAATGCAGAGGTGCTGCAAATAGTTTTGCACTAGTGGGACACTCTTGGAAGTCCAACAGCCACTTTTAGGATGCCACTAAGTTTACTCAGTGTTTGCTAGTATAATGGCTTAGTAACAATGAGCTTGAGTGTGCAATGCAGAGGTGCTGCATATAGATTTGCACCAGTGGGACACTAATGGTAGTCCAACAGCCACTTTTAGGATGCCACTAAGTTTCCTCAGTTTTTGCTAGTATATTGGCTTAGTAACAATGAGCTCGAGTGTGCAATGCAGAGGTTCTGCAAATAGATTTGCACTAGTGGGACACTAATGGAAGTCCAACAGCCACTTGTAGGACGCCACTAAGTCAGGGTTTGCTAGTTTAATGGCTTAGTAACAGTGAGCTTGAGTGTACAATGCAGAGGTGTGGAAAAATAGTTTTGCACTAGTGGGACACTATTGGAAGTCCAACAGACACTTTTAGGATGCCACTAAGTTTCCTTAGTGTTTGCTAGTATAATGGCTTAGTAACAATGAGCTTGAGTGTGCAATGCAGAGGTGCTGCAAATAGATTTGCACTAGTGGGACACTAATGGAAGTCCAACAGCCACTTTTAGGATGCCACTAAGTTTCCTTAGTGTTTGCTAGTATAATGGCTTAGTAACAATGAGTTTGAGTGTGCAATGCAGAGGTGCTGAAAATAAATTTGCACTAGTGGGACACTAATGGAAGTCCAACAGACACTTTTAGGATGCCACTAAGTTTCCTCAGTGTTTGCTAGTATAATGGCTTAGTAACAATGAGCTTGAGTGTGCAATGCAGAGGTGCTGCAAATAGATTTGCACTAGTGGGACACTATTGGAAGTCCAGCAGCCACTTTTAGGATGCCACTAAGTTTCCTCCGTGTTTGCTAGTATAATGGCTTAGTAACAATGAGCTTGAGTGTGCAATGCAGAGGTGCTGCAAATAGATTTGCACTAGTGGGACACTATTGGAAGTCCAACAGCCACTTTTAGGATGCCACTAAGTTTACTCAGTGTTTGCTAGTATAATGGCTTAGTAACAATGAGCTTGAGTGTGCAATGCAGAGGTGCTGCATATAGATTTGCACT
Source organism: Anomaloglossus baeobatrachus (assembly GCF_048569485.1). Taxonomy (NCBI): domain Eukaryota; kingdom Metazoa; phylum Chordata; class Amphibia; order Anura; family Aromobatidae; genus Anomaloglossus; species Anomaloglossus baeobatrachus. Next base: position 154,693,510 of record NC_134361.1, on the reverse strand, counting down.
AGTGGGACTCTAATGGAAGTCCAAAAGCCACTTTTAGGATGCCACTAAGTATCCTCCGTGTTTGCTAGTATAATGGCTTAGTAACAATGAGCTTGAGTGTGCAATGCAGAGGTGCTGCAAATAGATTTGCACCAGTGGGACTCTAATGGAAGTCCTACTGCCACTTTTAGGATGCCACTAAGTTTCCTCAGTGTTTGCTAGTATAATGGCTTAGTAACAATGAACTTGCGTGTGCAATGCAGAGGTGCTGCAAATAGATTTGCACTAGTGGGACACTAATGGAATCCAACAGCCACTTTTAGGATGCCACTAAGTTTCCTCAGTTTTTGCTAGTATATTGGCTTAGTAACAATGAGCTTGAGTGTGCAATGCAGAGGTTCTGCAAATAGATTTGCACTAGTGGGACACTAATGGAAGTCCAACAGCCACTTTTAGGATGCCACTAAGTCAGTGTTTGCTAGTATAATGGCTTAGTAACAGTGAGCTTGAGTGTACAATGCAGAGGTGTGGAAAAATAGATTTGCACTAGTGGGACACTAGTGGAAGTCCAGCAGCCACTTTTAGGATGCCACTAAGTTTCCTCAGTGTTTGCTAGTATAATGGCTTAGTAACAATGAGCTTGAGTGTGCAATGCAGAGGTGCTGCAAATAGATTTGCACTATTGGGACACTAATGGAACTCCAAGAGCCACTTTTAGGATGCCACTAAGTTTCCTCCGTGTTTGCTAGTATAATGGCTTAGTAAAAATGAGCTTGAGTGTGCAATGCAGAGGTTCTGCAAATAGGTTTGCACTAGTGGGACACTAATGGAAGTCCAACAGCCACTTGTAGGATGCCTCTAAGTCAGTGTTTGCTAGTTTAATGGCTTAGTAACAGTGAGCTTGAGTGTACAATGCAGAGGTGTGGAAAAATAGATTTGCACTAGTGGGACACTAATGGAAGTCCAACAGCCACTTTTAGGGTGCCACTAAGTTTCCTCAATGTTTGCTAGTATAATGGCTTAGTAACAATGAGCTTAATTGTGCAATGCAGAGGTTCTGAAAATAGATTTGCACTAGTGGGACACTAATGGAAGTCCAACAGCCACTTTTAGGATGCCACTAAGTTTCCTTAGTGTTTGCTAGTATAATGGCTTAGTAACAATGAGCTTGAGTGTGCAATGCAGAGGTGCTGCAAATAGATTTGCACCAGTGGGACACTAATGGAAGTCCAACTGCCACTTTTAGGATGCCACTAAGTTTCCTCAGTGTTTGCTAGTATAATTGCTTAGTAACAATGAGCTTAATTGTGCAATGCAGAGGTTCTGAAAATAGATTTGCACTAGTGGGACACTAATAGAAGTCCAACAGCCACTTTTAGGATGCCACTAAGTTTCCTCAGTGTTTGCTAGTATAATGGCTTAGTAACAATGAGCTTGAGTGTGCAATGCAGAGGTGCTGCAAATAGATTTGCACTAATGGGACATTATTGGAAGTCCAACAGCCACTTTTAGGATGCCACTAAGTTTACTCAGTGTTTGCTAGTATAATGGCTTAGTAACAATGAGCTTGAGTGTGCAATGCAGAGGTGCTGCATATAGATTTGCACTAGTGGGTTTCTAATGGAAGTCCAAAAGCCACTTTTAGGATGCCACTAAGTATCCTCCGTGTTTGCTAGTATAATGGCTTAGTAACAATGAGCTTGAGTGTGCAATGCAGAGGTGCTGAAAATAGATTTGCACTAGTGGGACACTAATGGAAGTCCAACAGTCACTTTTAGGATGCCACTAAGTTTCCTCAGTATTTGCTAGTATAATGGCTTAGTAGCAATGAGCTTGAGTGTGCAATGCAGAGGTGCTGCAAATAGATTTGCACTAGTGGGACACTAATGGAAGTCCAACAGCCACTTTTAGGATGCCACTAAGTTTCCTCAGTGTTGCTAGTATAATGGCTTAGTAACAATAAGCTTGAGTGTGCAATGCAGAAGTGCTGCAAATAGATTTTCACTAGTGGGACACTAATGGAAGTCCAACAGCCACTTTTAGGATGCCACTAAGTTTCCTCAGTGTTTGCTAGTATAATGGCTTAGTAACAATGAGCTTGAATGTGCAATGCAGAGGTGCTGCAAATAGATTTGCACTAGTGGGACACTAATGGAAGTCCAACAGCCACTTTTAGGATGCCACTAAGTTTCCTCAGTGTTTGCTAGTATAATGGCTTAGTAACAATGAGCTTGAATGTGCAATGCAGAGGTGCTGAAAATAGATTTGAACTAGTGGGACACTAATGGAATTCCAACAGTCACTTTTAGAATGCCACTAAGTTTCCTCAGTATTTGCTAGTATAATGGCTTAGTAGCAATGAGCTTGAGTGTGCAATGCAGAGGTGCTGCAAATAGTTTTGCACTAGTGGGACACTCTTGGAAGTCCAACAGCCACTTTTAGGATGCCACTAAGTTTACTCAGTGTTTGCTAGTATAATGGCTTAGTAACAATGAGCTTGAGTGTGCAATGCAGAGGTGCTGCATATAGATTTGCACCAGTGGGACACTAATGGTAGTCCAACAGCCACTTTTAGGATGCCACTAAGTTTCCTCAGTTTTTGCTAGTATATTGGCTTAGTAACAATGAGCTCGAGTGTGCAATGCAGAGGTTCTGCAAATAGATTTGCACTAGTGGGACACTAATGGAAGTCCAACAGCCACTTGTAGGACGCCACTAAGTCAGGGTTTGCTAGTTTAATGGCTTAGTAACAGTGAGCTTGAGTGTACAATGCAGAGGTGTGGAAAAATAGTTTTGCACTAGTGGGACACTATTGGAAGTCCAACAGACACTTTTAGGATGCCACTAAGTTTCCTTAGTGTTTGCTAGTATAATGGCTTAGTAACAATGAGCTTGAGTGTGCAATGCAGAGGTGCTGCAAATAGATTTGCACTAGTGGGACACTAATGGAAGTCCAACAGCCACTTTTAGGATGCCACTAAGTTTCCTTAGTGTTTGCTAGTATAATGGCTTAGTAACAATGAGTTTGAGTGTGCAATGCAGAGGTGCTGAAAATAAATTTGCACTAGTGGGACACTAATGGAAGTCCAACAGACACTTTTAGGATGCCACTAAGTTTCCTCAGTGTTTGCTAGTATAATGGCTTAGTAACAATGAGCTTGAGTGTGCAATGCAGAGGTGCTGCAAATAGATTTGCACTAGTGGGACACTATTGGAAGTCCAGCAGCCACTTTTAGGATGCCACTAAGTTTCCTCCGTGTTTGCTAGTATAATGGCTTAGTAACAATGAGCTTGAGTGTGCAATGCAGAGGTTCTGCAAATAGGTTTGCACTAGTGGGACACTAATGGAAGTCCAACAGCCACTTGTAGGATGCCACTAAGTCAGTGTTTGCTAGTTTAATGGCTTAGTAACAGTGAGCTTGAGTGTACAATGCAGAGGTGTGGAAAAATAGATTTGCACTAGTGGGACACTAATGGAAGTCCAACAGCCACTTTTAGGGTGCCACTAAGTTTCCTCAATGTTTGCTAGTATAATGGCTTAGTAACAATGAGCTTAATTGTGCAATGCAGAGGTTCTGAAAATAGATTTGCACTAGTGGGACACTAATGGAAGTCCAACAGCCACTTTTAGGATGCCACTAAGTTTCCTTAGTGTTTGCTAGTATAATGGCTTAGTAACAATGAGCTTGAGTGTGCAATGCAGAGGTGCTGCAAATAGATTTGCACCAGTGGGACACTAATGGAAGTCCAACTGCCACTTTTAGGATGCCACTAATTATCCTCAGTTTTTGCTAGTATATTGGCTTAGTAACAATGAGCTTGAGTGTGCAATGCAGAGGTTCTGCAAATAGATTTGCACTAGTGGGACACTAATGGAAGTCCAACAGCCACTTTTAGGATGCCACTAAGTCAGTGTTTGCTAGTATAATGGCTTAGTAACAGTGAGCTTGAGTGTACAATGCAGAGGTGTGGAAAAATAGATTTGCACTAGTGGGACACTAATGGAAGTCCAACAGCCACTTTTAGGGTGCCACTAAGTTTCCTCAGTGTTTGCTAGTATAATGGCTTAGTAACAATGAGCTTGAGTGTGCAATGCAGAGGTGCTGAAAATAGATTTGCACTAGTGGGACACTAATGGAAGTCCAACAGACACTTTTAGGATGCCACTAAGTTTCCTCAGTGTTTGCTAGTATAATGGCTTAGTAACAATGAGCTTGAGTGTGCAATGCAGAGGTGCTGCAAATAGATTTGCACTAGTGGGACACTAATGGAAGTCCAGCAGCCACTTTTAGGATGCCACTAAGTTTCCTCCGTGTTTGCTAGTATAATGGCTTAGTAACAATGAGCTTGAGTGTGCAATGCAGAGGTGCTTCAAATAGATTTGCACCAGTGGGACACTAATGGAAGTCCAAGAGCCACTTTTAGGATGCCACTAAGTTTCCTCAGTGTTTGCTAGTATAATGGCTTAGTAACAATGAGCTTGAATGTGCAATGCAGAGGTGCTGCAAATAGATTTGCACTAGTGGGACACTAGTAGAAGTCCAACAGCCATTTTTAGGATGCCACTAATTATCCTCCGTGTTTGCTAGTATAATGGCTTAGTAACAATGAGCTTGAGTGTGCAATGCAGAGGTGCTGCAAATAGATTTGCACTAGTGGGACACTAGTAGAAGTCCAACAGCCACTTTTAGAATGCCACTAATTATCCTCCGTGTTGCTAGTATAATGGCTTAGTAACAATAAGCTTGAGTGTGCAATGCAGAGGTGCTGAAAATAGATTTGCACTAGTGGGACACTAATGGAAGTCCAATAGCCACTTTTAGGATGCCACTAAGTTTCCTCAGTGTTTGCTAGTATAATTGCTTAGTAACAATGAGCTTAATTGTGCAATGCAGAGGTTCTGAAAATAGATTTGCACTAGTGGGACACTAATAGAAGTCCAACAGTCACTTTTAGGATGCCACTAAGTTTCCTTAGTGTTTGCTAGTATAATGGCTTAGTAACAATGAGCTTGAATGTGCAATGCAGAGGTGCTGCAAATAGATTTGCACTAGTGGGACACTAGTAGAAGTCCAACAGCCATTTTTAGGATGCCACTAATTATCCTCCGTGTTTGCTAGTATAATGGCTTAGTAACAATGAGCTTGAGTGTGCAATGCAGAGGTGCTGCAAATAGATTTGCACTAGTGGGACACTAGTAGAAGTCCAACAGCCACTTTTAGGATGCCACTAATTATCCTCCGTGTTGCTAGTATAATGGCTTAGTAACAATAAGCTTGAGTGTGCAATGCAGAGGTGCTGAAAATAGATTTGCACTAGTGGGACACTAATGGAAGTCCAATAGCCACTTTTAGGATGCCACTAAGTTTCCTCAGTGTTTGCTAGTATAATTGCTTAGTAACAATGAGCTTAATTGTGCAATGCAGAGGTTCTGAAAATAGATTTGCACTAGTGGGACACTAATAGAAGTCCAACAGTCACTTTTAGGATGCCACTAAGTTTCCTTAGTGTTTGCTAGTATAATGGCTTAGTAACAATGAGCTTGAGTGTGCAATGCAGAGGTGCTGCAAATAGATTTGCACTAGTGGGACACTATTGGAAGTCCAACAGCCACTTTTAGGATGCCACTAAGTTTACTCAGTGTTTGCTAGTATAATGGCTTAGTACCAATGAGCTTGAGTGTGCAATGCAGAGGTGCTGCATATAGATTTGCACTAGTGGGTTTCTAATGGAAGTCCAAAAGCCACTTTTAGGATGCCACTAAGTATCCTCCGTGTTTGCTAGTATAATGGCTTAGTAACAATGAGCTTGAGTGTGCAATGCAGAGGTGCTGCAAATAGTTTTGCTCTAGTGGGACACTAATGGAAGTCCAACAGCCACTTTTAGGATGCCACTAAGTTTCCTCAGTGTTTGCTAGTATAATTGCTTAGTAACAATGAGTTTGAGTGTGCAATTCAGAGGTGCTGCAAATAGATTTGCACTAGTGGGACTCTAATGGAAGTCCAAAAGCCACTTTTAGATGCCACTAAGTATCCTCCGTGTTTGCTAGTATAATGGCTTAGTAACAGTGAGCTTGAGTGTGCAATGCAGAGGTGCTTCAAATAGATTTGCACCAGTGGGACACTAATGGAAGTCCAACAGCCACTTTTAGGATGCCACTAAGTTTCCTCAGTGTTTGCTAGTATAATGGCTTAGTAACAATGAGCTTGAGTGTGCAATGCAGAGGTGCTGCAAATAGATTTGCACTAGTGGGACACTAATGGAAATCCAACAGCCACTTTTAGGATGCCACTACGTTTCCTCAGTGTTTGCTAGAATAATGGCTTAGTAACAATGAGCTTGAGTGTGCAATGCAGAGGTGCTGAAAATAGATTTGCACTAGTGGGACACTAATGGAAGTCCAATAGCCACTTTTAGGATGCCACTAAGTTTCCTCAGTGTTTGCTAGTATAATTGCTTAGTAACAATGAGCTTAATTGTGCAATGCAGAGGTTCTGAAAATAGATTTGCACTAGTGGGACACTAATAGACGTCCAACAGCCACTTTTAGGATGCCACTAAGTTTCCTTAGTGTTTGCTAGTATAACGGCTTAGTAACAATGAGCTTGAGTGTGCAATGCAGAGGTGCTGCAAATAGATTTGCACTAGTGGGACACTGTTGGAAGTCCAACAGCCACTTTTAGGATGCCACTAAGTTTACTCAGTGTTTGCTAGTATAATGGCTTAGTAACAATGAGCTTGAGTGTGCAATTCAGAGGTGCTGCATATAGATTTGCACTAGTGGGTTTCTAATGGAAGTCCAAAAGCCACTTTTAGGATGCCACTAAGTATCCTCCGTGTTTGCTAGTATAATGGCTTAGTAACAATGAGCTTGAGTGTGCAATGCAGAGGTGCTGCAAATAGATTTGCACCAGTGGGACACTAATGGAAGTCCAACTGCCACTTTTAGGATGCCACTAAGTTTCCTCAGTGTTTGCTAGTATAATGGCTTAGTAACAATGAGCTTGAGTGTGCAATGCAGAGGTGCTGCAAATAGATTTGCACTAGTGGGACACTAATGGAAGTCCAACAGCCACTTTTAGGATGCCACTAAGTTTCCTCAGTTTTTGCTAGTATATTGGCTTAGTAACAGTGAGCTTGAGTGTGCAATGCAGAGGTTCTGCAAATAGATTTGCACTAGTGGGACACTAATGGAAGTCCAACAGCCACTTTTAGGATGCCACTAAGTCAGTGTTTGCTAGTATAATGGCTTAGTAACAGTGAGCTTGCGTGTACAATGCAGAGGTGTGGAAAAATAGATTTGCACTAGTGGGACACTAATGGAAGTCCAACAGCCACTTTTAGGGTGCCACTAAGTTTCCTCAGTGTTTGCTAGTATAATGGCTTAGTAACAATGAGCTTAAGTGTGCAATGCAGAGGTGCTGCAAATAGATTTGCACTAGTGGGACACTAATAGAGGTCCAACAGCCACTTTTAGGATGCCACTAAGTTTCCTCAGTGTTTGCTAGTATAATGGCTTAGTAGCAGTGAGCTTGAGTGTGCAATGCAGAGGTGCTGCAAATAGATTTGCACTAGTGGGACACTAATGGAAGTCCAGTAGCCACTTTTAGGATGCCACTAAGTTTCCTCAGTGTTTGCTAGTATAATGGCTTAGTAACAATGAGCTTGAGTGTGCAATGCAGAGGTGCTGCAAATAGATTTGCACTATTGGGACACTAATAGAAGTCCAACAGCCACATTTAGGATGCCACTAAGTTTCCTCCGTGTTTGCTAGTATAATGGCTTAGTAACAATGAGCTTGAGTGTGCAATGCAGAGGTGCTGCAAATAGATTTGCACTAGTGGGACACTAGTAGAAGTCCAACAGCCACTTTTAGGATGCCACTAATTATCCTCCGTGTTTGCTAGTATAATGGCTTAGTAACAATGAGCTTGAGTGTGCAATGCAGAGGTGCTGCAAATAGATTTGCACTAGTGGGACACTAATGGAAGTCCAACAGCCACTTTTAGGATGCCACTACGTTTCCTCAGTGTTTGCTAGAATAATGGCTTAGTAACAATGAGCTTGAGTGTGCAATGCAGAGGTGCTGAATCTGGATTTGCACTAGTGGGACAATAATGGAAATCCAACAGCCACTTTTAGGATGCCACTACGTTTCCTCAGTGTTTGCTAGAATAATGGCTTAGTAACAATGAGCTTGAGTGTGCAATGCAGAGGTGCTGAAAATAGATTTGCACTAGTGGGACACTAATGGAAGTCCAACAGTCACTTTTAGGATGCCACTAAGTTTCCTCAGTATTTGCTAGTATAATGGCTTAGTAGCAATGAGCTTGAGTGTGCAATGCAGAGGTGCTGCAAATAGATTTGCACTAGTGGGACACTAATGGAAGTCCAACAGCCACTTTTAGGATGCCACTAAGTTTCCTCAGTGTTTGCTAGTATAATTGCTTAGTAACAATGAGCTTAATTGTGCAATGCAGAGGTTCTGAAAATAGATTTGCACTAGTGGGACACTAATAGAAGTCCAACAGCCACTTTTAGGATGCCACTAAGTTTCCTTAGTGTTTGCTAGTATAATGGCTTAGTAACAATGAGCTTGAGTGTGCAATGCAGAGGTGCTGCAAATAGATTTGCACTAGTGGGACACTATTGGAAGTCCAACAGCCACTTTTAGGATGCCACTAAGTTTACTCAGTGTTTGCTAGTATAATGGCTTAGTAACAATGAGCTTGAGTGTGCAATGCAGAGGTGCTGCATATAGATTTGCACTAGTGGGTTTCTAATGGAAGTCCAAAAGCCACTTTTAGGATGCCACTAAGTATCCTCCGTGTTTGCTAGTATAATGGCTTAGTAACAATGAGCTTGAGTGTGCAATGCAGAGGTGCTGCAAATAGATTTGCACCAGTGGGACACTAATGGAAGTCCAACTGCCACTTTTAGGATGCCACTAAGTTTCCTCAGTGTTTGCTAGTATAATGGCTTAGTAACAATGAGCTTGAGTGTGCAATGCAGAAGTGCTGCAAATAGATTTGCACTAGTGGGACACTAATGGAAGTCCAACAGCCACTTTTAGGATGCCACTAAGTTTCCTCAGTTTTTTCTAGTATATTGGCTTAGTAACAATGAGCTTGAGTGTGCAATGCAGAGGTTCTGCAAATAGATTTGCACTAGTGGGACACTAATGGAAGTCCAACAGCCACTTTTAGGATGCCACTAAGTCAGTGTTTGCTAGTATAATGGCTTAGTAACAGTGAGCTTGCGTGTACAATGCAGAGGTGTGGAAAAATAGATTTGCACTAGTGGGACACTAATGGAAGTCCAACAGCCACTTTTAGGGTGCCACTAAGTTTCCTCAGTGTTTGCTAGTATAATGGCTTAGTAACAATGAGCTTAAGTGTGCAATGCAGAGGTGCTGCAAATAGATTTGCACTAGTGGGACACTAATAGAAGTCCAACAGCCACTTTTAGGATGCCACTAAGTTTCCTCAGTGTTTGCTAGTATAATGGCTTAGTAACAATGAGCTTGAGTGTGCAATGCAGAGGTGCTGAAAATAGATTTGCACTAGTGGGACACTAATGGAAGTCCAACAGACACTTTTAGGATGCCACTAAGTTTCCTCAGTGTTTGCTAGTATAATGGCTTAGTAACAATGAGCTTGAGTGTGCAATGCAGAGGTGCTGCAAATAGATTTGCACTAGTGGGACACTAATGGAAGTCCAGCAGCCACTTTTAGGATGCCACTAAGTTTCCTCAGTGTTTGCTAGTATAATGGCTTAGTAACAATGAGCTTGAGTGTGCAATGCAGAGGTGCTGCAAATAGATTTGCACTATTGGGACACTAATAGAAGTCCAACAGCCACATTTAGGATGCCACTAAGTTTCCTCCGTGTTTGCTAGTATAATGGCTTAGTAACAATGAGCTTGAGTGTGCAATGCAGAGGTGCTTCAAATAGATTTGCACCAGTGGGACACTAATGGAAGTCCAAGAGCCACTTTTAGGATGCCACTAAGTTTCCTCAGTGTTTGCTAGTATAATGGCTTAGTAACAATGAGCTTGAGTGTGCAATGCAGAAGTGCTGCAAATATATTTTCACTAGTGGGACACTAATGGAAGTCCAACAGCCACTTTTAGGATGCCACTAAGTTTCCTCAGTGTTTGCTAGTATAATGGCTTAGTAACAATGAGCTTGAATGTGCCATGCAGAGGTGCTGCAAATAGATTTGCACTAGTGGGACACAAATGGAAGTCCAACAGCCACTTTTAGGATGCCACTACGTTTCCTCAGCGTTTGCTAGAATAATGGCTTAGTAAAAATGAGCTTGAGTGTGCAATGCAGAGGTGCTGAAAATAGATTTGCATTAGTGGGACACTAATGGAAGTCCAACAGCCACTTTTAGGATGCCACTAAGTTTCCTCAGTGTTTGCTAGTATAATGGCTTAGTAACAATGAGCTTGAGTGTGCAATGCAGAGGTGCTGCAAATAGATTTGCACTAGTGGGACACTAGTAGAAGTCCAACAGCCACTTTTAGGATGCCACTAATTATCCTCCGTGTTTGCTAGTATAATGGCTTAGTAACAATGAGCTTGAGTGTGCAATGCAGAGGTGCTGCAAATAGATTTGCACTAGTGGGACACTAGTAGAAGTCCAACAGCCACTTTTAGGATGCCACTAATTATCCTCCGTGTTTGCTAGTATAATGGCTTAGTAACAATGAGCTTGAGTGTGCAATGCAGAGGTGCTGCAAATAGATTTGCACTAGTGGGACACTAATGGAAGTCCAACAGCCACTTTTAGGATGCCACTACGTTTCCTCAGTGTTTGCTAGAATAATGGCTTAGTAACAATGAGCTTGAGTGTGCAATGCAGAGGTGCTGAAAATAGATTTGCACTAGTGGGACACTAATGGAAGTCCAACAGTCACTTTTAGGATGCCACTAAGTTTCCTCAGTATTTGCTAGTATAATGGCTTAGTAGCAATGAGCTTGAGTGTGCAATGCAGAGGTGCTGCAAATAGATTTGCACTAGTGGGACACTAATAGAAGTCCAACAGCCACTTTTAGGATGCCACTAAGTTTCCTCAGTGTTTGCTAGTATAATTGCTTCGTAACAATGAGTTTGAGTGTGCAATGCAGAGGTGCTGCAAATAGATTTGCACTAGTGGGACACTAATGGAAGTCCAACAGCCACTTTTAGGATGTCACTAAGTTTCCTCAGTGTTTGTTAGAATAATGGCTTAGTAAGAATGAGCTTGAGTGTGCAATGCAGAGATGCTGAAAATAGATTTGCACTAGTAGGACACTAATGGAAGTTTAACAGCCACTTTTAGGATGCCACTAAGTTTCCTCAGTGTTTGCTAGTATAATGACTTAGTAACAATGAGCTTGAGTGTGCAATGCAGAGGTGCTGCAAATAGATTTGCACTAGTGGGACTCTAATGGAAGTCCAAAAGCCACTTTTAGGATGCCACTAAATATCCTCCGTGTTTGCTAGTATAATGGCTTAGTAACAATGAGCTTGAGTGTGCAATGCAGAGGTGCTGCAAATAGATTTGCACCAGTGGGACACTAATGGAAGTCGAACAGCCACTTTTAGAATGCCACTAAGTTTCCTCAGTGTTTGCTATTATAATGGCTTAGTAACAATGAGCTTGAGTGTGCAATGCAGAGGTGCTGCAAATAGATTTGCACTAGTGGGACACTAATGGAAGTCCAACAGCCACTTTTAGGATGCCACTAAGTATCCTCTGTGTTTGCTAGTATAATGGCTTAGTAACAATGAGCTTGAGTGTGCAATGCAGAGGTGCTGCAAATAGATTTGCACTAGTGGGACACTAATGGAAGTCCAACAGCCACTTTTAGGATGCCACTAAGTATCCTCTGTGTTTGCTAGTATAATGGCTTCGTAACAATGAGCTTGAGTGTGCAATGCAGAGGTGCTGCAAATAGATTTGCACTAGTGGGACACTAATGGAAGTCCAACAGCCACTTTTAGGATGCCACTAAGTTTCCTCAGTGTTTGCTAATATAATGGCTTAGTAACAATGAGCTTGAGTGTGCAAAGGGCAGGAGGGTACAGTGGCTGAGTTGTGGGTTAGTGTATAGGAAAGGAAGCCTCACTTTCTATCGCTCCTAATGGTGACATGCAGCAAGGAACTCCCTGACCTTAGCTACACAGACACTCTTATCTGTAGCTTTTAAAACCTCTTTCCACGGACCTAACTGTCACCTATGGCTCTGAGCCTGCTGTTATTAGCCCTTACAAGGGCTGAAAGAAACTTCTATCCCTATTCTGTATAGTGCTGTGTGTAGAGCGTACACAGCAGTATCGGAGACAGGAGCTGAACCTGCGGTGACTGACACCCAGACGCAGAAGGCAAATAATGGCGTCCAGACAGGCAGATGCCCGTATTTATAATGCAGGGACATGTGACATGGACATCATATCACACATGCCGTTGCTTCTCTGGCTAAAAGTCAACTTAGCTGTGTGTGTGTCTGGGATTGGCTGACATGCTGGCCCACTACACGCGCGCTTAGGGAGGGAAGGAAGAACAGAAAAAAAAATTATCCCAGCAGCAGTGATCTGAACGCGCTGTTCCCGCAGACTATACGCTGAAATTTCATAATAGTGTGAGTCACAGAGTGGCTTACAGTATTACAGCGGAAAGCCAGCTAGTAATTAGCTTGGCTTTTTGCTGCTAGAACCGTTCTCGAACGTAACTAGAACTATCGAGCTTTAGCAAAAATCTCAAGTTCTAGTTCTATCTAGAACAGCCCCCAAAATCACTCGAACCGCGAACTGGAGAACCACGAACCACGAACCGCGCTCAACTCTAGCTATGTATTACTGCCTGCTCCAAATTTGCCAGTGAAACACATTTCTAGGTATTGTTAGTTAGTAGTGCCTGCTGTAAATTTGCTAGTGAACTAGCTAAAAAGGTCTTAGGACTTTTCAGTGCCTGCTGGAAATTATACTGTCAACTACATTGTTAGTTAATAGTGAATGCTGTAAATTTTCTAGTGATCTAGCTAAATATGTCTTGGCACTTTTGAGTGCCTGCTACACGTTATGCATTGACCCACATTTTTAGGTATTGTTAGCTGTTCCTGCTGTAAATTTTCTAGTGAACTAGCTAAAAATGTCTTGCCACTTTTAAGTGCCTGCTACAAATTACACATTGACCCACATTTCTAGGTATGTTAGTTATTAGTGCCTGCTGTAAATTTGCTAGTGAACTAGCTAACAAAGGTCTTGGAACTTTTCATTGCCTGCTCAAAATTATGCAGTCAACCACATTTCTACGTGTTGTTAGTTAGTAGTGCTTGCTGAAAATTTGCTTGTGAACTAGCTAAAAAGGTTTTGGCACTTTTCAGTGTCTGCTCCAAATTACACAGTTTATCATATTTCTAGTTATTGGTACTTTTTAGTGCCTTCACAATATTGCCAACTGAGGCAGGAAAGAAATAATTTATCTTTTGTGTTAGGTGTCTGACAAGCGTGGGCGTAGGGTTGCGAAACATCTTTTTGAAAGGGGAAGACTACAATGAACCATTGAAGAAGCTCAATAAGAGATAATAGCCACCAAAATAGAGGCCCCCGACAGAGTACACCGCAAACACCTGACGCGCGTTTCACAACGCTTCTTTCTTCCCTGCAAGGATCAGCGTTTTTCTCCCATCTTATGGCTATTTAGCCTCATTTTGTGGCTTCTTACCTACTTGTGCAACAGCGTTGTTGTGGCTGGCTGGGTTATCAAATCCTAACATTCATGTCATCTAGCAGCTGCGATAGCCGATTGTGGTGGTTCATTGATAAACACTGATTATTTGTGCCTATCTATATTTGACTATGTCTGACTATGTATACTTTTTATATGAACCAATTTGGTCTTATGTATTTCTCTGAGTGGATTTGACATATAATACCAGCCATTTATTCAACGATTAAAAGTAAACCCTGTTTATAGTATCATGAATCATTACTACCTCCAGATATGTAATTCTATTTAAGATCATTATGTATGTTGTACGCATTTGTGATCCCTGCTGTATTTGACTTAAATTCCTGTCATTATTTCATCAATTTAAGCTCTCTCCTCGAATGAAACCCACTATTTTGGGTACATGTATATAACAAAGGCACCACTCATTGTTACACCGCCCCCTTTGTTGTTGTGATGATTTTAATTAACTTTTTTCTGTGCTGTCTTGCATGTATCACACTCAAAATAATAAATACTTTGTATTTTTTCAACAATTGTGTGTATCTATGCTATTATTGCGTGTATTTATAGACTTTTAGACTGAGTCAATCTTTTTTGTTAACCTCAACACCACATACAGTTAATTTCTCAGAGCTGCCACCCCAGTTACACTTGTTTCCGCTTGCATCAAAAATCTCCATCCGTTAAACTGTTTGTGGGGAATCGCACATGGCTGAGTCTGCAAAGCTGTTCCCACATTTTATCCCATGGGTATCAGAGGTCTGCTCCAAAGAATCCCATATCCAGGAAAGGTTTTATATCCAGCGTATCACTCCAATAGGCGGTGTTGTAGTTTTAAAATTAACTTTTATTTCAGAAAGGATAAAAAGTTATCTTACATATGTCTGACAGACAAAAAAAATATTCTTTAGATGTATATCTCTGACAACGCATTTCGACGTACTAGATGTCTTGATCAGACCATGATAAAGACATCTAGTACGTCGAAATGCATTGTCTGAGATCAGGGCCGTATTTACCACTAGGCACCCGTGGTCCAGTGCCTGGGGTAGCGGTTTTCAGGGGGCGGCACTTTCTCACAGCAAAACCTTTTTTTTTTTTATTGTAACCGCCACTCCTCCTCCGTCTATTAAATTTGCTGTGTTTTCGGAGGGGGGGGGAGGTGCAACTCTAGTTATTTGTTTCCGCGTCTTTAAGATGCGAATATACAGATAAACAGCGGGCGCAGGGAGCTGACTGACCCTGGAACTGCTGGCGCCTGCACTTCCGGGGTCACAGGCGTGCGCGCCAATAAGCTCTGTCGTGCGGCGCCCAATACTCCTGTGGACGGCACATGCAGAGCTCAAAGCAGGATGCCACGGAGGACGACGTGATGGAGGCTGGTGTCAGAAGAGGATACTCACCGGAGCAGGGCGAGGGCGGCAGGCACTGAATCAGGTAAGTGCTCACAGAGCTGAAGATTGATAGGGATTGTGGGGGTGTCTCTAATACAGACTGGGCATCTGCGCATGCGGACTGCAGAGAGAGGCTGATACTGGGGGAGGGGGAGAGAGGCTGATACTGGAGGCTGGGGGAGGGGAGAGAGAGGCTGATACTGGAGCCTGGGGAGGGGGGAGAGAGGCTGATACTGGAGGCTGGGGAAGGTGGAAAGAAGTTGATACTGGGGAGGGGGAGAGAGGCTGATACTGGAGGCTGGGGAGGGGAAGAGAGGCTGATTTGGAGCCTAGGGAGGGGGGGAGAGGCTGATACTGGAGGCTGGGGAGGGGGGAGAGAGGTTGATACTGGGAAGGGGGAGAGAGGCTGATACTGGAGGCTGGGGAGGGAAAGAGAGGCTGATACTGGAGGCTGGGGAGGGGAAGAGAGGCTGAAACTGGAGGCTGGGGAGGGGCAGAGAGGCTGAAACTGGAGGCTGGGGAGGGGGAGAGAGGTTGGTCCTGGAGGCTGGAGGAGGGGGAGAGAGGCTGATACTGGAGACTGGTGGAGGGGGAGAGAGGCTGATACTGGAGGCTGGGGGAGAGAGGCTGATACTGGAGGTTGGGAGGAGAGAGGCAGATTCTGGAGGCTGGGAGGAGAGAGACAAATACTAGAGGCTGGGGGAGTAGAGAGAGGCTGATCCTGGGGGAGGGGGAGAAAAGCTGATACTAGAGGAGGGGGAAAGAGGGATACTGGAGGCTGGGGGAGAGAGGTTGATACTGGAGGTTTGGGGAGAGAGGTTGATACTGGAGGTTGGGGGAGAGAGGCTGATACTGGAGGTAGGGGGAGAGAGGCTGATACTGGAGGTTGGAGGAGAGAGGCTGATACTAGAAGTTAGGGGAGAGAGGCTGATACTGGAGGTTGGGGGAGAGAGGCTGATACTGGAGGCTGGGGGTAGAGAGGCTGATACTGGAGGCTGGGGGAGGGGGAGAGAGGGGCTAATGCTTGAGACTGGGGATGAGGGTAGAGGGATTGTGCAAGGGACAAAATCGATAGGGGGAAAGTGTAAGTACTCAGAATGAGAGGGGCAGCATTGGGAGCTCATTGTGGAGAGGGGAAGCATGTGTGGGCTCAGTATTGAGTGGAGCAATGTAGGGGAGTCAATATCAAGAGTGGGGTAGTGTGTGTGTGTGTGTGTGTGTGTGTGTCTCAGCATAAGGTCGGAGTCACATTAGCGTATGGCATGTGATATGCTAATGACCCCCAAGTGTCATGCGACTGTGACCCCATCTTGCCATCGGGTCAGAGCTGCGAAGCTGAGGGTGGTCCTTGCGGAGGAGAGGGAGAGGTTAATCCCCCCCATCTCCTCCATTGTCAGCCTGTGCGTATATCGCACTGCACTGGGATAACATCCGAGTGCAGTCCGATGTTTCTCTCGCACCCATTCACTTGAATGGGTGCGAGCGATACGGCTCTCGCAGAAAATCGCAGCATGTTGCGACTTTTCTCGCATCCAGAATCTGTATGCGAGAAAAGCCGACCAACTGCTTTCCCTCATTGACTAACATTGGTCAGAGTGCAATGCGAGATTTTCTGGCATTGCACTCGTCCGTTTTTCACGCTCGTGGGAGCGTGCCCTAAGCGCTAGTGTAGTGGTCTTAGTATGATGAGTGGGGCAGCATGGAGGTCTCATTATGGAAAAGAGGAAGGCAGCATTAGGAGCTCACGGAGAGGGGCAGCATGATGTGAGGACAGTGTGCATATTTCATAATTATGGAAGCTGTGGTGGTTATAGTTTATAAGGGAGGACAGATTGGTATTTAGTTTATTAGGGGGCAGTGTGACAGTAACAGTATATACGTGGGGACGGTGTGGTGGGAATATTTTATAGGAGAGGATAGTGTGGAGTAATATTTTTTTGCAGGGAACACAGTGAGGAGCAATTATGTGTTCAGGGGCACAGCATAGGGCTTATTTATGGCACAGCATTGGTGGTTATTTTTCTTCAGGAACATTAGGCTATGCGCACACACTGCAGATTTGGTGCAGAATTTTTCTGCACACTGTGGCAAAAAAACCTGTTCAAACCAGACGTGGTTTTATTGCTGTTTTGGTGTGGGTTTTTGGGCCATCAAGAAAGTCAATGAATTGAAGTAAATTGGTAAAAAAACGCTGCTAAACCAGACCAATAATTGTCATGTTGCAGATTTTTTCTGCATCAAAACCTGCACCAAAACCGCGTGGAAAAAAAATGCACCATATGCACAGCAAATCAAAAATCCCATAGGGTATGTGCCCAGGCCAGGACTCAGGACTGCATTCAGAACGCAGTGAGTCCTGACCTGCGGAGCTGCAAGTCTCCTCCGCAGGACAATGCAAGAGACCACAGGTAATTGTACCCACGATCAGGGTTCAGTGTGCTGCGCTCTCTCGCTTGTGTCCTCCCTACGCTGGACACATGTGAATCCGCAGCAAACAATTAACATGCTGTGGTCTGGAAACACGTGCCGCAGGTCAGTGTTTGCTGCAGAAAAAACAAGCACAGTGGGCACGGGATTTCTAGAAATCCCATCCACGGTGCTTGTACTGTACAACGCAGCATTTTAGACACAGCTGACGTATGCTGCATTTAAAACGCTGCGAACACTGATCATGGGCACACACCCATAGGCTTTGCTGACTTCAGGAGAGGTATGCAAAGTTTTATACAGATTAAAAAAAACTGCATCAAAAAACTCAGTATGTGCACAGAACCTTATAATGACATTGTTATTTTTCAGGGCACATGTATGTACGGCTATGTTCCCATGATCAGGATCAGTTGAGTTTTTGACACTGCAGAATTTCTGCACCCTCTCCCACCTTAGTTTACTTGCGTTTTTATCATTCCGTATGTGTGTGGATTTTTAACGCTGCATTTTTATTGCATCTTTGAAGCTGCTTTTTTTAGTCTGTTTGGGTTGCCATTCTTTAAATAAAGCTACTTCCTGGTATTGACATCAGTAGGCTGATATCAGTGTGTCTTTTACCTTCAGGTTTACCAGGAAAAGCTGTCATACTAGCAGTACAAACTACCAACATTGTGTTAGCATATAAATTAACCTAAGCATCTAAACAGGAAAAGTAGAAATTAGCAGCTAACAGTGAGCATTAATTATGAACACAAACAAAAAAATTAGTTTTCATTATTTTTCTTTAATAATTTTAAGAAATGTAACTGATATGAAGGGATTACCGTATTTTTCAGATTATAAGACGCACTTTTCCTTCCATGACATTTCCAGGAGGGATTTTCCGGTCGTTGATTCCTATATTATTCCCAAATTACCCTTACCCGGTATCAATAATACACGGACACTGCTTGTGACTTGGTAAAATATGGCCACAGCAGCCCTTTATTGCCTATTGTTTACACACTAACACAAGGGGGCGCCGTCCAACGGGCGTCCCCAACATTTAACAATAGGTAATACCATAATAATAATAATACAGTACGTAATACAATACGTAACCCTGGGTAGGCCCGGTCCAGAAACCACCTTCCACCACCAAAACATGATCCCTGGCCGCAACACACACCGGGCCGGAGATGAGGTATGAATCACCTACGGATCAATACCCCCCACCTTGCAGGACCCATGCCTGCAAGATCCTTGTAACCGGAGCCACTATATCCTACAAGTGACTCTCCAATCAAACAACATTATCCGTTAAACCGCCTCTGGACCAGACCTACCCCGCCATAAGTCCGGTCCAGAAGCCATACTCCACCACCAGAACACAATCCCTGGCCGCAACACACCGACCCAGAGATACGAGGCATTAATCACCTACGGATCAATACCCCAACCTTGCAGGACCCCATGCCTGCAAGATCCATGTAACCGGAACACACCAACCCAGAGATACGAGGCATTAATCACCTACGGATCAATACCCCAACCTTGCAGGACCCCATGCCTGCAAGATCCCTGTAACCGGAACACACCAACCCAGAGATACGAGGCATTAATCACCTACGGATCAATACCCCAACCTTGCAGGACCCCATGCCTGCAAGATCCCTGTAACCAAAGCCACTGTATTCCGCAAGTGACTCTTCAATCACACAAACCGTTAGAAAACACGATCCCTGGCCGCAACACACCGACCCAGAAATACGAGGCATTAATCACCTACGGATCAATACCCCAACTTTGCAGGACCCCATGCCTGCAAGATCCCTGTAACCAAAGCCACTATATCCTACAAGTGACCCTTCAATCACACAACCGTCAGAAACACGATCCCTGGCCGCAACACACCGACCCAGAGATGGGGGCATTAATCACCTACGGATTAAAACCCCCCCAAGAAGCATCAAGTATCAACCGTGTCTCAAAACCTTACATTCCTCTTTACCTCCAAGTCAATATTATCCCCGGCTGCAACCTCCAGCCCAGAGATATGAGGCATCAATCACCTACGGATCAATCCCCCATGTGCATGACAGTAACTGTGACCTCAAAAACCTTAAAGCCCGTTAGCGACTTTAATCCAACAACATCCCCGGGCTGCAACTAGCCCAGAGATAAGAGGTATTAATCACCTACGGATCAAAACCCCTATGCCTTGCAGAACCACATGCTTGCACTGCACTTGGATCCAGAACCATGACCCCAACCAGTGACTCCTCCTGCGATTACCATTTCACCAAAATGGATCACTGACCATAACAATGGTCTCATATTTAAATGAGGTAAAAGTCACCAAAGGAGTAATACCCTTACCCAAACCAAAAACTCCCGTACTTTCAATTACCTATCACCTGGGGCACTATAGCCACCTGTGACTCCCTGGCAACCATCAACTCCTTAATATATAATCCTTGGCAACAACCCTGACCCATATATAAGGCATATAAGGCATTGATCACCAACGGAGCAATACCTCCTCCCTGCAGACAACCTTGTACCTGCAGGTCACCAGTAACCGGAGCCACTGTACCTTCCCCAGTGGCTCTCCATCCAAACACCAGTAACAATTAGAGCTCCTCTGGACCAGACCTACCCCCGCTGCTGTGACAAAGGACATAATCCCCATTACTTATGCTGACCATACACATACATCATACACATCATATACATATACATATATTCCCACATTACCCCCATCTTGTTCACCCACTTACAAGAATCCCAAATGACAATATACATCACAATCCACAAAGAAATCTCTTTTCTTTCGTTTTTTTCTTTTTTTTATAAGCGACACTTTCTCCAATCCTTTCTTTTCTCATTTTTTTTTTTTTTGTTGTTGTAATGGCTCTTAAAATTGAATAATTATACATGCATATAAACACACCAATAATAACAATACACAATAGAAGGGAGGGTGGGTGGGAAGCTGTCATCCAGGAAGTGCAAAAGGAGGTAATTGACTCCCACCTCCTATTATATACACCATAAAGCTCCCTCCTTTCCTTCCACCACACTCCACCCCCTAACCAATCACCTTCTTTTCCTCATTCCTAAACGAACCAACACTGTTTAACCCCATCAACTCCCTACCCTCCGGGCTGTCATGTCGCCCCTACACCCTATGGGTTCCATGGCTTTCTTGACATTTCCAGGAGGGATTTTCCGGTCGTTGATTCCTATATTATTCCCAAATTACCCTTACCCGGTATCAATAATACACGGACATTGCTTGTGACTTGGTAAAATATAGCCACAGCAGCCCTTTATTGCCTATTGTTTACACACTAACACAAGGGGGCGCCGTCCAACGGGCGTCCCCAACATTTAACAATAGGTAATACCATAATAATAATAATACAGTACGTAATACAATACGTAACCCTGGGTAGGCCCGGTCCAGAAACCACCTTCCACCATCAAAACATGATCCCTGGCCGCAACACACACCGGGCCGGAGATGAGGTATGAATCACCTACGGATCAATACCCCCCACCTTGCAGGACCCATGCCTGCAAGATCCTTGTAACCGGAGCCACTATATCCTACAAGTGACTCTCCAATCAAACAACATTATCCGTTAAACCGCCTCTGGACCAGACCTACCCCCGCCACAGAACAGGCCACGTGACACCTTGCGTGGCCTGGACCCCCACACACCCAACGCTTGCTCCCCCAACTTGCAAGCCACACCAACCATTAAAACCTTTCCATCTATCACTTAAACTCTGAGCATCCAATATATGCACCAGCCAGCGTACCCAGTCCACCTTACTGCACCGCACTCCCCTGATCCTTGGTGGCAGGAGCCACCGGGTCCCTCTGACGGCCACTCAGGCCCACCATGCCACAAGCTCCCAAACTATACCGGAATCCACACCATGCCGCGCTGGCCTTATTATAACCAATTAAATGCAGTACCGACTGTACCATCGTCCTCCCCAGTACCGACCAAAGAACCACTGTACAGTCACCCTGTACAGTCAGTCCTCCTCCTGTCTCCAGCTGAATTAAACCACCACTGGGGTTGAAATACAACAACAGGATGACACTCACACTGCTTATGCTACTGGGTCACTTCGCACCCCAAACCTAGTTCTCCCAGGAAACCGCTAAAGTGAAAACCCGCTGTAAAACGACTGCAATCCATAGCCTTGAAATTTCCCCTACAGCTGACCTTGCAGCTTCCCCAGAGCCAAATATCACTACCGGTCTCCCCTGACCGATTTATTCCGCCATCACACCCTCTGACAACAACAGAGGCTCGAGCTGTCTTCCCCAGAAAATCCCAAAATCTTCCCACATACTCAACTACCACACTAATGGACCTTCTTCATCCGAAATCAGGCCCACTTAATTTCAACGAGGCCCACACGGCCTAACGGAACTATGCTCTACCCCAAAATTAATACGGCCTCAAAAAACAAAACAACCGCAATCATCGCCCTGTACCCCTTACTGAGGCAAAGATATTGAAGCATTACCTTCGATCCCAAGGTCCCCAACAACACCTCCAACCATAATACATAGTCCGCTTGCCTCCGCAAACCGGACCACGACAAGCTCCCTGTACTACAATGCCCACCGGAAAATTGCAGCCACACCACTGGCCCGATTGACTCCATATGCAACCATGGGCATCAGGAGACACAACTTTACCAAACACCATGTCCGGGCCTTTCGATCTCAAGGAAAATCCTTGTGACACGCAACCCCCTTTGAGCTCTCATATTACACCACAAGATAAATTAAAACCTTGGCCACACCATAGTATCCGCTCAAAGCCGACCACCGAGGGGCGTACCACTATTTTCCCGTAACGCACAACTGCACCTTCAAACCAAATACCTTCGTGCCGTGAGACCGGAGCACCACGACTCCCTAAGCAAACCCTTACCCAGATGCCCATACCTACCACCGGGCCAAGCATTCCTTTTTTTTTTTTTTTTTTTCTTTTTAAATTGTATATGAATATAAAATAGACTCCACCAGCCCACAGATGCCAGGAGTCCACCCATGCAAAACACCCAATAATACCAGATGGCCCCAAGCTATCCGACTTACACTCTATGCATCACAAGTACCCAATCCTCTAGTCCAAACCATAACTCGCATAGTCCCCACCCGTAATCACGGCTGTCCGAAAAACTCCATTATTCCATCCGCAGCCCACCATTGCTGATTAACCGAGTTCACCCACAGCAGCCCAAAGCTGCCCAGCACCTACATTAACACCAATTCAGTCACGCTGGACTCAACATTCCTCCCAGCACCAACTTCCAGAATGGGATAACATGCTGACTAGCCACAAATTAACCCCATGTTACCATTGATGCGGTTGCAAACCTATAAACCCATTACAGCAACCAACACTTCACCTTCTCCTACATTTCCGCTCTACTTTATTCACTTATGCACAGCAACCCTTCGCGCCATACCGGGGCCCCGCACCTACACATCACTCACAAAAACCCCCTGAAAACTCCTCGCACACACCGTACCGCGGGACCCCCCGCCCCTTTACCTGACCCACCATAATTCATCCAATAAGAACCACAATGCATCAGAAGATTAATAATGAAACACCCCAGCAAACCTTCAATAACTGCGCCGTCTCACCCGCTCACATGTGCCGCAATCATCAGCACCCTTAACCAAGTCTCACAAGACCTAAACTGCGGTAAACGCCGAACCTCGCCATCCCCAACCTGAAACTGTAACCACCAGACCTGACGCCACCTGCACCCTCACGGCCACGCTGCCATGAGACCACCCCGTCCGTAACTCTGTCCCTGGCCTCCAGAACATGAACCCACACCCCCCAGGGACCACGGCACTAACCGACCTATGAACTAACCACATGCTCCAAACCCCCCCAGCTGCTACCCATATCTCCAGACACTACTCCACTATAGCGACTGTCCCCCCACTACTACAAAAAGGTTGAAACTTAAATTGATTACCGCGCCAGGCTGCCTCCAGAGGACGCCCTCAGATCAGCCGTCACCGTCCTTTTCGCCAGTCGTCTGTCGCTGATCCCGGGACAGTCCCTCAAGCTGCAGGCACCTAATGCCCGCCGGGTTCACCCCCTGACGCCAGGAGCACCGTGTCCACATGCCCTGTTTGGTCCGATTGTCACCTCCACAATGCTGGGCGCTCCCCTCCTGGGGGAAGCCGCTACTGATTAGAGCTGCACCCTTGTCCCAATGCCTGCTCCAGGATAGACAGCAGGCCTCCTGTCTCCTCCTCGTCGCCACCTGCTGCGCCCAGTCCTCTGGTCCAGATGATCCAGCCACACAGGTGAGGTGACCCTGCAGGCGCCTCCTGTCTCCTCCTCGCCGCCGCCTACTGCGCCCAGTCCTCCGGTCCCGATAATCCAGCCACACAGGTGAGGTGACCCTGCAGGCGCCTCCTGTCTCCTCCTCGCCGCCGCCTGCTGCGCCCAGTCCTCCGGTCCCGATAATCCAGCCACACAGGTGAGGTGACCCTGTAGGCAGCCGTCCTCCGGCCCCCCGCGGAGGGAGGGGGGGGGGTGTTGTCCATCCACCGCCGCTGGGCGCGCTCCCGGCCGGGAGTGGCCGCATCGCTCAAAAATCCAGGCTGAGGCCTCACACCGGAAGTAGGCCCCCGGGCTGGACACGCCCCCTTTTCGGCCGTCGCGGCCCTGCAGGAGATTCCTCCCGACAGCCAGAGTGGGCGCAGCAAGCTACCGCCGCCCGCCCAGCTGTGGAGGGTCCCCACGGGAGTGGGGGCTCTCACGTTGTCCTCCTCACCCCCACCTTCCCCAAAAGACCCCGGCGAGTCCTGAAACTGCCAGCACTGCAGCAAAGAGGGGGGGGAGGGGAAGGTGCCGAGGAGACACCCAGGCAGCCTGGGTGTGGGACTGCACTGCCTGGGCGCCCTGCACCGCCATGCTGACCAGATCCGAGGATTCCTCAGGACATCATGATGGAGGTTCCCCAGCCCGTCCAAGCTGCAGATCTGCGATGTTCGGATCCATCAGGCTGGATGTCATGATGGAGGTTCCCCAGCCCGTCCAAGCTGTCATCCAGGAAGTGCAAAATGAGGTAATTGACTCCCACCTCCTATTATATACACCATAAAGCTCCCTCCTTTCCTTCCACCACACTCCACCCCCTAACCAATCACCTTCTTTTCCTCATTCCTAAACGAACCAACACTGTTTAACCCCATCAACTCCCTACCCTCCGGGCTGTTATGTCGCCCCTACACCCTATGGGTTCCATGGCTTTCTAAAATTTGGGAGGAAAATTAGGGGTGCGTCTTAAAATCCCAATATAGCCTGCCGGTGGGGCTGTCTGTGCGGGCGTCCGGATGCGAGCGGGCGTCCGGGTGCGTGCGGGCTTCCGGGTGCGTGCGGACGCCTGTGGCTGAGTGCGTGCATGTGGCCGGGTTCCTGTGGCTGCGTGCCGTCTGCCTCTCTGTCCCGGCGGCCAGCTGCTTCTCTGTGTGGCTGGGCGGGCAGGTGGGCGGCCTGCGCTGGCTGTGCCGCGGGTGTCCCAGTGTGTCTGCGGTCCAGTTTCAAGTGATGGTGCCGGGTGTCAGCGCGTGCGCAGATGGAGCTCTCATCCAAGAACTCGATCTGCGCACGCGCCGCTCCGGGAGTCAGCGCGTGTGCAGATGGAGCCATTGGATGAAAGTTCCATCTGTGCATGCGCCGCTCCGGGCGCCATCACTTGAATTGGGACCATGGACTGTGGACACAGTGGGACACACCGCCCCGGCCTGCTCCACCACTGTGCTGTTGCCGCTGCCACCGCTGCCACCACTAAGCTGTCGCCGCCGCTGCCACCACTGAGCCGTCACCGCTGCTGCCACCACTGAGCTGTCACCGCCGCTGCCACCACTGAGCCATCACCGCCGCTGTTACCACTGAGCCGTCACCGCCGCTGCTACCACTGAGCCATCAACACCGCTGCTACCACTGAGCCGTCACCGCCTTTGCCACCACTGAGCCGTCACCGCCGTTGCCACCACGGAGTTGTCACCGCCAGTCGCCACTGCAGCTGTCCTTACTGACCCGCCGCTGCCACCACTGACCACCGCTGCCAGCACAACCTCTGCCTCCTGTGACCCCGCTTCACCACCACTGCTGCCCCCCTCTGGTAAGACACCACCATTTGAGACTGACCCCATTTTTTTTTTTTTTTTTTACCTTTTTTATCTCTAAATTTGGGGTGCGTCTTATAATCCGGTGCGTCTTATAAAACAAAAAAATACGGTATATTTTAAAAAAAATACTGATAAATCAAGGAATCTATCTCAGATTTTAAACATACAAACATCTCACCTCACAGATTGGCTGCTCTTCTTGTTGATTTTAAGATGACGCTGGTTACACTCCTTTAATGATGTATCCTGTTTTCAACATTCCATGGTACAATGGAGAAAAATAAAAAAAAAGGAAATTCAGCCAAAACAAAGACATGAAGTTAAGTCATTTAATAATCGTTTCCTGACTTAAACCAAAAGAGTTTATCCCACCTAAATATATAACAGAAAATGAATTAAAAATAAATAAATTAATGCTTGCTACATCATTTCAATATTTTGGAGACAATCATCAATACAGGCATTTTGCATGTCAGTGTCATGGACTATAGAACATCGTTGTCATAATTTATACCAATTTGGTGGCATACATTTTGTCTACATTAATCCACTATACAGTAGAACCTTGGTTTACGAGAACATTCCGTTCTGGGAATGTGCTTGTAAACACAGTTACTCGTCTAGCAAAGAAAAATTTCTCATAGGAAATAATGCAAGTGTACCGCCCCACGGCCTCGGCTGTGGCCGCCGAGCCGCTCGGATCCGTGCTCGTGTGCTGCGGGTGGTGGCTCGAGCCTCTCACGGACCCGGGGGTCATGTCGCTCTGAAAGGGGGTAGTGGCGTCACGAACTTTACCTACCTTTATGGGTTGTGGTGATTGTATCGTGGACACCACTGCTGCCGTTGACTGGGCCTCCCGGGGACGGTGTTATGCAGCTCGGTGTTAACCCCTCCGTGGGCAGGGGCCGATGGTCCCAGGGGCCCGCGGGAAGGTGAGGTCCGGGGTGCAGGGCGCAATGTTGCGGTGCAACGTGGTGTGGTGCCTGATGGCACTGGTGTACTCACTCCGACACAAGATAATGGAGTCTCTGGTAAACCAAACGGCAGAATGGATGGGGCCCGCAGTCGACTGCAGTGTTCTCCCTGGACAGGTTGGTGATGGCTGTCGTTCCCTGCACCTGTGTTATGTAGATGTTGACTCCTGTGCCTGGACACTGGTAGTCCGCTCCCCGGCGTGTAAGTGTTGTGGCAGCCCGTTTGCCCGCAGACGCTGGCCCTTTGGATCTCTTGCCTTTAGCGGTGGCACTTATTCTGGATGGTTGGGCTGTTGCCTTCAATCGGGACTTGGGTGGGAATGAACCCCTGAGGTCCAGACCGCAATCAGTAAATTCGACTATCAGGGCGGCTTCTAGCCTAGTCGGGGTCTGAGTACCCTACCTGGTGCTTGGCTTCCAATCGGCTCCCCGGTTTGGTACCGGCGGGCCACCGCCCGACCCCGGTCTTATGGTTCCACCGACCGTACACCAACTCCTGCAGACGACCACCACCGTCTGCCGACCTTGCTGGAGGTGACTGGGCTCCGACCCAGACACCTAAACAGTCCGTGGCAGGCCTGGTCCCAGGTCTGCCCTTGACCTTCCCTCCTCACTCCTGAGCTCTACTCTCTACTCCAGTGCTCAACTGAACTGTTCTGTCTGAACTCTCGTGTTTTCCCGCCTCCAGGCCTGTGAACTCCTCTGTGGGCAGAGTCAACCGCTCTGGTGGCTTCTCCCCACCTGGTGTGGACATCAAGCCCTGGAGGGTGGCAACAAGGATTTTTGTGTGACTGTTTGCACCTATTCGGGGAAGGGGTGTGTGTGACTACCTGGGTAGTCCAGGGCGTCACACAAGCTCAGACAATTCGTTCCATAACTTGTTCAATGTCCCATCCTGGTCCCCTATTCTATTGACATTCAACACACACACACAAACACACACAAACACATATATTATGTTCACTTTACCTTCCGTTCCCTCACCGGCCTCCTGGTTCTTGTAGTCTGCCGGTACAGGATGTGTATCAGGTAACCATCGCGACCAATGCCGGAGCTTCCGCTCCCAGCGCGCTGACATCAAAGGCTTGTGTAGTGCCCCTGAGACCCTCAGGTCACTACAGGGATCTGCATACTCTTGGGAATGCAGGATCTACCCCCTGGAACCTGGAGTACCAGTGACGATTCCACCAACACACATCTAAAATCCTAGTTCTCCTCTCCACACTGGGCATAGAGGGTTAAACATGTAAGTGGATGGTCGCCATGGGAACAAGTCCCTGGGTATAGCCAGCCTGGTGGGAGGGGTCAGCAGTCAGTCAGAGGAAGTCGTGAGCACAGGGAGGAGGTGTGCAGATGAGCCTGAGCTGGGTCCGTGTAACGGTGACCCCGAGGCAAATGAGCGAGATCGCCAGGACGGGTACTGAGTTATCGCTGGGACCAGAGCACGAAAGGGGCACAGGGCCCTAGGTCAAATGTCAAGTTTCAAACCTTTTGATAAATACCTGCACGGTGAGGACACCTTCACGGACTTCATCGAACCAAATAATCTGGGGGCATCAGCAGTAAACTAGGATCGGGATTCGGCCACTTACCTCCCCGCAGGGTCTGCACTGCCCGCCGTACGGAGAAGGAGACTGTATCCCAAAAGGAACAATCGGGGTTCCCAAACGCTCCACGCTAAGGGGACTCAATCTACAGAGAGTGCCGGGGACAGAGTAACCTGGTCACTACATTGGCACTGGACCTTTTGGGACCTGAACCAGAAATCCTTAGGTCCACAGTGAATAGAGACTGTTAAAGACAACCTGGTGTGGTCTCCATTATTGCCCCGCTACATCTCTCAGGCACAGCCCTACCTGCGGAGGGCCTATCACCTCATCTGCCACTACCATCATCCCTGGGAAAACCCACATTGAGCAGTGGCGGTTCCCGATCCTTAACCGCAAGCCGCAGGTGGCATCACATGACAAAAACTCTTATCTCCCCTGTAAATACTCCCCATCAACAAAAGGGGCCCAGAGCACGGGATCGGACAATGGCCACCAGAGGGACATCCCCATCTGTTACCACCTGGAACCGAGCACCTGCTTCTCTGGGCGCTACAACCCCTTTTTCTGGTGTCACGAACAGGATACAGACAAGGCCCGTTAACACGGGTGACGTGTGTCTTAAGAACTGTATTATATGGACTGTTGTGTAAAAACTGTCGCCATCTTGAATGCTGAAAAAGCTGCTGTACCATCACTGTGCATGAAAAGAGCGCGAAACTGCAAAAGCGCACAAACGTAAGCCCCACCCATGAACCCTAAGAAGTCGGCAATAACCGTACCCGGAAGCTCCCAGTGTGCCTCAGTCCCCACGAGAGTGCTGAGAGATGACCGAGGGGGAGCAGAGGATGGAGACACCGGGCGACGAGAGCGCCGCGGGGCCCTCCCAGGCCGTGCAAGGCGATGACAACGAGGTGGAACCTGATCCGGTAGAAGAAGCAGCAGTGTCGCGGTCGGGGGGTGCGCTGCTCGACCGCGCTTGCGGCTCGGGTTCGGCTGCTGCTGCTCGGTGGCTCGAGCGGTGGGCCGGATCCGGGGACTCGATCGGCGCTCCTCGCCCGTGAGTGAAAGGGGAATAGTTTTTGGGGTTTGGGAAGTCAGTCCGTGACGCCACCCACGGTTGTGGTGAGGTTGGGACACCACCGCTGCTCTGGACGGGGATCCCGGGAGCGATGACAGGGAGCAGCTTGGATGTTGTTTTTCCCCTCCGTGGGTAAGGGAGTTGGTTGTCCCGGGGCCCGGTGAGGGAGGAATGGCAGGCGGGTTACGGGGCCTGGTGAGGTGCAGGGTCACGGGGGCAGCACGGTGCCGCACAGCACGGTAGTACTCACTCAGCCAATGATGAATGCAAAGTCTCCGGTAAAACAAACGGCTGGATGGACGGGTCCCACAGACGGCTACGGTGGTTCTTCTCCCGGTAGGTTGGCGGTGACTGCCTTTCCCTGCACCTGTGTTATGTTCTCGGTTCTGGTGGCTTCCCACCGGTAACCCACTCCCCAGCTTGGATGGAGGCTGAGGGAGCCCCTTTTGCCCGCAGGCTCTGGCCCTGGGAACTGTAGCCTTGGCGGTGACTGTATTTCACTTCACGGTTTGAGCGGTTGCCTTCAATCGGGTCTTGACTGCTGGGAAACCCCGGAGGTTCCCTTCGCTAATGGATTTGACCAGTTTTACGGTGACTCCAAGCCTGGTCGGGGTCCGTAGGCCCTACCGAATGGTGCTGGCTTCTCTTCGCTCCCCGATCCGGTACCAGCGGGCCACCGCCCGTCCCCGGTCCTTACGGTTCACGTCAATCAGCCCCTCCTGCAGACGGTCACCACCGTCTGCCAACCTTGCTGTATGTGCCCGGGCCACGCACCCGGACACGGTCAGTCTGCTCCGCTACCACTTCACTCCTCAACTCCTCAAACTGAACTCTCTTCGCCCCTTCCTTTTCCCGCCTCCAGGACTGTGAACTCCTTGGTGGGTGGGGCCAACCGCCTGGCTCCAACCCCTGGTGTGGACATCAGCCCCTGGAGGGAGGCAACAAGGATTTTTGTCTGACCTTGATGTGCCTAGCCGGGGTGTGGGGTGTGTTGTTGCAGTACCTGTGACGTCCTGGCTTGTCCAGGGCACCACAGCAGCACCCGTAGCCATGGCTGCCCTAATATGTTGGCAAACCCGAAGTCTTACTAGGATTTAAAAAGAAAATTTGCACTGTATTTTACATGTACGCGATGACCGGCAGACAGAGGGTGTCAGTGGTGCTGGGAAAGTTAACGGGTGCAGCTGAGTTGGAGGTGTAGACCTGGTCAGATGATGACAGGAAGTCAGTATACACTATATTTGAAAAACTCAGAGCTGCCTTTGAAACCTGCAATGAGGCAGAGCTCAGAATGGAATTTTATAACTGCAAGCAGTGGTCCCAGGATAGTATCAAAGACTATTCCTTGAGGTTGCAGGCAGCACTGCAAACCCTGAAGCTAATGGATCCTATTGCTGACCAGGAAGGAAACAAGATGATGATTGAGCAATTCCTGCAGGGTTTACAATCAATGGAGGACAGCAAGCAGCTGCGGCTGTGGGCCCTGGAGCACCCAAATGTGAACTTTGTTGTTCTCAAAGACCGGGCCATCAAAGCCCTGCAACCCCCTGAGGTCATTGACTCTAACCCACCGTCCTGGCAAGCCAGTGCCTCCCCACTGCAGGTGGAACCACCTTCCTTTTTTGGTGGCAAAGACTTTACCTCAGGTAGTGCCATCATGTGCTCCTAGTGATCTGCGTTCTCAAGTACAGCAGCTGAGCAAAGATGTGGCCAGAATCTTAGAGGTGATGCAACTTCAGCCAGAGATAAAGCCAACAGAGATGATCCAGCTAGCCGATTGGCCTGAGGATGTCCCTTAGATGCAAGGAAGGAGTACCCCACCGCTTCGAGGAAGGAGCAGCGACTGCTACAGTGCATCAGGACAGCCCATCTGCCGCAGGTGCCAGAAAGTCGTCCATGTTGCCAGAAGGTGTCCTTTAAACTGGCAACACCTGGGGCCAAGGGCCAGTTCCCAGGAATAGGACAACAAGGCCCCGCTGACTGGCGAGACCGGTATGTGGGAGGGCGTCCCATAATCTCTATCACCTTGGAAGGGATAGCTTCCTCTGCCCTGTTGGACACTGGCTCGCAGGTAACAACCATTCCATACACACTGTATAAAAGGCTTTGGTCAGATGCTGAACTCACCCGGCCCCATCTGGACCTAATCATCTATGCTGTCAATGGTTCACCAGTGACTCAGATTGGGTTTAAAGAGGTGACCATAAAGGTGGGACGGGTAGAGCTAGCAAAACAAGAACTGATTGTTGTAGAAAATGATGCTAGTGATAAAAATCCTAAAATGATTCTGGGGACAAATGTTATTGAAAACAGATTGCTGAAACTGCAGGTGCTGGGCAGCAGAGAGCCTTGCAAAGAGACACTCGATACCTCCTGCAGAGACAACAGGTAAACTTGTCTGGTGGTGAAATTGGCAGTGTTAGGGTCATAGATGCTGGTCCTCTTGTAATACCCCCGAGAAGTGAAATGATGATATGGTGCCGAGCGGCCATAGGCCTTAGTGGACAGGACTACCAGGCCGGTAGTAGAGCCACTACATGCTGAGCATTGGCCCACTGTTTTGACAGGTAGGGGGGTAGTGGATGTCCATAGGGAGAGGGTGCCCGTCCGAGTGTTGAATTATGGGGATGAAGAGACCAAATTGCCCAGGTATGCCACCATTGCCAAATTATTGACTGTCACTCAGGAGTCCATCCAGGCAGCAGAATCCACAACCTCACGGGAGCAAACAGAACATGACAAGCCCCAGGGTCAGCTAGAGCATACCTCCCAACCGTCCCGGATACAGCGGGACTATCACGCTTTACATTGTTTGTCCCGTTGCCACGAGCGGGACGGCCGTCTCCCGGGCTCCGCCCACCCACTCTCTCCCCGCCTCCCTGCTTTTCCCTCCTACCATCCTAATACGTGAACAGAGAGGAGCGCGCTGCCCGAAACTAAACTCTGTCTCTGTGCTGCTGCTAAGGTATGTAGAATCTCCCCAGCGCTGATTCCCCTCCCCTCCCGGCCGGAGCCTCTCTGTGCGGTCGGCCGGCCGCCTGTCTGTGCGGTCGGCCGGCCGCCTGTCTGTGCGGTCGGACGGCCGCCTGTCTGTGCGGTCGGCCGGCCGCCTGTCTCTGCGGGTGGACGGCCGCCTCTCTGTGCGGGCGGCCCGCCTTCTCACCGTGCGGACGGCCGGCCGCCTCTCTGTGCGTGCGGCCCCAGCCGCCTGTCTGTGTGAGCGCCCCCCGCCGCCTGTCTGTGCGGGCGCCCCCAGCCGCCTGTCTGTGCGGGCGCCCCCCGCCGCCTGTCTGTGCGGGCGCCCCCCGCCGCCTGTCTGTGCGGGCGCCCCCCGCCGCCTGTCTGTGCGGGCGCCCCCCGCCGCCTGTCTGTGCGGGCGCCCCCCGCCGCCTGTCTGTGCGGGCGCCCCCCTGCCGCCTGTCTGTGCGGGTGCCCCCCTGCCGCCTGTCTGTGCGGGCGCCCCCCTGCCGCCTGTCTGTGCGGGCGCCCCCCTGCCGCCTGTCTGTGCGGGCGCCCCCCTGCCGCCTGTCTGTGTGGTCGGCCGGCCGCCTGTCTCTGCGGGCGGACGGCCGCCTCTCTGTGCGGGCAGCCCGCCTTCTCACTGTGCGGACGGCCGGCCGCCTCTCTGTGCGTGCGGCCGGCCGCCTCTCTGTGCGTGCGGCCGGCCGCCTCTCTGTTCGGGCGGCCCGTGCCTGTCTGTACGGGCACCCCCAGCCGCCTGTCTGTGCGGGCACCCCCCCGCCGCCTGTCTGTGCGGGCGCCCCCCTGCCGCCAGTCTGTGCGGGCGCCCCCCTGCCGCCAGTCTGTGCGGGCGCCCCCCTGCCGCCAGTCTGTGCGGGCGACCCCCTGCTGCCTGTCTGTGCGGGCGCCCCCCTGCCGCCTGTCTGTGCGGGCGCCCGCCTGCGTGTCGATGCTGGAGGCCCGCCGGCCGCCTGCGTGTCGATGCTGGAGGCCCGCCGGCCGCCTGTGTGTCCATGCTGGAGGCCCGCCGGCCGCCTGCGTGTCCATGCTGGAGGCCCGCCGGCCGCCTGCGTGTCCATGCTGGAGGCCCGCCGGCCGCCTGCGTGTCCATGCTGGAGGCCCGCCGGCCGCCTGCGTGTCCATGCTGGAGGCCCGCCGGCCGCCTGCGTGTCCATGCTGGAGGCCCGCCGGCTGCCTGCGTGTCCATGCTGAATGGGTGTGGATGGGGAGTGGATATGGGCGTGACTGTGAAATGGGTGTGGTTAGGGGGCGCGGCCTAAAAATTGCTACACGCGCCGCAAACTTTGTCCCTCTTTTCCATCTTTAAAAGTTGGGAGGTATGAGCTAGAGGGTTGGTGCCAAAAACTACATGTAGGTACTGACTCCACACCCTCACATCATAAACAGGGAGTCTACCAGGTAGTGCAAGAGTATGAGCAGGTCTTCAGCAAACATCCACTAGACTTTGGGAGGATAAAAGGGGTACAACATCACATACCCACAGGCAACCATTCACCCATCAATGAGAGATACAGGCCTATACCACCCACACACTATCAATGTGCCAAGGAAATGTTGAGGAATCCGAGATAGTTGCAGCTCCACTGGTTCTGGTTAAGAAGAAAGATGGCATCATGAGGATGTGTGTGGACTATAGGTAGATCAACAAGATCACTCATAAGGATGCCTATCCATTACCCCGTATTGAAGAGTCGCTTTGCTGCATTGAAGGTTGCTAACTATTTCTCTACCCTGGACCTAACCAGTGGCTACTGGCAAGTCTCAGTTGCTGAAGAAGATGGGGAGAAGACCACCTTCGCCACTCCTCAGGTCCCTGTGTGAATTCAACAGCATGCCGTTTGAATTGTGCAACACCCCAGAAACGTTCCAGAGGCTGATGGAATGCTGCCTGGGATATCGCAACTTCAAGACCTTCCTGCTATACCTTGATGATGTGATCATATTGTTGCTTGCGGGGGCCGCTGCCACTTCTGGGGCCAATCGGATCCGGGTTGCTGCTGCGGCTCGAGTGGTGACCGGACACGGGCTCGCACAGCCATCCGTCCTCACAACCGTCGTAAAGGGGGATATTTACAGGGGAATTTTTGTGTCGGTGACGCCACCTGTGGGTTGCGGTGAGGGATGGTGACACCGCCGCTGTCTGGTGATGGGGCGCCCGGGGCTGATGGAGCGGGGCAGCAAGATGGGATCCCCTCCACGAGTAGGGGAGGCGTAGTCCCGGGGCCCGCGGTCTGAACATGGGAGTGATGACTGCTGGAGGAGGTCCGCTGGGTTGGACCGGGGGTCAATGGTGTACTAACAGTTCAGTAATTTCACACAAGTCCAGTGGTAAACCAAGTTGCCAGTGACCGGCTGCAGGCAGTATTAGGGCCCTACACTCGGGTTAGTGAACAGGTGTCCCTTCCTCCTGCACGTTGTGTTTGTCTCTCCTGTTGGACAACTTTGCATGGAACGGAGAAGTCCACTCCCGCTTCTGTGTGTATTTTGGAGCTATGGCCCGCAAAATCTGACCCTTGGGATTTCTGTGGGTTGTGACGGACACCCTATCCCCCGTGTTGGGCTTCCGTTTCGCTCTCTGAGCTTTGGGAGATCAAGGCCTGAAACCTCGTCCTCTGCTGGTTTATTAACAAGGGGGCATGCAACCTTCCTCGTCCTAGGGTCCAGGCACCCTGTCTGTGTACGGCCTCTGGACCGGATTCCCGCTGTTGGCACCAGCAGGCTACGACCCTGCCCTGGTCCACTTAAGGTCTCCCGCGACCGGATCTCTGTCACCTGTGGCCCTGTTCACCGTCTGCCACTTAGCAGGGTAGTCCAAGGGCCCCTACCCCTGACTACACTGCAGTCTGCACTTGACTTCCACTCACTACTACTCCACACTTCAACTCCAACTGAAAACTGACATGTTCCCGCCCCTGACACCTCAGGACCCCTAGGTGGGCGTTCTCATCCGCCTGATACCGCCCACTGGTGTGTCCTTATCATGAGGGGGTGGCTAGGCTTTAATGGCTGTGTGTTGTACGTGTGTGGGGGGTTTGGTGGTAACAAGGAGGGTGGACAACTTTTGTGACTACCTAGTTTTGCCAGGGAGTCACAGTATATTCAAAAACTTACAAAGAACATCTAGAACACCTGGCAGAGGTATTTGAAGCCTTGGCGAAGTATGGGATGAAGCTGAAACTGTCCAAATGTTATCTACTGAAGCTTAAGGTCCAGTATTTGAGACATGTAGTCAGCGCTGTGTGAGTTGCCCCCGACCCTGAAAAGATAAGTTACCATAACTGGCCTAGACCAACTACCGTCAAGGAGGTGCTCCAGTTCCTGGTCCTGGTGTGATACTACCGGAGGTTCGTGAAGGGGTATACAAAGATGGCTGCACCGTTGCAAGAGCTCCTGGTAGGCCAAATCCAGAAAGGCAAGACTCCTGGCCCACCATTCACATGGGGTGAAGAAGAAGAGAACTCCTTCATATAGATGAAGTTGGCCCTGACAGGAGTTGAGATTCTGGCGTATCCTGATTACCATCTTCCCTTTGTGCTGCATAAAGATGCCAGTAATGTGGGATTGGGAGCTGTGCTATCCCAAGTACAGAGTGGCAAAGAAAGAGTGATTGCCTATGCAAGCAGGAAGCTTCGTCCTACTGAGAGGAATCCCGAAAATTACAGCTCCTTCAAGCTGGAGTTCCTGGCACTGGTCTGGGCAGTGACTGGTTCAAGCACTATCTGGCAGCTGCAAAGTTCACGGTGTACACTGACAACAACCCCCTGACCCATCTGGACACCAGAAAGCTGGGTGCGCTGGAGCAATGCTGGGTGGCAAGACTGGCAAACTACAACTTCACCATCAAGTACAGAGCTGGTCACAAGTATGCCAAAGCAGATGCGTTATCCAGGATGCCTCACCTGTCTGATGAAGGGACAGATGAAGATGAACTAGAAGAAATTGAGTTGCCAGCCTTTCACCACCCTAGTGACTTAGGAGACAATCAACCCTACAGCATGCGGCAAGAAACCACATTAGATTCCCTGCCTCACCACGGGTGGAGAGAAGTACAAGACAACGATCCTGCAATCAAGTTGATCAAAGAACTGATAGTCCAAGCAGGCTCACATCTGGATCCTGGAGCTCCATGAGAGACCCAGAAGTTGTGAAAAGACAGAGGTCGATTGTATCTTCACCGGGGAAAGCTGTGCCAAAACCTCACCAACCCTAAGACACATGAGAGGGTCTGTAAGATAGTGATACGAAAAAGCCATATCCCAGTGGTTCTAGAAGCGTACCATGATCGGGCGGGACACTTTGGCTGGAAGAAGCTGGAAGCCTTACTGCATGATCAGTTCTATTGGATTGACATGAGAGCCACCATAGAAGAATGGTGCAGAAGGTGTGGTCCCTGTACCTTGAGAAGACAGGATGGTAACCATCAAAAGGCACCACTTCAGTCCATAGTCACCAAGCAGCCCTTGGAAATTGTCACCCTGGATCACGTCAAGCTGGTACCTAGTAGAACAGGTTACACCTATGCTCTGACAATGGTAGATCACTACTCCAGTTTCCTAGTGGTGGTACCTGTCAAGGACTTAACAGCAAGCACCGCAGCCAAAGCTTTTCAAGTCCATTTCTGCAGACCTCATAGGTACCCAGAACAAGTGCTGACAGACAGGGGCCCTGCTGACATCTTCAGGGAATTCTGTAATCTGTATGGGTGCAAGAAGATACGTACTACACCCTACCTTGCACAAACAAATGGGATGTGTGAGAATATGAACCACCTT
This sequence comes from Anomaloglossus baeobatrachus, assembly GCF_048569485.1. NCBI lineage: Eukaryota > Metazoa > Chordata > Amphibia > Anura > Aromobatidae > Anomaloglossus > Anomaloglossus baeobatrachus. The sequence goes on along the minus strand of NC_134361.1, from coordinate 154,656,445 downwards.
GTCATCAATCTGCTGAAAACCCTGCCACTAGAAGAGAGAAACTTGTGGCCTGAGAAGTTTCCTGATCTGGTGGATATGTATATGTATAACAACATCCCGTTAAGCTCCACAAAGTGCACCCCCGCATACCTCATGAGAGCGAGACCTGGGAGACTACCAGTAGATCTGGAAATGGAGGTCAAAGCACCCGAAAACATCTCACCAAGCGAAGACTGGGACTCTCACCATCAAGCCTAATATAGAAAAGTTCAAGACTATGTTGAGCAGAACTTGAACCGTAGTTGAGAAAAACAAGAAAAGGACTTCAACAAGAAAGCACAAGCTAACTCTCTCACACCTTGAGAAATGGTTCTCAAAAGAAAGAGAAAACTTCACAAACTTCATGATCAGTGGGAGAGGGAACCTTATGTTGTACTACCGTTAAACTTTGAAAATCAGAAAACTTGCCTAATCAGCAAGGATCATGGAAGAACCACATCTACTGTCTCACATGACCACCTTGAAGAAATGTCCAGAACCACTGAAACCAAGAGAAGAGGTACCAGATCCACCTCAAGTCGAGGAAAAAGAAAAAGTGATCCGCACTATCTTGGGAGACTTTCCAGAAAATTGGCCTCAGTATAATGGAGCTGTCATTGTGCTGGTCCTTACATTTCCGGAAGTGGCAGAGGTACCAGTTCCAGAGGAGCCCTCAGACCATACACCAGTAGGCTTACGAAGAACACGTAGACAACTGACTAGTTTACCTGCAGACAGTAGGGAGACACCTGCTCTAGAGATCAGAACACAACAGGGGTTATATGAAGGACCAGAGTTACGCCGGTCAACCCGTAGCAATTTTGGCCTACCCCCACTTAGGTACAGAGAGTAAAACCCTAAGTGAAATATACAGCCATTAATGTAAATAATGTTATACTGTTAAAATGTTATAATTATTATATTTGCTGATAATAATTTGAAAAGGTTTTGAAAAATTTGGAATGATCCAAGGAACAGTCATCTGATTTACCTGTTTACAACATTAAGTTAAAAATGGACCATGGCTGCAGGACTGGCAGCAGCCAGCACGAACTTGTGCTTTTTGTAAATAGTTGCACCTAGTGTGCCTACCAGAGTAGTCCTAAGCAACATCAGGACATTAATCCCGCCATCACAGCAAGGAAGGTTGGAGGAAAGGTCTGGGATAGAGAAGACCCAGCCCTGGTCATCAACGGCACCGGTGACCTGCCTCCTCAAAGGGTTTTGGGGAACCAGGACCTTTTTGGGTGATGGGTTGATGGGGAGACTGCAGTATCATTTAAGTGCATTACCTCCCCTGCGTGGGAAGAACGTTCATGTTTCATTAACCTTTCACCTTTTATTCCGGTTCAATAAAACTCTGCTTGCTTACAGCCTGAGGACGTGCTGTGTTTAACCAAGGGTGAATGTAGCACCCCTGAGACGCTCAGAGCACTACAGGGAACTGCATCCTCTTGGGGATGCAGGACCTACCCCCTGGGACTTGGAGTAGAAGTGCCAATTCAACCAACACACATCTAAAATCCTAGTTTTCCTCTCCACACTGGGCATAGAGGGTTAACCATGTAAGGGGATAGTCGCCATGGGAACGAGTCCCTGGGTATAGCCAGCCTGGTGGGAGGGGTTAGCAGTCAGTCAGAGGAAGTCGAGAGTCGAGAGCACACGGAGGAGGTGTGTGGACGAGCCTGAGCTGGGTCCATGTAACGGTGACCCCAGGGCACAGGAGAGGTTGCTGGGACCGGAGCACAAACTGGGCACAGGGCCCTAGGTCAAATGTCAAGTTTCAAATGGTTTGATAAATACCTGCATGGTGAGGACACCTTCACGGACTTCATCGAACTAAATACCCCATTGGCATCAGTAGTAAACTAGGATCAGGGTTCGGACACTTACCTCCGCGCAGGGTCCGCAATGCCTACCGTATGGAGAAGGAGACTGTATCCCAAAAGGGACAGTCGGGGTTCCCAAACGCTCCACGTTACGGGGACTCAATCTACAGAGAGTGCCAGGGACAGAGCAACCTGGGTCACTACATCGGCACTGGTCATCATGGGACCTAAACCAGCAATCGCTGGATTGACAGTGAGTACAGACTGTTAAAGACAACCTGGTGTGGTCTTCATTATTGCCTCGCTACATCTCTCAGGCACAGCCCTACCTGCGGAGGGCCTAAACAAAAACTCTTTTCTCCCCTGTAAATACTCCCAATTAACAAAAGGGGCCTAGAGCATGGGACCGGGCAACGGCCACCAGAGTGGCATCCCCATCTGTTACTGCCCGAGACCGAGTACTCCCTTCTCTGGGCACTACACATGAGCCGCTTGCCTCTGATTCGTCAGCACGCTGCCTTTGAAAAGCGGCTGACAGTGGAAGTTCCTGCATTGTCTCGATCATTACCCAATACATATCCTGTACCGGCGGACTACAAGAACCAGGAGGCCGTCGAGGGAACGGAAGGTAAGGGGAGCATAATATGTGTGTGTGCTTGTGCGGACTGCAAGAGCGGGTCAGAGCGTGGTGAAAGTACGGAACCGGAAGTGTGAGTGTGGTGAGTATTTGCTCACACAGCAAAGATTGCTCGTAAACTGAGTTACAAATTTACAGCAAGCTTTGCTCGTATAGCGAAATACTCGCACAGCAAGTTACTCGTAAACCGAGGTTCCACTGTATATGCTACAGTATATTCCCTATCTGATTCCTGGAAAACTGGATTTCTATCTTTTTTGGCATAGGTTAGTAATATGAGAGGTGATTCCTGGAGTTGTGAGTGCTAAATGTTCACAGTGTACAACTCTGCAACACCACAGCTTTAAGTGTATAGTGGCCATTCTATGGTTCTGCAGCTCGACTCCTATCAAAGCAAAACTCCAGCCTTTTTTAGTTTTAGTGGAGTGGTGCTTACTTATAATCTAAGCTCCCTGCACTTAGTGTTATACTTACCTGTCGCTGTTTTCACATTCTATCTGTGCCACTCCGCTCAGTCACCAGCAATTTATGACCTGCTGGATCGCTCCAGAAGTGACTTTTCAATGATACAAGTCTGTTAGAGCCTTAAACTTCTGGCACTGAGAAGTTATGGTCACAAGATGATGCGGCGGGACTTGAATAGCACCGATAAAAAATGAGTATAAGATTATAAGTGTTGCGGGCGGGGGCCGCTGCCGCTTCTCTGGGCCCGTTCGGATCCGGGTTCGCTGCTGCGGCTTGAGTGGTGACCGGACCAGGACAACCGTCGGAAAGGGGAATATTTACAGGGGGTTTGTTGAGTCGGTGACGCCACCCGTAGCTTGCGGTGAGGGATGGTGACACCGCCGCTGCCTGGTGATGGGGCGCCCCGGGCTGGTGTAGCGGGGCAGCAAGATGGGATCCTCCACGGGTAGGGGAGGTGTAGTCCCGGGGCCCGTGGTTGGTACACGAGAGTAATGGGTTCTGGAGGTGGCGTGCCGGGTTGGATTGGGGGTCAATGGTGTACTCACAGTTCAGTAATCTCACACAAGTCCAGTGGTAAACCAAATTGCCAGTGACCGGCTGCCGTTAGAGAGTGTATTCGGGTCCCACACCCGGGTTACTGGACAGGTGTCCCTTCCTCCTGCACTCTGTTTGTCTCTTCTGTCGGACGACTTTGCATGGAACGGAGAAGTCCACTCCCGGTACTATGTATGTTTGGGAGCTGTGTCCCACGAAATCTGACCCTTGGGATTTCTGTGGGTTCTGACGGACACCCTATCCCCCGCGTTGGGCTTCCGTTTCGCTCTCTGGGCTCCGGGAGAACAAGGCCTGAAACCTCGTCCTCAGCTGGTTGATTAACAAGGGGCATGCAACCTTCCTCGTCCTAGGGTCCAGGCACCCAGTCTGTGCACGGCCTCCGGACCGGATTCCCACTGTCGGCACCGGCGTGCTACAACCCTGCCTCAGTCCACTTAAGGTCCCCCACGACCGGATCTCCGTCGCCTGTGGCCCTGTTTACTGTCTGCCAGCTAGCCGGGTAGTCCAAGGACCCCTACCCATGACTACACTTCACTGTCAGCTCCACTACCAAACTCCACTCCAACTGTCAGCATGAACTCCAAAACTTGTCTGTTGTGTTCCCGCCTCTGACACCTCAGGACCCCTAGGTGGGCGTTCTCATCTGCCTGATCCTGCCCACTGCTGTGTCCTTATTATCATGAGGGGGTGGCTAGGCTTTAATGGCTGTGTGTTGTACCTGGGTGTGGGTTTTTGGTGGTAACAAGAAGGGTGTACAACTTTTGTGACTACCTGGTTTTGCCAGGGTGTCACATAAGCACCACTCCAGCCCTGGAAAAAAACAACAACTCTGGAGTGGTGCTTTAACACTTTCACAGCTATTGATATAGAGTATATTTACATCAAAGCTCGTGTCCCAGACTTTGATGCGGACTAGCACACAGAGCCATTATCTTTTCCTGCATGTCGGCTGATCTGCTAAGCCAATATGTGCTTCTAACACAATGCTTCTATGTCTGCTCATCAAAGCACATGCATATTCAATGCTTCCCCTGTCGATCCTCAGTGACAGCATCTGACTGGTTATAGTCAGACTGCTGGCATAGGGTTTCCTGTATTTTTATACTCATTAGATAAAGCAAACAGCTGGAGTTTGCACCCCCAAGCTGTATGCATTATCTTGGCTGTGTAACAAAATATGAGGGACCCCATGAATAATTTTAAAAAAAGGGCATGGAGTACCCCCCCTAAATTTGATACCCGGCCAAGATAAAGCAGACAGCTGGAGGCTGGTATTCTCAGGCTGGGGAGACCTACCATTATTGGGCCCTCCCCAGCCTAATAGCAGAAAACATCCATCCCAGAATTTGCACATTCCATAGATGCGCCAATCCTGGTTCTTACTTACGCCGCATTCCTGTTGCCCTGGTGCAGTGTCAATTAAGGTAATATAAGGGGTAATGACAGCTGGGATTTGTTAAAGAATCAGAGCTGTCATCAAGCCCAAAGTTAGTAATGGGGAGGGGTCTATGAGACCCCCATTACTAATTGTATAAGTGTACTTCCCCCATGCCAGCGGCTGAGCCGCTCGGATCCGGAGCCGTGGTGGCTCGAGGGGTCTCCGGACTCGGGGGGTCCGCACGGACACTCGAATTAAAAGAAGAGGGGGAGCATGTACAGGGGATTAGAAAATTCGTGACGCAACCCACGGTGTGTGGTAATGTGGGAGACCACCGCTGCTGTTGGGGGAGCCCGGTGGCAATGGTGTAGCAGCAGGATGTTTAACCCCTCCGTGCGTAGGGGGTTTGTGCCCCGGGGCCCATTGGGTGTTTGTGTTTGGGGTGCCGTTGGGTACAGGAAAAGGGTTTTTTCAGCGTACTCACTCAGTCCAGGAATAATAACATTGACAGCTTGTACACCAGAATTCTGCGCACCACTGCAGCTTGGAGGGAGTACGCTGGGATCCGTGCCTTTGGTGTTTCTGTTAGCCTGTGGCCTTTTCCGTGGCTCTGTCTTACTATTTGGACCCTTAAGCATGAAACTCTTTGGGTCACGCTTACCCGTTTGCCTAACGGAGTGAGCTTGCTCTCAGCTTTCACGCGTAGGATTTCTTTGGACTGTATTTGGGAAAGTCCTATCCCATCGGTGCGCTAGTACCCCGATTTTGGAGTGGGTTGGGAATGAATTTTGAAGTCTTCACCCCGTCGGGTAAATTACCGGGACGCGTGAAGCTACTTCCCGGCCTAGGGTCCACGTTCCCCGTTGTGCCCTGGCCCCTGCCCGGTGATGGCTCAAGGCCACCGGCTGCCATCCTTGGCAGTCCGTGCCCCTTGACACGATCCCCTGCGACCGGCGTTCCAGCTCTTACGCCCAGACCAACGTCTGCCACCTAGTAAACTCCAGGAGCCCTGCTCCGGACCAGTGACCTCTCTCTCCTGGAGAGTCACCGTCCACCTCCTACTCCTTTCACTCCTGTTTCACTTCTCTGTCACTTTCTCCCTTTTCCCTTCCAACCCCCCATATGGGCGGCCCTATTTCCCTTCAGGCCCCCCAATGGTGTGTCTGGTGGATTTGGTGCAAAGTGTTCCTAGGATTTTGACTGGCTAAGCTCTTAGCAACACCAAAGGACCAGGATCCGTAACCAAGGAGGAGTGGGTACTGTGCAGAAGGGCAGGTTTTACAATACCCTTTGACGACCTGATAGGCCAGGGTGTCACATTCCCCCTTGGTTAACCGTAGCTCGTCCACGAGCTACAGGACACCAGAGAAAAAGGAACATTTTAACATTATGCATTTTTACTAACGGGTTCCATCCCTCACAGGGGAGGCACTTTGCTTAAACGTTACTAAAATTGTTAAGAGTTCATCGCCCAACCGTGGGACACTATCGGTCTCTACGGTAATGGAGGCTCAACCTACTCCGTTGCAGCCCCTTCCTGCGACAGTCCAATCCCAACGTCCCGGATTCCAATAACCCGCCACCCAAACAACCTGTTCCCCCTGGAAACCTATGGTGGGTCCGTGTTATGAGGGGGACCCGGGGAAGCGTGCCAAGATGGGAAATGGACAGCTTCCGCCGGTCAAGGTCCACTGTGCGGTGTAAGGGACCGCCGCTATGGTGGGTGAAGAGTGAGCGGGTTGCTGCTAGCGATCGTCTGGAATGTCACAGACGATCTATGTACACCGATCTGCCCTAACCCGTGAGGGTTGTATGGCACGGATCTCACGGCTCGGTGTACCTGTTGCACGGGGAAGCACAGAGGTGCCCACGCACGTGTGCCAGTGGAAGTCACGGGAATATGGCACGAGGTAGCACAGAGGTGCCCACGCACGTGTGCTTTCAATAACCAGGTGAGTCCGGTGGAGGCTTGAGGAGCTCACCTGGGACAGGAACACGGCCTGTTGAAGGGGATACTGCCGGAGCAGCAAGGCAGGAACACAGCCTGCAAACGAGGTACTGCCGGAGCAGCAAGGGCCAAGCCCACAAGAGACAGTAATGCCTGAGCAGTGGCGTGGCAGCACGCTGCCAGACATCCAAACATAGAAGGACGGTCGCGCGCCGCCATGATGGCAGGGGGAGCTTTTAAGGAGGTGCAGCTCCACCCGAGGGCGGGCGCGAGGCGGAGATGACGGACTTGACCCAATCAGGGTCCACGACGTCCCAGCCTGGCCAGTCAGGATTCACCACGTCACCAGCCTTGTCATCAAGCCGTGTGACGTCAGTGAGCGAATCAGGACCCACCACGCATTGCACATGCTCACCCTCCTGCCTCTGGGAAATAGAGGCGGTATCCTCGGTCTCACAATGTGCAGAGATAACGGGAATCTCACTGCTTCCCTGAGCAGTAAACCTCTGCACATTGCGCAGCCTCGCAGACCTTCGGGGCCGCTGAGCAGTAGAGTCTGCGGCAGGCCAGGAATGGGAGACCGCTTCACTCCTTGTAACAGGAGAACCACTAGGTGTCACCCTTCTGCTGCCTCTCTGAGAAGGTATCTCCTGCACACTGCGCAGTCTGGCAGACCTTCAGCGCTGCTGAGCAGGAGTGCTCGTGGCAGGCAAGGAATGGGAGACTGCCTCAGTCCTTGCCTCAGGAGAGCCACGAGATGTAACATTACCCCCCCGTCTAGGCCCCCCCCCCCTGTCCGTGCTCGAAGGCCGCTATCAAACCCGGGGCGCGGATATGATCCTCCAACTCCCAGGATCTATGCTCCGGACCACGGCCGGCCCACTCCACGAGGTAGTACCTCTTGCCCTGTATGACTTTTGTCTCCACAAGTTTTGCCACCTCAGGGTCGTCGGACGGGGAGTCGGTTTGAGCCGGCAGGGACCCCGAGAATTTATTAAGTCGTACGGGTTTCAGGAGGGACACGTGAAAGGTGTTAGCTATAGCCCAGCGTGGAGGGAGCTGGAGTCGATATGCCACTGGGTTTACCTGCTGTAGAACTTTAAACGGACCCAGATACCTAGGGGCAAATTTGGCTGCCTGTACCCATAGATTAACATTCTTAGAGGACAGCCATACTAGGTCACCAGGGGCGAAGGATGGTGCAGGGCGGCGGCGAACATCAGCCGTTGTCACCATCCGGTCTTTAGCCTTTTTAAGAGCCTCTTGGGTGTCATCCCAGATCTCCCGGGCCTTGGTCGCCCAATCCTCCACTCTAGTATCGGGTGACGTAATGGGCATCGGAACCGGGATTCTGGGATGTTGTCCGTTATTGAGTAGGAACGGAGTCTGGCCAGAGGATTCATGGACCGAATTGTTAATGGCAAATTCGGCCCAAGGAAGGAGGTTAGCCCAGTTGTCATGGTGCGCGGATATAAAATGGCGGAGGTAAGTTACCAAGGTCTGATTAGTCCTCTCCACTAGTCCATTGGTCTCGGGATGGTATGCGGAGGAGATGTTCAGCTCTATCTGCAGGAGCTTACAGAGCTCTCTCCAGAAGCGAGACGCGAACTGGGGACCCCGGTCGCTCACCACCTTGTCAGGCATGCCATGCAACCTAAATACATGCCGAATGAACAAGGTGGCGAGAGCACGTGACGTCGGGAGTCGTGGGAGAGGCACCAAGTGGACCATTTTAGAGAAGTGGTCCGTGATGACCCACACAACCCTGTGCCCTGCTGACTTGGGCAGATCTCCCAGGAAGTCCATCCCTACCACTTCCCAGGGACGATCCGGCACTGGCAGTGGGTGAAGAAGACCTGCCGGTCTCTGCCGGGATGGCTTATTCTGAGCACACGACATACAGGCTCCCACATACTCCTGTATGTCCTGGGGTAGTCTCGGCCACCAATAATGCCTGGTCACCAGGTCTCTGGTCCTTTTGACCCCGAAGTGACCCCCAACCTTGGAGGCATGGGCCCACGATAGCACCTCGTTCTGTAGTTCAGGGGGAACGAGGGTCTTGCCAGGTGGCACCTGGTCCAAAGAAGTGGGAGTGACCATCCTCAAGCTGTCCGGGGGTAGTATAAGACGAGGCTCCTCCTCGTCCTCCTCCAACACAACCATACAACGTGACAAGGCATCGGCCAGTACGTTCTTCTCACCGGCCAGGTGGCGGATAATAAAGCGGAACCGGGAGAAGAATAAAGACCAACGGGCCTGCCTTGGGTTCAGGCGTTGTGCTGTCTGGAGGTATGTGAGGTTTTTGTGGTCAGAAAATACCTCAAATGGATGCTTCGCACCCTCCAGGAGATGCCGCCATTCCTGGAATGCTAGTTTCATCGCCAGTAACTCCCTATCCCCTATGGAGTAGTTCCTCTCGGCCGGAGAAAAGGTCTTGGAGAAAAAGAAACAAGGATGCTTCCTTCCTCGTTCGTTTTTCTGGTACAGGACTGCACCTGCACCGACCGAAGAGGCGTCTACCTCCAGTAGGAAGGGTTTGGAGATGTCTGGACGATGAAGGATGGGAGCTCTGGAGAAGTGAGTTTTGAGAGTGTGAAATGCCTCTACCGTTTCTCGTGTCCATGCTTTGGGATTAGCGCCCTTGCGGGTAAGGGCAATGATGGGTGCTGCCACCGTCGAGAAGTTGGGAATGAACTGGCGATAATAATTGATAAACCCCAAGAATCGCTGGATCGCCTTCAGCGAGCGGGGCTCAGGCCAGTTCATCACTGTCTCCAACTTCCCCGGATCCATTGCTAACCCCTGACTGGACACTATGTACCCCAGGAACGGCAAGGATTCCTGTTCAAAAACGCACTTTTCCAGCTTAGCATATAGCGAATGGGTACGGAGCCTCTTAAGTACTCGGATGACATCCCTCCGATGGGTGGTAAGATCGGGGGAGAAGATAAGAATGTCATCCAGGTATGCAACCACGGAAAGATACAAATCCCGGAAAATGTCATTCACAAAGTCTTGAAATACGGCGGGGGCATTGCAGAGTCCGAAGGGCATTACTAGATACTCGTAGTGACCGTCCCTGGTGTTAAAGGCGGTCTTCCACTCATCGCCCTTTCGGACTCGCACTAGATTATACGCCCCGCGTAGATCCAGCTTTGTGAAGACCTTTGCCCCGCGGAATCGATCAAATAGCTCAGTAATGAGGGGCAAAGGGTATTTGTTCTTGATCGTGATTGCATTTAATCCCCTGTAATCGATACAGGGGCGCAGATCCCCTTCCTTCTTCTGCACAAAAAAGAACCCTGCACCAGCTGGTGAAATAGACTTGCGAATGAACCCCTTCGCCAGGCTGTCCTGAATATATTTGGACATAGCCTCCGTCTCTGGCGCAGAGAGTGGATACACTCTGCCCCTAGGGGGCTCGGAGCCTGGCTTCAGGTCTATTCGGCAATCATATGGCCGGTGGGGAGGAAGAGTATCTGCCGCCCTTTTTGAAAAGACATCCCTGTAGGCCTCATAAGGTGTCGGTAAACCCGGCCCCTCTGTATTCCCTGAGGACCCTACCGACCTAATGGTAGCGGGTGGTTCGGTAGTCACGAGGTGCTCTCTACAGGATCCTGCCCAGGATGAGATCTCCCCTGTTGCCCAGTTGAGTATAGGAGCATGCTGTCTCAACCAGGGAAGGCCCAGTAGGATCTCATCCGTCCCCCCTGGAAGCACCAAGAAGGACACCTGCTCATGGTGTCCCGGTGGTACATCCATCCTGAGAGGGATGGTGATCTGGGTGATAGGATCGAGTAGTATGGACCCGTCGACTACCCGAACCCTGAGTGGCTTGGGCAACAGAACCAGGGGAACTGAGTATCGGGTTGTCAGGGAGGTCGAGATGAAATTGCCTTCAGCGCCTGAGTCCAAGCAAGCCAGGGCAGAGAAGAGAGTAGTGCCGAACTGCAACTGGGCGCTGATAGTCAACCTAGAGGGAGAGGTAGCGTCTAGAGTCCCCCCTCTGATAGAAACTAGACGCTGTCTTTTCCCGACGGTTTTGGGACATCGGGTAGCTATGTGTCCCCTCTGCCCACAGGAAAAGCAGATGACACAAGACCGAGAACCTGGGGCAGAGGAGACCACCTTGGACAACTCCATTGACTCCACGGAGTCGCCTACAGGACTGGCTGGGAGACCTGTCTGATGGAAGACGGGAGGCAGACGCTTTTTAGGCCGAGAAGACGTGGGTGCTGAAGAGACCTCGAGCCTTCGCTTCGCCTGGCGGATGCCTATGCGAGAGGCAACCTGAATCAAGGACTCTAAAGTGGCAGGCACCTCACGCGTGGCCAGTGCGTCTTTGACAAACCCTGCCAGGCCCTCCCAAAACACAGGGACAAGGACCTTATCCGGCCAGTCTAGCTCTGCGGCAAGTGTCCTAAAGTGTACCGCAAAGTCCCCGACTGAAGCGGACCCTTGCCGAAGTCGTAGGAGGCGCAGTGCGGAGTCGTGGGTGACTTGAGGCCCGAGGAACACCATTCTCATGGCCCCAAGATAAGCTGTTAAGTTATTCACCACCCGATCTCCGCGCTCCCACAACGGCGTGGACCACTTCAGCGCTCTCCCTGTGAGCAGGGACTGGACGAAGGCTACCTTCGCCTTCTCGGTAGCATAAAGAGTCGCGGACAGCTCTAAGTAGGTGGTAACCTGGTTTATAAAACCACGGCACTCAGAGCTGTTGCCGCTAAAGCGCTCTGGAAGCGCAAGGCGAGGAGACCTTCCGCCCAATAGCACAGCCTGGGTAGCCGCCTGGGTGGCGACTGTCGTCAGAGTAGTCTTATCGGAGGAAGACTGCTCCACTGCTGCCAATCGTGACTCCAACTGCTGCACATAACACAGCAACTGCTGCTGCTCTTCAGCCATAGCCAGACCTTTGGCGCGACCGTAATGTTACGAGGGGGACCCGGGGAAGCGTGCCAAGATGGGAAATGGACAGCTTCCGCCGGTCAAGGTCCACTGTGCGGTGTAAGGGACCGCCGCTATGGTGGGTGAAGAGTGAGCGGGTTGCTGCTAGCGATCGTCTGGAATGTCACAGACGATCTATGTACACCGATCTGCCCTAACCCGTGAGGGTTGTATGGCACGGATCTCACGGCTCGGTGTACCTGTTGCACGGGGAAGCACAGAGGTGCCCACGCACGTGTGCCAGTGGAAGTCACGAGAATATGGCACGAGGGTAGCACAGAGGTGCCCACGCACGTGTGCTTTCAATAACCAGGTGAGTCCGGTGGAGGCTTGAGGAGCTCACCTGGGACAGGAACACGGCCTGTTGAAGGGGATACTGCCGGAGCAGCAAGGCAGGAACACAGCCTGCAAACGAGGTACTGCCGGAGCAGCAAGGGCCAAGCCCACAAGAGACAGTAATGCCTGAGCAGTGGCGTGGCAGCACGCTGCCAGACATCCAAACATAGAAGGACGGTCGCGCGCCGCCATGATGGCAGGGGGAGCTTTTAAGGAGGTGCAGCTCCACCCGAGGGCGGGCGCGAGGCGGAGATGACGGACTTGACCCAATCAGGGTCCACGACGTCCCAGCCTGGCCAGTCAGGATTCACCACGTCACCAGCCTTGTCATCAAGCCGTGTGACGTCAGTGAGCGAATCAGGACCCACCACGCATTGCACATGCTCACCCTCCTGCCTCTGGGAAATAGAGGCGGGATCCTCGGTCTCACAATGTGCAGAGATAACGGGAATCTCACTGCTTCCCTGAGCAGTAAACCTCTGCACATTGCGCAGCCTCGCAGACCTTCGGGGCCGCTGAGCAGTAGAGTCTGCGGCAGGCCAGGAATGGGAGACCGCTTCACTCCTTGTAACAGGAGAACCACTAGGTGTCACCCTTCTGCTGCCTCTCTGAGAAGGTATCTCCTGCACACTGCACAGTCTGGCAGACCTTCGGCGCTGCTGAGCAGGAGTGCTCGTGGCAGGCAAGGAATGGGAGACTGCCTCAGTCCTTGCCTCAGGAGAGCCACGAGATGTAACAGGTCCGTGACCAGGTTAAGGTCCCGGGTGTTGTATTTTAGACGACTCTGGCTGGCACAGGAGGTGCAACTATTATACAAAACACAAGTTCGTGTTGGTCACACCAGCCCTGTGACCGTGGTCCATTTTTACTTATATATAAAAACCTAAACAAAGTCCATGTACCGGTTGTACACTTTTCAACAATCGACTTGCAAATCTGGTAACTTTGACTCTTTTCATTAAAACTAGTTGATTAGGCACTTATTTACTAACATTTTCTATATGAAAAATAACAAACTATGAAAAATAACAAATGAAAGCACCGACACCTAACAATTCTATGGCATCGCAAGTACTGGTACTGTAAAAATTTTTTTAGTAATAGATGGTTGGGTCCCACAGCCACGCTTCCTTGCGACTACTTGCTACCGACGCCGACACATACCCTTCCTCAAACATCACATGCTTACTGTAGTTACCTCCAGGGCGTACCAGCCCCGCTTTCCGAATGCCAGGTATAGGTAACCATCTCCTCCGACTGAAGAATACGATCTGGGTGGCCCCAAGGAAGGTGCTGCGCCACATCTCGCCAGGACACATACACCCCCGCTGTGAGGCCCGCTTCGCGGATAAACACCCATCCTTGCTCGGGGTCAAACCGCTCCACAAGGCCACGGCACTGTGGCCCTTTTACTCGGGAAGCAGCGCTCCTTATCTGCTTTTTCTCTTCTCTATCATGGGCGGCAAGCTCCCGTCATCGCCGGTCTCGGGTTGCAATCTCCGTCTGCAATTGTTACTGTTGTTGTTCCCAGTAGGGGGCATCAGCGTCTGGTCTTAGCTCCCCATCTGGCTCTGGCTTTACATGGACTCTGGCGGCCCCAACAAACATCTTGGTTCCACTCCCGCAGGTGTAAACTGATGAACCGACTGCTCCGCAGCCGGGGTTGCAGGGTCCGGGTGCTCCGCCTCTGAGGACGGGCCCGGTGATGCGGTCGGGTCTGGTCTGGCCGGTGTCTGGATGACCGCTGCCGTGACTGAACTGAGGGTTGTGGTCTGGATTTTTGCAGCTGGAGCCTCCTGTAGATACACTGAAGGTTCCGCTGCCGGGGTTGGTGCGGCAGCTCGGCATCCGCCGAGGACGGGGTAGTTGATGGTGGAGCGCTCACCACGAGCGGGGACGGTCCGTACCCCTCAGCCGCTGTGGCCAAATTTGGACAATCAACAGGGACTGGGCAACCGCTTACCCTCTCTGTACGTGGGATTTCAATCTCGCAGGCTCGCACCGCCACAGCCAGGCTCCTCATCTCTTCCCTACAATGATTCAAAATGAACAGGAACTTTGTCCACATTCTCCTGCACAGCTGCTCTGTTTCCTCCTCTATCCATGTCGCGGTCCCAGGGACAGCACGTTCTGGGGACCAGTCTCGCTCCGCCATCTTGCCACTGCATCTTCCAGGAACGTTGTCGCAGAGTCCTGGCGTCCCTGCTCCACTTCCGCTAGTAACACATTCTGGCCCGCCCCCTTGGTCTTTTCGCAGCACTCTCTCGCTGACTGTGGCCCTCTGGGAACTTCCGGTTCCGGCCTCACAAAGCAGACAAAGGGCGGTGCTTAGGTTTCGCGCGCTTTTCTGATGAAGACAGCATTTTGGCATGAAAAGATGGCTTAAAATGGCGGAATTGGCTGGAAAAGGACTTTGGACCTGCAGACTTCGAGGATATGGTTACCTATACTCGGCATTGTGGAGAGCGGGGCTGGTACGCCCTAGATGTGATCAAACAAGTGATGATGGAGGAAGAGTTTGTACCGGCGTCACTGGTACGTAGTCGCAAGGAAGCATGGCTACTGGACCCAGTCATGTAATGTGAAAAATATAAACTGTTATGTATCTGTGTTTTCTTTTATTGTTTTACAAAGTTTGTTATTTTCCATATAGAGTAATTTTAGGAAACAACAGTGTTTTAATCAACCAGGTTCAAATCAATAGAGAAAGTCACCTGATTAGGAAGAAGATTATATAATGTGTACACCAGGTGCATGGACTTCGTTATATTTATGCACCAATGTTTAGTAGTAAAAATGGACCATGGTCATGGGACTGGTTGTGACCAACACAGACTTGTGTATTGTAAATAGTTGCACCTCCTGTGCCCACCAGAGTCGTGTTTTGCAACACCCGGGATCTTAACCTGGTCCCGGACCCACGAATAGGTATGCAGCGGGTCAGGTTGTTTGGGTGGCGGGTTAACGGGATCCGGGACATTGGGACTGGATTATCGCAGGAAGAGGCTGCAATGGAGCAGGTTAAGCCTCTGCTACTAACGTAACTGGTAGCGTTCCACTGTTGATTTGATGAACTCAAAATACCATAACATTTAAGTGCCAAGCCTCCCTAATATGGAATGAACCTTATAAATAAAAAAATGTTCTTCTTTTCTATTTTGCAGTTTTGAAAAAAAAAATAAAACCTCTGATATCCTGTAGCTCGACGATGAGCTACGTTTAACTAAGGGGGAATGTGACACCCCTGGACTATCAGGTTGTCACAGGGTATTGCACAATCTGCCCTCCCATGCAGTATCCACCTCCTTCTTGGTTATGGGTCCTTAACTATATGGTGTTGCCTACATCAGCTAATCAAATAATAGATACACAATGCACCACACCCAACAAACACACCAGTGGACGGCTTGAGTTGAATAGAGCCGCCCACCTGGGGGGGTTTGAGAGGGGAGGGGTGTCAGAAAGGAGAGAGTTGAGCTTGAGAAGTGAACGTGAGAGGAGGTCAAGGAGCAGGGCTCCTGGGAAGCAATCTAGATGGCAGATGGTGGTCTGGGCCTAGAGGAGCTAGACCCCCGGTCGCAGGGGATTGTGGCAAGGGGAACGGATCTGTCGAGGAGGACAGCTGGCGGCCTTGCACCATCACCCGAGCTGGGACCAAGGCACGACAGGGTACGTGGACCCTAGGTCGCAGAGTAGCTTCAGGCAACCTGACAATTTACCTGAGGAGAATGGAGCCTTCAAGATCCATTCCCACTCGCTCCAAAATCGGGGTACTAGCGCAATGAGAGGGATAGGACTTTCCACTCAAAACAGTCCAGAAAATCCCAAGCGTGAACCCTGAGAGCAAGCACCCACACTTAGCCATAGTGGGGAGCGGGACCCGGCAGGTTTCATACTACCGGGACCAACAGAGAAGTACACTTAGTACCAGGAGGCAGGTCACAGATCACCAGGCAAAACCATTGGGGATGGGACCCGAACTAAGCTCCCCTCAGTGGCAGCGGTATCTAGAACTTTGGTTTATCCAGTTGTCGGTGTAAGCTTAATGGACTGAGTACGCAAGGGACCCCTTTGCATCCAACGGCACTACCCTATAATCACCGAGCCCTGGGGTATCCCCCCTAACTGTGGAGGGTCACAACACCTGGCTGCCCCATTCCATCATCCCCGGGTACTCCCATGGGAGCGGTGGTACTCCTAATTACCACATACCACGGGTGGCGTCACGAACTCTAATACATCCCCTGTAAATACCCTCCTTCATTTGAGTGGCCGCATGACCCCTGGGTCAGGAGACCCTCGAGCCACCGCGGATCCGGATCCGAACAATTTGGCTCCTGTCATGGGGGTGGCACACAGTCACAAGATCTTTACTCACAGCTTAAGAGTTCCAGGTTAGCACGTCTAGACAAATGCTGCCCTTGGGGTGCTGAGTCATGCTGTGATGTGCCCTAGCTGATGCCGGATAATTAGAAGACACCCGTCCGTGTTCCTTTCTGGTCGTCGTTCTGCACTGATTTTTCTCGCCTGTCCCAAGCCTGCACACACAAAGCCCCGAGCCGGTGCCTGTGGTCCCTGTCGGGTGGCTTGAAGCTCTATCCCTTGGCCCTATGTGGTCACCTTTTCACTGGATGTGTGTGGATGTGGCTTCGGCACTCGAAGTAACCTCAGCCACCAGTTAGCTAGCTGAGCCTTAAAGTTCTTCACTAGTTGAGGGGCCGGTCACCTTCTGTGGCCAAGTCCCTCCACTCTAGTATGCCATATGTGGAAAGAGGCCATGGGTGTATGGTACACTTCTCGTGGGCTCTAGGACCCCTTCTGTATTGTGCCTGAGCCGAGCTGCTGTAGCTCCAGACCAAAGGTCTTAACTTCTCCGCTCCTATTGACTGGCTAACCACTGGCTAATCCTGACTTTCCACTGTGTGCTCCCACTAACTAAACTCCACCTCCAAGCCAGCTTAGGGGACGATGTTGCTAGCGGAGAATAGCTATACCATAGCTTAGTGCAATAGGCCCTAACCATGGCCTGATGGAGTGTTGCTAAATGAGAGTGTAGCTGAGTTTGTGTGCATACCAGTTTGTGGTCTTCTCCTTACCCGGGAATGGGATACTACACCTCTGGCTGAGGTGCAGTACCTCTGTGGCGACTAAAGCATCATGAGTGCCACACTGTGATCATGATTTATCATGGTATTTAGGGGGTTAAACACACAGAGGCGGTGCAGGGACTGTGCCTGGCTGTAAAAGCTGTAACCTCCCAGCTGCGATCGTGCAGGCACAGCTCCTATGCCCATGTGATTCACATGCAGTGGCGTAAAAACTAGTTTTATGGGCCCCGGTGCAAAGTTCGGACCTGGGCCCCCCTCCACGTATACCGACACTTGGCATATGGGACAATGAGACTGACACTCAGGGTACGGGATAATGATGCTAACACTTGGCTCTTATCCTCAGCATCCAGATTTCCCATGATCTGAAATCCCTCTATCAGCACCCAGCTTTCCTATGTTCTAATATTCATCTTGTCCTCGGCACCCAGATTCCCTATGCTCTGCTATACATCTTTCCCTCAGCACCCAGCTTTCCCATATCAGAGCATGGGAAAGCTGGGTGCTGAGAGAAGATGTACAGGAGAGCATGGGAAAGCTAGGTGCTGAGGGAAAGAGCCTTTTTCCCTCAGCACAAAACATTCCCATCCCATGCTTGTATCTTTGTCCCACCTTGTATATAGTTCTCCAAATACTATAATGGCCCCTAGATATCCTTCCATCCACATAACACG
The DNA here is from genome assembly GCF_048569485.1 of Anomaloglossus baeobatrachus. NCBI lineage: Eukaryota > Metazoa > Chordata > Amphibia > Anura > Aromobatidae > Anomaloglossus > Anomaloglossus baeobatrachus. The sequence continues at coordinate 154,638,550 of NC_134361.1, read as the reverse complement.
ACAGTCGATTACTGTTATACACATAATCCCTTTAAATCAATATCAAGTGTCCTTCTTGAGTATCTATATACTTTCTCTTCTTCTCCACATGTGTTTAATAGGACCGTTTTCCAACAGCTTACCATACGGTATTCACTCTACCCTGATGAAGGCTCTTGTACGAGCTGCAACGTCGGACAGAACCGTTTATATATGAAACAATAAAATAACACAAGCATACCACAATACCTGGACTGTTCACCTTGCCATGTATAATACAGGCAGCCCCCCATGCTCCATGTATAATACAGGCAGCCCCCACATGCTCCATGTATAATGCAAATAAGGTAAATCAGGCTCTACCATTCAGTAGGTAGGTGCTATTGAGGTAAACAAATATAGTACAATAATAATCTCAGCACTCAAATGGACAAGAGAAGATATGAGAATTATGAAAAATGTTTAATTTGATAAACTGCAAAAAGGTGCACAAAAGGTATAGCAAACCCGACGTTTCGGCTTTACAAGCCTTTCTCGAGGTTTTGCATGGAAAGAAAGAGGAAACACGTGTCACAGGCGAACCACCAAGCAAAATTTCAGATAGTGGCCACTATCTCCATTGCCACCACTGCCTCACCAGGACTTCTCCTCCTCCCCAGGCTCTCACCAGCAGTGGCACTATTTCCCCAAAACTGTATTCCATGATCCCTGTTTGAACCTTTTGTACTGCAAAAATGTGGCACCTCTGAAATTTTGCTTGGCAGTTTGCCTGTGACTCGTGTCTCCTCTTTCTTTCCACGCAAAACCTCAAGAAAGGCTTGTAAAGCCGAAACGTCAGGTTTACTATACCTTTTGTGCACCTTTTTGCAGTTTATCAAATTAAAACATTTTCAAAATGCTCATCGTCTCTTGTCCATTTGAGTGCTGAGGTTATTATTGTACCATGTATAATGCAGGCAGCCCCCCCATGCTCCATGTATAATGCAGCCCCCCCATTCTCCATGTATAATGCAGCCCCCCATGCTCCATGTATAATGCAGGCAGACCCCCATGCTCCATGTATAATGCAGGCAGCCCCCTATTCTCCATGTATAATGCAGCCCCCCATGCTCCATGTATAATGCAAGCAGACCCCCATGCTCCATGTATAATGCAGACCCCCCATTCGCCATGTATAATGCAGCCCCCCCATGCGCCATGTATAATGCAGGCAGCCCCCCATACTCCATGTATAATGCAGGCAGCCCCCCATGCTCTATGTATAATGCATCCCCCCCATTTTCCATGTAAAATGCAGCCCCCCCCATGCTCCATGTATAATGCAGGCAGCCCCCCCATGCTCCATGTATAATGCAGGTGTAGCACCCCTGACTATATCAGGGTGCTACAGGGAACTACATCCTGTTCCCCAGGGTGCAGAACCCAACCCCCATGGTTCCAGGTTCCAAATAACCGGTGTCACACCATCAACACTACAAATCCCAACCACACCTCACATCAAACCTGTCATACACACCAGTGGGATGGTCAAGCTGGAGTAGGGCCACGCACCTAGGGGTCAGGCAGACTGGTGGGAGGGAGGAAGTGGAGTGTTAGCCCTCAAAGAGTGAGGAGCTGGGGAGTTGTAGCTCCCAGGAAGGCAACAGGTTGGGTCGCAGACGATGATCCGGGACCACAGGAGTCAGGGACCGGTGGCAGTGACATTGGAAAGGGTGCGACGGACATAGTCTAGGAGGACTGTCGGCATCAGAACCCCAAAAGAACTGACTGGTACCGAGCACGGCGGGGTACATGACCCGAGGTCAGGAGCAGGTTTATTTGTCCTGATAATTAACCTGTGGAGGATAGTCTCTTTATGAACTTTCCCCAAGAGCTCAGAGTTTGAAGGCATCAACACAACACGGGGGATAGGGTACTCCAAAGTACACAAGCCACTAAAATCCCAAGTGCCAGCCATCAAGAGCACAGCTAAACTACACATAGTGAGCGGGCCCCTGAAAGCTTCAAGCCGAGGGGACACAATGGTCAATCAATTTGTGCCTGGAGGCAGAGCTCCGGACTTACCAAGTGACACTGGTGGGAGCAGGACCTGGACGGGCTTCCCCGCAGAAACTGTGGTACCTAAAGACTTTGGTTTACCATCTGTGTGAGTGTCTGCTTATTCCGCCTAATCCAGCACCAAGACTACTGCAGTGAGTAACTTGACCCCTGCAACTTGCTCTCCCAAGGCCAAGCCACCCACCCACCAAACCCCTCCCACTATCCGGGGCCTTCCCTACCTGTGGAGGGACTGACTCCTTGCTGCCCCACACCATCTTCCCCGGTACTCCCTTCGGCAGCGGTGGTACTCCTGTACCGCCCCGGGACTCGGCCGGCTGCCAAGCCGCTCGCATCCGTGCTCGTCGATGGGTGGCTCGAGCTCCTTCCAGACCCGGGGGTCACATCGCTCTGAAGGGATGCTGGCGTTACATGAGGGGTGGTGTTCAGTGGGGTGGTCCACGGCTGAGGCCGCGGTTGTTTTGGGGGTTAAGTTCGTGACGCCACCCACAGGTTGTGGTGAATGGATGGACACCACCGCTGCCATTGACTAGGCTCCCGGGGATGGTGTTGCGCAGCTTGGTGTTGACCCCTCCGTGGGTAGGGGGTGATGGTCCCGGGGCCCAAGGGTGCTGTGGAGGAGGGGGCTGTGTGCTGGTGTATCGGTGCAGTGCGGTGCGTGGCCCAAGGGCACTGTTGTACTCACTATTACAGACACACTGGAGTCTCTGGTAAACCAAACAAGATGCTGGACGGTGCCCACAGCCAGCTGCGCTATTCCAATTTTTTTTCAGGTTGGTGGTTTCCGCCTTTCTCCTGCACCTCACTTTTAGTAGAATGGTGACTCCTATGCCTGAGCAACGGTAGTCCGCTCCCCAGCTTTGCGGTAGAGCCAGTTTGCCCGCAGACCTAAAGTCCAGACCCTTTGACTCGTTCCAATAGCTTCTGGGCCTCGTACTGGGTCTGAGTACCCCTCCTGGTGCTCCAGTTTCCAATCGGTTCCCCGGTTCGGTACCGGCGGGCCACTACCTGGTCCCGGTCCCTTACGGTTCCACTCGCTGTAATCCCAGCTCCTGCAGGCGGCCACCACCGTCTGCCTCCTGGCCACAGGGTATCCGGGCTCTGACCCAGACCCCTGACAGACGTCTTCTCCTCCTAACTCTCTCCCTACTCCTCTCCTTTCCTCTCCCTTTCACCTCCAAGGCTCGTCTCTTTTTGTTTTCCCGCCTCCAGCCATCTGAACTCCTCGATGGGCATGGCCAACCACCTGGCTCTGCTCCCCGGATGTGGACGTCAGAACCTGAGAGGGGTGACTCAGGGTTTTAAGGTTGGCTGCTGGTACCTTTTTGAGGGAAAATGTTTGTGTAAGGGCCTACCTGTGACTAGCTGGCTAGTCCAGGGCGTCACATTCCCCCTTGGTTTAATGCAGACCGTCCGCGGGCTGACCATCCACCACCGGTTTATTTTGTTGCTTTAAAATGAAAAAGATAAAACAAATTTACATTTAGAATAACTTTTGTACATTTCAGCATGTTTCTGGATCTTCCCTTACGGGAGACACATTCTTTAACCGTTGCTAACTTAAAAGCATTTTTATTAATAACAGTAAAGGGACCGGGTCCTTCCGCTTGCCCACCCAAGCAACCTGAACCTTGATGCTGCCCCTAAGAAACGGGCAGCACCCCTCTTCCCCAGTCCAGGAATGGGCCCAAGTTTTGCTTTACGGGACGGGCACAGAGTTCCACACCCGGCTGTCTCAGGGGCTCCACGTCCAGGGGTCCCCCGGCCCCAGAGGATCGCCACCGGTTGCATCACCTTACCGCAGGCCCATCCTCCAATCCGCCTCTCTGGAGGCTGTGAGACGGGGCAGGCCGGTCCAGAATTATTTACAAACCCAAAAGTTTATGGGTGGCCTGCTAGTTCTCAGCCGTGTTCATTTTAAAATGGGGCAAATCAACAAAGTCCCAACGGTGATGGGCAGTATGGTCCCAACGGGGACTTTTCAACTTGGTAGCCGGGATTCGCTACCCTTAACCTTCATCTTCATATTCTTCCTCCACCATGACTTCAGAGCTGTACGGATGGGGAAGGGACTGGGAGCACCCCGGGCCTTCTTAGCGTGCCCTCCTCTGGACGCTGAGGGCAAACCAGCCCCTCTTCTCGCAATGCCGGGTATAGTTCACCAGCTCACCGGGTACCAGGTCACGGTCCGGGTGACCCATGGGCAGGTGCGGATACACATCCCGACGGGATACAAAGACTTCGGCCTCCAGGCCGGGCTCATATACAAATCCCCATCCTCTGTCGGGGTCGAACCGCCGGACTTGGCCTTCGTACCTCGGGCCCCGCACCCGGTAGGTGACGCTCCTCAAGTTCTTTTTCCCGGATGGTACGGGCTAGGATCTCCGCTCTCCGTTTCTCCCGGGCCTCGATTTCTGCTTGCCCAGAGTCTCTCGGTGCGAGGGTCTGGCCCAGCCGGAGCTTCCCGGTGTCGGCAACAACCGACACCCTCCATGGGGAACCCTGCTGTGTCACGGCCGACTCTGCTGCTTGGAAGCGGCAACCCCGCGGGACCTCAGCCAAGGCCTGAGACCCATGAACGACCAGCTGGGCCTTCTTCCGGGTAGCGCCCACCTCCTTCTTGGCCAGGCGGACTGCCGGGGCCTGGACCTTCTGTAGCGCGGTCACTTCCGGGACCGGCGGGACCACATCAGGAGCGGGCATTTTCTGGGAACTGTATTTCCACGTGAGCGGGAGTGGTGCAAGCCGAACGTACAGCCGTCCGCGTGCTACCTCCACAGGCGGATTCTCACAGGCGTCTGGGACGGGCTACGCCACCGGTGACGAGGGTGGGGAACCGGGCAGAGAGGCAGTGGCAACCGCTACAGGTGGTGAGGGAGGCAGTATGGAGGGCAGGAGCAGACCGGGTCCCTCAGCTGCAGCGGCCGGGCCCTCCAGGTCATAGGGGCGTGGGTTGCATACACTTTCCTCCAAAACTGTTGCCACTTCACGTGCCCGCACGGTGGCGGCTATCCCCTCCATCTCGGCCGACCATTGCTCCATGAGGAAGCGCACCTCTGCTTGGAGACGGCAGCACATCAGTCGTCCGGGCTTCCACCCATGCCACTGTTCCAGGCGCGGGCTCCAGGAATTCTGGCTTGCCGGACGGGGCGGACATGGTGCCCTGTCGGGGTCCAGGAACCAGACGGGTCGCAGAGTCCTGGAGTCCCTGCCCTTTATCTCTTTGGTCACATGGGAAAGGTTCTTCACCCGCCCCCCCTGGTCTTTTCGGGGCACTCTGCTTTCTTTCTGCAGCGCTCTGTTCTCTGGGGGCGGGGCCTCACTCTCCCACCCCCTTCTTGGAGAAGACAGCTCTGGCGGGAAACTTTGCGCCCAAAGATGGCGGATTCTACAGTTTTTCAACGGGAGTCCGCTGACGATAACTTCAAGGCGCACTTCCACAGGTAAATGGATGGGTTCAATCCTGTTCGTGAGGCCAGAAGAGCCAATGTGTACCGCCCCGAGGCTCGGCCGGCTGCCGAGCCGCTCAGATACGTGCTCATCGATGGGTGGCTCGAGCTCCTCCCGGATCCGGGGGTCACGTTGCTCTGAAGGGATGCTGGCACTACATGAGGGGTGGTGTTCGGTGGGGTGGTCCACAACCGAGGCCGCGGTTGTTTTGGGGGTTAAGTTTGTGACGCCACCCACGGGTTGTGGTGAATGGATGGACACCACCGCTGCCGTTGACTAGGCTCCCGGGGATGGTGTTGCGCAGCTTGGTGTTGACCCCTCTGTGGGTAGGGGGTGATGGTCTCGGGGCCCAAGAGTGCTGTGGAGGGGAGGGGGCTGCGTGCTGGTGTGTCGGTGTGGTGCAGCCGGGTGCGCGGCCCGAGGGCACTGCTGTACTCACTATTACAGACACACTGGAGTCTCTGGTAAACCAAACAGGATGGTGGACGGTGCCCGCAGCCGGCTGCGCTTTTCCCTTTTTTTTCAGGTTGGTGGTTTCCACCTTTCTCCTGCACCTCACTTTTAGTAGAATGGTGACTCCTATGCCTGAGCAATGGTAGTCCGCTCCCCAGCTTTGTGTGTGCCGGAAGAGCCAGTTTGCCTGCAAACGCTGGCCCGTGGGATCTCGTTGCCTGGGCGGTAGCTTTATATCTATCTAGTTGGGATGTTGTCTTCAGTCGGGTCTTGGGTGGGAAAGGACCTAAAGTCCAGACCCCAATCAGTGAAGTCGACTCGGTCCAGTGGCTTCTGGGCCTCGTACTGGGTCTGAGTACCCCTCCTGGTGCTCTGGTTTCCAATCGGTTCCCCGGTTCGGTACCGGCGGGCCACTACCTGGTCCCGGTCCCTTATGGTTCCATCGGCTGTAATTCCAGCTCCTGCAGGCGGCCACCACCATCTGCCTCCTAGCCACAGGGTATCCGGGCTCCGACCCAGACCCCTGACAGACGTCTTCTCCTCCTAACTCTCTCCCTACTCCTCTCCTTTCCTCTCCCTTTCACCTCCAAAGCTCGTCTCTTTTTGTTTTCCCGCCTCCGGCCATCCAGACTCCTCGGTGGGCGTTGCCAACCGCCTGGCTACGCCTCCCGGGTGTGGACGTCAGAACCTGAGAGGGGTGACTCAGGGTTTTAAGGTTGGCTGCTGGTACCTTTTTAGGGGAAGGTGTTTGTGTAAGAGCCTACCTGTGACTACCTGGCTAGTCCAGGGCGTCACACTCCCCTTACCGCAATCCGCAGGTGGCGTCACGAATATTTATCCCCTGTAATTACCCCCTTACATTCGAGTGGCCACAAGTCCCCGGGTCCGGATACTCTTGAGCCACAGAAACCCCGGATCCGAGCAGTTCGACTGCTGCAGGCAGCCCCCCCATGCTCCATGTATACTGTAGGAAGCCCCCCATGCTCCATGTATAATGCAGCCCCCCCCCAGCCTCTGGCTCAGTGGTACGCACTGATTTTTTTAAAAAAAAAAAACCCAAACAAGTTCTTACCTCTCTCCTGTTCCCCTGCTGCTGCCATCAGCGTCCTACCGCCCTGGGGCACAGCAGTCGCACAGGAGTGATGCCACCGCGCAGGCATAGGGGAAGAATGATGATGCATGGAGCTGCACGGACTGCTCCACGCTTCACTGCTGCTGTGCGCGATGACGGGGGAGAGGGGCCCGGTGTCAGCGGCGGCCGTGTAGTCTGTGCCAGAACAGCGCAGCTCCTCTCACAAAGGAGCTGCTTGCTGATCTGCAGAGCGGGCCCCTAAGCTGCCGGGCCCAGTCGCAGTCACGACCTCTGCGACCGCGGCAGTTACGCCCCTGTTCAAATTACATGTCATATGTCACAGTTCATGAACCCCTATCCGATCATGACGTAAACTTAGGTCAAAGGTCTTAAAGGGGTTAAGGATTTTCGCCAAAGTTCCAATATTTTTACAAAGTTACAACTAACATAAAGTGCAGTCACAGAAAAACATTCTCCAAATCACTGAGATTTGTTGAAAAAATTGTTTAAAAGAACAGAGAGTCCTCAGTGGTTGATACCTTTTAATGGCTAACTGAAAAGATGGTAATAATTGCAAGCTTTCGAGACTACTCAGGTCTCTTCATCAGACATGGTATAACACAAAATCTGAAGAGTCACATATTTATACACAACAGGACTTAGAATAGTGCAGTAAAAAAAAAAAAAAAAGAACAAGTTATATGAAACAGAACTATCTCTATGGCAGGGGGACAAGCTGTTCTAGCCATAAATACTGCTGCAGTTCAGTGTGAAAGTTTTATTGTCCTTTGATAAATATGTGACTCTTCACCCTTATCAAAGGACAATAAAACTTTCACATTGAACTGCAGCAGTATTTATGGCTAGAACAGCTTGTCCCCCTGCCATAGAGATAGTTCTGTTTCATATAACTTGTTCTTTTTTTTTTTTTTTTTACTGCACTATTCTAAGTCCTGTTGTGTATAAATATGTGACTCTTCAGATTTTGTGTTATACCATGCCTGATGAAGAGACCTGAGTAGTCTCGAAAGCTTGCAATTATTACCATCTTTTCAGTTAGCCATTAAAAGGTATCAACCACTGAGGACTCTCTGTTCTTTTAAACAATTTTTTTATCTCTACTGGCTAACACGGTACAAAGATATATTTTACTTGAGATTTGTTGAATCATTCCACAGATATTACCACGTAACGTGACATGGGTCAGATTTACAAAATTAGGCTTGGTCATTAAAGTCAAAATTGGCTCTGTCACTCAGGGGTTAAGGCGGTAACAACCAAAGTGAGAGTAGTAATAAATTACAAAAACAAATGAATGAATGCAGGACTTGAATCTTCTTCAGGTTCAACTAGATGTCATGAGGCACAGCCCATTATTTTCTATAGAGAAGGGAGGGGGGAGCAGGAGTAAGCATCAGGGAAGGGAGCAGACAGAGGCAAACAGAAAACCATTGTGCGGAGCTATAAAAAAATGTTTTACCTCACATCAGAGCAGGAACACCTCCCCTTTTCTGCGCTGCGGTATCTATGGAAGAAATTACTGTAGCCAGTTTCCTTCTACCAGTGGATTACAAGTTACAGAATGTGCAGGAGGAGGGGACATCTGATGAGAACGCAGTATATAATTCACACAATGGGCAGAAATGGTGTTATTCCTCATGTACACATGCAGTACACAGTACCTTAGGCTGGAGTCATACTAGCGTATGGTATCCGATGCAAGAGAATAGGGTGTGTCGCGCCACGGGGCAGCCGGGCTGCTCGGATCCGTCCGGTCCATGGCTCGAGGGGTACCGGATCCGGGGGCACAGTCGACCAGTTTTAAATGAAAAATAAAAATAAAATAACATAAAAAGTCCGACTACGCCATGACCAGCTGAGGGAGTATTCTCCGGTCGTGATGTCTGTATTACCAAAAACCCTTATCCTAAAATAAACACACGGACTGCATGCGACTTGGTTCAAAATGGCCACAGCAGCCTTTATTGCCTATTGTTCACAAACTAAGCACCTTAGGGACGCCGTCCAACGGGCGACCCAGGACAACAACACACAGATAACAATAGACAATGCCATTTACATGACCCTCCAGGGGGCAGGCCCAGTCCATAACTACTACTCCCCTTGTCCCTGGCTGCAACACACCAACCCAGAGACGAGGTGCCAATCACCCACGGATTGACACCCCCACACTTTGGCAGAACCCCGTGCCTGCCACATCCCGGAACCGAGAGCCACCATACCCAGACAATGACTCCCGGTCCAGTTACCAGTCACTTCCAACCTCTAGACCAGACCTACCCCCCCCGCCGCTGTGACAAATAGCATGCCAACATCTCAAACCACGTCCCCCAGATGACAACACAAAAAGGGAGGGTGAGCGGGGATCTCTTGGCGTCCGGAAGAAGAAGAGGAGGTAACCCCCTCCTCTTCCAGACTAACCCTTTCCCTACTCCTCCTCTTCCTCCCAAGCTAAAACCACCCCTTAGTGCCATATTGGGCCTGCCTACCAAACTGTCCCTATTAACCCCATCACTCCCTAACTCCCCCTTGGACATGTCGCCCCTCCTCCCCAAGGGGGGATCCATGGCTTTCTTGACCAGCTGAGGGAGTATTCTCCGGTCGTGATGTCTGTATTACCAAAAACCCTTATCCTAAAATAAACACACGGACTGCATGCGACTTGGTTCAAAATGGCCACAGCAGCCTTTATTGCCTATTGTTCACAAACTAAGCACCTTAGGGACGCTGTCCAACGGGCGACCCAGGACAACAACACACAGATAACAATAGACAATGCCATTTACATGACCCTCCCGGGGGCAGGCCCAGTCCATAACTACTACTCCCCTTGTCCCTGGCCGCAACACACCGACCCAGAGACGAGGTGCCAATCACCCACGGATTGACACCCCCACACTTTGGCAGAACCCCGTGCCTGCCACATCCCGGTACCGAGAGCCACCATACCCAGACAATGACTCCCGGTCCAGTTACCAATCACTTCCAACCTCTGGACCAGACCTACCCCCCCCGCCACAGGACAGACCACGTGACACCTTACGTGGCCTGGACCCGCCACACACCAAAAGCTCGCTCAACACCATCCTGCAAGCCCAATGCCCATAAATCCACTCCAATGTTGTTGAGGTGCACTCCGTCACCCCTCCGAAACCGCCAATCTGCCGGCTCCAACTCCCTGTGCCTCACCACAATCCCACCGTTCCTGGTCACAAACCTGGCAACCACCCGATTCACCTGGGCCCTGGCCTTATTGACCTTTTCCACCGACCGAGCCCCCCTCCACGACAACCTGGTCACTATGTCTGACCACACGACAATCAAACCCGGGTACTGCTTCCACAACCGCAGCAAGTCAATCTTTATATCCCGTATCAGATCCCGCGACGCCCGGACTCCCAGATCATTACCTCCCACGCGTAATACCAGCACATCTGGAGGCCGGTCAACCTTACAATTACGACCAAATTCTGGGACCACCCTGCCCCACTCCATGCCCCGAACACCGATCCACCGAACAGTCGCTTGCCCACGATCCAGACCTAGCTCCCGACCATTCGGGCGAACCGCCGCCCGCCGAGCACCCCAAAACACGAAGGAATGCCCCAGAATCCAGATTAGGCACATCCCTACAACAAAGAAAGACAAAACGAAAACAACAGAAATTAAAACCAATAACATCACCACCATCAACGCCTCTCAGAACACCCATTCTACCTTCGTCCTCTAACACTTGTACGTTACCCCCTCTTTTTTTTTTTTTATATATATAAACCACTTCCAAACCGCCAGACCACCTGTACCTAGACCAAAGTTACCATAATGCTACAACAGCTGCGGCCTCACGTACCGCCGAAAACAAGAAGATTCCCATCTACCAATACGCTTTACCACCTCATCTCCAAGCCCCCAACGAGCGGCCTCCGTAGCTGCCCCTATCCGAAAGGAATGCGACACGAAATCCTCCGGGCGCTCCCCCACGTTCCGCAAACTTCACCGCAGAACCGCTACAAACTGGAACCTTGATAAAAAAGACCCATCCACGTGCCGCAAAAACGGGCCCGGTAAACCCCCCCCTTACGGCCATGAATCTCTCCACCAAACGTACTGGGCACAACTCCTCCCCCGGGACCGCGTATAACACCACCAACCTACCACGGCCTAGCTGATCCGTTTTTGACCGACTAATCCAGCACTCCACCTGATCACCGCCGACTCGCACATCCTCAAGCAGCAACCCGCCACCTGTCACCCTGGACGGGCTTACCAACTCACCGATCCGGAAAGCCCCATAAAAAGCAAGACCGAAAGCCGTTCTAAACAAAACAGTCTCGTAAACCGACTCACAAATGCCACTCAGGCCCCCCACCAACCGCCTCAACAAACCAAACGATACGGGGCGCCTCTTGTCCCTCTCCCGCACACCGCGGCGAAACCCCCGCAAGGCCCGTCGAACCCGAAAATCCTGCAAAACATCTCGCTCCCCTCTCACTTTTAACCAAAACGCCACCGCCGCCACCCGATGTGCCACGGCCGACGCCGATCGCCCGGCCGAGAAATCCACACTCACCAACGCCAGTAATGCCACCAAGTAATCAACGCTCTTCCCATCAAACATCCGACCCAACAACTCCTCCCATTCAGCCCACACCTTAGCATATCGGCACCAAGTAACCTCAGTCACCAAATTCCGAATCAATTCTGAGATCACCGCCTCACCAGATTCCATAAATCCACGGGACACTCCACTCCGACTTCATCCGCCCAAGGCAGTAGCACCCGAAACCTGCTGAACTGAAAATGAGACAAAGCGTCAGCCACCCCGTTGTCAACTCCCGGAACGTGCTTTGCCACCACCTGTACATTCAGCTGCAGACATCTCAACACTAAATGCCGCAAAAACACCACCACTGGCTCCTACTTAGCAGACAAGTTGTTAATAGCAAACACCACTGCCTGGTTATCACAATGGAAGCATACCTTCCTCCCGGCAAAACGCGACCCCCACAGCTCCACTGCTACCACGATAAGAAATAGCTCCAACAGAGCCAAATTCCTGACCAAACCGTTCTCCCGCCACGCCTGTGGCCACCGACCCACACACCAGTGACCTTGAAATACGGCCCCAAACCCTGCCGACCCAGCCGCATCGGTGAACAGCTGTAACGCCCCGTTAGACGCCACCTTCTCCATCACCAGGGCCCGGCCATTGAAACACTGCAAAAATTGATCCCACACCAAAAGATCATCCTTGATCGCCTTCGTGATTCGCACAAAATGTGTCGGCGACCACACACTTGCCGTCGCCGTTGCCAAACGTCTCGCAAAAACTCTCCCCATCGGCATAATCCTGCAAGCGAAATTCAATTTCCCAAGCAAGGACTGCACCACCTTAAGCTGCACCTTCTTTGCCGATTTCACCCCTGCCACCGCGGCCCTCAAATCACGAACCTTCTCCTCCGGCAACCTACATTCCATGGCAATAGAATCAATCTCAATCCCCAAAAAACGCATCACAGGCGCTGGGCCTTCCGTCTTATCGGGAGCCAAGGGAATTCCGAAGCTGCCCGCGACTTTCTGCAATGCAAATAACAACCCCGCACAAACCATTGAACCCGCGGGCCCAACGCAAAGATAATCGTCCAAATAGTGAATAATGGACGTAAGCCCAGACACATCCCGAACCACTCACTCTACAAACAAACTAAACACCTCAAAATATGAACACGAAATTGAACAACCCATTGGCAAACAGTGATCAACATAATAACTGCCATCCCACCAGCAACCTAACAAATGCTGACTATCTGGATGAACCGGTAACAAACGAAACGCCGCTTCCACATCTGCCTTTGCCATCAACGCCCCCCGACCCGCTGCCCTGACCAGGTCCAACGCCTTGTCGAACGACACATAATATACCGCCGATAACTCCGGTGCAATGCCATCATTCACCGATAACCACTCTGGGTAAGACAAATGATGAATAAGCCAAAATTTGTTCAGCAGTAGAGTTGAGCGCGGTTCGCGGTTCGACGTTCTCCAGTTCTAGGCTCGAGTGATTTTGGGGCCTGTTCTAGATCGAACTAGAACTCGAGCTTTTTGCAAAAGCTCGATAGTTCTAGAAACGTTCGAGAACGGTTCTAGCAGCAAAAAAGCAGCTAATTCCTAGCTGGCTTTCCGCTGTAATAGTGTAAGTCACTCTGTGACTCACACTATTATGACATTTCAGTGTATAGTGTGCGTGAACAGCGCCTTCAGATCACTCCTGTTTGTATAATGGCGATCGCCTTTTTTTTTTTTTTTTCCTTGTCTTCCTTCCCTAAGCGAGCGCGTCTTGTGGGGCGGGCCAGCATGTCAGCCAATCCCAGACACACACACAGCTAAGTGGACTTTTAGGCAGAGAAGCAACGGCATGTGTGATAGGATGTCCATGTCACATGTCCCTGCATTATAAAACCGGACATTTTCCTCCAGCACGCCATTATCTCTTCTGCGTCCTTGGTGTCAGACATCACTGGCGCAGCTCCGTCCTGAGTCCTATCGCTGATACAGCTGTATGCGCTCCATACACAGCGCTGGACAGCATAGGGATAGCACTTTCCATCAGTCCTTTTAAAGGGCTCGTACCGGCAGGGTCAGAGCCATAGGTGACAGGTCCTGAAAACAGCGACAGCGTCTGTGTAGCAAAGGTCAGGGATTTCGTCGCTGCATTTCCCTATTAGGAGGGAATAGAAAGGCAGGCTTCCATTCCTCTACCCAGAGCCCCACAATCCTGGCACTGTACCCTCCTGTCCTCTGCACACTCCAACTCATTATAACTAAGCCATTATACTAGCAAACACTGAGTGTACCTAGTGGCATCCTAAACGTGGCTATTGGACTTTTGTCTAGTCCCACTAGTGCAAAGATATTTGCAGCACCTCTGCCTGCATTGCACACTCCAACTTATTATAACTTAGCCATTATACTAGCAAACACTCAGTGTACCTAGTGGCATCCTAAACGTGGCTATTGGACTTTGCTATAGTCCCACTAGTGCAAAGACATTTGCGTCACCTCTGCCTGCATTGCACACTCCAACTCATTATAACTAAGCCATTATACTAGCAAACACTCAGTGTACCTAGTGGCATCCTAAACGTGGCTATTGGACTTTTGTCTAGTCCCACTAGTGCAAAGACATTTGCGTCACCTCTGCCTGCATTGCACACTCCAACTCATTATAACTAAGCCATTATACTAGCAAACACTCAGTGTACCTAGTGGCATCCTAAACGTGGCTATTGGACTTTGCTATAGTCCCACTAGTGCAAAGACATTTCCAGCACCTCTGCCTGCATTGCACACTCCAACTCATTATAACTAAGCCATTATACTAGCAAACACTCAGTGTACCTAGTGGCATCCTAAACGTGGCTATTGGACTTTTGTCTAGTCACACTAGTGCAAAGACATTTGCAGCACCTCTGCCTGCATTGCACACTCCAACTCATTATAACTAAGCCATTATACTAGCAAACACTCAGTGTACCTAGTGGCATCCTAAACGTGGCTATTGGACTTTGCTATAGTCCCACTAGTGCAAAGACATTTGCAGCACCTCTGCCTGCATTGCACACTCCAACTCATTATAACTAAGCCATTATACTAGCAAACACTCAGTGTACCTAGTGGCATCCTAAACGTGGCTATTGGACTTTGCTATAGTCCCACTAGTGCAAAGACATTTGCAGCACCTCTGCCTGCATTGCACACTCCAACTCATTATAACTAAGCCATTATACTAGCAAACACTCAGTGTACCTAGTGGCATCCTAAACGTGGCTATTGGACTTTGCTATAGTCCCACTAGTGCAAAGACATTTGCAGCACCTCTGCCTGCATTGCACACTCCAACTCATTATAACTAAGCCATTATACTAGCAAACACTCAGTGTACCTAGTGGCATCCTAAACGTGGCTATTGGACTTTGCTATAGTCCCACTAGTGCAAAGACATTTGCAGCACCTCTGCCTGCATTGCACACTCCAACTCATTATAACTAAGCCATTATACTAGCAAACACTCAGTGTACCTAGTGGCATCCTAAACGTGGCTATTGGACTTTGCTATAGTCCCACTAGTGCAAAGACATTTGCAGCACCTCTGCCTGCATTGCACACTCCAACTCATTATAACTAAGCCATTATACTAGCAAACACTCAGTGTACCTAGTGGCATCCTAAACGTGGCTATTGGACTTTGCTATAGTCCCACTAGTGCAAAGACATTTGCGTCACCTCTGCCTGCATTGCACACTCCAACTCATTATAACTAAGCCATTATACTAGCAAACACTCAGTGTACCTAGTGGCATCCTAAACGTGGCTATTGGACTTTTGTCTAGTCACACTAGTGCAAAGACATTTGCAGCACCTCTGCCTGCATTGCACACTCCAACTCATTATAACTAAGCCATTATACTAGCAAACACTAAGTGTACCTAGTGGCATCCTAAACGTGGCTATTGGACTTTGCTATAGTCCCACTAGTGCAAAGACATTTGCAGCACCTCTGCCTGCATTGCACACTCCAACTCATTATAACTAAGCCATTATACTAGCAAACACTCAGTGTACCTAGTGGCATCCTAAACGTGGCTATTGGACTTTGCTATAGTCCCACTAGTGCAAAGACATTTCCAGCACCTCTGCCTGCATTGCACACTCCAACTCATTATAACTAAGCCATTATACTAGCAAACACTCAGTGTACCTAGTGGCATCCTAAACGTGGCTATTGGACTTTGCTATAGTCCCACTAGTGCAAAGACATTTGCGTCACCTCTGCCTGCATTGCACACTCCAACTCATTATAACTAAGTGTGAGGTAAATCCGGAGATATGACGATAAATCATGATATTCAAGTTATGTCAGGAAGCCCTCTCCTGGTGTCACCCCCCCTTTCCTTCACACAACTTGTTTAGCAACCCATCCCATGGCCATCTCCTGTGATATGGAAATTAGGTGATGTGGGAACAAAGGACACAGGATGACTCCCTGCCGTCACCCTGTAACAAGAGTTGTATCTCATTATAAGGCTCTGGAACTAGCCAGACAGAACGACTCCAGTAAAAAATGGTTCATATCTCGCAAGCCATATTTCCGATAAATACGGCAACCATAAAAATGGTGTTTTCGCATGCGGACGATGCTGGCACACCTTTTTTATGGGAGCGGGAGCTTGGGAAATACCCCAGGCGTGATATCAGCCAATGTGGAACTAGTAGACAAGTCATGAAACCTCTCATTCTGTAGCTAAATTCATAACTGTCACAATGAGAGCATTGGCGTCCGCCTACGACGCTCCCAGGCCAAGTTATGGCCATATTCCATGTTGTGGATTTTGTCCATAACTCCAGCCAGGGGTGGAGCAGTGCTCCCTCTGAGGTCACGAAGGTAGGAGGGGACCTGGATTTGCCCAGGTTGATAACCCTACTTCGGCCATTTTCCAGTGTTCTTTTCGCTGGGGGCACGTGTAGGAAACATCTGTGGGAAGGATCCTAGAAACCTGGGTACAGCGCCCCCCTGTGGCCAGACGCAACAAGGTAACTGCTGGAACTGTGTATGCCTGTTTGTAACCCATGCTTTGATTGTAACTGTACTCTGACATATGTATATTCTGTAGATTCCCTATTGTATATATTGTAGTTTCTAGTGTGCTTTAGGCTGATTAAATTATATAATTAATCTTGGGCTGTTCTGTTATCTCGATCTTGAATCCCACGTCTGTGTGTTCGGCTAATAGTTACCGTAAATCGGTTGGTGGCAGCGAATTGTGCCAAGGATTATTGTGGGGAGGCCAGTGAGATTCGGGGAGATATTATATATTCCGCCCGCGGAGGTCGGGGGAATATATACCCTACTCTCACCGGGGACCCTTCAATAATCGGCATAAGTAGTATAGCGGCCTCCTTGCTTATTGTCGGGCAATTCCATAATTGGCCTGACTATAAGAGGGGCGCTAGAGAGCGCGTCACGTGCTCTGTCTGTCGGTCGGGAGGTATAAAGGAGGGGTGACCCCCACTTGTTACCCCCCGATTGTGACGTACTGGTAGCCAGCGCGGGGGATTTCTGAGTGACCACCCCCGGTGGTTTGTGACACTAAGCCATTATACTAGCAAACACTCAGTGTACCTAGTGGCATCCTAAACGTGGCTATTGGACTTTTGTCTAGTCACACTAGTGCAAAGACTTTTGCAGCACCTCTGCCTGCATTGCACACTCCAACTCATTATAACTAAGCCATTATACTAGCAAACACTCAGTGTACCTAATGGCATCCTAAACGTGGCTATTGGACTTTGCTATAGTCCCACTAGTGCAAAGACATTTGCAGCACCTCTGCCTGCATTGCACACTCCAACTCATTATAACTAAGCCATTATACTAGCAAACACTCAGTGTACCTATTGGCATCCTAAACGTGGCTATTGGACTTTGCTATAGTCCCACTAGTGCAAAGACATTTGCAGCACCTCTGCCTGCACTGCACAGTCCAACTCATTATAACTAAGCCATTATACTAGCAAACACTCAGTGTACCTAGTGGCATCCTAAACGTGGCTATTGGACTTTTGTCTAGTCACACTAGTGCAAAGACATTTGCAGCACCTCTGCCTGCATTGCACACTCCAACTCATTATAACTAAGCTATTATACTAGCAAACACTCAGTGTACCTAGTGGCATCCTAAACGTGGCTATTGGACTTTGCTATAGTCCCACTAGTGCAAAGACATTTGCAGCACCTCTGCCTGCACACTCCAACTCTTTATAACTAAGCCATTATACTAGCAAACACTCAGTGTACCTAGTGGCATCCTAAACGTGGATATTGGACTTTGCTATAGTCCCACTAGTGCAAAGACATTTGCAGCACCTCTGCCTGCATTGCACACTCCAACTCATTATAACTAAGCCATTATACTAGCAAACACTCAGTGTACCTAGTGGCATCCTAAACGTGGCTATTGGACTTTGCTATAGTCCCACTAGTGCAAAGACATTTGCAGCACCTCTGCCTGCATTGCACACTCCAACTCATTATAACTAAGCCATTATACTATCAATTTTTGCTGCCAGTTTAAGGGCTGTAGTTGCATTGTCAGGGATATTTATTCTTTATTATTCTGCTGTTAATAAAGCTAGACCACCACTGCAATCTACACCACCTCTCAATTTTTACTACCACATTTTCAGTGCACAATCTTGTCGCAATCAACATGAGTGGCAAAATGACAGATGCTGGTGGAAAGGGGAAGAGGCGTGGTGGAAAAGGCAAAAAAGGTTTTGTCCGTGGGGAAGGTGGCAAAGCTCCATTATCATCTGCTGAAGATAGACCATCTACCAGCAAAAGTAAGATGTCTACTACTTACCGTGGACAATCCGATGTGCTCCCTTTTTTACGGACACGAACAACAGGAACAAAGATAGATGATGGCCAAAAAAGGAAAATACTTGAATGGATCTCAAGTGGTCCAACAAGTGCCCTCTCAGCCACTTCAAGTACCGCATCCAAAAAACACCAGTCCTCTGAGTTGTCATCCCAATCAAACTTGATTTCTCCCAGCTCTGAAGTCTCCATCAGCCCTGCACAGTATGGTGGAACTGAGATGGCTGAGTCTGCAGAGCTGTTCAGTCACACTATAGCCTGGGAATCAGAGGTCTGCTCCCAAGCTACAGTGAGTACAGAACAGGAAATGGTCTGCAGTGATGCCCAGAACCTTTGTGACTCTGATTCAGGCCGTGAGGACCAAGTTTCTGAGCATAATGTTGACCCTTTGTCACAAACTGTAACACCTGTGGTTATAGACAATGAGGAACATACTGATGAAGATGAGACTCAGATACCCGATTGGGATGACAACTTAAATATTCGGTCAGGGCAAGAAGAGGCTCGGTCTGAGGGGGAGGGTAGTGCAAACACAACAATTGATGATGAAGTTCTAGATCCCACCTACTGTCAACCCACAGTCAGGCACTCAAGGAGGTCAACAGAGGTGGTGGAGGAGGATGCAACTGATGACGAAGTTACCTTGCGCCTTCCTGGACACAGTCGGAGTACTGGTAGCACGTCTACAACTGCATCCTCAGCCACCACTCTGCCTCTGAGCATTATTCGGGGTGGATCAACAGGTCGCATGGCCTCTAAGCCTTGCCTAGCCTGGTCCTTTTTTGACATAGAAAAAGATCGCCCAAATTATGTGATCTGTAAAATTTGTCATGGTTCTCTTAGTAGAGGTCAAAACCTCAGCAGTTTGACAACTTCTTCCATGAATCGTCACATGAATAAATATCATATGGCCCGGTGGGACGCTCACCGTGCTGCAATGCGGCCTAGCGGAGCGAACCATCCACCGCCTGCCCCTTCCAGTGCATCCGCGCGCTCGTCATCTTCTAGGTCTGTGGGGACAGCTGTCACACCTGTCTTTCCACCCACAACTTCCACCACTGTAACCGCAACAGGCAGTTTGCTTGGTAGGTCGTCAGTTGGTTTGGAAGGGGAAACAAGTGCGTGTGTACAGCTCTCTCAGACATCGATAGCACCAACTTTGGATGAAGGCAACATCATGTCTCCGCCTGCACTTTCCTCACAAACCTGCATTTTTCCAGGGACACCCTACTCAACACCGTCTACACACAGCAGCCAGATCTCTGTCCCTCAGATGTGGTCAAATAAAAGGCCATTTCCTGCGACCCATGACAAAGCTAAGAGGTTGACTCTATCCCTCTGTAAGCTCTTGGCTACCGAAATGCTGCCTTTCCGCCTAGTGGACACACAGGATTTTAGAGACCTTATGTCTGTCGCTGTGCCCCAGTACCAGATGCCTAGTCGCCACTACTTCTCTAAGAAAGGTGTGCCCGCGCTACACCAGCATGTCGCACACAACATCACCGCTTCCTTGAGAAACTCTGTGTGTGAACGGGTGCATTTCACCACCGATCAGTAAGCATGGACAGGGATGTTACATGTCGCTGACTGGGCACTGGGTAACTATGGTGATAGATGGTGAAGGGTCTGCTGCACAAGTCTTGCCGTCCCCACGACTTGTGTGTCAATCCTCTGTCTGTCCAAGTTCCGCCACTGCTTCTGCCTCCTCCACCTCATCTGGGTCCTCCACCTCCGCCCCAAGCCTGCCTGGTCAGGCCACCAGCGTTCTCACTGCGCAGAAGGAATCACGCACCCCTCATTACTATGCTGGCAGCAGAGCGCAACGGCATTAGGCGGTCTTTAGCTTGACATGTCTTGGGAATAAGAGTCACACAGCTGAGGAGTTGTGGTCAGCTCTGCGGTCCGAGTTTAATAAATGGTTGTCTCCGCTCAACCTGCAGCCTGGTAAGGCCGTGTGCGACAATGCTGCAAACCTGGGTGCGGCCCTTCGCCTGGGCAAGGTGACACACGTACCTTGTATGGCTCACGTGTTGAACCTTGTCGTCCAGCAATTTTTAACACACTATCCCGGCCTAGATGGCCTTCTGAACAGGGCACGAAAACTGTCTGCTCACTTCCGCCGTTCAAGCGCCGCAGCTGAGCGACTTGCATCGCTCCAGAAGTCTTTCGGCCTGCCGGTTCATCGCCTGAAATGCGATGTGGCGACACGCTGGAATTCAACTCTCCGCATGTTACAGCGACTGTGGCAGCACCGCCGAGCCCTGGTGCAATACGTCATGACGTATAGCCTGGGCCAACGAGATGCAGAGGTGGGGCAGATCACCCTGATGGATTGGTCTCAGTTCAAGGACCTATGCACCCTTCTGCACAGTTTCGACATGGCGACGAATATGTTTAGCGCTGACAATGCCATTATCAGCATGACGATTCCAGTCATTTACATGCTGGAGCACACGGTAAACACTATTCGGAGACAGGGGGTGGGACAACAGGAAGGGGAGGAACTACAGGAGGATTCATATGCGCAAGGGACAACAACATCACCAAGGTCCAGACGTTCATCATCACCAACGCAGCAGGCATGGGACCATGGGGGACAGGGATCAACAAGGGCGTATAGTAGCAGGCGAAATGTTGAGGAAGGTGCAGGAGAACATGAAGAAATGGAGGACGAACTGTCCATGGACATGGAAGACTCAGCGGATGAGGGAGACCTTGGTCAAATTTCAGTTGAAAGAGGTTGGGGGGAGATGTCAGAGGAAGAAAGAACGGGTAGCACCTCTATGCCACAAACACAGCGTGGACTTGGTCCGCATGGCTGCGCAAGACACATGAGTGCCTTTTTGTTGCACTACCTCCAACATGACACTCGTATTGTCAAAATTAGAAGTGATGATGACTACTGGATTGCCACACTATTAGATCCCCGGTACAAGTCCAAATTTTGTGACATAATTCCAGCCATAGAAAGGGACGCACGTATGCAGGAGTATCAGCAGAAGCTGTTACTCGATCTTAGCTCGGCTTTTCCACCAAACAACCGTGCAGGTGCAGGGAGTGAATCTCCCAGTTGTAACTTGACAAACATGGGACGGTCTCGTCATCTTCAACAGTCTACCCGTACCAGTAGGACCGTATCTGGTGCTGGTAACAGCAATTTTATGGAATCTTTTCATAATTTTTTTAAACCCTCTTTTGCAAGGCCACCAGAGACAACAAGTCTGACACATAGTCAACGGCTGGAGAGGATGATACAGGAGTATCTCCAAATGAACATCGATGCCATGACTTTGCAAATGGAGCCTTGCTCCTTTTGGGCTTCAAATCTAGAAAAATGGCCAGAGCTCTCCAGTTACGCCTTGGAGATTTTGTCGTGTCCAGCTGCCAGCGTTGTCTCTGAACGTGTCTTCAGTGCTGCTGGGTGTGTGCTGACAGATAAGCGCACGCGTCTGTCCATTGACAATGTGGACAGACTGACGTTCATCAAAATGAACAAGTCATGGATCCAGAAGGAATTTACTACCCCTGTGTCATCCTGGGGAGAGTAAATGCTTGTGGATTTTGAATGTGCTTGATGCAAATCAAAACATCCTGTTTGCAACTAGGGCACAAGTGCTGCCACTGAATGGGTGGGTGTGTGTGGGGCCCAATTTTTGGAAAAAAGGGAGACTCCGCTTGGAGTAACCCTTGCTTGCTGTGTTTTTAAAAGAAGCCAAGATGAACAGAGCTGGGATCAGGAAAGACTTTGCTACCTACCCCGGTGTCATCCTGGGGACGGATAAGAATGGCGTATTTTTGAATGTGCTTGATGCAAATCTAGCTGTGAATTGTACAACTGGGGCACAACTGCTGCCACTGAAGGGGTGGGTGTGTGTGGGGCCCAATTTTTGGAAAAAAGGGAGACTCCGCTTGGAGTAACCCTTGCTTGCTGTGTTTTTAAAACAAGCCAAGATGAACAGAGCTGGGATCAGGAAAGACTTTGCTACCTACCCCGGTGTCATCCTGGGGACGGATAAGAATGGCGTATTTTTGAATGTGCTTGATGCAAATCTAGCTGTGAATTGTACAACTGGGGCACAACTGCTGCCACTGAAGGGGTGGGTGTGTGTGGGGCCCAATTGTTGGAAAAAAGGGAGACTCCGCTTGGAGTAACCCTTGCTTACATTGTTTTTAAAAAGAGCCAAGATGAACAAGTCATGGTTCAGCAAAGACTTTATCTACCTACTCCAGAGTCATCCTGGGGACGGATAAGAATGGCGTATTTTTGAATGTGCTTGATGCAAATCTAGCTGTAAAGTGTACAACTAGGGCACAAGTGCTGCCACTGAATGGGTGGGTGTGTGTGGGGCCCAATTTTTGGAAAAAAAGGGAGACTATGCTTGGAGTCACCTTGCGGTGTTTTACATGATTTTAGAAGGGCGTGCCATGCCTATATCTGTGTGTCCTCCTCTTTTTCCTTGTCCAGCTGTTTTGTTTTCGCATGAGTATATGTCCTTGTCACTTTCCCATGTGTTTGTGTTGTGTTGTGAGTTGTTTGTCACCTTTTGGACACCTTTGAGGGTGTTTTCTAGGTGTTTTTATGTGTTTGTGATTGCCTGCCATTGTTTCCTATGCAGTTCGAGTTCGGTTCGTCGAACGTTCGACGAGCCGAACTCGAACGGGACCTCCGTTCGGCGAACCGACCTCGAGCCGAACCGGGACCGGTTCGCTCATCTCTATTCAGCAGTTTCTTCGGCACAACCCCCAACGGCGAAACCACCAACTTCTAACATGGCGGGGCGTCATAAGGACCGCCCATTCTGCCCAAAACCACCTCCTTTCTCAGCTTCTCATCCACCACATCCGCATGATCCCGAGCAGAACGTAAATTACGGTACGGCGGGGGCGATGGACTAACAGCCGACGGGATACGGAAACCATCAGAAAAACCAAACCATAACAACGCCGCTGCCTCGCCGTCCGGATACCTATTTAAAAAGGGGGCCATCGCTTCTACCTTCACCGGCGTCATCCCTTTTTCCAACCCCGTCACCCGCTTTTCCTTTCCCCTTTTTAAAACACTTGGACAGGCTATGTCCTCCCCCACAACCTGAGCATTCATGCTTAAACCGGCATGCCGCTCCAAACCTGCACTGCCCCTCATTATATTGCCAACAGAAACCTTTTTTATGACTTGCCGGGGACCCGGCCCCCGGTCCCCTGGCACCCCTCTCTCTCGAAAGGGCTGAGTCGGTGCCGACATCAGTCGCATCCATAAGGAAATATCCTTATGGTCCCATCGCATATCCGGCCGCAACGCCTTCCGCTGCCGGAATTGCTCGTCGTAACGCAGCCACGCCAGCCCGCCATAAACCCAATAAGCCTCCCCTATCGCATCCATGTAACCAAACAAGGCCGAACAATGCTCCGACTCCTTTTCCCTGACCACGCTCGCCAAAATCGCAAATGCTTTTAACCAGTTTGCAAAAGTCCGAGGAATAAGCCTATAACGGCGCTTTTCCTCCTCGTCCTTCTCCTTTTTGGAGTCGTTCGGCTTAACCCTATCCAGATTAAATTTCTCCAGGGGAAGAAGAGAAAAAATCTCCACATATTCCCCTTTCCAAATTTTTTCCCGCACCTCCTTCTTTAAATCAGCCCCCAGTGGGCCCTCAAAACAAACATAAACTTCGCTTTTTGCCCTATCATCTAGACGCACCACCTCATCCTCCTTCTCCTTTTCTTTTTCCTTTGCCCCTTCCGCCGCACTCCCCCCTTCACCCCCCCCTTCCGCCGCGCCCGCTCCGTCCCCCCCTCCCACCGGCGCCGCCCCCCGACCTGTCGTCCCCACCCACGACGACGCTGGCGCCTGCGCCGCCCCCCCCGCAGCCTCGGCAACCGCCGCCAACCCCTGCAACAGCCCCAACAACTGGCTCCACACTGCTGCTCCGCCGGGCGCTGCCGTGTCCACAGCTGCCCCCCGCCCCCGAAACACCCCACCAGCGCAGCCCTTGCCGCCTCCGCGGCCGTCTCACCCAACCGCGGCTCAGCGTCCCCCGATACCGCCGCCTCGCTGTCCTCCGTCTGCCGTCCATCCGACTCATCTGACAGCACGACCTCCTCATCCTCGTCGCTGACCTCCTCTTCCATCCGACATCCGGGGGGCGCCGCCGCGGCACCCCCCCACCACGGCCGCCAGACCGGGCCGCCGCGTGGGCAGAGCCGTCCCCGCTCCGTCTCTTGCCCCGGGGCGACAGCCCAGGAGACCGTCCTGTCCCCCGCGCCGACACCCCAGGCCTCGACCTCTTGCGCCCGCGCCCACCCCCTTGCCGACTGCCAGGGGACTCTGGACACGGACGGATAGACGCCCGGCTCTGGATCCCAGCCGTCGCCGCCTCTGGCCCTCCTGGGCCGCTGCAGGCCTCCTGCCGCCGGGTCCTCCCGCTCCCACGGGAGACCGCCACATCCGGGGGCTGCACAGCGGTCCTGAGTGACCGGGCGGTCGCCGCATGGCTCACGCCGTCACCTCTGCTCACTGCCGCGCCAGGGTCAGGCACCACAGACCTCCCCCTGGCGCTGGACCTACCGCCGCCTGCAGCCCCTTGATCCCCCCGCCGACTGCAGGGGAAACTTTTGGCCTCCATCCCTCGCTGAGCGTGCTCCCGACCTGGAGCAGCTGCTGTCACTGTAAATCTAGCCCGGAGGCCGGGACCGGAAGTAGGCCCCGCGCTGGCCACTCCCACCTCCCGACCACCGCGTCTGTAACGCAGATTCCTCCCACTGCTGCTGGGAGCAGCAGCCAGACTCCGCTGCTGCTCTGCCCGCTGCGGAGGGTCCCTGGAGGGGCTCTGGCATCTCCTCCTCGCCCCCCTGCACCCGGGGAATACCTGCGGGGGGGCCGCGACTGGCGCCCACCGCGGCTGGGGGAGCGATGGGCAAGCACCGACGGGTTAACCCCGGCAGCCCTGATGTGGGTCTGCACTGCCAGGGGCCCGTGCGCTGCAACGGCTGCTTCAATCAGGCGCTGGAGTTCCTGCAGATCAGCCATGGTGGTCCTCGTGCCGCTGATCTCTTGGCGTCCGGAAGAAGAAGAGGAGGTAACCCCCTCCTCTCCCAGACTAACCCTTTCCCTACTCCTCCTCTTCCTCCCAAGCTAAAACCACCCCTTAGTGCCATATTAGGCCTGCCTACCAAACTGTCCCTATTAACCCCATCACTCCCTAACTTCCCCTTGGTCATGTCGCCCCTCCTCCCGAAGGGGGGATCCATGGCTTTCTCTCACGGTTTGTGGCCAGGGATGACAGGGCCGCCGCTGCGGGTTCCCACTGGGGATTATGGATGGGGGCAGCATGGATGGTGGAGCCCTCCACGAGCAAGGCTTTTCCCCAGGGGTAGGTGAATGGCTAACGTGGAGGCGCAGCGCATTGCAGCAGTCCAGACAGAGAGTGCAGTTTGATGGTTTTTACTCAATGGATTTACGCCCTGGGGACGTCCTGGATCTCAGATGCGCCCATGTCCCTGATGGCTGTGTCGGCCAACCTGGTGCCACTCTCCACCTTTGCACTGTGTGTGTATGTAGGTCTTCCTGGCGTGGAGCACTTGGAGGTCCTCCTGGTGTCTGGGTACTGCCGCAGGCAGCTTGGACTATTTAAGGGTATATGTCCCGGTCCTCCCTTTGCTGCTGATGCCTCGGACGTTAGTGGTGGTAGATGAGTCCTGAAAACCCACCCGCATGGCAGAGTTAATAGATGGCTTGAAGTCCTTGTCTGTTCTGGGATCTGCAACCCGTGCGTGCAAAGTACTGTGAGCCCTGGATGTCCACCTCACAGGATTCCTCTATCCTTGGAGCTTGGTCTCTCGCTCTCCAGCTACTTTCCTCCTCTGAGTGGCTGTTCTTTCTACTCAGGTCTTTGCAGAGTCTTTGCTACTTTCAGTGTGTCTCAAGATCCTTTGGTCTGTCTTGACACCTTTCCTTTGCTACTGCACACTTCTCTCCTCAACTCCTTCCTCTTTCACTTCCTTTCTCTGACTGCTCACTCCCAGGTCACTCTCTCCTCCCCCAGGTCTGGTCCCTCCCTTTCCAGTTTGCTGCCTGTTAGCTTACAGTGCCCAGCCCTGTTATCTGGCTATAAGGGGGGTCTCCTACCCTGGTTATGAGTGTATGTGTCCTGGTGTGCTAGTGTGTGTTTGTAATGACTGGCACATTCGTGTAGGACCCGAGCTGTTATCTTGTTGTTACCTTATTTTTGTGACACCTGGTTATTGCAGGGGCATCACAGGTGACAGGCTTTTCAAGTGTCATTACACTGTGATCCAATCTTGTGATTGGATCATAGGTGCAGAGAAGTATTAATTTCTCCATCTTCTCCAGTGCCTGTCTCTGTGTATGTCGCACTGCACTTGAATGGCATCAGTGCAGTCCGATGTTTCACACCACCCATAGACTTGTATGGGTGCGAATGAGTGTAAACTCACAGACAATTGCAGCATGTTGCGATTTTTAACACAGTCCAATCAGGCCCCAGGTAAACATCGCAGATCTGAATTGCGTCATTACTTATCATTACGAGATTTTCTGGCATTGCACTAGTGCGAGTTATATGCTATTATGACTCGACCCTTATTTTGAAACGTTCTGTGAAAGCAGTTACCCTTTAAATATCAGAAGCACCCTTGGATAATAGTGGCATTGGTATAGATAAACTGCAACTATGGTTTACTAAATTCACACAACCCTTTCAAGGGACTCTCGCTCAGCTGTTTTTTTGCTACCTGATGTGATAGCAGCATGATATAGGAAGAGACACTGAATCCCACAATATATTGCTTAGTTTACTGGGTGCAGCCATTCTGACAATCTAAATTTTTAGATTTAGCAATGCAGGAGAGCTGAGAAAGCTGTCACATCCCATGCCAGGCTCTGTATGTACATTCAAAAACAGGAGGACAAAGTGGATCATTTGCAAAAATATCAAGTGTATTTAATAGGTAGTTCAGAGGTATAAATACAAAAAAGTACCGTGGAGAATATAAAAGGCATGAAAGTTTGCCGGCACACAAAATCTTATAGAAAATGCTATTAGTACATGGTAACACACATAGAAGGTTGCACAGGCAGATAAAGTAACACAGAGCGGTACAATGTCAATGAATAGTTAACACAAGTAACATACCCAGTACAGCCTAATTACCAAAGAATCAGAACATAAAGTGCCAGCAGTGCAGAGGACAGAGGTCTGGAGACCACCCTAGGAAGGGTAACGCGCGTTTCGCATCTTTAGGGTGACACGCTTCATCAGACCGTGAGGGGTAAAGATTCCACCGTTACCGGAACTTATGAATGGACCAGGTGATCGGTCACATGACATTCACCAGCAAATAGATGGTGAGAATAGCGGCGCATGCGCAGCCAGCGCGGGCGGCCAGGAGAGCGCGCACGGCATCAGGCAGAGCGCGCACGAGAGGGGGCGCAGCTCCCAGTCGTGCACGCCGCTACCTTGGAGACGCCGCCGAGCAGACCAGGACGCCAAGCGCAGGCCGCGCAAGCGCACAGCACACCATTCATGTCAGAAAAGAGGTAAACTAGAAAATGTGTGCTATACACATAACTGATTTAAGAGCAGCCGGACACAAATAATAAGCCATAAAAGGGTATCATTAAGAGAGATCAAAAGTTGTATAAATCCAGTAATAGGCATCATAATGGATATCCATGGCGATCATTTTCAGAGTCCAAGGCGTTCAAAAATGTTGCTGTTCAAACTGACAGTGATGGCTGCATACCGGTCAAGAAAACGGAGGAAAGAGACTATGAGGAAAAAACAATAAGAGAAAAATAGTAAAAATGAAAAACAATTAAAAACCTGGAGTTTTGGGACACATGCCAGTCCTAAAAAATATAAAAAGGTGAGGGACGGGCACGCGTACCAAAAAGGGAGGGGGAGGGGAGAGGGAAAACTACAGGAAAGGGGCGAAACTCAGGGACTCATTCAAACCAGCCGGGGTCATAGAGCCCAAAATGGTAATCCATTTTGTTTCTCTTTGTGCAAGAATTTTTCTATTATTACCAACTCTACTACCGACATGAATTTCGTCTATACCCTTGATCTTAAGAAACTTACTATTACAGTCATGATGGCTGCGAAAGTGTCGGGGTAACGTTTTAAGAGTAGTGATGTCCACCACCGCCTTGGCCACACCAATGTCTCTCACATGTTCACGGACTCTAACTCGAAGTTCCCGCGAAGTCAAACCTATATATACCCTGGGACAACCGCAAGTGGCATAATAGACCACATTAGAGGTCGCACAGGAAATAAAGCACCTGATGTCAAAAGTGCGGCTGCCATCCACAGTTGTGAAGGTCTTACTGCGAGAGACATTGGTGCATGCGAGGCAGTGGCCACATGGAAAACATCCGTGCAGAGGGGCAATTTGACCAAAAGGATGGGACATAGCTGGAACATAATGACTACGCACGAGGTAGTCCTTAAGATTTTTAGAACGCCGTGCCGTCATAAGGGGATGATCAGACAAATGGGAATTCAAAGTGGGGTCACTCTTCAGGATTGGCCAATATTTATTGAGGATATTACGCATAGTTTGCCATTCGTGGTTATATGTGGAAATTAATCAAACCTCTCCAAATCCCCCATCCCCTCGAACGGAAGACTGCAGGAGCTCCCGTCTCTGGGTACCCCGAGCCCGATTATAACCCTTCTTGATGGAACGGTGACTATAGCCCCTTGCAACCAATCTAGAGGTAAGATCATCAGCCTGGGCCTGGAAGTGCTCAGGAGTCGAGCAAATCCGCTTCATCCTGAGAAACTGACCAACCGGGATAGCCTGAATAGTGCTGGGAGTATGAGAAGATGAAGCGTGTAAAAGGGAGTTAACCGAAGTTGGTTTTCTGTAAACATTAGTCTGTAGTTGCCGACATCGGTCAACTCCAATGGAGATATCAAGAAAATCAATCTGCTGTAAATCAAACTTAAATGTGAGTTTGATATTAATAGAATTATTGACACCAATGCCACAAAACTAATGCAAAACTTTGCTTGTATGACAAAAATGACCACCAATGATTAAACAAGCAAAAAATCAAATTAAAAGGGGTAAACTTTATTCACAAAATAGATTTAAAATCACATCAAAAGAATGGAACCGCCCAGGTGACGGATGAAAATTAAACACATGGGGGTACAACACCAATGGTAACTAATAGCACCACCATATACCACATTAATAAACAGTATATCGGTTTTATATCTATGCATGTTTGTCAGTGAATCACATAGCCAAAGAAGGATACAAGTGTATCGTACATAAAGAGTAATATAGCAATAGGTAAAGAGGCTATGTGGTAAAAAAACTTATAAAACAAGCATCATGACATCATATTACCGAATAAAGCAGGTGGTATCAGTGTGGTAACCCCCACCAACACTGACGCGCGTTTCGCAGCTCGTGTGCTTCGTCCAGGAGTCCTGGACGAAGCACACGAGCTGCGAAACGCGCGTCAGTGTTGGTGGGGGTTACCACACTGATACCACCTGCTTTATTCGGTAATATGATGTCATGATGCTTGTTTTATAAGTTTTTTTACCACATAGCCTCTTTACCTATTGCTATATTACTCTTTATGTACGATACACTTGTATCCTTCTTTGGCTATGTGATTCACTGACAAACATGCATAGATATAAAACCGATATACTGTTTATTAATGTGGTATATGGTGGTGCTATTAGTTACCATTGGTGTTGTACCCCCATGTGTTTAATTTTCATCCGTCACCTGGGCGGTTCCATTCTTTTGATGTGATTTTAAATCTATTTTGTGAATAAAGTTTACCCCTTTTAATTTGATTTTTTGCTTGTTTAATCATTGGTGGTCATTAATAGAATTATTGTTAAGTGTGTCCATGAAAGAAATGAGCTGCTCCACTGTACCCTGCCACAAGACAAACACATCATCGATGTATCTAATCCAGCACTGCGCATGGGCAGCGGCCTGGACGCCCTCGTCGCCAAAGATGTCCCTCTCCCAAAAGCCGAGGAACAGATTGGCGTACGAGGGCGCGCAGGCCGCGCCCATCGCAGTGCCGCGTGTCTGTAAATAAAAACAATCTTTAAAAATAAAAATAAAAAAATTGTGAGTGAGAATAAAGCGGAGCAGCTCAAGAATAAGTTCACATAAATGGCTATCCCGGTTGGTGTTGCCCAGGAAGAAGCGGGCCACTTCCAGGCCATCCTCATGGTTGATGCTGGTATAGAGTGCTTCGATATCTGCTGTCACCAAAAGGGTACCAGAATCCACAAAAATCCCGTCGACCCTGTTCAGGACGTCCGTCGTGTCCTTAGCATAAGATGGTAAGGTCTCAACGAGTGGTTTTAAATAATAGTCGATAAAACGACATACTGGATCACAGAGACCATCGATGCCGGACACGATCTGTATGTACATTGCCTATAGAGAATGAGCTGCTAATAACAGCAGAGGGCGTACCAGACTAGATAACCTCTAGCTGACCTAGCCTGGCAATGATAATTTACTGAAGCTAAAACAAACATGGTACTTAAACAACAGTGCATAGCTGAGATCTGGTGTTAACCTTTACTGCATACTGTCTTCAGATGACAAAGTAAAAACCTGCTGACAGATTCCCTTTCAAGCAATTTTCAGAGGCCTCAGGTATAGCAGCACCCGACAGCCTTAGCAAACAGCTGATTTTGTCTGGGAAAATTGTACCAGAGAGTCATTAGCTCTGCAGTTGTTCTTGCACGGAAAATGTACTATAGCATGGCAGGCAATTCACATGAATAGTATAAAACAAGTATGACTTGTGTCTGCCCCTAAGGACCTTGAGTCCCATAACCAAAATTACATTTTTAATACTATTAAAAAAAAATATAATATAGATTTGGCCTCAATTTTAAATGACCAATTTCAACACTTTCCCAACATCTACTTACATAATCACCAGTTTTATCCTTTCTCCTATTCCGTCATGCACCGCGCCACTGTCAGTTGCTCAGGCGCAGTTCGAACTGCCCCTGTGCAACTGACATAAACGTCACCCGCAGCTCCGCCACATCCGCACATTACATTACACCCGCGGCTCCGCTACACCCGCATATTACATTACACCTGCGGCTCTGCCACCCCCGCACATTACATTACCCCTGCGGCTCCGCCACCCACGCACATTACATTAACCTCGCGGCTCCGTCACCCCCGCACATTACATTACCCCCACGGCTCCGCCACCCCCGCATATTACATTACACCCGCGGCTCCGCTACCCCTGCATATTACATTACACCCGCTGCTCTGCTACCCCCGCACATTATATTACACTCGCAGCTCCGCCACCCCCGCACATTATATTACCCCCGCGGCTCCGCCACCCCCGCACATTACATTACACCTGTGGCTCCGCCACCCTGACACATTACATTACACCCGCGCTCAGCGTCCCGCACATTACATAACAACCGCTCTCCGCCACCCCTGCACATTACACCCGTGGCTCCGCCGCCCCCGCATATTACATTGCATTACACCCGCGGCTCCGCTACCCCCGCACATTACATTACACCCGTGGCTCCACTTTATACTCCTGCACATTACATTACACACGTGACTCCACTTCATAGTCCCGCACAGTCCTGCAGAC
Organism: Anomaloglossus baeobatrachus; assembly: GCF_048569485.1. Taxonomy (NCBI): domain Eukaryota; kingdom Metazoa; phylum Chordata; class Amphibia; order Anura; family Aromobatidae; genus Anomaloglossus; species Anomaloglossus baeobatrachus. Next base: position 154,606,426 of record NC_134361.1, on the reverse strand, counting down.
ACAGATCAGAGTCCCCTGGAGCAGCAGCTTCTGATCATGTGAGTGATCACATGACAGTGACATCACACAGGTCCTGTAAGCACATGGTTGCATCTAGACTGGAGTGGATTATTGAGGATCTCCCTGCAGCCTCCATTTTAGACAGTTCAGTAGTGTGTATGTGTGTGTGTGTGTGTGTGTGTGTGTGTGCGCTGAGTGTATAGCAGAGCTGTGCGTGCCTTTCTGTGTCTGTGCACGCCTGTGTCTGTGTGCACCTGTGTCTGTGCGCGACTGTGTCTGTGCATGCCTGTGTCTGTGTCTGTGCGTGCCTTTGTCTGTATGCGCCTGCGTCTGTGCGCCTGTGTCTGTGCGTGTCTGTGTCTGTGCGCGTCTGTGTCTGTTTGTGCACGCCTGTGCCTGTGTGTTAGAGCTGAGGATATAGCATAGCTGTGTGTGTTAGAGAAAGAGAAAAGAATAGATAAATATATATATATATATATATATATATATATATATCTATACATATATATATATATATATATATATATATACACACACACACACACACACACATTATGTTTATTTACAATAAAAATACACACAGCCTTTAACACATTTAATTAGCCCCAAAATATTTCTGTGGACAATCATCTTACAAGGGACCACATAGTGTACACACACTGCACACAGGGGAGCCACCACATAGTGAACACAGCTCAACAAACACAACACCAGATACTAATATACAGCACACAACAAGAAAGAGACAGTGCACAGGGGTGAAAAAGGTTAAATGATGCAATACATACAATACACAAATGCAGAGGAACAGGGCCGGCTCCAGGTTTTTGTGGGCCCCGGGCGGAAGAGTCCCAGTGGGCCCCATCCACACGCAGACACACATACGTACACATACATATACATATTTAACGACAAACTCACAAAAATACATATAGAACTGACACATCTATACAGTCATATACACTGACATACATAGATACACATCATACATGCATACAGACAAACACACACAGCTCTGCTGGATACATACATACAGACACAGCGCTGCTACATACATACACACATAGCTCTGCTACATACACACATAGCTCTGCTATATACATACACACATAACTCTGCTATATACATACACACATAGCTCTGCTATATACATACACACATAGCTCTGCTATATACATACACACATAGCTCTGCTATATACATACACACATAGCTCTGCTACATACATACACACATAGCTCTGCTACATACATACACACATAGCTCTGCTATATACATATACACCTAGCTCTGCTACATACATACACACATAGCTCTGCTATATACATACACACCTAGCTCTGCTATATACATACACACATAGCTCTGCTACATACATACACACCTAGCTCTGCTATATACATACACACATAGCTCTGCTATATACATACACACATAGCTCTGCTATATACATACACACATAGCTCTGCTATATACATACACACATAGCTCTGCTATATACATACACACATAGCTCTGCTATATACATACACACATAGCTCTGCCACATACATACACACATAGCTCTGCTATATACATACACACATAGCTCTGCTACATACACACCTAGCTCTGCTATATACATACACACATAGCTCTGCTATATACATACACACCTAGCTCTGCTATATACATACACACATAGCTCTGCTATATACATACACACATAGCTCTGCTATATACATACACACATAGCTCTGCTATATACATACACACATAGCTCTGCTACATACATACACACATAGCTCTGCTATATACATACACACATAGCTCTGCTATATACATACACACATAGCTCTGCTATATACATACACACATAGCTCTGCTATATACATACACACATAGCTCTGCTATATACATACACACATAGCTCTGCTATATACATACACACATAGCTCTGCTATATACATACACACCTAGCTCTGCTATATACATACACACCTAGCTCTGCTATATACATGCACACCTAGCTCTGCTATATACATGCACACCTAGCTCTGCTATATACATACACACATAGCTCTGCTATATACATACACACCTAGCTCTGCTATATACATACACACCTAGCTCTGCTATATACATGCACACCTAGCTCTGCTATATACATACACACCTAGCTCTGCTATATACATACACACCTAGCTCTGCTATATACATGCACACATAGCTCTGCTATATACATACACACCTAGCTCTGCTATATACATACACACCTAGCTCTGCTATATACATACACACCTAGCTCTGCTATATACATGCACACATAGCTCTGCTATATACATGCACACCTAGCTCTGCTATATACATGCACACCTAGCTCTGCTATATACATACACACCTAGCTCTGCTATATACATACACACCTAGCTCTGCTATATACATACACACCTAGCTCTGCTATATACATACACACCTAGCTCTGCTACATACATACACACATAGCTCTGCTACATACACACCTAGCTCTGCTATATACATACACACCTAGCTCTGCTATATACATACACACCTAGCTCTGCTATATACATACACACCTAGCTCTGCTATATACATACACACCTAGCTCTGCTATATACATACACACATAGCTCTGCTATATACATACACACCTAGCTCTGCTATATACATACACACCTAGCTCTGCTATATACATACACACCTAGCTCTGCTACATACAGACAGAGACAGACACGCGCGGCTCCGGGGGGGGGGGCATAAATCGGGGTTGGGGAGGGCACATACCGCTCAGGTCACGGTGGAGAAGGGGCCCACACAGCGCCGGAGGGACACGCTGTGCTGGGGGTCGCTGGCTGGCACTGCAACTCTCATCTGTGGGACTGAGAAGGATGCCGGTCTGTAGCTCCGCCCACAGATGAAGTTCAAACCAGGAAGTCTGCGCGCCTTAAAGAGACGGCGCCGCAGATTCCTGCCGAGGACTGAGGTCCCCGGAACTCTGCCCGGGGGCCGCAGAACTAAGGAGAGTGGGCCCCGGCCAAGGTGCACCAGAGCTGACGAGGCCGAGTGGGCCCCCCCGGCTCTCCAGGGCTCCGGCATTTGCCCGGGTATGCCGGGTGCTGACGCCGGCCCTGCAGAGGAATGATATCCAACAGATATATTGGAAAGCGCAATCAGTGTGACACATGTCCACTGCTCCTGTCAGCACCACTAAGCATAGACAGATCTTCATTTCACCTCACTGCTGATGTGACAGCATCAGGCCTATTTCTAGTATGACATACTGATGTGTCATATGAAAGTTTCCTATGTATGGAGCTGAGCTCATGACCCGCCCCAGGGCCGTGGGGTACTCGGTTCCGGGTGTTGGTTAATGGGATTATGTCACGGGGGTCTGTGCCCGGTTCCGTGGCCCTGGTGGTCACTGAAAGTCAATAAATAATAAAAATAAAAAAAAAAAAAAAAAATAATAAAGAAAAAAATAAATAAATAAATAAATAAAAGTATTTTGTGACGCCACCTACGGTTCCAGTATGGTTACTGGGGCTGCAGGTCAGACCTCTGGGGTGATGGTTAGGCAGCCAGTTGTTTACGCTTCCCGTAGGTGAAGCGGGGTCCCCAGGGCAGTTTTAGTAGTACACAGATATGGCGGTTTTTCTTTACAGCCTTTTCAACTGTCACTTTAGTGCAGCAGCCTATGGCTCCTCAGATGAAGAAATAAAGTGCGTCACACCAATTCATTAACTCTGACCAGATTTTACTTGCAGGTGTTAAAAAGGAGTTCAGTTTCTGATGTTACAGTTTTTGGTGATCTGGGAACAGTTCAGGATCTCTGCACCAAGTTAGTTGTGTGGCCTCCCTGCTGCTCTATGTTTCTCCTGGGTACTAGGCTGCCTGTAGCTATACCTTGTCCCTCTCTCACTGTCTTCACCTGTATGGCAGGCGGCGGGAGCTTCTCTAAGGGGCACTGCTGTACTCACTGCGATCCCTAAGCTCTGTGTAGCGGCTTTGCCTTCAGGTGCTGCTGTGGCCAGGAGATCTGCAGTCTCCCTGGCCCCCGGTCTTTTTTGCTGGGCAGATTAGATCCCTCACAATCTCGGACGCCGGTGTCCGATAATCAGCGCTGTTCCTTGGGGATGAACCGGTCAGGCTCCACCTCCCCGGTCACTCCTCTTTTGCCTCACTCTTGATCCCTCAGGCGGTCACACAGTTACTTGTGCGGGCTAAGCACTGCCCTCTCCATTTTGATGTCTCCCCTCACTCTCTGCTTGCACAGTCTCCTTTTCTCCAACTGTCAACTGTCTCTCAGACTCCGCCTCCAAACCTGGCTTTAAAGGGGACCTCACCTGAACTCGACTTGTAGAGCTCCCCCTCCAGGCTTGGAGTGGAAATGTTGTATGTGGGATTACCTGATGTGGAGATCCTTCCCTGCCCAGGTACAGGTATATTTGTGGCAACTGAACCCTGGGGTGCCACATTCCCCCTTAGTTAAATTGAGTACTCCTGGACTGGAAACACAAACTTATAAAACATTAGCAACAATAAAGAGTAGTACAAAGTTTTAAAAAATAAAAATTACAAAAACCAATAAAACAGAAAAATGCAGTCCTTCCGCTGCAAAATGTGAGTATGGTAAATATAAGAAAGTTTTTGACTACTACCACTTCTGTGGTCCATTGGTCCATAAAAGTTCAAGAAGATGCAAAAGTTCATGCAAAAAGTCCTGCAGGCTCAACACGCTTGACGGTTACGGATTTACTTAGTTGCAATAAACAAATAAATAAAATATTCTTACATTTTTCTAACTACTACACTTTCTATTTAATATTCTTCTATATAACGGGACGGGGGCTGACCAAAGTTGCTACGGCTAGACCTACTTAATGCCTGTGTCACAACTGGTCGGTGCAGTGTACTGGTACCTAGTGCTGGTGCTATGCGTGCACTATCTACAAGTCTGCATGAGGATCTACGCAATATTGGTATGCGTGAATGTTGTCTTAGTCTTACCATAGGACTGGCAGGATCCCCAATAGCAGGGTTCTCTGATTCTACTGCGACTGGTAGTTCTTCTGAAACGTTGACCGGTTCTTCCAGTCTTTTTGGGACTTCTACTGGTTGAGCGCCAGTCAATAATGGTATAATTATGGCTCCATTGTACTGAGGCCAACTTTCAGGAAAATCACCAAGTACTGTTCTTATCATCTTCTCTTTCTTTTCCTCTTTAGGATGAGGTATACAGGGGATTACATCTTTTTGCTTCAACTGTTCAGGACATTTTTTAAGGTGGTCTCTAGAAACTGCCGCTGACGTTTTTCCCTTATTTTTGCTGATTAAGCAGATTTCCTTGCTGTCAAATTTAGAGGGCAATACTGTGTATGGTTCTGCTTCCCACTGGTCATCAAGCTTATGGGTCTTTCTTTTTCTTTTTAGAACCATCTCTCCAGGTATTAAAGGAGCAGCTGGTGCATTCTTGTTATAATCTTTCTCTTGCCTTTCTGTAATTTGGTCTAGGCTTCTTTCTACGCACTCATGTACCTTTTTGTACTGCTCTTGGTGCTTAGTGTCCCAATCAGCTTCAGGTGAACTGGTTTCAGGTACGACAATTCCCATCTCTAGGTCAACTGGTAACTTCCCGGGTCTTGCTCTCATCAAGTATGCTGGCGTGCAATTGGTGGAACTCACAGGGATGTTGTTGTACATGTCCACTAAATCAGGCAACTTCTCTGGTCACATGCTTCTTTCTTCCAAGGGCAAGGTTTTTAATAGGTCTATAACCACCTGGTTCATTTTCTCACACATGCCGTTTGTCTGTGGGTGATTCGGTGTGGTTTGGATTTTCTTACATCCATACAGGTTGCAAAACTCCTGGAACACTTCAGCTTCGAAAGCAGAACCTTGATCCGTCAACACCTGTTCCGGGTAGCCATGTGGTCTGCAGAAGTAGGCTTGAAAGGTTCTCGCTGCAGTTCTTGCTGTCAAGTCCTTTACAGGTACTACCACCAGGAACCGGGAATAGTGGTCCACCATCGTGAGGGCATACATATAACCGGATCTACTGGGTGTTAATTTCACATGGTCTTTTTTGCTGGGCAGATTAGATCCCTCACAATCTCGGACGCCGGTGTCCGATAATCAGCGCTGTTCCTTGGGGATGAACCGGTCAGGCTCCACCTCCCCGGTCACTCCTCTTTTGCCTCACTCTTGATCCCTCAGGCGGTCACACAGTTACTTGTGCGGGCTAAGCACTGCCCTCTCCATTTTGATGTCTCCCCTCACTCTCTGCTTGCACAGTCTCCTTTTCTCCAACTGTCAACTGTCTCTCAGACTCCGCCTCCAAACCTGGCTTTAAAGGGGACCTCACCTGAACTCGACTTGTAGAGCTCCCCCTCCAGGCTTGGAGTGGAAATGTTGTATGTGGGATTACCTGATGTGGAGATCCTTCCCTGCCCAGGTACAGGTATATTTGTGGCAACTGAACCCTGGGGTGCCACATTCCCCCTTAGTTAAATTGAGTACTCCTGGACTGGAAACACAAACTTATAAAACATTAGCAACAATAAAGAGTAGTACAAAGTTTTAAAAAATAAAAATTACAAAAACCAATAAAACAGAAAAATGCAGTCCTTCCGCTGCAAAATGTGAGTATGGTAAATATAAGAAAGTTTTTGACTACTACCACTTCTGTGGTCCATTGGTCCATAAAAGTTCAAGAAGATGCAAAAGTTCATGCAAAAAGTCCTGCAGGCTCAACACGCTTGACGGTTACGGATTTACTTAGTTGCAATAAACAAATAAATAAAATATTCTTACATTTTTCTAACTACTACACTTTCTATTTAATATTCTTCTATATAACGGGACGGGGGCTGACCAAAGTTGCTACGGCTAGACCTACTTAATGCCTGTGTCACAACTGGTCGGTGCAGTGTACTGGTACCTAGTGCTGGTGCTATGCGTGCACTATCTACAAGTCTGCATGAGGATCTACGCAATATTGGTATGCGTGAATGTTGTCTTAGTCTTACCATAGGACTGGCAGGATCCCCAATAGCAGGGTTCTCTGATTCTACTGCGACTGGTAGTTCTTCTGAAACGTTGACCGGTTCTTCCAGTCTTTTTGGGACTTCTACTGGTTGAGCGCCAGTCAATAATGGTATAATTATGGCTCCATTGTACTGAGGCCAACTTTCAGGAAAATCACCAAGTACTGTTCTTATCATCTTCTCTTTCTTTTCCTCTTTAGGATGAGGTATACAGGGGATTACATCTTTTTGCTTCAACTGTTCAGGACATTTTTTAAGGTGGTCTCTAGAAACTGCCGCTGACGTTTTTCCCTTATTTTTGCTGATTAAGCAGATTTCCTTGCTGTCAAATTTAGAGGGCAATACTGTGTATGGTTCTGCTTCCCACTGGTCATCAAGCTTATGGGTCTTTCTTTTTCTTTTTAGAACCATCTCTCCAGGTATTAAAGGAGCAGCTGGTGCATTCTTGTTATAATCTTTCTCTTGCCTTTCTGTAATTTGGTCTAGGCTTCTTTCTACGCACTCATGTACCTTTTTGTACTGCTCTTGGTGCTTAGTGTCCCAATCAGCTTCAGGTGAACTGGTTTCAGGTACGACAATTCCCATCTCTAGGTCAACTGGTAACTTCCCGGGTCTTGCTCTCATCAAGTATGCTGGCGTGCAATTGGTGGAACTCACAGGGATGTTGTTGTACATGTCCACTAAATCAGGCAACTTCTCTGGTCACATGCTTCTTTCTTCCAAGGGCAAGGTTTTTAATAGGTCTATAACCACCTGGTTCATTTTCTCACACATGCCGTTTGTCTGTGGGTGATTCGGTGTGGTTTGGATTTTCTTACATCCATACAGGTTGCAAAACTCCTGGAACACTTCAGCTTCGAAAGCAGAACCTTGATCCGTCAACACCTGTTCCGGGTAGCCATGTGGTCTGCAGAAGTAGGCTTGAAAGGTTCTCGCTGCAGTTCTTGCTGTCAAGTCCTTTACAGGTACTACCACCAGGAACCGGGAATAGTGGTCCACCATCGTGAGGGCATACATATAACCGGATCTACTGGGTGTTAATTTCACATGGTCCAAGGCTACAAGTTCCAGCGGCTGCTTGGTGACAATTGGTTGTAGTGGAGCTCTTTGACTGTCACGATCCTTTCTTCTCAGGTTACATGGGCCACAGTTTCGGCACCAGTTCTCAATGGCAGTTCTCATGCCAACCCAATAGAATCTATTGCGTAACAGTACCTCAAGCTTCTTCCACCCGAAGTGTCCTGCTCTGTCATGGTACGCCTCCAGCACCATCTGAACATCTCTCTTCGGTACCACTATTTGCCACACCCTCTCATAGGTTCGGGGGTTGATGTAATGTCTGCATAGCCTACCCCTGTAGATGAACAATCTTCTATTTTCCTTCCACAGGTGCTGCGCTTCCGGTGGGGCATCTGGGCTAAGACTTGAGTCTGGTTAGATTATTAGCTCTTTAACTAGGCGAACAGCCGGATCGCTGTCTTGCGTTTCTTCCCACCCGTGGTAAGGTAACGGGTTCAGCGTGGCCTCTTGGCATTTGCCTTTAACACCTTGGTTACACTGGGATGCACTGTTGCGGTGAAAAGCCGGCAGCTCTATATCTTCTAGCTCATCTGAGTCTTCTCCTGCATCTGGTAAATGGGGCATTCTCGACAATGCATCAGCATTGGCGTTTTTGCGGCCTGCCCGATATTTGATGGTGAAGTCATAGTTTGACAAATGGGCCATCCATCACTGCTCTAGTGCACCTAGCTTTGCGGAGTCCAAGTGAGTAAGCGGGTTATTATCCGTAAATATGGTAAACTTCGCAGCCGCCAGGTAGTGCTTGAACCGTTCAGTGACGGCCCAGACTAAGGCCAGGAATTCCAGCTTGAACGAACTGTAGTTTTCTGGGTTTCTCTCAGTAGGACGGAGCTTCCTGCTTGCAAAGGCAATTACACGTTCTTTGCCATTCTGCACCTGCGACAGCACAGCTCCCAATCCCACATTACTGGCATCTGTGTACAGCACGAATGGCAGATTATAATCAGGGTAGGCCAGGATTTCCTCACCGGTCAGGGCCCACTTCATGTGCTTGAAGGAGTCTTCTTCTTACTCACCCCATTCAAATGGAGGGCCGGAAGTCTTGCCCTTTTTGGTCTGGCCTACCAGGAGATCTTGCAAAGGCGCCGCTATTTTCGTGAAGTCCTTTATGAACCTCCTGTAGTATCCTACCAGCCCCAAGAACTGACGCACCTCTTTGACGGTTGTTGGTTTTGGCCAGTCTCTGATAGCAGTGACCTTTTCAGGGTCTGGTGCCACACCATCCGCACTGACCACATGCCCAAGATACTGAACCTTCGGCTTCAGCAAATGGCATTTTGAAGGCTTTAGTTTCATACCAAACTTTGACAATGCTTCAAACACCTCGGCCAGGTGCTCCAGATGTTTCTCATACGTCTTGGAATACACGATGACGTCATCAAGATATATCAGTACAGTCTCGAAGTTTCGGTGCCCCAGGCAACACTCCATTAGCCTTTGGAATGTGCCGGGTGCATTGCAGAGTCCAAACGGCATGCTGTTGAACTCACACAGACCCATCGGCGTCGTGAATGCGGTCTTCTCTCGATCTTCTTCTGCCATGGAAACCTGCCAATACCCACTGGTAAGATCTAAGGTGGAAAAGAAATTAGCAGCTTTCAGTGCAGCAAATGATTCCTCAATGCGGGGCAACGGATAAGCATCCTTGTGTGTTATGCGGTTTATCTGCCTATAGTCAACGCACATCCTCATTGTGCCATCTTTCTTACCAGGACAAGTGGGGCTGACCAGGGGCTACAACTATCTCTAATAACCCCAGCTTCCTTCATTTCCCGTAACATATCTTTAGCACACTGATAGTGAGCTGGTGGGATAGGCCTGTATCTCTCTTTTATAGGTGGATGTTCTCCCGTGGGAATGCGATGGTGTACCCCTTTTATCCGCCCAAAGTCTAATGGATGCTTACTAAAGACCCGTTCATATTCCTTCACCACCCGATAAACTCCGTGCCTTTGGTAAGAAGGGGTGGAATCAGTGCCGACATGCAGCTTCTGACACCAGTCCTCCAGCTGTCCCTTGGAGCTGTTGTCCTCTGCCTGGTCGGATGGGGTCAAGGGTTCCACTGCCTGAATTGAGTTGTTGTTGACAGTGAACAACTTGGCAACAGTAGCATATCTGGGTAGCTTGACCTCTTCCTCTCCACAGTTTAAAACTCGTACAGGTACCCTCCCTTTGCGTACATCAACTATCCCCCTGGCTGTCAGGACTGTGGGCCTACTATCTGAGTACATGGGCTCTACCATTGCCTGGTAATCCCGCCCTCTGAGGCCTATAGCTGCCCAACACCAAATCATCACTTCACTTCTTGGGGGTAACACAATGGGGAATGGGTCGCTTACCCGTACACTGCCGATTTCTCCACCAGACAACTCTACCTGTTGTCTCTGCAGAAGGGCTTTGATTTCTTTCTGTAGGACCCTCTGCTGCCCGATGCTGGCAGTTTCTGCAACCTGCTGGAGCAAGAAAAGAACTTCTCCTAGACAATTTTCAACAACATTAGTACCTAATATCATTGTTGGATTTCTTTCATGACAATCAGTATCCACCACAATAAGTCCTTGGCCCTTTAGCTCCTCCCTCCCCACCTTTATCGTCACCTCCTTGTACCCTACTTGTGATACCGGCTGTCCATTAGCAGCATATATAGTAAGGTCTGGGTCTGGGCGAGTGAGCTCAGAATCGGCCCAAAATCTTTTGTAAAGGATTTGCGGGATCGTCGTCACCTGTGAGCCAGTGTCCAATAGAGCAAGTGTGGGAATGCCATCTAGCACGATAGATAGGAATGGTCGTCCTCCCACATTTCTATCGCGCCAGTTCGATGGGCCTGGTTGTTTTATTCCTGGTGGCTGGCCCGCTGCCCCAGGAGTCGCTGGTTTAAAGGACATGACCTGGCAAAGTGGCCCGCCTCGTTACAACGGCGGCAGATAGGTTGTCCTGATGAGTCGTAGCGGTCGTTGGGTCTTCCTCTGGGCGGTGGGTTCCTCCTTCCTCGCATCCATGGGATTTCCTCAGGGCTGTCAGCCAACTGGATCCTCTCCGACGACTGTGGTTTCTGCTGGAGTTGCATGGCCTTTAGGAGCATGGCCACATCTTTTGTCAGCTGCTGTACCTGGGAACGCAAGTCATCAGAGGCACCAGGTATTACAGTCTGTCCATTGATTTCTGCTGGAGTTAAGGAAAGGGACGCCACCTCTGAGGGAGAGGTGATGGCTTGCCGCGGTTGAAGTGTGGGGTCTGTAGTCACAGGGACTCGCAGTGCTCTAATGGCCCGGTTCTTCAGAGTTACAAAGTTTAGACTCGGATGCTCCATGACCCATAGGCGCAGCTGTGTTTGATGAATTGGTGAATGTAGCCCCTCAAGAAACTGTTCAATTAACATTTTATCTTCCTCTCTTGCACTTTCAGGGTCTACCTGCTTTACAGCCTGCAGCGCCTCCTGAAGGTTCAATGCCTAATCCCGTATGCTATCCTGCGGTCTTTGTTTGCAGTTGTAAAACCTCATTCTTAGGGGTGCTTCACACACAGCGAGCTCACTGCCGAGATCGCTGCTGAGTCACGCTTTTTGTGACGCAGCAGTGACCTCATTAGCGATCTCGCTGTGTGTGACACTGAGCAGCGATCTGGCCCCTGCTGCGAGATCGCTGCTCGTTACACACAGCCCTGGTTCGTTTTCTTCAAAGCCGCTCTCCTGCTGTGACACACAGATCGCTGTGTGTGACAGCAAGAGAGCGACAAATGAAGCGAGCAGGGAGCAGGAGCCGGCGTCTGACAGCTGAGGTAAGCTGTATCCAAGATAAACATCGGGTAACCAAGGTGGTTACCCGATATTTACCTTAGTTACCAGCCTCTGCAGCTCTCACGCTGCCTGTGCTGCCGGCTCCGGCTCTCTGCACATGTAGCTGCTGTACACATCGGGTTAATTAACCCGATGTGTACAGCAGCTAGGAGAGCAAGGAGCCAGCGCTAAGCAGTGTGCGCGGCTCCCTGCTCTCTGCACATGTAGCTGCATTACACATCGGGTTAATTAACCCGATGTGTACTGTAGCTAGGAGAGCAAGGAGCCAGCGCTCAGTGTGCGCGGCTCCCTGCTCCCTGCTCACACTGGTAACTAATGTAAACATCGGGTAACCATACCCGATGTTTACCTTAGTTACCAGTCTCCGCAGCTTCCAGACGGCGGCTCCGTGCAAGCGCAGCGTCGCTTGCACGTCGCTGCTGGCTGGGGGCTGTTCACTGGTCGCTGGTGAGATCTGCCTGTTTGACAGCTCACCAGCGACCATGTAGCGATGCAGCAGCGATCCTGACCAGGTCAGATCGCTGGTCGGATCGCTGCTGCATCGCTAAGTGTGAAGGTACCCTTAGCTCAGCTACAGTACAAGTTTCAAAAGCAGCTTTTAAATTAGCAAATATCTGGGTTATTGTCCTTTTATCTGTATTCAGCCAGGATTTAACCTCTCGCTCTGCTGCACCCGTCAGTTGCCCCAGCAAAACAGACACTTTTTGCTTGTCAGTCATAGAGTATATATCCAGGAAATTGCACATCTTTTCTCTAAATTCAGCTAGGGTATTGGGCTCCCCAGCATATTGCGGTAACCATTTCGCCCCTGGGACATACGGCAGAGCAAGCGGCATGATCGGGGCTACAGCTTCAGGTGCTGCAGCTGCTCCAGCGGCATCAGCATCGCCTTGCATCTCCATCCTCACTGTGGCGCAGTTAGTTTTTCAAATGCTCAAAATGGCGGCAAAGTTCAGTTATTATTAAACAGTTTTCAAGGCACACGTTACCAAGGGTTACTGGGCCTTGTCCAAATCCTCTTCGTGACGCCAAAAGCTGACCCGCCCCAGGGCCGTGGGGTACTCGGTTCCGGGTGTTGGTTAATGGGATTATTTCACGGGGGCCTGTGCCCGGTTCTGTGGCCCTGGTGGTCGTTGAAAGTCAATAAATAATAAAAAAAAAAAAATAAAAAAAATAATAAAGAAATAAATAAAGAAATAAAAGTATTTCGTGACGCCACCTACGGTTCCAGTATGGTTACTGGGGCTGCAGGTCAGACCTCTGGGGTGATGGTTAGGCAGCCAGTTGTTTACGCTTCCCGTAGGTGAAGCGGGGTCCCCAGGGCAGTTTTAGTAGTACACAGATATGGCGGTTTTTCTTCACAGCCTTTTCAACTGTCACTTTAGTGCAGCAGCCTATGGCTCCTCAGATGAAGAAATAAAGTGCGTCACACCAATTCATTAACTCTGACCAGATTTTACTTGCAGGTGTTAAAAGGGGGTTCAGTTTCTGATACAGTTTTTGGTGATCTCTGCACCAGGTTAGTTGTGTGGCCTCCCTGCTGCGCTATGTTTCTCCTTGGTACTAGGCTGCCTGTAGCTATACCTTGTCCCTCTCTCACTGTCTTCACCTGTATGGCAGGCGGCGGGAGCTTCTCTAAGGGGCACTGCTGTACTCACTGCGATCCCTAAGCTCTGTGTAGCGGCTTTGCCTTCAGGTGCTGCTGTGGCCAGGAGATCTGCAGTCTCCCTGGCCCCCGGTCTTTTTTGCTGGGCAGATTAGATCCCTCACAATCTCGGACGACGGTGTCCGATAATCAGCGCTGTTCCTTGGGGATGAACCGGTCAGGCTCCACCTCCCCGGTCACTCCTCTTTTGCCTCACTCTTGATCCCTCAGGCGGTCACACAGTTACTTGTGCGGGCTAAGCACTGCCCTCTCCATTTTGATGTCTCCCCTCACTCTCTGCTTGCACAGTCTCCTTTTCTCCAACTGTCAACTGTCTCTCAGACTCCGCCTCCAAACCTGGCTTTAAAGGGGACCTCACCTGAACTCGACTTGTAGAGCTCCCCCTCCAGGCTTGGAGTGGAAATGTTGTATGTGGGATTACCTGATGTGGAGATCCTTCCCTGCCCAGGTACAGGTATATTTGTGGCAACTGAACCCTGGGGTGCCACACTCACACCATAACAACAGCTAGATCAGATTTTTTTTAACTATTTAAATTCTGCTGTCAATTACTGACAGCAGCATTTAAATAGTCCAACTGCTTAGGTGTGTGCACTGGCTCTGCTTGAATACCAGTGATGCAATGATGGTAGTCGACTGTTTTTTATGGCAGCTAGAGGTTTGCTGAAAATCTCATCGGCTTGCATCTCAGTCTTGGGTTGGACTTCACAAGAGTATTTTTTGGTCTATATACTGAAATACACTTGTATTGCAATATATAGTGTTAGACAAGTCTTCTGAGAAAATTAAAATACAACAAATTAAGGAATAAAAAGAAAAAAAAAATCTATCTACAGTACAGACCAAAATTTGGACACACCTTCTCATTCAAAGAGTTTTCTTTATTTTCATGACTCTGAAAACTGTAGATTCACATTGAAGGAATCAAAACTATGAATTAACATATTTGGAATGAAATACTTAACAAAAAAGTGTGAAACAACTGAAAATATTTCTTATATTCTAGGTTCTTCAAAGTAGCCACCTTTTGCTTTGATTACTGCTTTGCACACTCTTGGCATTCTCTTGATGAGCTTCAAGAGGTAGTCACCGGAAATGGTTTTCACTTCACAGGTGTGCCCTGTCAAGTTTAATAAGTGGGATTTCTTGCCTTATAAATGGGGTTAGGACCATCAGTTGTGTTGTGCAGAAGTTTGGTGCATACACAGCTGATCATCCTACTGAATAGACTGTTAGAATTTGTATTATGGCAAAAAAAAAACAGCTAAGTAAAGAAAAATGAGTGGCCATCATTACTTTAAGAAATTAAGGTCAGTCAGTCAGAAAAATTGGGAAAACTTTGAAAGTATCCCCAAGTGCAGTGGCAAAAACCATCAAACGCTACAAGAAACTGGCTCACATGAGAACAGCCCCAGGAAAGGAAGACCAAGAGTCACCTCTGCTGCCGAGGATAAGTTTATCCAAGTCACCAGCCTCAGAAATCGCAGGTTAACAGCAGCTCAAATTAGAGACCAGGTCAATGCCACACAGAGTTCTAGCAGCAGACACATCTCTAGAACAACTACTTTGTGCAGCAGGTCTTCATGGTAAAATAGCTGCTAGGAAACCACTGCTAAGGACAGGCAGCAAGCAGAAGAGACTTGTTTGGGCTAAAGAACACAAGGAATGGACATTAGACCAGTGGAAATCTGTGCTTTGATCTGATGAGTCCAAATTTGAGATCTTTGGATCCAACCACAGTGTCTTTGTGCGACGCAGAAAAGGTGAACGGATGGACTCTACATGCCTGGTTCCCACCATGAAGCATGGAGGAGGAGGTGTGATGGTGTGGGGGTGTTTTGCTGGTGACACTGTTGGGGATTTATTGAAAATTAAAGGCATACTGAACCAGCATGGCTACCACAGCATCTTGCAGTGGCATGCTATTCCATCCGGTTTGCATTTAGTTGGACCATCATTTATTTTTCAACAGGACAATGACCCCAAACACACCTCCAGGCTGTGTAAGGGCTATTTGACTAAGAAGGAGAGTGATGGGGTGCTACGCTAGATGACCTGGCCTCCACAGTCACCAGACCTGAACCCAATCGAGATGGTTTGGGGTGAGCTGGAGTGAAGGCAAAAAGGCCAACAAGTGCTAAGCATCTCTGGGAACTCCTTCAAGACTATTGGAAGACCATTTCCAGTGACTACCTCTTGAAGCTCATAAAGAGAATGCCAAGAGTGTGCAAAGAAGTAATCAAAGCAAAAGGTGGCTACTTTGAAGAACATAGAATATAAGACATATTTTCAGTTGTTTCACACTTTTGTTAAGTATTTCATTCCACGTATGTTAATTAATAGTTTGATGCCATCAATGTGAATCTACACTTTTCAGAGTCATGAAAATAAAGAAAACTCTTTGAATGAGAAGGTGTGTCCAAACTTTTGGTCTCTACTGTATCTATCTAATTAAACACCAGAATTGCAGTATTTATTGTTCACTCCTCCTCCCTAAAAAGCTGCAATAAAAAGAAATCTAAATGTCATATCTACATAATAGAGGTATCAATGAAAAGTTCAGCTTGCCCCCAAAAAATTCTCACACAGGAAAAATCAAAATAGTTATGGGTCCTAGAAAATGACAACACAAATCAAATATTTTGTTTACAAAAATTCTGATTATTTTTTCAGTGAAACAAATGATACGTATGTGGAGAATTATGCTGCAAGGTCACTATTACCACATACACACACACACACACACACACACACACATACACACACCATGAAACAAGCACCCATAAGGTATGTGCACGTCATGTTATTTATTTCTTTTCCCTGTTTCAAGTAGAATTCAGCTTCACTTGAATTTATTGTCTCAACACTAGCCACCACAAT
Source organism: Anomaloglossus baeobatrachus (assembly GCF_048569485.1). Taxonomy (NCBI): domain Eukaryota; kingdom Metazoa; phylum Chordata; class Amphibia; order Anura; family Aromobatidae; genus Anomaloglossus; species Anomaloglossus baeobatrachus. The sequence continues at coordinate 154,589,961 of NC_134361.1, read as the reverse complement.
AAAATATTGAGAAGTGTAAATATCACATTGTTCCTCTATTTATACCAGTTCCATCTCCCCAAAATATATTGTACAAAAGAAATTGAGAAAATTAAAAAGCTGAATGCAAAGCTGCCATGTTTGTGTACTTACTTTTTTCAAGTCGATATTATCTTATACAATGATAGTAGTGATAGTAAGATGCCCCAATAATTCTATATAAATTACAAAACGTCTAAATACAATACCATGAAAATGTCTTCCATGTACAGTGCTGGTTCATGCCCATCAATTACAGTGCAATCGCTCAATAACTGCACAAATTCCCAGATTGGGCGCCACTGTGGGAAATTGATACTGAGCTTCACTTTTAAGGTGGCCACATGTTGCCAGCTGAACTGTCATTTGGCTAATAGCTATATTTGCCAACCACAGGAATGGTTAGCTCAGATTAATGTTCCTGTGTTCTATGAGAGCCAGAGTCAGAATAATCTGGAAAACAGTATATCTTCCAGTCACAAAAAAAAGATGCAATTGAATTCCATGCACTGGAATCCAAAGGTATAGTCATGGGGATCTCATATACATTAGATAATCATATGATCCCACCGCAAAAGGTGGATTTGACCACTTTTATCCAATATATATGGAGGCTTCTACATTGCATGAATAATTATTGCAATAATTTAGTTTAATTATTATTTAAATAAGCATAGATCACGGTATTTTCAATTTAATACACTTGCCCTATAGACATGTCAGAATAATGGTAACTGACAAAAATTGAAGACATGGACTACAGGAAGGTCTATTGTCTATTACATATTTCAATCCAACAGTGATAACTGATTAAGATCACAGTGGGTGAGGATATTACACAGTTTTACAAACTATAAAAACCCCCAAAACCAAAACATTGTAGAGGAATAGAATTTCTCACCTGTAACAAGGGTTTCCTCATATTAATTTGGTCAACATAAAGAAAGGCGCTTTCCTCTGATGAGTGATATGGAGTAGGAAATGAGTAATCAGCACATTTCGCCCATCGATGGTGCTGGTGTGGTTGGAGGTGACTGCAGTGACAACTGGGATGGGCTGCAAGTATGTTTCTTTTAAGCAATGCAGGACAAAAGTAATTGCAGCAAAATATACATGTCCTTAATGCATATGACAATGAGGGTAGATAGTTAGTAGTTTGTTCTTCTTCATTGCAGCACATTGTAGGATCTATTGCATGATTCCAACAAAGATCACAATGAGGTAATTTACTGTCTTGTTGTCTAAGCGAGGTAGTACAATGTGTATAGTCTACAGAATTACTTCTTACATCTGGAACCATGGAGTAAGAAACATGATTATCAGGTATGCTTGGATAAAAATTTGCTTTATCGTCCACGTTTGGTTTATTATTAACAATGAATGTTGGTTCTTTGCATACATCTTCAAAAAACTTCTTTCGATCTGAAAATGACATTAGAATATTTTCATCACACACTTTGGTTGTGGGACGGAGTTCTTGGCTAACTTCCCTCTCAGTAAAAAAAATATTCCTAAGGTTGTGATCAGGAGAACACGAGCATTTGGCACCATTCTTTGGATTACACGAAGAAAAATGTTTTGTTGCTGAAAATTGCTGTAGAGAACTTGGTTGGGCAGCAGCAGACAAATCATTGGCGTTTCTTGTTTCATAATTATTTTTTTCTTGCCCTAAATTTACTTGGTAGCTTATTTTCCTTCCTGTAATAGGTTGCTCACTGGTAAATTGTATCAGATCCCTCTCCATATCGGAATCCATAGAATGATTATTCATATAGCAGGTGTCCTCATGTGTATGTTTATCAAGAGTTTCAGTTTGAAGTTGATTATCACTGGAGTTGTTTAAACGATCAGTACCACATATGTTAGCAGATTGCTTTCGCTCAACTGTTATTTTTTGGCTGTAAATGCTAACCTCCTCTTCAATTTTACACATATCTGGTTTAGGTGGCATGTACATAGCATGCTGAAAATCTGTTGTGGTGTTAGAACATATTTGGTCATTGTTCTTTGGATGGTAAACTTGATTTGTTTTTTGGAAGACAGATTTTTGGTAATACTTATCTGAGGATTTAGACTTCCAGCATTCGTTGTTTTTAGCGGTCATTAAAAATCCTTCATCTTCAGTAACAGCTTCACATGTTGATAGTATGTTTTCTTTAATAGTAGGTTTGTGAGTTTCAATATTGTTATCACTCAATTCACCTTCCATTTTCTCCTGAGCTAAAAAATCTTTGGAGCTTATGCATTTTTCAGCATTGGCTCTTTTGTTTTCTAAAAAAAGTGCTTTGCTTTTAGGTGGTGGCAGTGGAGGAATTATCTCAGGGGGACTTACAAATGCTTCGCTTTTATCCTCAACAAATTCGTCACAAGATAGCAGTACTTTACAGTCTTTAGTTTTCTGCAGCTGAGCTTTTCGTCTTTGTATCTCATTTCTTAAGTTTGTAGCAAAACGGTCACTTTTTCTTCGCATTTGTGTTGAACGATGACGAGATGAACCAGGTTTTTTAATTAGACCCAAGGTTTCTTCCTCCTCAGCTGCATCCTGTGTTAATGTATTAGTAATGCAGGTTGATGTCAGCCTATCCACAGAATTATTTGACTGTGAACTTGGTGGATCATTTGGCATTGTAATTGATTTATCTAAGGAGGAACAAACATATGCATCACCAATGTCTGAGGGTTGCTCTGTACTTGGATGCTTTGATATTTCAAAATTTTTAACATTGCATTTGTATCTTTTTTCAATGTTTTCTTTGGACTTTTCTATAGGAAAGTGGTAGTCTTCAGGGGATATTGATTCCATATCTTTTCTAAAACTGACTTGCTCAATGGACATATCTGTTTGATTACATTGGTGGTTTAAAGCCTTCCTGTGTTCACAATATGAATTTTTAACTACTTTGTGATCTTGAACCTTCTCAAAATTACTGCAGTTAATTACTTTCATTTCTCTATCATCTTTGGACAACTTTATTTTTGATTCAGTGCACTGGTTAGATTTCTTCATATCATCCATTGCATTTGTGTTAAATTGTTGGACCTTGTCAGTCTGTGAGCTTAACATATAATAGTGGTCAGATGACAAATTCTCGAAAAGATGTCCTGTACGTGGCGCATTTGTGCACTGACACATAGCATTTTCAGAGCTGTTAAAATGAGAAGGCTGTGATGACCACATTCCAGACATATGAAATAAGTAACAAGGACATGATGTTCTTTTATCACTATTACAAAATTCAGTTTTGTTTTCTCTTAAGCTATCTCTGCGTATTGGTGGTTGGAGTGGTGATTGCCTAGAAGAGTTCACTTGAGAGTCTACAGCACCTTGTCCTGTTTGGAGATACTGATCTTCTTCTCGTTTATTTGAGCCAAGAAAGCAATTGATAGGAGATGATGACTCATCTATTCTTGATGATGTAGAATCAGAGATTTTAGAACTTGTAGAGAAGGAACTGTATGCAGAATCTCTTTTATTGTGATAAATGCCAGTGTCAAGTGGTGAAATTGTTCCGTCAAAGAAATTGTGTTCAGGCTGATCAAGACTTTCCATGCTACCTATTCAACTACTTTTGTCTGTGCTGCAGTGTCTTGAGAGGACATTCCACTGTAGAGGTTGTTCACTGTAACAAAAATCAACAGTGCTGGATGTTTACTCTTCATTAATTATGTATGATAATCATGAAGTATCTAAAGCTGGTGTCACACATAACGACGACGACAACGACGTCGCTGCTACGTCACCATTTTCTGTGACGTTGCAGCGACGTCCCGTCGCTGTCGCTGTGTGTGACATCCAGCAACGACCTGGCCCCTGCTGTGAGGTCGCCGGTCGTTGCTGAATGTCCAGCTTCATTTTTTGGTCGTCACTCTCCCGCTGTGACACACACATCGCTGTGTGTGACAGCGAGAGAGCGACGAAATGAAGCGATCAGGAGCCGGCACTGGCAGCTGCGGTAAGCTGTAACCAGCGTAAACATCGGGTAACCAAGGGAAGACCTTTCCCTGGTTACCCGATGTTTACGCTGGTTACCAGCCTCCGCTCTTGCTGCCAGCGCCGGCTCCTGCACTGTGACATGTGGCTGCAGTATGCATCGGGTAATTAACCCGATGTATACTGTAGCAAGGAGAGCAAGGAGCCAGCGCTAAGCAGTGCGCGCGGCTCCCTGCTCTCTGCACTGTGACATGTAGCTGCAGCACACATCGGGTTAATTAACCCGATGTGTGCTGCAGGAGAGCAAGGAGCCAGCGCTAAGCGCGGCTCCCTGCTCTCTGAACTGTGACATGTAGCTGCAGCACACATCGGGTTAATTAACCCGATGTGTGCTGCAGGAGAGAAAGGAGCCAGCGCTAAGCGCGGCTCCCTGCTCTCTGAACATGTAGCACAGCGACCTTATGATCGCTGCTTCTGCTGTGTTTGACAGCTAAGCAGCGATCATAACAGCGACTTACAAGGTCGCTGTTACGTCACCGAAAATGGTGACGTAACAGCGACGTCGTTGTCGCTGTCGTTTAGTGTGAACCCAGCTTTAGGTTACTTTGATGCACATGAACTCACCTAATTTCATTGCCAGAGTGGCAAGACATATTAAACGCATCTGATGGATACTGCATGCTCGCAACATCAGGGTAGACTTCGGACAGCTTGGCAAGATGCCATGAATGGGGCCTGACAACTAAAATACTCCTAAAGAAAACAAACAATGATTGAAGAAGTTACTATACAATCTTTTATAGTACAAATACAAATTGCACAAAACCATGAAAAGGAAAACAAATTACAGAATGTTACATTATACAGTTTTCTGATCTAGCAACTTCATTAAATATTTGTAATCTGTCTCTGTTAGCAAGCATGAATTGAAGAGTTATATGGGACTTTTTTCTTTCTTCTGGTCCCAGACCTCTCTTGGCAGCCATTCTCACACTTTCTGTGATGTCCCACTGACTGGGCATTTCCTTCTCTTATGTTCTGCTCTGTTGATGAGGTGCCACAATCAAATTGATTGACAGTGGTTCAATGATGGCTTACTCAGCACAAGTGCCCTGAGGAAAAGGCCGGACTTAGGCCCGCGGACTAGAAGAGAGGCCGACATGACAGGGTTGGAAATGAAAGGGTTAAACGATACAGGGCTTGGGTTTTTGTTCTAAGTATAGGTGTATTTTCAAATAATGCAGGATTTAGGGGATTTGCTAGGGCAAGGGAAGGAGGGGATTAAATCAAAGATGGAGATCCTAAAGAGGTGATGCAGGGTATTAGGGGTATAAATAGGGTAAGATATTAGTGTAGGGCAGCCATTTTAGGCTGCCTACAATAGAACTTGCCACTTTACAAAACAAAAAAAAAACAAAAACAAAAATTGGCTATTTACCTGCCTGACATGGCATCCGTAGGAGAGCTGCTGAATCCCATGGCGGAGACTGGCTGCACAATTCTGTGCAGTCCGTGCTGCGGGGGTCAGATGATTGTCCCTCTCACCCATCCCCATGCGGCCGCGGAGGACAAGGCCTCCGGCGTGCCTCAGCCCTGATGTTACCCCCAAAGTCCGGTGCTGCATTAGTAACCCCTCACAGGACCCTCCAACCCAGGGCATGAGGAGGACCGCTGCCGCTCGCTGCCCTCGGGCCGGGAGGAATCCTTCTACGTGGCAACAGGAGGAGGTGTTGGCCTCTGCAAGAGACCACATGGCTGGATCCGGACCTGTCACTGCGCTCCTCGGAGACCGGCGATGCAATTGGATGCTGCGGAGGGTCGACCTTTGGATCGGGGGTCATGGTCTTTGACCCCTCTGCAAGAAGACCCGGGCGGACATCAGCTCCTGCTGCCCAGCCATCCCCTATGTAGACGAGCATGCTGCCGGTCAGGGAAGGCTCTGTACTCAGGTTCCACCTAGTGGCTATGGAGGAATCTGCCAGCCGACTGCAAGTAACCCCAGCAGGACACCAACTCCCAGCAGGACAACAACCATCACCAGGAGACCAGGCCAGGACGTCTGCTCCGGAGCAACAGGGATCAGGATCTGCTGCTGATGGGAACAGAGCACCCAGGCAGCTTGGTGAGTTTAACCTTTTTTATAACTGCAGATCTTTGCTACCTATCCAGGATCCTAGGGGGTTAGGGGGTTTTCCTGGGGGGATCAGCGTCGGCGGAGGCATTAGGGATTTAGTGACCACAGTGAGAGATTTAGCTGAATTGTTTAGCTGAATTGTTTGGGATAGGAAATGCATAGAGGGGGCCGTCAGTAGTTGATGCGTGGATCGGGGGTGCAGGGCTCTGCATCGAGGTTACGCCGCGATGTGTGACTAGTCAGAAGGTTGCGGAGAGTGGTGGGTCACTAGAGGGGGAGTCATTAGGTCCTCAGTGCCAGCTCAAGGTTTCTTGGCGACAGCTCAGGGCGACAGATCCTCTGTGACAGTTCAGGGTGACGGATTTTCAGCTATGGCTCAGAGCGACAGATTCTCGGCAGTTCAGAGTGACAGATTCTCAGCTACAGCTCAGGGTGGCAGATCCTCGACCGTAGCTCAGGGTGACGGCTTATAGAAAGATAAGGAAGATGACGCAATAAGACTTGATGATGCAGCAAATAGGGAAGTATATGTGTGCTTTGAGGGACCTCTAGGTGCTCATTTAAAGCAGGAAGTTAGAGAAAAGATCTGGAAAGGGGAATACGTAGATATATTTTCTCTGTTGCCGTTGGAGTGATTCAATCTGGACAGATTTAAGAGATGACGCAAAAAATTAAGATGAGGATAAAAAGAGTAGAGATGAGCCACCCCCCTAGAGTTCGAGTTCGGTTTGGTTCGTCGAACGGAGGTCTTGCTCGAGTTCGGTTCGGCGAACCACTCGAACCCCATTGAAAACAATGGCAGGCAAACACAAACACATACAAACACATAGAAAACACCTTCTAAGGTGCCCACAAGGTGACAAACAACTCACAAGATACCACAAACACATGAAAAAGTGACAAGGACATATACTCATGCGAAAACAAAAGAGCTGGATGAGTAAAAAGAGGAGGGGACACAGATATAGGCATGTCATGCCCTTCTAAAATCATGTAAAACACAGCAAGGGGACTCCAAGCAGAGTCTCCCTTTTTGCCAAAAATTGGGCCACACACACACACCACTTCAGTGGCATCACTTGTGCCCCAGTTGCAAACTTGACATGTTGATTTGCATCAAGCCCATTCAAAAATATGCCATCCTTAACTGTCCCCAGGATGACCCCGGGGTAGCAAAGTCCTTGCTGATCCATGACTTGTTCATCTTGGATCATTTTTAAAAACACAGCAAGAGGACTCCAAGCAGAGTCTCCCTTTTTTCCAAAAATTGGGCCACACACACCACTTCAGTGGCATCACTTGTGCCCCAGTTGCAAACTTGACATGTTGATTTGCATCAAGCCCATTCAAAAATACGCCAGCCTTAACTGTCCCCAGGATGACACTGGGGTAGCAAAGTCCTTGCTGAACCATGACGTGCTCATCTTGGATCATTTGTAAAAACACAGCAAGGGGACTCCAAGCAGAGTCTCCCTTTTTTCCAAAAATTGGGCCACACACACCACTTTAGTGGCATCACTTGGGCCCAGTTGCAAACTTGACATGTTGATTTGCATCAAGCACATTCAAAAATACGCCAGCCTTTACTCTATCCAGGATGACACCGGGGTAGCAAAGTCCTTGCTGATCCATGACTTGTTCATCTTGATGAACGTTATTCTGTCCACATTGTCACTGGACAGACGCGTGCGCTTATCTGTCAGCACACACCCAGCAGCACTAAAGACACGTTCAGAGACAACACTGTCTGTGGGACACAAGATCTCCAAGGTGTAAGTGGCAAGCTCAGGCCATTTTTCAAGATTGGAAGCCCGAAATGAGCAAGGCTCAAGTTGCACAGTCATAGCATCGATGTTCATTTGGAGATACTCCTGTATCATCCTCTCCAGCCGTTGACTATGTGTCAGACTTCTTGTCTCTTGTGGCCTTGCAAAGGATGTTCTAAAAAAAATTCTGAAACGATTCCATAAAATTGCTGTTACCACAGGATACGGTGTTGCTGGTACGGTTTGACTGATGATGACTCCACAGTCCCATGCTTGGCAAGTTACAACTGGGAGATTCACTCTGTGCACCACTGGTTTGGTGGAAAAGCCAAACTAAAATTGCATAACAGCTTCTGCTGATACTCCTGCATACGTGCGTTCCTTTCTATGGCTGGAATTATTTCACCAAATTTGGACTTGTACCAGGGATCTAAGAGTGTGGCAACCCAGTAGTCATCATTACTTCTAATTCGGACAATCCGAGGGTCATGTTGTAGGTAGTGCAGCAAGAAGGCGTTCATCTGTCTTGCACATCCATGCGGACCAAGTCATTGTTGTGTTTGTGGCGGCGAGGTGATAACCGTGCTTCCTTCCTCTGACATCTCCCCCCAACCTCGAACAACCAATATTTGACCAAGGTCTCCCTCATCTGCTGAGTCTTCCATGCCCATCGCCAGTTCGTCCTCCATTTCTTCCTGGGCTCCTGCACCTTCCGCAACAGTTTGGCTGCTACCATGCGCCCTTGTTAATCCCTCTCCCCCACCGTCCCATGCCTGCCGCCTTGGTGATGCTGAACGTCTGGACATTGTAGATCTTGGTATCCCTTCCACATATGAATCCCCCTGTACTTCCTCCCCTTCCTCTTGTCCCACCCCCTGACTCAGAATAGTGTTTATAGTGTACTCTAGCATGTAAATGACTGGAATTGTCATGCTGATAATGGCATTGTCAGCTCTAAACATATTCGTCGCCATGTCGAAACCATGCAGAAGGGTGCATAAGTCCTTGATCTGAGACCACTCTAACAGCGTGATCTGCCCCACATCTGCATCTCGTTGGCCCAGGCTATACGTCATAACATATTGCACCAGGGCTCGGCGGTGCTGCCACAGTCGCTGCAACATGTTAAGAGTCGAACTCCAGCATGTTGCCACATCGCATTTCAGGCGATGAACCGGCACGCCGAAAGACTTCTGGAGCGATGTAAGTCGGTCAGCTGCACCGGTTGAATGGCGGAAGTGAGCAGAGAGTGACCGTGCCCTGTGCAGAAGCCCATCTAGGCCGGGATAGTGGGTTAAAAATTGCTTTACAACAAGGTTCAACACGTGAGCCATACAAGGCACGTGTGTCACCTTGCCCCGGCGAAGGGCCGCACCCAGGTTTGAAGCATTGTCGCACACGGCCTTCCCTGGCTGCAGGTTGAGTGGAGACAACCGTTTACTAAACACGCTCTCCAGAGCTGACCACAACTCCTCAGCTGTGTGACTCTTATTTCCCAGGCATTTCAACGTAAAAACCGCCTCATGCCATTGAGCTCTGCTGCCAGCATAGTAAGGAGGTGTGCGGGATTCCTTGTGCACAGTTACAATGCGGGTGGCCTGACCAGACAGGCTTTGGGCGGAGGTTGAGGACCCAGATGAGGTTTAGAAGGCAGAAGCAGTAGAGGAACTTCGACATACAGAGGATTGACGCACAACTCCTTGGGACGGCAAGACTTGTACAGCAGACTTTTCTCCATCTCTCACCATAGTTACTCAGTGCCCAGTCAGCGACATGTAACACCCCTGTCCATGCTTACTCGTCCAAGTATCGGTGGTGAAATGCACTCTGTCACACACAGAGTTTCTCAAGGAAGCGGTGATGTTGTGTGCGACATGCTGGTGTAGCGCAGGCACACCTTTCTTGAAGTAGTGGCGACTGGGCATCTGGTAATAAGGAACAGTGACGGACATCAGGTCTCAAAAATCCTGTGTGTCCACCAGGCGGAAAGGCAGCATTTCTGTAGCCAACATCTTGCAGATGGTGAAAGTCAACCTCTGAGCTTTGTCATGGCTAGGAGGAAATGGTCTTTTAATTGTCCACATCTGAGGGACCGAGATCTGGCTGCTGTGTGGAGACGGCGTTGAGTATGGTGTCCCTGGAAAACTGCTGGTCTGTGAGGAAAGTGCAGGCGGAGACATGATGTTGCCTTCATCCAAAGTTGGTGCTCTCGATGTCTGAGAGAGCTCTACACCAGCACCCGTTTCCCCTTCCAAAACAACTGACGACGTGCCAATCAAACTGTTTGTTGCGATTAAACAGGTGGAAGGTCTGCGTCAAAAAACATGTGTGACAGCTGTCCCCACAGTCATAGAGGATGAAGAGCGCACCGATGCACTTAAAGGGGCAGACGGTGGTTGGCCCGCTCCGCTAGGCCGCATTGTAGCACAGTGAGCTTCCCACTGGGACTTATGCTTGTTATTCATGTGACGGTTCATGGACAAAGTAGTCAAACTACTGAGTTCTTGGCCTCTACTTACAGATTGGCGACAAATCTTACAGATCACATGAGTTGGGTGATCCTTTGTGATGTCAAAACAGGACCAGGCTAGGCAACTATTAGAGCCCATGCGACCTGGAGAGCCACCCCGACTTGTGCTCAGAGGCAGAGTTGTGGCTGAGGATGCAGTTGTTGACGTGCTTCCAATACTCCATCTTTGTCCAGGAAGGTGCAAGCTAACCTCGTCGTCAGTCGCATCCTCCTCCACTGCCTCTGCTGACCTCCTCGATTGCCTGACTGTGGGTTGACAGTAAGTGGGATCTACAACCTCATCATCAACCTGTGTGTTTGCACTCCCCTCGCCCTCAGTCCTAACCTCTTCCTGCCCTGACTGAATAGTTAAGTTGTCATTTCAATCAGGTATCTGAGTCTCATCGTCATCAGTATGTTCCTCATTGTCTACACCAAGAGGTGTTACAGTTTGGGAATAAGGGTCTACATTATGCTCAGAAACTTGGTCATCAGGGCCTGAATCTGACTCACAAAGATTCTGGGCATCACTGCAGATCATTTCCTGTTCTGTACTCACTGTAGCTTGGGAGCAGACCTCTGATTCCCAGGCTATAGTGTGACTGAACAGCTCTGCAGACTCACCCATCTCTGCTACAACATACTCTGCAGGGCGGGTGGAGACTTGAGAGCTGGTAGAAAGCAAGTGTGATTGGGGTGACAACTCAGAGGACTGTTGTTTTTTGGATGTTGAAGTTGAGGTGGAGGAGAAGCCACTTGTTGGAGCACTTGAGATCCATTCAAGCATGTTCTTTTTTTGTGCATCATCTGCCTTTGTTAGAGTTGTTCGGTTCCGTAAAAAAGGGAGGACATCAGATTGTTCACGGAAAGTAGTAGACATCTTACTTTTGCTGGCAGATTGCCTTTTTTCAGCAGATGTTACTGTAGCTTTACCACGTACCCCACGGACACAACCGTTTTTCCCTTTCCAACACGCCTGTTCCCCTTTCCACCAGCACCTGTCCTTTTGCCACTCATTTTGTTTGTGACCAGATTGGACATTTAATGTCGTAGCAAAAATGGAGAGGTGGTGTACAATGCAGAGGTGGTCTAGCTTTATTGACAGCTGAAGAACCAACACTGACTATCTCTGACAATTAAACTATGGCCCTAAAACTGGCAGTACTTTTGGCAATTAAAATTGCGTAGCACAAATGGACAGGTGCTGTACAATGCAGAGGTGATATAGCTAAATTGTCATCAGAAGAACCCTAACGTAGTATCCCAGACAATGAAAGTATGCCCCTAAAAATGGCAGCACTTTTGGCAATTAAAATTGCGTAGCAAAATGGACAGGTGCTGTACAATGCAGAGTTGGTATAGCTAAATTGTCAGCAGAGGAACCCTAACATAGTATCCCAGACAATGAAAGTATGCCACTAAAAATGGCAGCACTTTTGGCAATAAAAAAATTGCGAAGAACAAATGGACAGGTGCTGTACAATGCAGAGGTGGTATAGCTAAATTGTCAGCAGAAGAACCCTAACGTAGTATCCCAGACAATGAAAGTATGCTACTAAAAATGGCAGCACCTTTGGCAATTAAAAGTGCGTAGCAAAAATGGGCAGGTGTGTAGAAGGCACAGGTGCTGTAGCTAGCTGGACAGCAAAGGAACACTAACTTAGTATCCCAGACAATTTTAGTATGCCACTAAAAGTGTCAGCACTGTTTGCAATTAAAATTGCGTAGCAAAAATGGGCAGGTCAGTAGATTGCACATGTTCTGTAGCTAGCTGGTCAGCAAAGGAAGCCTCACTTTCTATCCCTGCCAATGAAACAATGCACCAAGGAATTGCCTGAGCTTATGTAGCCAGACGCTGTGGGGGGTGGCTCATCTCTAGATATAAACCCCTGCACAGCATTGGCACAGACCTGTCTAGCAACAATGGCTATGAACGGCTGTAATGCAACCCTGAAAAGGGCTGAAATTACAAGTAATCCCTAATCCCTAAAGCGCTGTGTAGATTGCACTGTATGTCTATAGCGCACACAGCAGCAGCGGGAGCGGTGAGTGTCACCCACCCACAGCATATTAGAGGTGGGGAGACAAAGGCGCAATAGGGTCTTACCCGGTATAACAGGGGTAATAAGAAGAAAATAGGTACACTCACCTGATGGGTTTGTGCCAGCCACAACTCCTTAAAGCGCATGTGAGTGTCCGCGTGGTTCAAGCAGCGGCCCCGTGAATACATGGTAAAAAATATATACAAAAGGAAAAACGGGTATATGCCGCGCTTAACCCCTTCACGACCGCGGGCAGTAAAATTACGTCCTATTTTAACGTGACTTAACGACCAGGGACGTAATTTTACTGCCTAAACTTCATTTGATTGCCGTGGCCATAGCAACGGCTTTCAAATGATGTCCCCTGCTGTTTCTTACAGCAGAGGACCTTTGCTTGACCCCAGGGGGGGCGGCATCGCCACCCCCTATCGACGATCGATGTGATTGGCTGTTCAAATCTGAACCGCCAACCACATCGATCGCACTAATTTCGGCAAAAATAATGCCCGAATTAGTGCGATCCTGTGAGATCCAGCTATGAGATGCCGCAGCTGCTGCAGCATATCATAGGTGGACCTCAAACATGCCGCCCCCAGCCCCTGCAGCACTGATTGGAGCGATCGTGCTATGACGCGCAATCGCTCCAATCCGTGTGCAGTGGGGCGGTCTGATCTGCCGGTGGCCGCCCTCCCCAGGCCTGTGCTGGCCTGCGAGCCCTCCCCCAACATGTCTGCAGCGTGCAGTGGCTGGTACTTGTAGTACCACGCCACCGCTGCTGCTACCCGCCGCCGTAGCTGGGGTCACCGCTGCTGCTGCAGCTGCACGTGAGTACTGTGCTCACTTTGCAGCCGTGCGCGCTCCCGTGGTGCCCCTGCGCGCTCCCGTGGTGCCCCTGCGCGCTGCCGTGATAGCCCCTGCCGTGCCCCCCCCCCGCGATCTGCTCCCCCCAACCCCCCCCCCCCATCCCGATCTGCTCCCCCCGCGATCTGACTGCCTCCCCCATTATCTCTATTCTGCTTCTGCAGCTCCCTCTCCGGTCTCCCCCTCTGCTCTCCCCCCTCCCCCTCTGCTCTCCCCCCCCCTCTGCTCTCAACCCCCCCTCTGCTCTCAGCCCCCCCCTCTCCCCCTCTGCTCTCCCCCGACGTCCTCTTACCTGTCTTCACCGGCCTGATCACATCTGCGTCCATCGCTGGGTCCTTCCTGGGCATTCTGCTGATCTGCCTGCTGCTCCTGTAAAGCTGTCCATCTCTCTGCCATCTGTTCCTCTGCAGCTCTTCTGGTCAGTGATCCTCCTGCTAGTCCTCTGGGTACTGTGAGTATAACTTTTTTTTTTTTTTTCCGTATCCCCTGTCCATTTTTACACCTCATCTGTCCGTGCGTCCCGCCAAGCGCTGATCAGGGATGCAGATAACGGATCGGCATCCCTGCTCAATTTTTGGCGTGACTTTTTTTCCGTATCCCCGACGCTTTTTGTATCGCATCCGTCCGTGCGTCCCGCCAAGCGCTGATCAGGGATGCACATAACGGATCGGCATCCATGGTCAGTTTTTGGCGTGACTTTTTTCCGTATTCACGACGCTTTTTGTATCGCATCCGTCCGTGCGTCCCGCCGAGCGCTGATCAGGGATGCAGATAACGGATCTCCATCCGTGGTCAGTTTTTGGCGTGACTTTTTTCCGTATTCACGACGCTTTTTGTATCACATCCGTCCGTGCGTCCCGCCGAGCGCTGATTAGGGATGCAGATAACGGATCGGCATCCCTGCTCAATTTTTGGCGTGACTTTTTTCCGTATTTGCGACGCTTTTTGTATCGCATCCGTCCGTGCATCCCGCCAAGCGCTGATCAGGGATGCACATAACGTATCTGCATCCATGGTCAATTTTTGGCGTGACTCTTTTTTTTACGTATCCCCGACGCTTTTTTTTATCGCATCCGACCGTGCGTCCTGCAGCGGCCGATCAGTGTACTGCGTCTGTGCGTTTGAAAATTCAAATGGCGTTCGTTCTCTTCTGAGCCCTGCCATGCGCTCAAACAATTACTTTCCACCACATGTGAGGTATCTGCGTACTCAGGAGAAAATGCACAATACGTTTTATGGTGCATTTTTTCCTGTTACCCTTGTGAAAAAAAAAGCTACCTAGTTGAAGCAACCATTTTGTGGTAAAAAAAAAAAAAATTCTTTTCACGGCTCAACGCTATAAACTTCTGTGAAGCCCCCAGGTGTTCAAAGTGCTCACTAAACATCTAGAAAAATTATTTGAGGGCTCTAGTTTCCAAAATGGTGTCACTTGTGGGGGATCTCCACTGTTTAGGCACCATAGGGGGTCTCCAAACGTGGCATGGCGTCCGCTAATGATTCCAACCAATTTTGCTGTCAAATGGCGCTCCTTCTCTTCTGAGCCCCGCCATGCGCCCAAACAATTACTTTCCACCACATATGAGGTATCTGCGTACTCAGGAGAAAATGCACAATACATTTTATGGTGCATTTTTTCCTAATAGCCTTGTGAAAAAAAAAGCTACCTAGTTGAAGCAACCGTTTTGTGGTAAAAAAAATTTTTTTTCTTTTCACGGCTCAACGCTATAAACTTCTGTGAAGCCCCCAGGGGTTCAAAGTGCTCACCAAACATCCAGAAAAATTATTTGAGGGCTCTAGTTTCCAAAATGGGGTGACTTGTGGGGGAGCTCCACTGTTTAGGTACCATAGGGGGTCTCCAAACGTGACATGGCGTCCGCTAATGATTCCAACCAATTTTGCTGTCAAATGGCGCTCCTTCTCTTCTGAGCCCCGCCATGCGCCCAAACAATTACTTTCCACCACATATGAGGTATCTGCGTACTCAGGAGAAAATGCACAATACATTTTATCGTGCATTTTTTCCTGATAGCCTTGTGAAAAAAAAAGCTACCTAGTTGAAGCAACCATTTTGTGGTAAAAAAAATTTTTTTTCTTTTCACGGCTCAACGCTATAAACTTCTGTGAAGCCCCCAGGGGTTCAAAGTGCTCACCAAACATCTAGAAAAATTATTTGAGGGCTCTAGTTTCCAAAATGGGGTGACTTGTGGGGGAGCTCCATTGTTTAGGCACCTCAGGGGGTCTTCATACCCCACATGGCGTCCGCTAATGAGTGCAGCTAATTTTGCACTCAAAAATTCAAATGGCGCTCCTTGCCTTCCGAGCACTGCCGTGTGTCCAAAGATTTGATTTCCACCACATATGAGGTATCTGCGTATTCAGGAGAAAATGCACAATACATTTTATGGTGCATTTTTTCCTGTTACCCTTGTGAAAAAAAAAGCTACCTAGTTGAAGCAACCGTTTTGTTGTAAAAAAATTTTTTTTTTCTTTTCACGGCTCAACGCTATAAACTTCTGTGAAGCCCCCAGGTGTTCAAAGTGCTCACCAAACATCTAGAACAATTATTTGAGGGCTCTAGTTTCCAAAATGGGGTCACTTGTAGGGGAGCTCCATTGTTTAGGCACCTCAGGGGGTCTTCAAACCCGACATGGCGTCCGCTAACAGGTGCAGCTAATTTTGCACTCAAAAATTCAAATGGCGCTCCTTGCCTTCCGAGCACTGCTGTGTGTCCAAACATTTGATTTCCACCACATATGAGGTATCTGCGTACTCAGGAGAAAATGCACAATACATTTTATGGTACATTTTTTCCTGTTACCCTTGTGAAAAAAAAGCTACCTAGTTGAAGCAACCGTTTTGTGGTAAAAAATTTTTTTTTTCTTTTCACGGCTCAACGCTATAAACTTCTGTGAAGCCCCCAGGGGTTCAAAGTGCTCACCAAACATCTAGAAAAATTATTTGAGGGCTCTAGTTTCCAAAATGGGGTCATTTGTGGGGGATCTCTATTGTTTAGGCACCTCAGGGGGTCTTCAAACCCGACATGGCGTCCGCTAATGAGTGCAGCTAATTTTGCGTTAAAAAATTCAAATGGCGCTCCTTCCCTTCCGAGCTCTGCCGTGCACCCAACCAATTGATTTTTACCACATATGGGGTATCAGCGTACTCAGGAGAACATGCACAATAAATTGTATTGTGTACTTTCTCTTTTCTCCCTTGTAAAAATGAAAATTTTATGGCTAAAGTAACATTTTTGTGTTAAAAAGTAAAATTTTCATTTTTTCCTTCCACATTGCTTTGGTTCCTGTGAAGCACCTAAAGGGTTAATAAACTTATTGGATGTGGTTTTGAGCAGTGTGAGGGGTGTAGTTTTTAGAATGGGGTCACTTTTGGGTATTTTCTGTCACCTAGGCCGTTCAAAGTCACCTCAAATGTGATGTGGTCCCTAAAAAAAATTATTTTGTAAATTTTGTTGGAAAAATGAGAATTTGCTGATGACCTTTGACCCCTTCTAACTTCCTAACGGAAAAAAAATTTGTTTCGAAAATTGCGCTGATGTAAAGTTGACAAGTGGGAAATGTTATTTAGTAACTATTTTGTGTGACATATCTCTCAGATTTATGGGCATAAATTTTCAAAGTTTGAAAATTGCGAAATTTTCAAAATTTTCGCCAAATTTCCTAAATTTTCACAAATAAACGCAAAAAATATCGGCCTAAATTTACCACTGACATGAAGTACAATATGTCACGAAAAAACAATCTCAGAATCGCCAGGATCCGTTGAAGCGTTCCAGAGTTATAACCTGTCAAAGTGACACTGGTCAGAATTGCAAAAAATGGCCTGGTCATTAGGGTGTTTTAGTGGCCGGGGGTGAAGGGGTTAAAAACCACTGAGGCAGAACTGATATAAAAATTTATTTTTTATTACAGCATTCCAACGCGTTTCAGAGACAAGGACCGTCTCCTTCTGAAGGGTAAAAGAAATCATACAAACATTCCCAAGCTGGTGTCTTATAAAGGATCCATACTGCCACGTTGACAGCTATGACGTCATCCGCCCTCAGGATTGCAGGGTGATGACTCATAAGCACGTGGAGAAGCAGACACATGAATGAAGGAGAGAATAAAATTTTCACATTATGCTCCATTAATAAATTATCACAAAAGAACAAACATTTATAATAAAAATTAAGAAAATTGTAAAATTTATGATTATTTAATTATTTGAAAACTTGAACAAAAATGTGTAGAACAGGGAAGTACGAACCTGTAGAGAATATGCTGGTGGGGAGAGGGGTTAAACGCCAAACCGTTACTCTAAGGACATCAGGCAATCTTGATTGACAATAGGACTGAAGCCTTAAGCAGAAAAGAGACGTTTTGGATACACAAACTGAATACCTTAAAACCCTTTGGCTTAAATGAAGTATCAGACCTTTTTTATTAGTCCCCACCCTTGTTAAATTATTTACTATCTCCTACTTCTGTTGAATATTATTTATTTAATATCCCATCTTTGTATATATCCATTATCTTATTCCAGATCCTCGTCTTACTCAAAATTAATGCAAGTTTTTCAAGAGTCAGTTCTTTCAGTTTAAAATATGGAGACTACAGTGTTTTCTTGATTAGCCCGTACATGACAAGATCATTGCAAGTCTTGCCATTTTTTAGCTATCTTCTTCCTCATGATATTAGGACCTAGTTGTTGTTTTTAGAGAAATTTGTATCTGCACTTGTTTGTATAGATATGTGGGTATATAATATATATGTATTTTTTATGTATGTATGTGTGTTTGCATTCCCAAATGTGCACTTTTATACATTTTTCATTTTATATGTGTACCAATTTTATCCAATCCCCACTTATCATCATCAGATTTCAAGTCTTTTAAAAAAAACAACCAGTGAGTTTCTATTTTAAAATTGTGAAAGTGTTTTAATCATTTCATTAATTCATATTTTATATTGAAACTTTTGTACTTCTATCTCATCTAATCACGCTATGTAGAAACATTTTTTTATTAAAACTATCCCCTCTTACCTATTATTATTAACACCCATCCAACCCATTTTTTCTTATACCTTCCTAGATTTCGTCTGCCCACCTCCCTCCCTCAGCGGGCGCCTCACATCTGTTCTCTCTCACTACTCTATATCACAGTAAGCGCTTTTTTCCCACGGTCTGACCCGTGGTTACCTCCGCTGAGCTAATTCTTCTCCATGCGCTTGCGCACTCTACTATTTTCCCACGGTTTGAACTCTATTCACCCTGACAATCCAGTACTCGCTCCATTCTCTCACGCATGCGCTCTTTTTCCTTTACAGGTTGAACTCTTTTTACCTTGACAGCTGATACCCGTCCCATTTCCTTATGCATACTCTCTTCTTCCTTTTAACCTAGGCTACGGGCACACTGATTCCTGACATTTAGGAACCATCTCACTGTATAATTTATATGAACTCCATGTTCATGTGCCATGCATGTTCACTATTCCTCCTAATTATTAACCGGCCAAAATTATTAGCACTGACCTGGAATCACATTCTTTATCATGAATTAAAATAATTAAAATAATTTCACTAGCCACAGTCCCTTTCACACAATTTTCCCTAACCATATACCAGTCCGTTGTCAATCAGGATTGCCTGATGTCCTTAGAGTAATGGTTTGGCGTTTAACCCCTCACCCCCACCGGCATATTCTCTACAAGTTTGTACTTCCCCATTTCCCTGTTCTACACATTTTTGTTCAAGTTTTCAACACTTTTATTTCCTTTCACACAAATAATGAAATAATCATAAATTTTACAATTTTCTTAATTTTTATTATAAATGTTTGTTCTTTTGTGATAATTTATTAATGGAGCATAATGTGAACATTTTATTCTCTCCTTCATTCATGTGTCTGCTTCTCCACGTGCTTATGAGTCATCACCCTACAATCCTGAGGGCGGATGACGTCATAGCTGTCAACGTGGCAGTATGGATCCTTTATAAGACACCAGCTTGGGAATGTTTGTATGATTTCTTTTTCCCTGAAGAAGGAGATGGTCCTTGTCTCTGAAACGCGTTGGAATGCTGTAATAAAAAAGAAATTGTTATATCAGTTCTGCCTCAGTGGTTTTTAAGCGCGGCATATACCCGTTTTTCCTTTTGTATATATTTTTTTACCCACCCGCAGCAGACAGATAATGGCGGTGATGGGGAAAATGGCCGTGTCTTATAAGGCAAGCACATGTGACATACACAGCCTATGACACATGCCCTTGCTTGTCTGGCAAAAATCCACTTTACTGTGTGTGTGTCTGTGATTTGCTGACAGCCAGGCCCGCCCCACTGTATGTGCAGTTAGGAAAAAAAAATAAATAAATGGCGATCGCCATTCTTTCAGCACTCAGCAGCAGCACTGATCTAAACCCCGTCCCCCCCCCGCACACTATACACTGAATTTTGATAATATCATGATACACAGTGACTCACACTTTTACAATGAAAAGCCAGCTAGTAACTAGCTATGCTTTTTGGTGATCAAACCGTTCTCGAACGTAACTCGAACTACCGAACTTTTAGCAAATCGTTCGAGTTCGTCGAACAACTCTAAAACCCCCCCAAAATCACTCAAACATGAAATTGGCGAACCGTTCGACTTGAACATCGCTCATCTCTAAAAAAGAGACATCTGCATCTGCACATTTTCAAATTGGTTGAAAGCTTTTGAAATCTTGGCCAGTATTATTGGGGAAAAGACGCCGGAATGTTGCTCAGCTTTGTTCTGTTATATGGAAGCTATTGGCAAGGCCTATTGGGTGTATGGAGGACAAGGATTGTTAAGGTATGATTAACAATTCCGACAGCGTAAGGCGGTGCAGTCTAGCATTCATTGGGATCATACAGATATTGCCTTATGGTTATTTGTGACAGCACCCAGTCGGCTAGATTCATCTAGTCAGCCCTTTAAGGAGGGGGACTGGGGGTTTTGGACAGGCGAGACACTCGGTCGCCATTCAAAGAGGACTATGTTTTTTGTTCAACGATGGCGGATGTAAGTTTGGCTCAAAGTGTAGATTTAATCTTGAATGTAGTAATTGTTGAGGTCAGCGTGGTGCATCAAAATGTTTTAGGACCGGAAAACAAAAAAGAGCAGACAATTCTGAAAAAAGGGGATACACCGGTGCGCTTACAAGAGATGGCGCCATTTCTAAATAGAAATCCAGACAAGGCGGCAGCTACCATGCTTTATTTGGGTTTTCTAGAAGGTTTTACCATTCCGTCTGTAAATGTTTCGGTTAAGTTACGTACAAAAAATGTAAAGTCAGCAATCCAATACCCCGAAGTTGTGCGAGGTAAGTTAGAAAAAGAGTTAACTTTGGGTCGGATAGCAAGGCCTTTTGATGCCCCACCTTTAAGTAACCTAAGAGTCTCTCCTTTAGGAGTAGTCCCTAAGAAAGAACCCAACAAGTTTCGTTTGATCCACCACCTGTTCTTCCCTAGGGGTGCTTCAGTAAATGATGGAATAGACCCTGAACTATGTTCGATGATGTATACTTCATTTTATGCAGCTATTACCTGGGTTCGGGGTTGTGGAAAAGGAGCCTTGCTGGCAAAAACTGATATAGAGGTGGCATTCAGGCTGCTGCCGGTCCACCCGAATAGCACGCATTTACTTGGTTGTTTTTTGGGACGGAAAGTTTCTAGTTGACCGGTGTCTCCCTATGGGCTGCTCACTGTCGTGCGCTTATTTCGAATTGTTTAGAACTTTTCTAGAATGGGTAGTGAGAGATGGTTCAGGGCTTAGTTCAATCATTCATTCTTTGGATGATTTCTTATGTATAGGTGCTCCTGGTTCAAATGATTGTTCCTTGTTATTGCATACTATGGAAAGTGCAGCACGTTCCTTTGGCGTGCCGCTGGTGGAAGAAAAAATAGTCGGCCCGGTGACAACCTTAAGTTTTTTAGGTATTGTCATTGACTCTCTGGCCCTGTAATGTAGGTTACCTGAGGACAAACTTGATGATTTGAGAGGAGAGGTGTTAAGATTTTGGTTGTTGCATAAGGTAACTTTGAGAGAATTACAATCATTACTCGGCAAGCTTAATTTCGCTTGCCGCATTATGCCAATGGGCATAATGGGCCAATGAGTTTTTTGTCAGCGCTTGGCATCTGTGACTGCAGGTGTGAAAGCACCCCATCATTATGTGAGGGTAAGAAAAGAAAAGAGTTAAGGGAATATTTGGAAGTATGGTCCCAATTTTTGGACACATATAACGGCAGATCGCTAATGATGGAGGGATCAGTGAGCACAGATCATTTGGGATTGTTTACAAATGCAACAGAAAGTGATGGCTTTGGCGCGTACTGCCAAGGAAGTTGATACTGTGGCAAATGGCCAGTAACCTGGAAGGACAAAGATCTGGTAAAGAATCTTGCACTTCTCGAACTGTGCCCCATAGTGGTATCATTGACTATGTGGGGTGACAGGTTCAGGAACAAAAAAGTAAAATTCTTCTGTAACAACATGGGACTTGTGTCGGCAATAAATTCATTGTCAACATCATCTCCCCCAGTGGGGAGATTGCTTCAGCAACTAGTTTTATTGAACCTATTGTTAAATGCGTGGGTGGTGGCGGAACACTTACTTGGTATAAAAAATGCAATAGCTGATGCCATCTCTCGTTCACAGTGGGAGCGCTTCCAAGATCTGGAACCCAGAGCGGAGGAATCGAGCTTGGAATGCCCACCGGAATTGTGGGATCTGCTATACGAGCGTCACAGGCCTTAATTCATTCATCTTTGGCAGTAGGGATATGGTCAGCTTACAATCGAGCTTAGCGTGCTTGGGAGAATTAGTGTACTTTTATGGATAATAGGTTAGGTGAGGAGGAGTTGTTGTTGTTATTTGTGGGCCATTGTCTGGGAAAATAGTTGGTCAGTTTCTAAAATTAACCATTGTGTTGTAGGGCTGTCCTTTGGTTTTAAAGCAAGAGGGTCACGGGCTTTCAAAAAGGCATTTTTAATGGCACAAGTATTAAAAGGTTGGCGCAGAGACGGAGTGGGGGCAGATAGTCGTTGCCCGGTTTCCTTTGACTTATTGCAGTTGTTAGGAAGGCAACTCAAGACAGTATGTAAGTCAAACTGGGAGATAAAACTTTTAGACTTAGGGAACTAGTTAGCCCCTCCAAGGTTGTCAAAAAAGGGGGCCTATTGAAGGAAGATGTGGATTTGTACAGGTATAGAGTCGAGATTTTAATTCGCAAGTCAAAAACGGATCAAACACGTAAGGGATCTAAGGTGGTGTTGGTTCAGGTCTCTGGTTCGCCGTTGTGCCCTGTTTGTTGCGTGCATGAATTTTCACCAGGGCATGCATAATTCAAATTACCGTTGCTGGTGCATGAGGATGGATCGTTTTTATCCTGCTTTCAGTTCTTGACAGTGTTCAAACGATGTTTAAATTCCGGAAAAGCTGACCTCTCACGGTATAGTGGTCATTCATTTAGGATAGGGGCAGCAACAGAAGCAGCCAGATGTGGGCTAGGAAATGACGTTGCGAAGCAGATAGGCCGATGGGAATCAGTTAGGTTTCACTCTTATGTGCATCCTATCCAGCTGTGAATAAGGTCTCAGATCAGGGAAAAAGCATTATTTTTATTAAGATTGCATTGTTTGCTTAATTTTTCCTTTTTCTTAAATCTGCAGGCAGGCCCAGGCGTTGGTGTAGATTATGGGTAACTCTTTCGTCTTCTGGGCGTCGCTGCGGACAGCGGTCCACCCAGCCAAGTGCCAGCTGGGTTTTTCAAGGGAGGAAGTCTTGCTGCGGTGAATAGGGAACAGGGGCATGTTGTGGTGTCGATTTCTTATGGAAGTTCACCGTTTCGTCAGGTTGGACCGGGCTCCAGAGGTGTTTGTGGTTCATTTAGGAGGGAACGACTTAGAAAGGAGGCCATTTAGGGAATTGATCAAAGGCATTAAATTCGATTTGTTAAAGTTATGGGTAATGTTTCCAAAGGTCATAACAATATGGTCAGATACAGTGGGGCCCGTTCAATGCCTAGTGTGACAAAGCTAGGATAAAAGTCAATAGGGCAGTAGGCAATTTCATGGCTAGGAATGGGGCAATTTCAGTGCTCCACTCAGTTTTGGAATCTGGGGAAGGTGAGTTTTGGAGACAGGATGGATTTCATTTGAACACAACAGGAACGGACGTGTGGTGTTTAGCAATCCAGGAAGGCATAGAAATTTCCCTGAGGATGTAGAGGGATACAAATGTTTGAGGTGTCATAACATTTTCATTGGTGGCGGGAAAGGGGGGGTCCTTGAAGTTGGGAATGTGGATTTATGGTGGATGGATGGGCAGGAGCTCACAAGGCTCTGGACTCCCCAGGTGGATTCAAAGGAATGGAAAATGGCTGAGGGCCATACAGGTGGTGAAGGTATGGCCCGTGGCGGTGCGGAAAAATTCTGATAGGTCGTTTTGCAATAAGTGCCTCTGAACAGGAGTTTAATCGACTGGGGGTAATATGACCTTGTAAGTCTAAGCTGGGCTTGGTCAGCAATAAAATAATTATTAGGGGCTTCGAGGACCATTCCCTTCTTATTAGTGGGATTGTTTTGTTTATATGTTGTATGTTAAATAAAAGGCTGCTGTGGCCAATTAATTTCATCCTCTGGTGTGGTCTCTTATTTTAGTTACAGTACCTAAATTAGGGGTCTGGCGGAGAGGATGAATGGGATGGGAGGAGGCAAGGACTTAATCAGGTTTGGAATGACTCGTCAATACCCATTGACAAGTAAGGTCGGACTGAGGTCCGCGGACTAGAGGGAGGCCGACATGAGAGGGTTGGATGGGAATGCAAGGGTTAAACGGTACAGGGCTTGGGTTTTGGTTTAAAGTATAGGTGTATTTTCAAATAATGCAGGGTTTAGGGGATTTGCTTGGGCTAGAGAAGGAGGGGATTAAATGAAAGGCAGAGATCCTAAAGAGTTGGAGCATGGGATTAGGGGTATAAATAGGGTAAGCCATTAGTGTAGGGCAGCCATTTTAGGCTGCCTACAATAGAACTCCCACCCACCTTCCCTTTTTTCAGTGTAATGCCAGTACATGGTAAGGAGGTCTAGCCGGCTACGTGTGGCCTTCAATTTTTTCATACAGTTATATGTCTTAGGTTACAATCACAATTGAGATTTTGAATGGGGTGTACTCTTAAACTATTTCTTTTTCTAATTCTTGTCACAACGGCAGGGGAAGGGGGGGTCCTCGAAGTTGGGAATGTGGTTTTACGGTGGATGGATGGGGGGAGCTCACAAATGCTCTGTACTACCCAGGTGGATTCAAAAGGAAAGGAAAATGGCTGAGGGCCATACAGCTGGTGACGGTATGGCCCATGGTGGTGCAGAAAAAAATCTGACAGGTCGTTTTGCAATAATTGCCTCTGAGCAGGAGTTTAATCGACTAGGGGTAATACGACGTTATAAGTCTAATCTGGGCTGGGACAGCAATAAAGGAATTGTTAGGGGCTTCGAGGACCATTCCCTTCTTGTTAGTGGTATCGTTTTGTTTATATGTTGAATGTTAAATAAAAGGCTGCTGTGGCCAATTAATTCCCTCCTCTGGTGTGGTCTCTTTCATTTTAGTTTTAGTACCTAAATTAGGGGTCCGGCGGAGAGGATGAATGGGACAGGGGAGGCAAGGACTTAATCGGGTTTGGAATTGTTGCGCCCTGGCCTAGCCAGGTCGTCACAGATAACACACTAACACACCCCACCCCCATCAGACAGGGACAACAGCCAAACACAAAACCCTTGTTGCCTGCCTCCAGGGTCTGATGTCCACACCAGGTGGGGCGGAGCTAAGCGGTTGGCTCCACCCACCGAGGAGTTCACAGGCCTGGAGGAGGGAAAAGTGACAGTTTAGTCCAGGAGGTGGAAGTGAGAGGAGTAAACACTTGGGTGTCTGGGTTTGTGGCCCAGGCACTGACAGCAAGGTTGGCAGACGGTGGTGGCCGTCTGCAGGAGTGGTGGATCGACGCGGAACCGTAGGACCGGGGATGGGTGACGGCCCGCCGGCACCGACTGGGGAGCGAAGTGAACCCAGCACACACAGGCAGGGCCATCGGACCCCGACCAGGCTTGGAGCCGCCGACAATAGTCAGATCCGAATGTGACTGGAACCCCAGGGGTTTCACAACAGCAAAAGTCCCGATTGAAGGCAACCGCCCACACCGTGAGATTATACAGCTTCTGCCTAAGTCTAGAGACCCAAGGGCCAGTGCCTGCGGGCAAACCGGCTCCTCCGGTACCCATACACCGGGGAGCGGACTACCGTTAGGAATCCATAGTACTCAGAAGAATAACATCAAGGTGCAGGGAAAGACAGCCACCATCACCTGTCCGGGGAGAGACACACTGCAGCCGGTTGTGGGACCCGTCCATCCAGCCGTTTGGTTTACCAAGGACTTTGTACCTTTCTTGCTGAGTGAGTACACCCATGCCATCCGGCACCGCGCCGCGCTGTCCCTGCAACCCTGCACCTCACCGACCCTGCCTCCCCATCACATCACCGGGCCCCGGGACCACCGACCCCTACCCACGGAGGGGGAAAACAACATCCCAGCTGCTCCCTACCATCGCTCCCGGGATCCCCGTCACCAGCAGCAGTGGTGCCTACCTTCACCACGACCCGTGGGTGGCGTCACGGACTAAATCCCCCAAACCAACCACCCCTTTCACTCACGGGCGAGGAGCGCCGCTCGAGTCCCCGGATCCGGCCCACCGCTCGAGCCACCGAGCAGCCATCGCAGCAGCGCCGGACCCGAGCGTTAGCGAGAGCGCAGCAGCGACGGCATCCTCCCCGCCTGCGACAACTTGGTGTCACGAACATGATTGAACCCATCTACTTAACAGTAGAAGTGCGCCTTGTGATCTCCGCCGGCGCAGTCCAGCCGAAAATTTTGAAGCGCCGCCATCTTGGCGCGAGAATCTCCCGAATGAGTGTCTTCTCCAAGCAGGGCAGGCGCGAAAGCGAAGCCCCGCCCCCAACAAACGGAAGTGCTGAAGTGTACCAAGGGGGCGCGAGAGTGTGTCTGCCTGATGTAGCCGAGGCTATAAAAGCGGGGACGCCAGGACTCTGCAAACATAACCGGTTCCTGGAAGCAGCTTGCAACATGTCCGCACCATCAGAGACCAATAATTCGTATAGACCTGGCTCACTATGAATGCGGGTGCTCTAGGGAAACAGTCAATACTCCAAAAATACAAAATTATCCCCGGCACTCCAAGAGAAAAAAGAAACAATGTCTGGGTATTTTTGATGTTTTTTATTGTGAATAGTCTTATCTCAAATAGATAAGACTATTCACAATAAAAAACATCAAAAATACCCAGACATTGTTTCTTTTTTCTCTTGGAGTGCCGGGGATAATTTTGTATTTTTGGAGTATTGACTGTTTCCCTAGAGCACCCGCATTCATAGTGAGCCAGGTCTATACGAATTATTGGACTTTATTTTTCCTGGGCTCCTATCATCCGTGTTTTTTCCTGACCTCAATGTCTTTCAATACTTTTTCATATGCTAATGAAGAGGTGACAAGTATCCTGTCAAGGGTCACCACACCACGCACTTTTTTATCAGTTCCCACTGAAGAGATTCGTACCCGCGACTATGAAAAGGAGCTAAAGAGATACACAGCTTTGGACTTACATTGCGCTACATTAGCTGAGTACCATAAAGTTCAGCGAATCCCGCGAGGCCTCAGAGTACCCCTTCGTCCTACCTTATTTTCGGATAACCCAGAATACTGTACAAAGTACGAAAGTATTTTAAACAAATGTTCGATGGACGTGATCATATTGACCATTGAGTTTCTCCAGAAAGAGATAAGCGAATTGGAACCCAAAATCAAATCCATCGAAGACCAATTCTCTAACACCTTACCAAGTGCCGAGTGGGACAGACTGAGACAGAAAACCAGAGAATCGATCGACACCTTCCAGAAAAATTTACAGGAGCGTAAAAGGACGAAATTCATCAGGGATCAAGAGGATTATCTTAAAGATCGTGTCTATAGGTGGCGCTCACAGGACACTAATCCCCCCTATCGCCCTAGCGTCCACAGATTCTCGGCCTCCTCTGGTTCTGATAGTGACTCTTACCCCACGTCATCCAATCGTTTTTTAGGGGCCAGATACACCCCAGGAGAAAAACGAGGAGGAGCCAGAGGAAGACCAGGTCATGTTCCTCGTATGCAGACCAGATCACAGGTATGACCACTGCAAATGACAATATTGTTGATAACTTGGTATTTAACATTTCGTCATATAACCTTTCACCCATTGAGTCACAGGTGTTGCAAAGGGGTCTCTCGTTTTGTCCCACTCCCAAGTTCAATCCCTTCAGGATGGACCAGGAGATGAGACGCTTTTTCAGGAACCTTCGTCTCAAGGCCCATTTTGCCTCCTCAGAGGGGGATACTACCCCTGAGGACGTAGGTTCGGGCTCTGGCACTTTTAGTCTCCGGGATCTTAAACTCAGTCTCACGAGTACCTTTCATCCCCCCAGGTCCTATCATCCCGTTGAGACTTACATTTCTCTGGTTTCCAATGATATGAATAAGATTTTACAGGACATAGATAGGGGCCTATACAAGATCAGACACAACTATACCCCTGAAGAAGATACAGCCATCAGGGAACTCCAGAATAACAAAAGTATAATTATTAAGCCAGCCGATAAAGGGGGATCCATTGTCATTCTGGACAAAACATATTATCTTTCTGAGATTTATAGACAACTACGTGACAATTCCACTTATTTGCCCGTCCCTCGAGACCCCACTCCTCAAATACGCGAACGGATCAGGGATACTGTTGACTACCACTTATCACAAGGCACGATTGACAAGAAATTGGCTGAGTATCTCATTAAATCTAACCCCGTAACACCCGTCTTTTATGTTCTACCCAAGATTCATAAAAATCTTCAGCAACCTCCCGGACGACCTATCGTAGCCTCCACTGAATCTATCCTTTCGCCATTGGCCATCTCCCTGGATAAGATTCTCACACCACTAATTCCTGTGATTCCGTCATACCTAAAGGACACGTCTGACTTTCTGTCTCATATCAGATCTTTCACCTCTCTTCCTCCCGATTGTCTTCTCGTGACCTTTGATGTAGACAGTCTCTACACAAGTATAGCACACAGCGATGGCATCCAAGCCGTCAACTGGTTCTTGGAACTTTATGGGTCACTGTCCCCTCTACAGCATTCTTTCTGTCTTGATCTCCTGCAATTGGTATTGGGCAATAATTTTTTCCTCTTCGAAGATCAGTTTTATATGCAGCAACGGGGCACAGCGATGGGTTCTAACGTAGCGCCTCCGTACGCAAATATCTACATGGCGCATTTCGAAGACACATTTGTGTACAGCCATTCGCTGTGGAAACAACATGCCATTGGATGGAGGAGATATATTGATGACATTTTTGTCATATGGCACGGTGATTCCTTATCCCTGGATACCTTTCACCAATATATCTCCTCCGCCCGTCCGGGTCTCACTTTTACAGTACACAGTGATCCCTTCCAGATTAACTTTCTGGACACCCTTGTCATTCTATCCCCTGAAGGGACTATCACGACTGATCTATACGTCAAACCCACCGACAAGAACAGCCTTCTGCTGTACTCCAGTTGCCACCCTCCACACATTAAAAAGTCATTGCCCATTTCACAGCATAAGAGAGTGGAAAGGATCGTTTCTGATCCTCAAACACAAGCAACAAGGTTTCGTGAGATGGGTGATAAATTCCTCTCACGAGGCTACCCTTCTTCCGTGGCATTCAATCGCTCTACCCGTGCCCGCAATGATGATGTCATTTCACCACGGATGCATTGTGTCCAGACATACCACCCTTTTTCGCCACTTTTTAAGGAGGTCATTACAAGACATTGGCCATTACTACAGAAGGCTTACCCCTCTATAAAAGAGTTCGGGATGTTCCCTATCTTTTGTCACAAACGAGCGAGGAACCTGAGGGATAGTCTGATCCGAGCCGACATAGGGTCATCAATCTCACCACGACAGACTTTCTTGGGACCACCCAAAACAGGTAACTTCCCATGCTTACACTGTCTCCAATGCAATAATTTGACCAAGGGTAACAAGTTCACACATCCCCATACTGGAAAAAACTTCACTATCAGAGGGTATCACACCTGTGAGTCTTCCTATGTGATATACCTGATCAAGTGTCCCTGCGGTCTCGGGTATGTTGGGGAGACTACCCAACATATCCGAGATCGCATCAGTAAACACAAATCAACGATCAGATGTAAGCAACTTTTACTACCCATCCCCCATCATTTTGACACTTTCCATCATACAGTAGCTCAATTGAGGTTTCAGGTCATTGAGCATGTTCCACTATTACGTAGGGGTGGCGATAGGGTCCGTAGATTAAAAGAAAGAGAAGCATATTGGATTTTCACGTTGGGTACCCTGGAACCCCGAGGACTGAACCGAGAATATGAGGTCCATCTCTGACATGCTCAGGTCCTAGTTGTGGTCTCCGTAGACTCCTTTTAGATAAACCTCTTTTCCCATTTTTATGACTGTGATTTTTATGTCTCTGATTAGTTATGTAATTTATCAATATCACTTTATGAGAGTGATTTTAGATACAGATCTATGGTAATTGTAAGGTACCTGTTGTTTTGTGAATTCCTTACATTCTTATGTTTTCCAGGTTTAAATTCTTTCCTGTCATATGCCTACTAATTTATTTTTCTCCCCCTTTTTTAGGCTCTCTTCACTACGTGATTTCCACACATCACCGGTTCACCCCTGTGCTTTTAGTGGTCACATGTGAGGCACTCACTCCCTCACATCACGGAGGTCTGTATGCCACTTCTCACTGTATTTCACGTGACTCACAACACCTAATAGTCCTCTATGTAAACCTAGTGCTGCAGTACCAACCTTCACCACTACCGTTCCTATGCGCAGCAAGTCAGCTCCACCTGGAGCCGATCTCCTCATCACCACCTGCATTTAAGACGGCTCAGTTACACAGACCAACTCAGTAGCCAGCCACCATTCCCCCTGGACACAAGCCTGTATCATCTCATACACCAGGTATCAGTAAGAGCTTTTACTTTCATTTTTGTGACCGTTAATCTATGTTCTTTAACAGGTTCTCTTTATTCTCCATAGGTCTTTGACCTTTTTCCAAGTTACCACTTTTGAGCATAGCCCTGGCATAGGACACTGTTACCATATAGGCTGTTTCCCTTTTGAGGTATTGTTATGCTATTTATCAGTTTTGTCCATGGTCTGGTGATTTATCAGTACACCATTGCATTAACCTCTGTCTATTTATGTCACTAGTCCGCAGCATAGGTGTAATACCGACACTGTCATGACAATTTCACCTACTCCACTACTCCTTTAAGAAGGTCTCCTATACGACCTTATTTCACGGCTGCTCATAGATTGTGAGTAATATTAGTCATGTTGATGGAGGTTACTCACCTCATTGGATGTTATACAGTGTGTGGATTTTTTCTCATGAGATCTTTCTATTTTTAGAACATTTGGCATTGTGGGCTATATGTCTTATACCTAATGTATTGGTGTCACAAGTTTCCAGAGACACATTACCTCCCGCACACCATTTCATGCTGTTTGACAGGTAGTGAATGGAGTATAACCAATTTTAGAGACACGTCTCTCTATCCACTGATGTGTTCATTCGAGAATTTCTCCATTAGGTTCTCTGCTCACTAACAAGATTGGCATGGCACCTATACAGTAGCCAATTATTGGACAGGTACCTTGTCTTAACTTCTCATATACACTTATCTTTACCTTCAGCCTGATCTCACCATCTTTTCCTTTCTCCTTCCCCCCCTCCCCCAACCCAACCCTTCCCCCTCCCCCTTCCCCCCCCCTTCCCTCCCCCCCCTCCTTCTTCTACTCCTCTTCTCCATTCATGCTTTACTCACTTACTTTATTTCGCTCTCTTTTTTCTACAACCAGTCACGACATACGACCTTCTACCTCGGTGGAATACCACTACATGATTACCCCATAGACTATTGACTGGCTGATCCCGATTGTCTATTATTCAGTCACAGGTATTCACATATTACTTATTCACCGATCACAGTCAAGAATCACTGCATAGGTTTCCTTTGTTAATGATTCTTTCTTTCACCTAGCGCTCATACGCACCTGATAAGTTCCTCTTCATATGAGTGGTGACTCGTATTGCTCCCTACCTCGAGTAGTATGCACATACTGATTTCTCTGCTTCATAGGTACGTCTACCTGTTAGTCTCTTCTGATACTTACATGATAAGTTTCCAGTTGGTAAACAATTACTTCGGATGTTGTTCTTTCTTCTTGGGTGTATACAGATGTTATTATCTTATATATATCTTTGACTCTGTACCTTACCATTGTAATGTATACTCCTTTTGTGTACAATGTATATAAATAACCGGAGCTGTGTCTCCTGGTAATTCTTCTCCTGTATTATGTATTAATTTCTGTTTTTTTATGTTCTCTTTCTATAGTCTGATTAATTCTCTTGATAAAGGTCAAGGTATGACCGAAACGTCGAGATAAGACTATTCACAATAAAAAACATCAAAAATACCCAGACATTGTTTCTTTTTTCTCTTGGAGTGCCGGGGATAATTTTGTATTTTCGCACCATCAGAG
This sequence comes from Anomaloglossus baeobatrachus, assembly GCF_048569485.1. Classification (NCBI taxonomy): domain Eukaryota; kingdom Metazoa; phylum Chordata; class Amphibia; order Anura; family Aromobatidae; genus Anomaloglossus; species Anomaloglossus baeobatrachus. The sequence goes on along the minus strand of NC_134361.1, from coordinate 154,557,979 downwards.
AGGCCTGAATCTCCGGATCCTGCCCCTGGGACGGCGGCTTGGCTGAACACCCAAGTGATGCTGTTGTGCTGCAGTAACCGGGTCCAAGTACGGGACCTGCTCGATTGCTGGACGGCTGAGATGGAGGAGCTGGCCGCGGTCGTGCGGGCGCATGAAATAGAGACCATGCTAGAGGAGCTGGTGAGAGACCCACACCCTTGTGTCCCTAGAGGACCGGCCGCTGCGGCTGAAGGATCCGGTCTACCTCTGGCCCCAGCAGGGCCCGAACCATCGCCTGTGCTGACCACTCATACAATCCCACCCAGATCACTGTCCCCGATGGAGGTGGCAGAGTCCGTGTTGCCCCGCCAGGGTCCGGAGGCCCGAGAGGAAGCCAGCCCATCAATCGCTGGAGCGGGTAACGTAGAAGAACCTTTAGCAGACCTCCATACCCCAGCCAATGATGGGTCACTAGCCACTGAGGAGCCACGAGTCTGGGCTCAGCTGGAAACCCCCGGAGGGACCCTGTGTGCTTTTACAACCTGCATGAGAGACTACTCATGGACATGGCCGAGAACTGGCAGGCCACCCACGAACTTGTGTGCTTGTAAATAAGTTGAGGGGTGATTTTCCGTCGGAGCCGCCTCTGGAGAGGCAGATTGGAGGAAGGGCCCGCAGCAGAGCAGGCTGGGGCCCGGCCACCACCTGGACCGGTGGCCATCCTCCGGGGGTCAGGGGTCCCCCAAGGACGTGGGGCCCCCTGAAGTGACAGATGGGTTCAAGTAACCGTACCCGTTCCCGCTCGGGCAGCCTGAACCTGGACTGGGGTCAAGGGGTGCTCCCCACTTCTTAGGGGCAGTATCAGGGCTAGGTTGCTTGGGTGGGAGAGCGGAAGACATCCGTCCGTCCGTCATTAAAAATGGTTTACATGTGCAACGTTTAAGTGTCCTCACGAAAACTGCTTGTATGTTTAAAAAGGTTTATATGTTATTTAAATTTTTTACAGTTTTGAAAAGAAAAATAAAACCGGTGATGGATGGGCAGCCCGTGGACGGTCTGCATTTCACCAAGGGGGAATGTGGCGCCCTGGCCTAGCCAGGTCGTCACAGATAACACACTAACACACCCCACCCCCATCAGACAGGGACAACAGCCAAACACAAAACCCTTGTTGCCTCCCTTCAGGGTCTGATGTCCACACCAGGTTGGGCAGAGCTAAGCGGTTGGCTCCACCCACCGAGGAGTTCACAGGCCTGGAGGAGGGAAAAGTGACGGAGTTGAGTTGTGGAGAGGGAAGAGTGAGGAGTAAACACTTGGGTGTCTGGGTTTGTGGCCCAGGCACTGACAGCAAGGTTGGCAGACGGTGGTGGCCGTCTGCAGGAGTGGTGGATCGACGCGGAACCGTAGGACCGGGGACGGGCGACGGCCCGCCGGTACCGACCGGGGAGCGAAGTGAAGCCAGCACACACAGGCAGGGCCATCGGACCCCGACCAGGCTTGGAGCCGCCGACAATAGTCAGATCCGAATGTGACTGGAACCCCAGGGGTTTCACAACAGCAAAAGTCCCGATTGAAGACACACTGCAGCCGGTTGTGGGACCCGTCCATCCAGCCGTTTGGTTTACCAAGGACTTTGTACCTTTCTTGCTGAGTGAGTATACCCGTGCCATCCGGCACCGCGCTGCGCTGTCCCTGCAACCCTGCACCTCACCGACCCTGCCTCCCCGTCACATCACCGGGCCCCGGGACCACCGACCCCTACCCACGGAGGGGGAAAACAACATCCCAGCTGCTCCCTATCATCGCTCCCAGGATCCCCGTCACCAGCAGCAGTGGTGCCTATCCTCACCACGACCCATGGGTGGCATCACGGACTAAATCCCCCAAACCAATCACCCCTTTCACTCACGGGCGAGGAGCGCCGCTCGAGTCCCCGGATCCGGCCCACCGCCTTGACCATCGAGCAGCCATCGCAGCAGCGCCGGACCCGAGCGTTAGCAAGAGCGCAGCAGCGACGGCATCCTCCTCGCCCGCGACAGAATGACTCGTCGATACCCGTTGTCATGCAAATCGCATACATCTGTGACACCCCTGGACTATCAGGTCGTCACAGGGTACTGCACGCTGTTTCCTTAGTGCAGTATTCAAATACCTCATGGTTCTGGGTCCCCATCTTGCGGTGCTGCCTCCAACAGCAAATCAAATGCTATGAACACCCTGCACCACACCCACCGGACACACCAGTGGGCGGCTTGAGCAGAATAGGGTCGCCCACCTAGGGATCAGGAAGGGTGGGTCAGGAGAGTGTCAGTGAAATAAAGAAAAGTGAAGTGAAGTGGAGTGAAGTGGAGGAAGCAGGGTGCCGTGGCTCCCGAAAGTAGCTGTCTAGGTTACAGGCGGTGTCTAGGCCTAGAGGAGTCGGACCCCCAGTCACAGGGGATTGAGACGAGGTAGCCAGGACCTGTCAAGAGGACGGTCAGCAGACTAGTCCTATCTCCGATCTGGGACCAAAGGCACGGCGGGGTACATGGACCCAAGGTCAAAGAGAAGCTTTAGGAAACCCGTCAATTGACCTGTGGAGAGCAGTACCTTTATGGACTGTTCCCACTAGCTCCAGAATCGGGACACTAGCGCAATGAGGGGGATAGGGCCTTCCACATATGCAGCCCACAAGATCCCAAGCGTGAGCCCTGAGAGCAGGCTCCCACACTTAGCCACAGTGGGGAGTGTGGCCCGGCAAGTTCCAAACTACAGGGCCACATCAGTAAAATCTCAACTTTGTGCCAGGAGGCAGGTCTCAGTACACCAAGTAGCACTGCAGGGGACGGGACCCGGACGAGCTCCCCGAGAGATATATAAAAGAAAATGGCACTTCCTTCATGTGGATTGAGAGGATATTGGGGTGCACTTCAGGTTTCAAGGCCATGTAAACAAGAAGTAGCAAGGCACAGGGAGTGCCTTGCTACTTCTTGTTTACTTGAGCTCCCCGAGAGAGGCAGCGGCACCTAGAGACTTGGTTTACCCGGTTGTCAGTGCCTGCTCACTGGCTGAGTGAGTACATGAGTGACCCCCTGCACTGTGTCCCCGCATCACCATCCAGAGTCCCGGGGCTTACCCCTACCCGTGGAGGGTAATAACACTTTGCTGCACCAATCCATCACTCCGGGTACTCCCAACAATGGCAGTGGTGGTACTCCCAATTGCCGCACACCACGGGTGGTGTCACAAACTACAGATCCCTTGTAAATATCCTCTTTTACTTTAGAGTGTGGCCTCTAAGCCCCCGGGACTGGAGACCCTCGAGCCACGAACTGACACCATCCCGGATTCGAGTGGTTCGATCCACTGCTGGGGCGGCACACCCTATAAAAACTTGGCATCACAAACAGGATTCAGACAGGACCCACTTACCTGGGTGACGTGCGCCTTGAAAATCTGAAAACTGCATGTCAAAAGTCCCGTTCCTGCCATTTCCCGCCATCTTTGGCGCCAAAACGCCGTCTTCTCGACCAAAAGTGCGCAAAGAGTCTGCCCAGAACCGGAAGTTCCCAGAGGGCCCCAGCGCAGCAGTGAGTGGCTGGCAATAACCAAGGGGGAACGTGAAGATGTTTGCACCGGACGATTGAGGCGTCGCAGCGCTACCCCCACCAGACCAGGGTAATGTGGGTGCAGCGGGTGCTGCTCAGGCCACAGGAGCGGCGGCACCCGAGGCCGAAGCGGTCGTACCGATCATATCGATCACCTTACCCTACATGCCTGGCGCTGCTTGGCTCCCACAGTATGATGGCCGACCTGATGCGTTACAGGAATTCAAGCGGAAGATCTGCACCGTTCTTGATATATATGCCCTGATGGGCCATCAGCGAGCGTCTGTTGTACTCGGCCAATTGACGGGCGCCGCGGAGTTCGAAGTGGAAACGTGGACTGATGAGGACCGGACCTCGGTCCCCGCCATTTTTAAATGGCTGGGAGCTGCGTTTGAGACCCGCACCGAAGCTGATCTGAGAATGAGGTTCTACAGCTGCAAACAGGGCCCCCAAGATAGCATCAGAGATTACGCCCTGAGACTGCAAGCAGCGTTACGGACTCTAAAACTGATCAATGACATTGGTGTAAAGGAAGGGAACAAGATACTTGTGGAGCAGTTCCTACAAGGCCTGGGATCAGTGGAAGATCGTAAGCAGCTCCGGCTGTGGTCCCTGGAGCATCCTACAATAGACTTTAGTATCCTGAAGGTTCGGGCGATCAAAGCCCTACAGCCCCCTCCTGACTCTCCCCTTCCACCCTGGCAAGCCGGCACTTCTCCTATAGAAGTGAAGCCCCCTGCCTTAGCATTGCCGGAACTAACACCTTTGGTAGTGGCCGTGGGCGGAATCAACGATCTGTCTTCACAGGTGCAACAGCTGAGCAGTGATGTCGCAAGGATCTTGGAGGCGATGTAGCTCAAGACAAAGGCCAAGCCAGCAGGAAAGATTCAGCTAGCCGACTGCCCAGAGGATGTCCCCTGGATGAGAGGAAGGACCTCGACATACAGAGGATGGAACAGCGACCGGTATGGACAGCTTGTTTGTTATAAGTGTAATAAGACTGGCCATCATGCTCGAGTCTGTCCTTTAAATGGGCAACCCCTGGGGCCAAGGGCCAATCCCCAGGAATAAACTCCCAAGGCCCAGCAGACTGGCGAGAGCGGTATTTCGGGGGACGGCCCATCGTTTCCATCACTCTGGATGGGATCCCAACCTCTTCACTTCTTGATATCGGCTCCCAGGTAATGACCCTTCCCTATATACTGTATAAGAGGTTTTGGTTAGATGATGAAATCACCCCACCAAATGACCGCATTACCATCTACGCCGTTAAAGGGTTACCAGTGACTCAAATTGGGTTCAAGGAGGTGACCATTAAGGTGGGCCGGGTAGTGTTACCGTGACAGGGACTCAGTCGTACAGAATGACCCTAGTGATCGTAACCCTAAGATTATTTTGGGAACAAATGTCATGGAGAACTGTATAGTAGAAGTGTTGTTTTTACTACAACAGGTATCTAAGACTGCGGGAGCAGGGCGACAGAGACTTCTGCAACGGGAAATCCGAGCCCTCCTGCAGCGGCAACAGGAAAATCTCTCCGGAGGTGAAATTGGTGGTGTACGGGTGCTGCCCCCGCGGAGGGAGATGATGTTATGGTGCAGGGCAGCTGTAGGCTCCTAGGGACAGGATTACCAGGCAGTGGTAGAGCCCCTGCCCTCAGAGCATTGGCCCACAGTGTTAACGGCCAGGGGGGTAGTCGATGTACGGAAGCGGAGGGTGTCCGTGCGAGTGTTTAATTACGGGGAAGAAGGCGTCACTTTGCCCAGGTATGCCCCAATTGCCAAGCTGTTCACAGTGAACACAGATTCCCTCCATGCAGTAAGTTCCCCAAACTCATCAGATCAGTCCCCTAGTGACAGTTTCAAGGGACAGTTAGAGAAGTGGTGACAAGAATTACATGTGGGCACCGACTCTACACCCTCATATCACAAACAAGGGGTACACAGGGTTGTGCAGGAGGAGGAGCAGGTCTTTAGCAAACATCCACTTGATTTGGGGCGGATAAAAGGGGTACAACACCACATACCCACAAGCGCTCATCCACCCATCAAAGAAAGGTATAGGCCCATACCACCTGCCCATTACCAGTGTGCAAAGAACATGTTCAGGAACATGAAGGAGGCTGGGGTCATCCGTGATAGTTGCAACCCCTGGGCAGCTCCCCTGGTATTAGTGAAAAAGAAGGACGGCACTATGAGGATGTGTGTGGATTACAGACAAATCAACGAGATCGATCACGCACAAGGTTGCCTATCCCTTACCCCGAATTGAGGAATCGTTAGCTGCCCTGAAATCTGCCACTTATTTCTCTACTCTTGATCTTACCAGCGGATACTGGCAAGTGGCAGTTGCTGAAGAGGACCGTGAGAAAACCGCTTTTGCTACCCCGATGGGATTATGTGAGTTCAATAGTATGCCGTTCGGGCTGTTTAATGCACCAGGAACATTCCAGAGACTCATGGAGTGCTGCTTGGGTCACTGCAACTTCGAGACTGTCCTGCTTTACCTAGATGATCTCATTGTATACTCTAAGACATATGAAGCGCATCTGTAACACCTAATGGAAGTATTCGAAGCCCTATCCAGGTATGGGATGAAGCTAAAACCATCTAAATGTCACCTACTGAAGCCTAAGGTCCAGGACCTGGGACATGTGGTCAGCGCCAAGGGGGTGGCACCGGATACTGAGAAGATCACGGCCATCCAGAACTGGCCCAGGCCCAACACTATCAGGGAAGTGCGGCAGTTCCTAGGCTTGAAGGGGTACTACCGTATGTTTGTCAAGGGTTACACCAAGATGGCGGCCCCCTTACAAGATCTTCTGGTGGGGCAACCCAAGCATGGCAAGCCCTCTGGCCCTCCGTTCGAGTGGGGTAAGGAACAAGAAGATTCCTTTGAACACATGAAGTCAGCTCTGATGGAGGATGAGATCCTTGCATATCCCGACTGTGGTCTCCTGTTTATACTGTGCACGGATGACAGCAACGTAGGATTTGAAGCGGTCCTGTCCCAGGTGCAGAAAGGCAAGGAGAAGGTGATCGCCTATGCCAGCAGGAAGCTGAGGCCTACAGAGAGAAACCCGGAGAACTATAGTTCTTTCCAGTTGGAGTTCTTGGCACTCGTGTGGGCCGTAACCGAGAGATTCAAGCACTACTTGGCCTCTACAAAATTTACCATGTACACAGATAATAATCCACTGACCCATCTGGACACGGCAAAGCTTGGAGCGCTGGAACAACGTTGGGTTGCGAGATTGGTGAATTATGATTTCACCATAAAATACAGGGCTGGCCGCAAAAACACCAATGCGGATGCATTATCCAGAATGCCCCATTTGTCTGATGATGGGAAGGATGAGGATGACTTGGAGGAAATTGAATTGCCCACCTTCCATCGACCCGCTAGCGTGGAATGGCCCCGGTCCCACAGCAATCAGCAGGAGGCAACCTTTAATCCGCTACCCCATCACAGTTGGCAAGAAGCCCAAGATGGTGACCTGGTGATCAAGCTCATCAAAGCACTGTTGGCCCGAGCTGGCTCCCGTCTTGAGCCAGGTGCTCCAGAAGAAGCCAAGAAGCTGTGGCAGGACATGAGTCGGCTATACCTCCACCAAGGCAAATTGTGTAGGAATCTGACCAACCCCAAGACACATGAAAGAATCTGCCAGATCGTGATACCTAAAGCGTATGTCCCCGTGGTCCTAGAAGTGTACCATGATGGAGCAGGGCACTTTGGATGGAAAAAGTTGGAGATGCTGTTAAGGAGTCGCTTCTACTGGATTGGGATGAGAGACTCCATAGAAGCCTGGTGCAGGAACTGTGGTCCTTATGCCTTGAGAAGGCAAGATGGCACCAGCCAAAGAGCCCCACTCCAACCTATAGTCACCAAACAGCCACTGGAGATTGTTGTTTTGGATCACGTCAAGCTAACCCCAAGCAGGAATGATTACACTTATGCACTCACGATGGTGGACCATTACTCCTGATTCCTGGTGGTTGTACCAGTGAAAGATCTGACTGACAGCACGGCGGCGAAGGCATTCCAGGAGCACTTCTGCAGGCCGCAAGGATATCCAGACCGGGTCCTCACCGATCAAGGCCCAGCATTTGAGGCTGAAATCTTCCAAGAATTCTGCAGTCTGTACAGGTGCAAGAAGATATGAATTACACCCTACCATGCGCAGACAAATGGGATGTGTGAGAAGATGAACCACCTGGTGATTAACCTGCTTAATACTCTGCCCCTCGAGGAGCGTAACCAGTGGCCGGAGAAGTTGCCGGACCTTGTTGACATCTACAACAACATTCCGTGGGATCCAACAAATGTGCACCCCCTAACCTGATGAGAGCCAGACCTGGGAGACTCCCGGTGGACTTAGAGATGGAGGTCGAACTGCCTGAAGTTTACTCGTCTGAAGCGGACTGGGACTCACGTCACAAGATCCAGTGTAAGCAGATTCAGAAGTATGTGGAAGAGAATTTGAATCAGAATAGAGAAAAGCAAGTAAAAAACTTCAACAAGCAGGTGAAAGCTACCCCTTTCTCACCAGGTGAGGTGGTACTGAAGAGGAAGAGAAAGTTGCAGAAATTGGACAACCAATGAGACAGGGAACCTTACGTGGTACAGCCATCCAACTTTGGCAACCAACAGACTTGCCACATCAGCAAGGATCAGGGAAGAACCATGTCACTGTCTCCCGGGACCACTTGAAGAAGTGCCCAGAGCCCTTAAGCGTTGCAGATGAACCCCAGCCTCAACCTCAGGAGGTTGAGAAGAAGAAGAGGATGATCTGTACCATTCTAGGTGACTTCCCAGAAGATTGGCCCATGCAAAATGGAGCAGTGATAGTCCCTGTGTCAACATTCCCACAACCTGTGGAAGAACCAGAACAGGAAAGGCTTACTGACACTGCACCCACTCCCGGGCCTAGAATAATACCTGTTCCCTTACCATGCACACGTAGGGTCCTACCAGCCACACCTGCCACAGAGGGCGAGGGACCTGTAGGAATCATTGCCACATGACAGGGGGAAGAGGAGGGCCCAGAATTAAGAAGGTCAACCCGGGTTAATTTTGCTCAACCCCCATTGAGATATCGAGAGTGATGGTAGCGGTACCAGGATATCTAAAAGTTAAAAATGTTAGAAATCTGTGTTTTCTTTTATTGTTTTTCAGTTTATTTTTCTTGAGCAATGATAATAGTGTTCATAGGCACAAATGATTATTACCGGGTTTAATCAACTGAATACCTCATCAGATTAAGAAAGGTTACATAATGTTTGCACCAGGTGCATGGACTTTGGTTCTTTTATATGTGTTTTAGTAGTAAAGATGGACCATGGCTGCAGGACTGATTTAGGCCAGCACAAATTTGTGCTATTAGATTAGACTAGTAAATAAGTTACATTTCCTGTGCCTGTTCCTGAGTCGTTATTTTTAAATCTGGGACCTTAACCCTGTCACAGAACCAATTAGGAACCAGTGGGGTTCAGGTTGTTTGGGTGGCGGGTTAATGGGATCCTGGAGGTTGGGACTGGACTGTCGCAGGAAGAGGCTGCAACGGAGCAGGTTAAGCCTCCGCTACTAGCATAACCGGTAGCGTTCCATCATTATTTAATTAAGGTGAACTCTAATGCAACGTTTAAGTGAAGTGTCTTCCTTGCGAGGGATGTAAATCTGTTAATAAATGTTATTCCTTTTTGTTTTTCCTAGTTGCCAAATAAACCTCTGATGTCCTGTAGCTCGAGGACGAGCTACGTTTAACCAAGGGGGAATGTGACGCCCCTAGACTATCAAGTCGTCACAGGGTACTGCACGCTCTGTTACCTTAGTACAGTATTCAAATCCCTCATGATTCTGGGTCCCCATCTTGCGGTGCTGCCTACAACAGCAAATCAAATGCAATGAACACCCTGCACCACACGCACCAGACACACCAGTGAGCGACTTGAGCGGAATAGGGTCGCCCACCTAGGGATCAGGAAGGGTGGGTCAGGAGAGTGTCAGTGAAATAAAGAAAAGTGAAGTGAAGTGGAGTGAAGTGGAGGAAGCAGGGAGCGGTGGCTCCCGAAAGTAGCTGTCTAGGTTGCAGGCGGTGTCTGGGCCTAGAGGAGTCGGACTCTCGGTCACAGGGGATTGAGACGAGGTGCCCAGGACCTGTCAAGAGGACGGTCAGCAGCCTAGTCCTATCTCTGGTCCGGGACCGAAGAGACGGCGGGGTACACGGACTCTAGGTCGGGGAGAAGCTTCAGGCAACCCGGCAATTGCCCTGCGGAGAGCGGCACCTTTATGGATTGTTCCCACTAGCTCCAGAATCGGTGCACGTTTGCAACGATTGGGATATGGCCTTTCATATACGCAGCCCACAATATCCCAAGCGTGAGCACTGAGAGCAGGCTCCCACACTTAGCCACAGTGGGGAGTGTGGCCTGGCAAGTTCCAAACTACTGGGCCACATCAGTAAAATCTCAACTTTGTGCCAGGAGGCAGGTCTCAGTACACCAAGCAGCACTGCAGGGGACGGGACCCGGACCAGCTCCCTGAGAAAGGCAGCGGCACCTAGAGACTTTGTTTACCCGGTTGTCAGTGTCTGCTCACTGGCTGAGTGAGTACATGAGTGACCCCCTGCACTGTGTCCCCGCATCACCATGCAGAGTCCCGGGGCCTACCCCTACCCGTGGAGGGTAATAATACTTTGCTGCCCCAATCCATCACCCCGGGTACTCCCAACAATGGCAACGGCAGTACTCCCAATTGTCACACACCACGGGTGGCGTCACAAACTACAACTCCCCTGTAAATATCCCCTTTTACTTTAGAGTGTGGCCCTTAAGCCCCCGGGTCCGGAGGCCCTCGAGCCACGAACTGACACCATCCCTGATCCGAGCAGTTCGATCCACTGCTGGGGCGGCAAACATGAGTTTGCGCATTAGCATTGCAAAGAACTCTGCAAGTGACTCTGATTTCCAGTGCTGGTACTGTGAATCAGTGTCGCTATCAGAATTCTTCCTACACAGCTCATGCAATACAAATCAAACTGAGTTTGCCTGTCACTTAGTGGTGTACTCACTTTTTTACCAGTGGTTTAGACATTAATGACTGTGTTGAGTTATTTACAGGGCACACAAAATTTACACTGTTACACAAGCTGTACACTTACTACTTTACATTGTATCAAAGTGTCATATCTTCAGTGTTTGTCTTAAAAAGATATTAGGCTCTTTGTGATATTATTTTGCTGTAAAAACAGGCTTTATTATTTGGCATTGTATTTGCAGGATTCATGCTTCTGTACCGCCCCGCGGCCTCGGCTGCGACCGCCGAGTCGCTCGGGTTCGTGTGTGTGTTCGGTGGCTCGAGCGCCTCCGGACCCGGGGGTCATGTCGCTCTGGAAGGGTGTAGCGGCTGTGCACGCAGGGGTTGTGGGGGTGCTGTTTTAGGTAATGTTTGTGACGCCACCCACGGGTTGTGGTGATGGTGGACACTTGGTGCCCCAGTTGTACACTTCACAGGTAGACTTGCATCAAGCACATCCAAAAACACGCCATCCTTAACCGTCCCCAGGATGACACCGGGGTAGGTAGCAAAGTCTTTGCAGATCACAGATCTGTTCATCTTGGATCATTTTTAGAAAAACAGCAAACAAGGGTTGCTCCAAGCGGAGTCTACCTTTTTTAAAAAAATTGGAACACACAGACACCCCTTCAGTGGCAGCACTTGTGACCCAGTTGTACACTTCACAGCTAGATTTGCATCAAGCACATTCAAAAATACGCCATACTTAACCGTCCCCAGGATGACAGCGGGGTAGGTAGCTAAGTCTTTCCTGATCCCAGCTCTGTTCATCTTGGATCATTTTTAAAAACAATGTAAGTGTGGCGCCCTGGACAAGCCAGGACGTCACAGGTACTACAACAACACACCCCACACCCCGGTTAGGCACATCAGTCACACACACAAATCCTTCTTGCCTCCCTCCAGGGGCTGATGTCCACACCAGGTGGGGTGGAGCCAGGCGGTTGGCTCCACCCACCGAGGAGTTCACAGTCCTGGAGGCAGGAAAGGACAGTAGTTGTAGTGAGGGAGAGTGAAGTGGTAGTGGAGGAGACTGGCCGTGTCCAGGTACATAGCCCAGGCACAGAAACAGCAAGGTTGGCAGACGGTGGTGACCGTCTGCAGGCGAGGCCGATTGACGCACAACTGTAAGGACCGGGGACAGGCGGTGGCCCGCCGGTACCGGACCGGGGAGCGAAGAGAAGCCAGCACCACTCGGCAGGGCCTACGGATCCCGACCAGGCTTGGAGTCGCCGTTAAACTGGTCAAATACGTCAGCGACGGGAACCTCCGGGGTTTCCCAGCAGCAAAGACCCGACTGAAGGCAAACGCTCAACCGTGAAGGGAAATACAGCTACCGCCACAGCTAGAGTTCCCAGGGCCAGAGCCTGCGGGCAAAAAGGGGCTCCTCTGGCAAATACACCACTGGGGAGTGGGCTACCGGTGGGAAGCCATCGGAGCCAACAACACAACACAGGTGCAGGGAGAGACAGTCACCGCCAACCTACCGGAAGTGACCATCGCAGCCGGCTGCGGGACCCGTCCATCCAGCCATTTGTTTTACCAGAGACTCCATCTACATCATTGGCTGAGTGAGTACCATCGTGCCGTCTGGCACCGCGCTGCCCTCCCGCAACCCTGCACCTCACCAAACCCCGCCATCCACCTTCCAGTCACCATTATCGGGCCCCGGGACCACCAAATCCCCCTACCCATGGAAGGGAGAGAAAAACATCTCGGCTGCTCTCTGTCATCGCTCCCGGGATCCCCGTCTAGAGCAGCAGTGGTGTCCCAACCTCACCACAACCGTGGGTGGCATCACGGACAACATCCCCAAACCACCCCTTTTCACTCACGGGCGAGGAGCGCCGCTCGAGTCCCCAGATCCGGCCCACCGCTTGAGCCACTGAGCAGCAGTAGCAGCAGCGCCGGACCAGAGCGTTGGCGAACGCCGCGCCCCGCCGCCCGCGACAACTTGGCATCACGAACAGGATCTTACCATTCTACAGCCTGGTAGAAGTGCGCCTTGTGTCCCGCCAGAGGTGTCCGGACGAAAAATTTCAGAATCCGCCATCTTGGGCGCGAAAAGTTCCCCGCTCAAGCGTCTTCCCGAGCAGTGGAGGCGCGAAAGCCGAAGCTCCGCCCCTGAAGAGGAGGTGCCGGAAAGAAACCAAGGGGGCAGGGATGGCGTCCGGCCGCATGTAAGCCGCGGCTATAAAAGCAGGGACGCCAGGACTCTGCGGCCATCTTTTGGTTCCTGGAATAGGCCACTGCAATGATGCACCGTCCGACCAGCAACACCGCAGCCCCCGCGCCCGGCACCACAGCGTGGGTGGAGGCCCGGACCGTCCAGCTAAGCAGCCATCTGCAGGTCCGTGTGCAGCTCCTCCTGGAGGAGTGTGAGGCCGACATGGCGGACGTGGTGGCGGCTATGCGGAGACGCAAGTTGGAGGAAGAAATGGAGAGGCGGGTAAGCGACCCACGCCCCTGTAGTCCGAAGGGATCGGCCATAGCGGCTGAGGGGCCCGGCCTGCGCCCGCTCACCCTGCTGCCTCCCCCGCTACCAGTATTAGTTGCTGCCACTACGCCCGCTCCCGCCCAACCGGTAGCGGTACCCTGCCCGTCCGCTCAAGCGGACTGACCTGCAGCCGAAGCCTATAACCATCTTGAACCGCTCCCCTGGAAGCTGCCGAAGACCGAGCCCGTCGGCGGAGATGTACCGAAGGCACATGCAGTAACCGTGCCTGATCCCGTACCGACTCCGGCAGCCCGTCCCGTGCAGGAGGAGGCAGAAGTCAAGCGGGAGAGGAACCCTGTGCCCATCCCCCACGCCTCGGCTGAGGTTGCGCCGGGTCGTTGCTGTGAGGCAGCACCCCAGGCCATGACACCGCGGGATCTTCCACAGAGGGCGCCAGTGGTAGGCAGCGTGGTGGAAGTCTCCCGGGGCCCGACCCGCGCGCAAGGGCAAGTAGTAGCCCCTTACTTGGACAGGGAACCGACACCGCTGGGCCGAGAAATTGCGGAGAGGGAGAGGCTGAGAGCTGAGATGATAGCCCGTACCATCAGGGAAAAAGAGAGCCTCCGCAGAGCCACTTTCCGGGTACGGGGCCCGATCCACGAGGGGCAAGTAAGGATATTTGATTAGAGTTGAGCGCGGTTCGTGGTTCGTGGTTCTCCAGTTCGCGGCTTGAGTGATTTTGGGGGTTGTTCTAGATCGAACTAGAACTCAAGCTTTTTTGCAAAAGCTCGATAGTTCTAGATACGTTCGAGAACGGTTCTAGCAGTAAAAAAAACTGCTGCTATGTATAATGGCCATTTTTTTTTTTTCCCCTTGTCTTCCTTCCCTAAGCGCGCGCGTGTAGTGGCATGGGCCAGCATGTCAGCCAATCCCAGACACACACACAGCTAAGTGGACTTTTAGTGGACTTTTAGCCAGAGAAGCAACGGCATGTGTGATAGGATGTCCATGTCACATGTCCCTTCATTATAAAAACGAGTATCTGCCCGTCCGGATGCCATTATCTCTTCTGCGTCCTTGGTGTCAGACATCACTGGCGCAGCTCCTATCGCCGATACAGCTGTATACGCTCCATACACAGCGCTGGACAGCATAGGGATAGCACTTTCTATCAGTCCTTTTAAGGGCTCATACTGGCAGGGTCAGAGCCATAGGTGACAGGTCCTGAAAACAGAGTTTAACAGCTACACAAGATGACAGCGTCTGTGTAGCTAAGGTCAGGGATTTCCTCGCTGCATTTCCCCATTAGGAGGGATAGAAAGGCAGGCTTCCTTTCCTCTACCCAGAGCCCCACAACCCTGCCACTGTACCCTCCTGCCCTTTGCACACTCCAACTCATTGTTACTAAGCCATTATACTAGCAAACACTGAGTGAACTTAGTGGCATCCTAAACATGGCTATTGGACTTCTGTATAGTCCCACTAGTGCACAGATATTTGCAGCACGTCTGGCTGCATTGCACACTCAAACTCATTATAACTAAGCCATTATACTAGCAAACACTGAGTGAACTTAGTGGCATCCTAAACGTGGCTATTGGACTTCTGTATAGTCCCAGTAGTGCACAGATATTTGCAGCACGTCTGCCTGCATTGCACACTCAAACTCATTGTTACTAAGCCATTATACTAGCAAACACTGAGTGAACTTAGTGGCATCCTAAACATGGCTATTGGACTTCTGTATAGTCCCACTAGTGCACAGATATTTGCAGCACGTCTGGCTGCATTGCACACTCAAACTCATTATAACTAAACCATTATACTAGCAAACACTGAGTGAACTTAGTGGCATCCTAAACGTGGCTATTGGACTTCTGTATAGTCCCAGTAGTGCACAGATATTTGCAGCACGTCTGCCTGCATTGCACACTCAAACTCATTGTTACTAAGCCATTATACTAGCAAACACTGAGTGCACTTAGTGGCATCATAAACGTGGCTATTTGACTTCTGTATAGTCCCACTAGTGCAAAGATATTTGCAGCACGTCTGCCTGCATTGCACACTCAAACTCATTGTTACTAAGCCATTATGCTAGCAAACACTGAGGAAACTTAGTGGCATCCTAAAAGTGGCTGTTGGACTTCTGTATATTCCCAGTAGTGCAAAGATATTTGCAGCACGTCTGCCTGCATTGCACACTCAAACTCATTGTTACTAAGCCATTATACTAGCAAACACTGAATGCACTTAGTGGCATCCTAAACGTGGCTATTGGACTTCTGTGGAGTCCCATTAGTGCAAAGATATTTGCAGCACCTCTGCCTGCATTGCACACTCAAACTCATTATAACTAAGCCATTATACTAGCAAACACTGAGTGAACTTACTGGCATCCTAAACGTGGCTATTGGACTTCTGTATAGTCCCAGTAGTGCAAAGATATTTGCAGCACGTCTGCCTGCATTGCACACTCAAACTCATTATAACTAAGCCATTATACTAGCAAACACTGAGTGAACTTAGTGGCATCCTAAACGTGGCTATTGGACTTCTGTATAGTCCCACTAGTGCAAAGATATTTGCAGCACGTCTGCCTGCATTGCACACTCAAACTCATTATAACTAAGCCATTATACTAGCAAACACTGAGTGAACTTAATGGCATCCTAAACGTGGCTATTGGACTTCTGTATAGTCCCACTAGTGCAAAGATATTTGCAGCACCTGTGCAGGACACCCTCATGCACATTTTGCTACGCTAATGTTATAGCAAACTCAGGGAATTCATTGCTGCATTTGATAATTCGGAGGGATAGAAAGTGAGGCTTCCTGTAGCTTTTCCTTCTGTTCATAGACAGCATCTCCAAGTCCACACCCGAAGAGCAATTTCTCCTCCACGTGTAAGTGTGGAGAGGCAGCTAGTGTGCATGCGTGTGCCGATTTACCCCAGCTGCAGCCTAACTACAGTGTTTCGCCTAGTGAGTATGCTCAGCCTGACTGTGCCATTCCTGACGCTAAGTCTTCATTTCGGGATACAGCGCATGCTCCCACACTTAGTGTGAAAAGCCTCTTTGCACAGGTACTTGCATTCCGTGCCGGGTCTAAGTCCTGTTTTGTGCCGAGACACCATGCTAAAGCTGATAGTCTTTTTTCAGAGACTCTATTTCATGCAACTGACCATGCTCAGGCACTTACTGCATCAGAAACTAGGTCCGGTAATGAACTCTTTGGCCCTGCCCCTGATGTGGGGGGGCCCATATAGACCACAGGGCATCAGGTGTCCTGACGATGTGGCCAGGCCACTCCCAAATGGCTTGCAGAGGCCCGCCCCTATGACTTGTCACCTCATTATTGATGGTCAGACGATGACTGGTGAGGTGTTTGTGTCATGGCAGCCATGAGGTCATTATTGAAGTTGCGGTTCCAAATAGGACGCTAGTTATGCCACTCATGATGTGTCACTCTGCTTTTGTCTCCAGGAGGTGCATTGTGGTCCACCCTGGTTTGGGGCGGACCCAGGTTATAAAACGGGCTGGAGCCAACAAGGAGGTGCGCAGTCTTCTATTATGCTTCGAAAGAGCACACCTCCATGTGTTGAACCCATTGCGGCTTTAGGCCAGAGGTAGGCAGGGATAGGGCGTCGATGCAGGCCGCCATCACAGTTGGTAACGCAGAACGGTTAAGACCAGCTCCTGTCCTACAAGTCCTGCTTGTGCAGCCCAGTGGCATTAACATGCCTGCTGCTGCTGATGCGCCTGCTGTCCACAGGTGTGGCCCCAATGCACACGGTCAGCGTACTCAATGGCCCCTGTGATGTTAACAGGGAGTTCCTGTGCTGGGTGGGCGTGTGGACCCTGTGACGCTAACAGGGCTCCCACTCTCAAGATCCGAGTGGCGTCTAACTCGGTTCAGGCAACTATTAGTTTCATAGCCACACAGCTCTGTATCCTCCACCTAACCTTCCAGTTGCCAACCTCTCCTTTTCCATCTGGGAGCACGGTGGACATTGACTGCTGATGGGGATATATACCTTTCTCTTTCTTTTCTTATTAATTTTCGTTATATACCGCTAACATAGTATATGTATATACCACCTTATCCAAATCTGCCAGTCCCACTGTAACAGATGGTGTTTCTTCATCAAATGTAACTTTTGCTTAACCACCATACCCACGGACAAAAACTTTTTTCCCCTTTCCAACACACCTGTTCCTTTTTCCACCAGCATTTGTCCTTTTTCAACTCATTTGGTATATGACCAAAAGTGCAACTCTGCAGGGACACCGTACTCAATGCCATCTCAGCCCAGCAGCCAGCCCTCGGTCCCTCAGATGTGGACAAGTAAAAGCCCATTTCCTCCTATCCATGACAAAGCATTGAGATTCACTCTGTGCAGCACTGATGTTTACTAGAAAAGCAGATCTAAGAATCCGTACCACCTTCCGCAGATACTCCTGTATACGTGCATCCCTTTCTATGGCTGGAATTATTTCGCCAAATTTTGTCTTGTACCGGGGATCTAACAGTGTGGCAACCCAGTAGTTAGCATTACTTCGAATTCGTACAATCCGAGGGTCATGTTGTAGGTAGTGCAGCAAGAAGGCGCTCATGTGTCTTGTGCATCCAGGAGGACAAAGTCCTTGGTTTGTTGGTGGCAGAGAGGTGAGAATCGTGCCTCCTTCCTCTGCCCTCTCCCCCCAAACTCGCACAAACGAAATGTGAGCAAGCTCTCACTCATCTGCTGAGTCTTCCATGCCCATCGCAAGTTCGTCCTCCATTTCTTCATGGGCTCCTGTACCTTCCTCAACAATTTTTGCTGATACTATGCGCCCTTGTTAATCCCTATCCCCCACCATGACTGCCGCCTAGGTGCCGCTCAACGTATGGACCTTGTAGATCTTATTATCCCTTCTGCATATGACTCCTCCTGTACTTCCTCCCCTTCCTCTTGGACCAACACCTGACTCCGAATAATGCTTACAGTGTGCTCCATCTTGTAGATGACCAGAATTGTCACGCTGAGAATGGCATCGCTAGTGCTAAACATCTTCGTCGACATTTGTAAACTGTGTAGAAGGGTGCATAGGTCCTTGATCTGACACCACTCCAGCAGCGTGATCTGCACCACCTCTGGATCAAGTTAGCCCAGGGTATACATCATACCGTATTTCAGCAGGGCTCTGCGGTGCTGCCACAGACGCTGCAACATGTGCAGATTCCAATTCCTGCATGTCGGAACATCGCATTTCCGGCGTTTAACCGCCAGACCCTAAGACTTCAGGGGCGATGAAAGTTGTTGAGCTGCTGGGTGCGAAGGATGAAAGTGAGCACATAGCAGCGTGCCCGCTGCACAAGGCCATGTAGGCCGGGATGGTATTTTAAAAATTGCTGGAGAATCAGATTCAACACGTGAGCCATACAAGGCACGTGTGTCACATTGCACTGACGAAGGGCCGCAGACAGGTTTGCATCATTGCCGCACACGGCTGTTAATTCACCAACGTAGTCCACTCAATCAATTTGTACTCCGGTCGCCAGGTGACAACGTGTTCCTTTCGTGCATAGTGCTGATGATGGGAAAGGAGTCGATGCCTGCGGCGCAGGTGGACGCAGGTTATGGTCACCCACTGGGTTGCGTTACCTTGACAGATACAGAACCACAGGCTGAATGTAGGTGGTGGGTATCTCACAGATGAAGTACCATCATTCAGCTACAACCAATGGGAAGATACCACACCCTTTTTTAGGCCCCCCCTGTCTGCAGACCACTGTAATACTGCAGGTAACGGGATACGCAAGGACTGCACGGAACCACGGGGGTTAATCAATGCAAATTTAATAATGTATTGCACAACACAGGTGGAGGAATAGTGCGGGAAAGGAGGGGGAAGAAAAGCGGGAATGTGCACAGCAGTAGATATAATGCAATATACATACAACCACTTTGAATAACTTGTCAAGGGTGGGAAGCCTCAGATTGTACTCCCAAAAGCAAAACACAGAAATCCTTATTAAACAAAAAAACGCAGAGTCCTTGTTATCTTACTCGTATAACACAGTGCAGTCTTTTCCTATCTGTCCCTAACTAAAAGTAGTGTGCACACTTAACTGCAGGTTTCAGCGTGGGGTACCTCGTCACCGTTGGGGCCCGTATTCTGCCGGCAGACACCTCTAAAGTTCAGTCTTTGTCCCGAGTCTGTAACTTGCACGAGCTGCCTGGCTCCTCGCTCCACATCCAGCCTCTTTGGATCTGTAATTTTGTAATTTGCACGTGCTGCCTGGCTCCTCGCTCCACATCCAGCCTCTTTGGATCTGTGTCTTGGGGGAGACACCACGCAACACTCTGAGGTACTTGGACCTCGGAAAAACAGGGCAGACTGAGGCCTTCTATCTTACAGCCCACTCCAGCACACTTCTCTCTGCAAAACACAGCCACATGTAGACTCCTCCTCCTCCTGTTCCAGACTCAATCTAGTCACTTGAGCAGCAGGTGGCAGCATAACACAAGGAAGTCCACCAAACAGTCTTTTAACCTATATATATATATATATATATATATATATATATATATATATATATATATATATACATATAAATGTTAACAGGTCTTACATTTCCCCCCTCTTTAACCTCGGCCGTCCCGGCCGATACACTCCTGAGGCACTCTGCAAAGGGGCACACGGTGGCAACTCCTGCCCTGCTTCACAACCTGTTGCTTGGGAGCCAATGTCGTAAAACAGGATTCAGTGACAGAACACACAAATTCATCTGCCAAGTACCGATCAGGGGGAATACCAGCATTAGCCCGCTCAGTCCGGCGTGGCACCACAGCTAACTCGCCAGACGTCGGCGCCGTATCAGGGAGTACAGTATTCTCGTCCCCATCTCTGGAGATTAGTGACTCCTGCTCTGCAGAGGTGGCACCTGTGTCTTGAACGGATGGGGGTGTGGATCTCTCCCAGTCTGTTGGGTTGGTCGGGGCCCGCCACCATTCTTCATCATCAGAGCCCTCTTCGAAGGTAACAGGAACAGGCACAGGCACCGTCTCCGGGGTACTTTGTCTGGTCCTGTCTTCTGAATAGCAGGGCCTCAGCATATTACGATGCAGGATGAGGGTGCCGCCTCTTTGCTCGCCTCTCACTTCGTATACTGATCCATGGGGCGAGATTCTTCTGATCACAATGTACGGCTCTGTTTTCCAGCGCTCGCTCAACTTGTGTCTCGGGTGTTTCTCTGCAACTAGTACTCTGTCTCCTGGTAAGAACGGGGTTTCACACACAGGTTTCCGCTGAGGGTGTGTCTTTTCTTGCAACCGCTTGGTGACAATTCGATGGATAGTCTCCAGCCGTCGACGGTGACAATCAACCCAGGAACCTACGCTCTGACCTTCACTGATCTCGGGGGGAGCTAGGTTCAGCTCTTCAATGCCTCTTCCGGCTCTTCCAAACAGTAGCACGTATGGGGTGTACCCAGTGGTGGAGTGGACATGATTATTGTACGCCCACACGAGTTCTGCGAGATAGCCGGGCCAGTGATTCTTACGATCATCCTCCAACGTGCGTAGCATTTGTAGGAGGGTCCGGTTAAATCTCTCGCAGGCTCCATTGCCCTGCGGATGATAAGGCGTAGTCCTTGACTTCTGCATTCCGTAAATCCTTTGCAGCTCTCTCATGACACTGCCCTGAAAGCAAGCTCCTTGGTCAGAATGTATTCTTTTGGGGCAGCCGTACACCCGGATAAAGTCATCACTGATGGCTCGAGCAGCTGATTCAGCCGTCTGATCTCTGGTGGGCGTCACCACCGCAAATTTGGAGAAGTGATCTGTCATCACAAGGCAGAACTGATAGCCCCGGTGGGAGTGGCCAATCTTGAGATAATCGATCATGAGTACTTCCAACGGCTCTTTGGTTACAATAGTCTGTACTGGTGCTTGCTGTGGAGGAGCCTTACTTAACTCGCAGGAACGGCACAGTTTACAGGCCTTCTCTACTGCCCGAAGCATCTGAGGACAGTATACTATTCTTTGCAACCACTGGTAAGTCTTGTCCGGTCCGAAATGGGCTCCCTTCTCATGCGCCTCTCGGGCCAATGGTACTGCCATCTTCTGGGGTATCACTACTTGCCACCGTACTTCCAACTCTGTAGCTAGGTGCACCTTCCGATACAGCATCCCTTCTTGCACCGACAGCTTATCCCACTGGCTGAGAATCTGGAGGGCCACGTGCGACAGCATGGCCCGTATTTCCTTTCTAGGCTTGCGCTGCTGGATCACCCACTCTTTCACTTGAAGCAGTTCTGGGTCAGATGACTGGATTTTCACCCATTCCTCTCTGGTTTGGCCAAGCAGGCGTGATGTCGTGCCCGACGTAATTTCCAGCATACGAGCCTCTACCACTTGAGCGGTGAATTTACTAAAGTCCGGAATTTCGTCTTCCTCCAACTGTTCATCTCTCTCCCCCACTGGGGCTTCGGTGGTAACACGAGAAAGGGCATCCGCATTCTGATTTTCATGCTTAGAGCGGTACTGCACATGATAATTGTATCTGGACAGTCGTGCCAGCCACCTCTGTTCCATTGCTCCCAGTTTGGCGGTGGAGATGTGAGCCAGGGGGTTATTATCCGTATAGACTTCAATTTGAGCTCCCGTGAGATATTCCGAGAACCTTTCGGTTATTGCCCATACTAGTGCCAGTAATTCCAACCGAAAGGAACTGTAATTCTCGGGGTTGCGCTCGGCTTCTCGCAACGTCCGACTTCCATATGCAATCACCCGTTCAGTACCATTCTGTACCTGGGCCAGTACTGCACCCAGGCCGTAGAGGCTCGCGTCTGTATACAACCGAAAGGGGAGGTTATAGTCTGCATAGGCAAGCACAGGGGCGCTAACCAAGGCCTCTTTCAATCGGTGTAAGGCTTCTGCTTGTCTTGGTCCCCAGCAAATTTTCTGTGCTTTTGGTCCTTTCGCAGTGCCTCGGAGCAATTCGTGCAAAGGTTCTGCCTCCTTCGCGAAATCTTTGATAAAGCGACGGTAATATCCGGCTAGCCCCAGGAAAGCTCGAACCTCCCGCACTGTGCTGGGTGTGGGCCATTCTAGCACTGCTCTCACTTTCCCATCGGAGGGCTGTACGCCGGCTTCCGACACCTTGTGTCCGAGATATTCAATCTCTTCCTGAAAGATCCGACATTTTTTTGGTTTTAGTTTAACCCCCTGGGCCCGTAACCACTGAAACACTTGGCCCAGGTTTTCTAGATGTTTCTCAAAGGTTGCAGAATACACTACTATGTCGTCCAGGTAAATCAATGTGGCCTCGAAGTTCATGTCTCCAAGGCAACTTTCCATGAGGCGCTGAAAAGTTCCTGGGGCATTATTTAGTCCAAACGGCATGCGATTGAACTCGAAGAGTCCCATGGGTACAATAAATGCGGTCTTGGCCTTGTCTTTCTCTGCCACAGGGACCTGCCAATATCCGCTGGCCAGATCGAGGGAGGAGAAGTAACGTGCCTTTCCCAACGCCGACAGGGACTCCTCTATCCGGGGCAGAGGGTAGGAATCACGAACCGTGCATCCATTAAGCTTGCGGTAGTCAACACAGAAGTGGGTAGACCCATCCTTTTTCTTGACCAGCACGATTGGGGCAGCCCATGGACTCTGACTTTCTCTTACCACCCCGCTCTTCAGCATCTGCGCCAAAAGCTCTTTTACCTCTTGGTAGTACTTTGGGGGTATTTGCCTGTACCTTTCCCTGATCGGTGGGGCATCTCCTGTGGGTATTTCGTGCTGAATCTTGTCAGTACAGCCGAAATCTTCTGCGTGACGGGAGAACGTGGCTTGATTCTCCCAAATAAAGTCCTCTATGGCTTGGGCTTGCTCCGAATCGAAGGGGCTCAGGTCCACTCCCATCTGCCCTAAGATGACGCGACTGTTCCATTGATCAGTGGGTTTCTCTTTTCTTTCCATAGAAA
The DNA here is from genome assembly GCF_048569485.1 of Anomaloglossus baeobatrachus. Lineage (NCBI taxonomy): Eukaryota > Metazoa > Chordata > Amphibia > Anura > Aromobatidae > Anomaloglossus > Anomaloglossus baeobatrachus. The sequence goes on along the minus strand of NC_134361.1, from coordinate 154,534,933 downwards.
GAGCCCAAGTCCAGGCTTCCCCTGCCATGGGCTGCAATTCAATCGATTCTGCAGCCGCCACCTCTTCGGGCGCCAGGTAGACATGGGCCAGAACAACTCCCGAGGTCAAGGTGTAGGCCTGTTCACCGGTGTTCACGCAACGGAAAGGGACCCTTCCATTTCTTACTGTTGCTAAAGTGCGAGCCACCAACGGTTCGTCTCCGTTCTCTTCACCACGGTAAGGCTCCACCAACACCTCCATCCCCTCGAGTGTACGGTGGGCCCCGACTGGCAAGGTGAGGACTGTCTCACGATTTGGAGGTAGAGTAATTGTTGTCTGTCTTGGGACTCGAACCCTCCCCACCGGGTAGCGGCTCCCACCATTCTTCCACAGTCCTCGGGCACGGATAAGGTGTTGGAAGACCTTTTGGGCAGGCCTGTTAGCAACTGTCGTCTTCCAGTAATCACAGCCCCCCTTGTTGAAGAGCAGCTGGTCTAATTCTTTCAGGACGTTCATGCCCACGATAGCTGGCACCTCTCTGTCGTACCGGCCCTCCGTTAACACAATCCCTTTTTTGCCTAAGTTCTGGCCACAGGCACGTATGTTCATCCACACGACCCCTACAACCGGAATGGGAAGATTGTTTGCAGCCCTCAGTTTGATATGTGCCCCTTTGTCAATGGATACAGTTTGTCCAAAATGTTGGTAGAAGAACTGTTCTGGCATGGTGGTCACTTGGGACCCAGTATCCATCAGGCATTTTACTTCTTTCCCTTCAAATTCGGCCGTGATCGTCGGCGTGCAGGCTGCTATATCTTCAGGGCGTTGGTTTTCTCTAAGCTCAGTTGGTCTCCCCGCCATGTGCCCATCCATGGAGGGAGGCACTAGTTTAACGGCGGTCTTTCTTGAGAAGTCTTCCTCTCCGGACAGTGTCGGAATAAATGGTTCCGATTTCCACAGTTCCAACACCGGTAGTCTTCAGCGGGTCTCGGTCGTCTCTGCTCGATCTGTCCCCTCTCTTCTTGATAGGTATGCGTGCGGTTATTTGGCCGCGGTGCTGTCGTTCTTACTTCTGACGCCGGGGCTTGCATATTCTTCAGCAACTCTTGTAGAGCAGTAACAGTCTCTTGTAACTGATCCACTTTAGCCTCAAGTTGGCTCGGTTCTCGGTTTTTCTCACCCGAGACTACCTTATGCATACAAACTTCACCCAAGGCGTTCTGCGGGTCGCAATTTTCAGTTTGTGTGCGGGAGACTGCTTCTTCCAATATTTCCTGGAAAGTTAGTTTTTTTTCTACCCTGAGCCGTTCACGGAGGAGGGCACCTTTGATCTTGGGGTTATGTAATCCGCGGAGGAATTGATCTCGCAGGGTACGGTCAGCATAACCGGGGGTTTGTGCTAGCTCTGGCTCTGCTGTAAGCATCTGTCTCATTATTCTCTGGAGTGCATTTGCATACTGTGGCAGACCTTCTTCTTCACCCTGCAGCCTGTAGAACAGTTGCGCCTGTAAATCTCCTGCTTCTGGTTTCCCGCTATACACTCTCTCAAGAATCTTCACCACCTGCTCTAACGTCTTTCGTTCACTCTCAGGGCGCAATAAAATAGTCTCTTGAGCATGGCCTTCAAGGGCTATCAACAATATCTCCCCTTGATTTTCTGCAGTCACTCCTGCTACTCTCAACATGCCCCTCACTCTCTGCGCCCAGTCATGGAGAGGTACATTGCTGCCAGTAAATTTTGGTATATGGTCAGCATAGCCCCCAGGGACAGCTGCCTTGCTGGTATTCCCCCATCAGGTTGTATTAGAACACCTCCATCAGCGACACCCCCTGTCCGTCCATTGTTCCGTACCAGCCTGCGTATCCTGCCGACTACGCCAAATGTAATACTGCAGGTAACGGGATACGCAAGGACTGCATGGAACCACGGGGGTTAATCAATGCAAATTTAATAATGTATTGCACAACACAGGTGGAGGAATAGTGCGGGAAAGGAGGGGGAAGAAAAGCGGGAATGTGCACAGCAGTAGATATAATGCAATATACATACAACCACTTTGAATAACTTGTCAAGGGTGGGAAGCCTCAGATTGTACTCCCAAAAGCAAAACACAGAAATCCTTATTAAACAAAAAAACGCAGAGTCCTTGTTATCTTACTCGTATAACACAGTGCAGTCTTTTCCTATCTGTCCCTAACTAAAAGTAGTGTGCACACTTAACTGCAGGTTTCAGCGTGGGGTACCTCGTCACCGTTGGGGCCCGTATTCTGCCGGCAGACACCTCTAAAGTTCAGTCTTTGTCCCGAGTCTGTAACTTGCACGAGCTGCCTGGCTCCTCGCTCCACATCCAGCCTCTTTGGATCTGTAATTTTGTAATTTGCACGTGCTGCCTGGCTCCTCGCTCCACATCCAGCCTCTTTGGATCTGTGTCTTGGGGGAGACACCACGCAACACTCTGAGGTACTTGGACCTCGGAAAAACAGGGCAGACTGAGGCCTTCTATCTTACAGCCCACTCCAGCACACTTCTCTCTGCAAAACACAGCCACATGTAGACTCCTCCTCCTCCTGTTCCAGACTCAATCTAGTCACTTGAGCAGCAGGTGGCAGCATAACACAAGGAAGTCCACCAAACAGTCTTTTAACCTATATATATATATATATATATATATATATACATATAAATGTTAACAGGTCTTACACCACTGCCAGACAAAGCTATGAACCTCTTGTTACTGTTACCCCCAGTTCAGTTTTATGAGTTTGTGTGCTTGTTACCTGACTACTTTTCCTGCTTGCTGTTTATGTACCTTGTTGGCCAATCCGCATTTCCCCTCTGCTTGTTTTCTGATTAAGTCCTGGCCATCCCATTCTGTTCCTCTTCCTCAATTAATGTTTTTGACCTTGCATGACTACTATTCTCTGGAACTGCAGCCTTCCACAGGTATTGATCAACTTGGGCCCTGTGTAATTCCAAATCACTGTATAGGGGTTAAAGGGTTTCAGGGTTATGGGTGTCCAGCTTGGTGAGTGGCTTGCCTCTAGCCTATCCTTTACAGCCCATCTGAGTGTGTCGATCCAGGCAGGCGTTACACCGTGCCCTGTGCAGAAGGCCATGTAGGCCGGGATAGTGTTTTAAAAATTGCTGGATAACCATGTTCAACACGTGAGCCATACAAGGCACGTGAGCCACATTGCCCTGAAGAAGGGTCGCAGACTGGTTTGCATCATTGTCGCACCCGACCTTCCCTGGCTTTTGGTTGAGTGGAGACAACCATTGATGAAACTCGGTCTCACTCTCCAGAGCTAACCGTCCACAATTCCTCAGCGGTGTCTCACATTTCCCCTACACTTCAAAGTAAACATTTGACCGCCTGATGGCCTGGAGCTCTGCTGCCAGCATAGTAAGGAGGTGTGTGGGATTCCTTGGGCGCAGTTACAAGGAAGGGTGGACTGATCACACAGGGTTTGGGCCGAGGTGGAGGACCCACACGAGGTTGAGGAGGCAGAAGCAGTGGAGGAACTTGTACATACAGAGGAAGGATTGACACAAGTCATGGGGACGGCAAGACTTGTACAGCAAACTCTTCTCCATCTCTCACCATAGTTACCCAGTGCCCAGTCAGCAACATGTAACTCCCCTGTCCATGCATACTGGTCCAAGTATCTGTGGTGAAATGAACCCTGTCACACACAGAGTTTCTCAAGGAATCGGTGAGGTTGTGTGCGACCTACTGTGGTAGCGCGGGCACGCCTTTCTTGGAGAAGGAGTGACGACTGGCCATCGGCTCTTGGGGCACTGCAAAGGGCATAAGGTCTCGAAAATCCTCAGTCTCAAAAGGGTATAAAGGCAGCCTTTCTGTTGCCAACAAGTTGCATATGATGTCTCCCTCGTTGCCACTAATTGGGCCACACACACCCCACTTGACTGGCATCAGTTGACCCCCCTTTTGAAAAAGAAAAAGATGCTTTGCATGAAGCACTCTCAAAAATACGCGTGCCTTTTCCGTTCCCTGGCTGACCCAGGGGAAGAAAAGTCCTCTGAGAGCCATGACTTGTTCATCTTGGTTCTTTTAGAAACACAGCGAGGGGACTCCAACCACAGTCTCCCTCGTTGCCACTAATTGGGCCACACACACCCCACTTGACTGGCATCACTTGACCCCCCTTTTGAAAAAGAAAAAGATGCTTTGCATGAAGCACTCTCAAAAATACGCGTGCCTTTCCCATCCCCTGGCTGACCCAGGGGAAGAAAAGTCCTCTGAGAGCCATGACTTGTTCATCTTGGTTCTTTTAGAAACACAGCGAGGGGACTCCAACCACAGTCTCCCTCGTTGCCACTAATTGGGCCACACACACCCCACTTGACTGGCATCACTTGACCCCCCTTTTGAAAAAGAAAAAGATGCTTTGCATGAAGCACTCTCAAAAATACGCATGCCTTTCCTGTCCCCTGGCTGACCCAGGGGAAGAAAAGTCCTCTGAGAGCCATGACTTGTTCATCTTGGTTCTTTTAGAAACACAGCGAGGGGACTCCAACCACAGTCTCCCTCGTTGCCACTAATTGGGCCACACACACCCCACTTGACTGGCATCACTTGACCCCCCTTTTGAAAAAGAAAAAGATGCTTTGCATGAAGCGCTCTCAAAAATACGCGTGCCTTTTCCGTCCCCTGGCTGACCCAGGGGAAGAAAGGTCCTCTGAGAGCTATGTCCACATTGTCAGTATACAGACATGTGTGCTTATCTGACAGCAGACCCCCAGCAGCACGGAAGACAGGTTCCGAGAGAACGCTGGCTGCAGGACACGACAAGATCCCCAAGGCGTATGTGGCAAGCTCAGGCAATTTATCCAGATTGGAAGCCTAAAATGAGCAGGGCTCAAGTTGCACAGTAATGGCATCGATGTTTCCTTGCATATACTCATATATCTGTGTGTCCTCCTCTTTTTCCTTGTCAAGCTCTTTTGTTTTCGCATGAGTATATGTCCTTGTCACTTTCCCATGTGTTTGTGTTGTGTTGTGAGTTGTTTGTCACCTTTTGGACACCTTTGAGGGTGTTTTCTAGGTGTTTTTATGTGTTTGTGAATGCCTGCCATTGTTTCCTATGCAGTTCGAGTTCGGTTCATCGAACGTTCGATGAACCGAACTCGAACGGGAGCTCCTTTCGGCGAACCGACCTCGAACCGAACCGCGACCGGTTCGCTCATCTCTAGATTTGATGTCCGTCGGGGATACGGGTTTATCTTTGAGCCGGGCCTGGAGGCCAAAGTTTTCGTGGCCCGCCGGGACGTCAATGCCCACTTACCGGAGGACCATCCGGACCGTAATCTGCTCCCAGGGGACCTGGTACAATATACGCGGCACTGTGGAGAGAGGGGCTGGTTTGCCCTGGACGTCAAACTGAGGGGCAGTCAGGAGGCCCAAGCACCGGAACAGCCCCTTCCTCCGGCCGCTGTGGTGGACCAGCAGTGATGTCAGCGGTCCCTCCGCCGCAAGTTGTCCCCGTTGGGACCACCAGTACTGTTAAGTAACCGACTAATAGGAAAAATAATCAGCCGAACTGTTATCTGATTTTCAACCGTGATTGAACTGGCCATTGCAAGGGTTACTCCAAGCGGAGTCTCCCTTTTTTCCAAAAATTGGTCCCCACACACACCCACCCCTTCAGTGGAAGCACTTGTGACCCAGTTGTACACTTCACAGGTAGATTTGCATCAAGCACATTCAAAAATACGCCATACTTAACCGTCCCCAGGATGACACCGGGGTAGGTAGCTAAGTCTTTCCTGATCCCAGCTCTGTTCATCTTGGATCATTTTTAAAAACAATGTAAGCAAGGGTTACTCCAAGCGGAGTCTCCTTTTTTTTCAAAAATTGGGCCCCACACACACCCACCCCTTCAGTGGCAGCACTTGTGCCCCAGTTGTACACTTCACAGGTAGATTTGCATCAAGCACACTAAAAAATACGCCATACTTAACCGTCCCCAGGATGACACCGGGGTAGGTAGCTAAGTCTTTCCTGATCCCAGCTCTGTTCATCTTGGATCATTTTTAAAAACAAAGTAAGCAAGGGCTACTCCAAGCGGAGACTGCCTTTTTTCCAAAAATTGGGCCCCACACACACCCACCCCTTCAGTAGCAGCACTTGTGCCCCAGTTGTACACTTCACAGGTAGATTTACATCAAGCACATTCCAAATCCACAAGCATTTACTCTCCCCAGGATGACACAGGGGTAGTAAATTCCTTGTGGATCCATGACTTGTTCATTTTGATGAACGTTAGTCTGTCCACATTGTCACTGGACAGAAGCGTGCGCTTATATGTCAGCACACACCCAGCAGCACTGAAGACACTTTCAGAGACATTGCTGTCAGCTGGACACGACAAAATCTCCAAGGCGTAAGTGGAGCGCTCTGGCCATTTTTCAAGATTTGAAGCCCAAAATGAGCAAGGCTCCATTTGCAAAGTCATGGCATCGATGTTCATTTGGAGATACTCCTGTATCATCCTCTCCAGCCGTTGACTATGTGTCAGACTTGTTGTTTCTGGTGGCCTTGCAAAGGATGGTCTAAAAAAAATATGAAAAGATTCAATAAAATTGCTGTTAACAGCACCAGATACGGTGCTACTGGTACGGGTAGACTGTTGGAGATGACGAGACCGTCCCATGTTTGTCAAGTTACAACTGGGAGATTCACTCCCTGCACCACGGTTGTTTGGTGGAAAAGCCAAGCTAAGATCGAGTAACAGCTTCTGCTAATACTCCTGCATTTGTGCGTCCCTTTCTATGGCTGGAATTATGTCACAAAATTTGGACTTGTACCGGGGATCTAATACTGTGGCAAGCCAGTAGTCATCATCACTTCTAATTTTGACAATACGAGGGTCATGTTGGAGGTTGTGCAGCAAGAAGGCGCTCATGTGTCTTGCGCAGCCATGCGGATCAAGTCCACGCTGTGTTTGTGCATAGAGGTGCTAACCGTTCTTTATTCCTCTGACATCTCCCCCCAACCTCTTTCAACAGAAATTTGACCAAGGTCTCCCTCATCCGCTGAGTCTTCCATGTCTATGGACAGTTCGTCCTCCATTTCTTCATGTTCTCCTGCACCTTCCTCAACATTTCGCCTGCTACTATGCCCCCTTGATGATCCCTGTCCCCCATGGTCCCATGCCTGCCGCGTTGGTTTTGATGAACGTCTGGACCTTGGTGATGTTGTTGTGTCTTGCGCATATGAATCCTCCTGTAGTTCCTCTCCTTCCTGTTGTCCCACCCCCTGACTCCGAATAGTGTTTAGCGTGTGCTCCAGCATGTAAATGACTGGAATTGTAATACTGATAATGGCATTGTCCGCGCCAAACATATTCGTCGCCATGTCGAAACTGTGCAGAAGGGTGCATAAGTCCTTGATCTGAGACAACTCCATCAGGGTGATCTGCCCCACCTCTGCATCTTGTTGGCCCAGGCTATACGTCATAACGTATTGCACCAGGGCTCGACGGTGCTGCCACCGTCGCTGTAACATATGGAGAGTCGAATTCCAGTGTGTCGGCACATCGCATTTCAGGCGATGAACCGGCAGGCCGAAAGACTTCTGGAGCGATGCAAGTCGCTCAGCAGCGGTGGTTGAACGGCGGAAGTGAGCACAGAGTTTTCATGCCCTGTTCAGAAGGCCATCTAGGCCAGGATAGTGTGTTAAAAATTGCTGGACAACAAGGTTCAACACGTGAGCCATACAAGGCACGTGTGTCACCTTGCCCAGGCGAAGGGCCGAACCCAGGTTTGCAACATTGTCGCACAAGGCCTTACCAGGCTGCAGGTTGAAAGGAGACAACCATTTATTAAACTCAGTCTCCAGAGCTGCCCATAACTCAGCCGCTCTGTGACTCTTACTTCCAAGACATTTCCAGCTAAAGACCGCCTAATGCCGTTGCGCTCTGCTGCCAGCATAGTAATGAGGGGTGCGTGATTCCTTCTGCGCAGTGAGAACGCTGGTGGCCTGACCAGGCAGGCTTGGGGCGGAGGTGGAGGACCCAGAGGAGGTGGAGGAGGCAGAAGCAGTGGCGTAACTTGGACAGACAGAGGATTGACACACAAGTCGTGAGGACGGCAAGACTTGTGCAGCAGACCCTACACCATCTATCACCATAGTTACCCAGTGCCCAGTCAGCGACATGTAACGTCCCTGTCCATGCTTACTGGTCCAAGTATCGGTGGTGAAATACACCCGTTCACACACAGAGTTTCTCAAGGAAGCGGTGATGTTGTGTGTGACATGCTGGTGTAGCGCGGGCACACCTTTCTTAGAGAAGTAGTGGCGACTGGGCATCTGGTACTGGGGCACAGCGACAGACATAAGGTCTCTAAAATCCTGTGTGTCCACCAGGCGGAAAGGCAGCATTTCGGTAGCCAAGAGCTTACAGAGGGATAAAGTCAACCTCTTAGCTTTGTCATGGGTCGCAGGATATGGCCTTTTATTTGTCCACATCTGAGGGACAGAGATGTGGCTGCTGTGTGTAGACGGTGGTGAGTAGGGTGTCCCTGGAAAAATGCAGGTTTGTGAGGAACATGCAGGCGTAGACATGATGTTGCCTTCATCCAACGTTGGTGTTATCGATGTCTGAGAGAGCTGTACACACGCACTTGTTTCCCCTTCCAAACCAACTGACGAGCTACCAGGCAAACTGCCTGTTGTGGTTACAGTGGTGGAAGTTGTGCGTGGAAAACCAGGTGTGACAGCTGTCCCTACAGTCCTAGAAGATGAAGAGCGCGCGGATGCACTGGAAGGGGCAGGCGGTGGATGGTTCGCTCCGCCAGGCCGCATTGCAGCACAGTGAGCTTCCCACTGGGACATGATATTTATTCATGTGACGATTCATGGAAGAAGTTGTCAAACTGCTGAGGTTTTGCCCTCTAGTAACAGAATCACGACAAATTTTACAGATCACATAATTTGGGCGATCTTTTGCTATGTCAAAAAAGGACCAGGTTAGGCAAGGCTTAGAGGGCATGCGACCTGCTGATCCACCCCGACTTGTGCTCAGAGGCACAGTGGTGGCTGAGCATGCAGTTGTGGACGTGCTACCAGTACTCCGACTCTGTCCAGGAAGGTGCAAGGTAACTTCGTCGTCAGTTGCATCCTCCTCCACCGCCTCTGTTGACCTCCTCGAGTGACTGACTGTGGGTTGACAGTAGGTGGGATCTAGAACTTTCTCATCAATTGTTGTGTTTGCACTCCCCTCACCTTCAGACCGAGCCTCTTCTTGCCTTGACTGAATATTTAAGTTGTCATCCCAATCTGGTATCTGTGTCTCACCGTCATCAGTATGTTACTCATTGTCTATTAAAACAGGTGTTTCAGTTTGTGAATAAGGGTCAACATTATGCTCAGAAACTTGTTCATCACAGCCTGAATCTGAGTCACAAACGTTCTGGGCATCACTGCAGACCATTTCCTGGTCTGTACTCACTGTAGCTTAGGAGCAGACCTCTAATTCCCAGGCTATAGTGTGACTGAACAGCTCTGCAGACTCAGCCATCTCAGTTCCACCATACTGAGCAGGGCGGATGGAGACTTCAGAGCTGGGAGAAAGCAAGTGTGATTGGGATGACAACTCAGAGGACTGGTGTTTTTTGGATGCGGTACTTGAGGTGACGGAGAGGGCACTTGTTGGACCACTTGAGATCCATTCAAGCATTTTCTTTTTTTGGCCATCATCTACCTTTGTTCCAGTAGTTCGTGTCCGTAAAAAAGGGAGCACATCGGATTGTCCACGGTAATAGTAGACATCTTACTTTTGCTGGAAGATGGTCTATCTTCAGCAGATGTTAATGGAGCTTTGACACCTTCCCCATGGACAAACCCTTTTTTTCCTTTTACAACAAGCCTCTTCCCCTTTCCACCAGCATCTGTCATTTTGCCACTAATTTTGATTGCGACAAGATTGTGCACTTAAAATGTGGTAGTAAAAATTGAGAGGTGGTGTAGATTGCAGCAGTGGTCTATCTTTATTAACAGCAGAATAAACAACAATAACTATCCCTGAAAATGCAACTACGGCCATTAAACTGGCAGCATAGTTTGCTAGTATAATGGCTTAGTAACAATGAGCTTGAGTGTGCAATGCAGAGGTGCTGCAAATAGATTTGCACCAGTGGGACACTAATGGAAGTCCAACAGCCACTTTTAGGATGCCACTAAGTTTACTCAGTGTTTGCTAGTATAATGGCTTAGTAACAGTGAGTTTGAGTGTGCAATGCAGAGGTGCTGCAAATAGATGTGCACCAATGGGACACTAATGGATGTCCAACAGCCACTTTTAGGATGCCACTAAGTTTCCTCAGTGTTTGCTAGTATAATAGCTTAGTAACAATGAGTTTGAGTGTGCAATGCAGTGGTGCTGCAAATAGCTTTGCACCAGTGGGACACTAATGGAAGTTCAACAGCCACTTTTAGGATGCCACTAAGTTTCCTCAGTGTTTGCTAGTATAATGGCTTAGTAACAATAAGTTTGAGTGTGCAATGCAGTGGTGCTGCAAATAGCTTTGCACCAGTGGGACACTAATGGAAGTCCAACAGCCACTTTTAGGATGCCACTAAGTTTACTCAGTGTTTGCTAGTATAATGGCTTAGTAACAATGAGCTTGAGTGTGCAATGCAGTGGTGCTGCAAATAGCTTTGCACCAGTGGGACACTAATGGAAGTCCAACAGCCACTTTTAGGATGCCACTAAGTTTACTCAGTGTTTGCTAGTATAATGGCTTAGTAACAATGAGTTTGAGTGTGCAATGCATTGGTGCTGCAAATAGATTTGCACTAGTGGGACACTAATGGAAGTCCAACAGCCACTTTTAGGATGCCACTAAGTTTACTCAGTATTTGCTAGTATAATGGCTTAGTAACAATGAGTTTGAATGTGCAATGCAGTGGTGCTGCAAATAGATTTGCACTAGTGGGACACTAATGGAAGTCCAACAGCCACTTTTAGGATGCCACTAAGTTTACTCAGTGTTTGCTAGTATAATGGCTTAGTAACAATGAGTTTGAATGTGCAAAGGGCAGGAGGGTACAGTGGCAGGGTTGTGGGTCAGTGTACAGGAAAGGAAGCCTCACTTTCTATCCCTCCTAATGGAGAAATGCAGCGAGGAAGTCCCTGACCTTAGCTACACAGACGCTGTTATCTTATGTAGCTGTTAAAATCTGTTTCCACGGACCTGACTGTCCCCTATGGCTCTGAGCCTGCTGTTATTATTAGCCCTTACAAGGGCTAATAGAAACTTCTATCCCTATTCTGTATAGAGCTGTGTATAGAGCGTACACAGCAGTATCGGAGACATGAGCTACATCAGCGGTGACTGACACCCAGACGCAGAAGAGATAATGGCGTCCGGACGGGCAGATACCCATTTTTATAATGCAGTGACATGTGACATGGACATCCTATCACACATGCCGTTGCTTCTCTGGCTAAAAGTCCACTTAGCTGTGTGTGTGTCTGGGATTGGCTGACATGCTGGCCCGCCCCACTACACACGCACGCTTAGGGAAGGAAGACAAGGAAAAAAAAAAAAAAATGGCGCCATTATCCCAGCAGCAGTGATCTGAATGCGCGGTTCCCACACACTATACGCTGAAATTTCATAATAGTGTGAGTCACAGAGTGACTTACACTATTACAGCGGAAAGCCAGCTAGTAATTAGCTTGGCTTTTTGCTGCTAGAACCGTTCTCGAACGTAACTAAAACGATCGAGCTTTAGCAAAAAGCTCGAGTTCTAGTTCGATCTAGAACAGCCCCCAAAATCACTTGAACCGCGAAATGGAGAACCACGAACCACGAACCGCGCTCAACTCTACTCACGATGAAACCACACAGCGTCTCTGGTAAACCAAACGGGGTGATGAACGGGGCCCGCAGCCGGCTGCACTTTCTCCAGATAGGTTAGTAATGTCCGCCTTTTTTCTGCACCTGTATGTGATCTTGGCTACTGTGCCTGGGCACTGGTAGCCCGCTGCCCGGCATATATGTGTCGTAGGAGCCCGTTTGCCCGCAGACGCTGGCCCTTGGATCACTGGCCTCTGGCGCTGGCTACTATCCGGACGGGTTGGGCTGTTGCCTTTAATCAGGACTTAGGTGGGAATGAACCCCTGAGGTCCAGACCGCAATCAGTTGATTTGACTATGGTGGTGGGTTATAGCCTAGTCGGGGTCTGAGTACCCTGCCTGGTGCTCCGGTATCCACTTAGCTCCCCGGTTCGGTTCCGGTGGGCCATTACCCTGTCCCGGTCCCTTACGGTTCCGCTGGTCGTATTCCCTGTCTCCTGCAGGCGGCCACTACCGTCTGCCTGCCTGACTGATCTAAGGTCCTAGGCTCCAACACAGGCCCCAAGCAGGACGGAGCTCCTCACTCTCCTCTCTCCTCACACTCCAAACTTAATCTCTATCTGCTTGAGTTTTCCTGCCTCAGGCCAGCAAACTCCTCGTGGTGTGTGTCTTTCCACCTGACTCCGCTCACCTGGTGGGCCTGTCTGACTCTGAGGGAGGCAATCAGGTCTTTTGGTTGACTGGTGGTACCTTACTGGGGTGGGGGTGTATGTGGTGAGTGTAATGACCTGTGACCCCTGGGGTGTCCAGGGCATCACACTTCCTTCCCATGCCTTTACCCCTTTTCCATGAATTCCCACTCCAATAAACACAGGACACCTGCTTGGATAAATTGACCAAACTGGCCACTATTACACAAACAAAACAGTAAATAGCTTTCTTTAAGCGAGGAGGGTTTTCTCAGCTCCAAACAATCTGGCAGACATTCGTAGAATAGTGATAAACCATCCGGCATTGCCCCCAGCTGTGACCACCAGCTCAGGGACACCACTTACTAGAAAACCATTTCCCTAACACCGACTCCCAGGGGATCCCACCCTGGAGAGCCCCAAAATCCGCCAGATAATTAGCATTCCAAAAAGAAAAAAGGAGGAGGCTACCATCCACCTGATGTTTAACCCCCACCACCATTTTACCACCAACTCCAAGAACCCACCTTACTACCACCTGCAGAAATGACAATAACAGTTATGTAAATGCAACATTGAATCTCTAATAACCCACACCCACTAACAAGGGCAGGAGAGTGGTAACTTTTCTGGTGGCCACATGAGCCGCTATGGTAGTCTCCACCCCCCTCCTGACTCTGTATACCCACATCAAACTTAAACCACCCCCCAGTCCCATACCAACCCCCCTAAACTTTTGACCTCCCAGAGCCGACACTTTCCTTTCCTCCCCATGGTTAATCCCTCGTTGCCCTCCAAAGTGAGTCATGGGTCACTTTGCCCATGGCTCCACTGTGGGCTCTGTCCAGTCTTAACTGCACTATTGTGGATGCTTCTCTGGCGCCCCTGAGGCTTCCGTCGCCACAGGAACATTGCACCCCAGCCAGCGGTGTGATGTCCCATCCTGGGTAAGAAAAGGGGTGAACGCCGGTCCACAGGCAAATTTGCACTACACCATTGTTAGGTACACACAGGGACCAGGGACAGTGGCAGCAACAATCCCATGCTGCATGCTAGGAGGGGCCGTAAGGCCCATCCCTCCTCCCATAGGGTGGTATCTTAGCAACTGGGGGGTGGGAGGAGCCACCAGAGAGCAAAGTAGTAAGGGAGGCAGAGAGAGAGGTTGAGAAGAGAGTTTGGAGTGGAAGGAAGGAGTGTGAGGAGGTCTGCGGGAGGCAGAGGAGAAGGAGAGACAGTAGGAAAGAGCTCTAGTCAGTCAGGAGCAAGAAGAAGAAAGAGACGCTTCCTGGTGAAGACCCTGGGACCCAGTAGGTCCAGGTGACACCAAGTAGAACAGAAGGGATTCCACGGCCACAGAGAGCTTCCAGGCTCGTGGCCTGTTCCACAGAAACATCGGTGGAGGGATCAGGCCGCATACAGGGGACGGTCCCTAGAAGCTGGAGGACACGAAATCAGATCCAAAGGCAAAAACCGAGGCCCAGGATAGCTGCAAGCACCTCGGGCCACAGCCCACAGCAGAACCTCTGGAAAGGGGGTAAACTACCAACAGGTAAGCCCCTGGCCCGGAGGCTGTAGTGGAGGCCAAGCCAGGTTCATCCATAAAAGGCGAGGCTTAGAAGACGACCGAGAAAGTGACACAATAGATGGCTTTTGCCCCCAGATCTACCCAGGAACAGCGGAGGTCCCTGACAGCGGGTCTCAGCAGTCCAGAGGCACCAGTGTGCACCTACCAGGAACTGTGAGTAAACACCTTGAAATTGCACCCTCTCGAGTTGCCTCAGTTATTCCGCCGGCACTACATTGACACTTACAAGCACCAACTGTTGCCCCGGGGCACCGCTCCACCTGTGGGGAGCAAGACCATCCAAACTGCCATTCCACCAGCCCCGGAGGCCCCATACAGCAGCGGCGGCTTAATAGCCGCAAACCACAGGTGGCGTCACGAATACAAACTTTAATCACCCCCAACACTGAAGCCTTATTAATTGACTCCCGCCAGGGTCACGGAGTCGGGCCTAGCCACCACTGACGACCCCCGGACTAGTCCGGCCCGGCCCCGGGTGTCCCACAGCCTGGGGTGGGCGAGTCACTTTCTTCCCTTCACATTCTTTTTCTCCTTTTCCACAAATTCCCACTCCAATAAACACAGGACACCTGCTTGGATAAATTAGCCAAATCGGCCTTTATTACACAAACAAAACAATAAATAACTTTATTTAAGTGAGGAGGGTTCTTGGAGCTCTAAATAATCTGGCGGACATTCCCATAATATTGATAAACCATCCGGCGTTGCCCCCAGCCGCAACAACCAGCTCGGGGACAGCATTTACTGGAAAACCATTTCCTTAACACCGACTCCCAATGGACCCCACCCTGGAGAGCCCTAAAGTCCGCCAGATAATTACCATTCCAAAAGGAAAAAAGGAGGTGCTTACCATCCACCTGATGTAGAACTCCCCACCACCATTTTATCACCAACTCCAAGAACCAACTTTACTACTGCCACCACGAGCATTACCTGAGACCTCATAATGCGAGACACCACACCAAACCAAGTTCTCACTCCACTCCTTCTTGAAAAGCCAAGATCCAAAGATCGATCCCAACCACAGTGAGATGTGTACCGCCCCGTGGGCTCGGCTGCGACCTACAAGCCGCTCGGATCCGTGCTCGTACGGTGGGTGGTGGCTCGAGCTCCTCACGGACCTGGGGGTCACGTCGCTCTGCAAGGGGGTTGGTGCTACACGCAGGGACTTGACGGGGAGTTTCACGGCCGGGGCCGCGGTGGTTGGTAAGGGGGGTGTAAGTTCGTGACGCCACCCACGGGTTGTGGTGAATAGATGGACACCACCGCTGCTGTTAACTAGGCCTCCCAGGGACGGTGTTGCGCAACTTGGTGTTGACCCCTCCGTGGGTAGGGGAGTAATAGTCCCGGGGGCCTGAGGGAGGTGCTGAGGCGGGGGAGCAGGTGTGTGCTGGATGCTGGTGCAGTGCGGCGCGGTGCGCGGCTCGAAGGCACTTGTGTACTCACTATGACACAATACACTGGAGTCTCTGGTAAACCAAAAGGGATGATGAACGAGGCCCACAGCTGGCTGCAGCTTCTCCCTGAATAGGTTGGTGGTCTCCGCCTTTCTCCTGCACCTCTTTGTATGAATGTTTGACTCCTATGCCTAAGCAACGGTAGTCCGCTCCCCGACTTGTGTATGCCAGAGGAGCCCGTTTGCCCGCAGACGCTGGCCCTTTGGGTCTCTATGCCTGGGCGGTGGCTTTACCCTGTATGGTTGGGCTGTTGTCTTCTAATGGGTCTTGTGTGGGATAGGTCCTTTTCCAGTCGTCAATAAGTTGATTTGACTCGGCCCTGTCGGTTCGGGGCTTTGTACTGGGTCTGAGTACCCTTCCTGGTGCTCCGGTTTCCAATTGGTTCACCGGTTCGGTACCGGTGGGCCACCGCCCGACCCCGGTCCCTACGGTTCCACCGGCTGTAAGCCCAGCTCCTGCAGGCGGCCACCACCATCTGCCTCCTTGCCAAAGGTGACTGGGCTCCGACCCAGCCACCTGAGTAGACTGTTGGCAGGCCTGGTGCCAGGTCTGCCCTTGAACTCAACCTCTCTCCTTCACTGTCAAGACTAGACTACACTGTACACTGAACTTGTGTCTTTTCCGCCTCCAGGCCTGTGAACTCCTCGGTGGGTGGAGCCAATCGCCTGGCTCCGCCCCCTGGTGTGGAAATCAAACCTGGAGGGTTGTGACAAGGTTTTTAAGTTTGGCTGCTGTCACCTTTTCAGGGAGGGGGTGTGTGTGCATGGGACTTCCTGGGACGACCTGACTAGTGCAGGGCGTCACATTCCCCCTTGGTTTAATGCAGACCGTCCGCGGGCTGCCCGTCTATCACCGGTTTATTTTGTTTTCTGAAAGATAAAAGCTGGAACACAGTACAAGTATACTAACGGTTGTACAAACTGCAAATATTAACTTTTAAGATCTTCCCTTACGGGAGGTACATACTTGAACATTACGAACATAAAAACATTTCCATTAATACGGGAAACGGGACCGGGTCCTTCAATCACCCACCCAAACAACCTGAGCCTTGATGCTGCCGCTAAGAAGCGGGCAGCACCCCTTTTCCCCAGTCCAGGAACGGGCCCAGGCGTTATCCAACGGGACAGGTGCAGGGTTTCACAACTGCCTTTTCAGAGGCCCCACATCCAAGGGGACCCCTGACTCGGAGAATGGCCACCGGTTGTAGTGGTGGCAGGCCTCGGCCATCTATTCCCCGCAGGCCCATCCTCCAGTCTGCCTCTCCGGAGGCTGTGAAACCGGAAGGCCGGTTAAGGGAAGGTGTTATTTGCAAACCCAATAGTTTTTGGGTGGCCTGCCAGTTCTCGGCCTTGTCTCTAGGTAAACGGGGCAAACACAGAGTCCCAACGGGGATGGGCAGTATGGTCCCAATGGGGACTGTTCACTTTAGCAACCGGGTTCCGCTGCCTTTAACTTTCGTCTTCTTAGATAAAACTCCGCTGCCGGTGCAGCCTCCTCCAGCCACTTTTCCCTGTCCACCACAGGGCAGCACGGCTCCCCAATGCCACACTCACTCACGGTGGCACCGTCCAAAAAGACCCCGTCTTCACTGCCTGCGGTGCAGGTACGATAGCCGGGCTCTACTTGTAGAACTGTCCTCGCTCCTCGAACTCCCTGCAGTCCTCCACCAGGGGCTCCGACCCCTGATGGCGCCCACCGAGGCTCCGACCCCAGCGGCATTCAACAAGTCAGGCAGGGTCCAGCTCCTTCCACCCAGCATACCGAATAGTGCCCCACGGGAATATGGGGGCGTTCAACAAAGGAACACGGGTACTGCAGGAGCGGGTCCTTTAACTTTAAAACGGTGAACTGTGAACTTCAGGGGTTAATTTGGAGTGCGGCTACAAGCGCAGGGGACCGGACCAGCCGACGGTCTGACGATCAACCGGGTTCCCCAACCAGGTGCAGTAGGTTCCGGGGCTGTAGGCCGTTACTGGGAACGGCGGCGGGGGCAGCACACTCGGCACCTCTTCCTCCATGAGTTGCACCACCTGGGGCCCACTTGCTGCGGTACTGCCGGGTCCCGGCTCCCAACTAATAAGGGTTGACTCGGGAGTCTGCATGGCTTGATCTCGGCGCTGTACGGCTGCGGCAGCCCCCTGCTCAGGGGCCCACGCCACGGCAACCATCCTGCGGACCTCTGCCTTCCAATCGAGCAGCTGCTGCAGACTCTGCGCCCTCCCCTTCATACAGAACCAGCCCAGCTCCCGCTCCAACCAAGCAGCGGTTCCAGCGGGAAGCTCGCCCGGGGCGCAGTCCTCAAAGGCTACTCCTCCTTTGCTTCTTCCGAGTCCCGCCGCTCCAGTGGCGGGCGCCCCTCCGCTCCCGTCCGGGAACGCCGACATCTTTCCATCCGTTCCCCCCGTGGTCTTTTCCGGGCACTCTACTTGCTTTCTGCACCGCTCTGCTCTCAGGGGGTGAGGTTTTTGCTTTTCACACCCTTTGTGTTCGGGGAAGAAGGCTCGGGCGGGAACTTTTCGCGCCCAAGATGGCAGATTCTGCAATTTTTCAGAGGGACACCGCTAACAACAATTTCAAGGCGCACTTCCACAGGTAAGTGGACGGTTCTATCCTGTTCGCAGACGCCAGAAGAGTCGATGTGTACTGCCCCGCGGGCTCGGCTGCGACCGCCGAGCCGCTCGGATCCGTGCTCGTATGGTGGGTGGTGGCTCGAGCTCCTCACGGACCCCGGGGGTAACGTCGCTCTGCAAGGGGGTTGGCGCTACATGCAGGGACTTGACAGGGAGTTCCACGGCTGGGCCGCGGTGGTTTGTAAGGGGGGGTGTAAATTCGTGACGCCACCCACGGGTTGTGGTGAATAGATGGACACCACTGCTGCTGTTAACTAGGCCTCCCAGGGACGGTGTTGCGCAGCTTGGTGTTGACCCCTCCGTGGGTAGGGGAGTAATAGTCCCGGGGGCCTGAGGGAGGTGCTGAGGCGGGGGAGCAGGTGTGTGCTGGATGCTGGTGCAGTGCGGCGCGGTGCGCGGCCCGAAGGCACTCGTGTACTCACTATGATACAATACACTGGAGTCTCTGGTAAACCAAACGGGATGATGAACGGGGCCCACAGCCGGCTGCAGCTTCTCCCTGAATAGGTTGGTGGTTTCCGCCTTTCTCCTGCACCTTTTTGTATGAATGTTTGACTCCTATGCCTAAGCAACGGTAGTCCGCTCCCTGACTTGTGTATGCCGTAGGAGCCCGGTTGCCCACAGACGCTGGCCCTTTGGGTCTCTATGCCTGTGGTGGCTTTACCCTGTATGGTTGGGCTGTTGTCTTCTAACGGGTCTTGTGTGGGATAGGTCCTTAAGTCCAGTCCTCAATCAGTTGATTTGACTCGGCCCTGTCGGTTTGGGGCTTTGTACTGGGTCTGAGTACCCTTCCTATTCCTCCGGTTTTCAATCGGTTCCCCGGTTTGGTACCAGCGGGCCACCGCCCGACCCCGGTCCCTACGGTTCCACCGGCTGTAATCCCAGCTCCTGCAGGCGGCCACCACCGTCTGCCTCCTTGCCAAAGGTGACTGGGCTCCGACCCAGCCACCTGAGTAGACTGTTGGCAGGCCTGGTCACAGGTCTGCCCTTGAACTCGACCTCTCTCCTTCACTGTCAAGACTAGACTACTCTGCACACTGAACTTGTGTCCTTTGCGCCTCCAGGCCTGTGAACTCTTTTGTGGGTGGAGCCAACCACCTGGCTCCGCCCCCCTGGTGTGGACATCAAACCTGGAGGGTGGTGACAAGGTTTTTAAGTTTGGCTGCTGTCACCTTTTCAGGGAGGGGGTGTGTGTGCATGGGACTACCTTGGACGACCTGACTAGTCCAGGGCGTCACAGGTGCACCCCATCACTCCGCCAAAAACTTCCCTCTCCTGCCTTTAGATCAGTGTGCCGCACCATGACCCCTCGGTTTCGGGCGACGGTACTCCCCACTGCCCTGTTCACCTTAATCCTGGTCCTATTGATCCTTTCAAATAACCAGGCCCCCCCTTCAGATCTTCCTAGGCTTGATATCCGACCAGACTATCTTCTTCTGTGGGACATGTGATGCAGCAAGTCATAGTGACTATCTCTGATCAGCTCCCTACAGGACTGAACCCTCAAATCATTTCCTCCCACATGCAGCACCAGCACATCGGGGGAACGATCCAACCTGGAAAAATTATGAAAATCCTGTGACACCCTCTGCCAACTCATACTGCGAATCCCGATCCATCTCACGATTACCTGATCTCTCGACCAACCCAACTGGCGCCCGCAGGGTCCCCCAGTATACAAACAAGTGACCAAATAACTAGTCATGCACTGCCAAGGTAAAAAGAAAAAATGTGGGGGGTGGAGTGGGAAAAAAAAGGGAGATGAATCGACCATGCAATATGCATGTCAATCTATACATTCAATATTTGTCTATACAAAAACCGCCCCCCCGCCCCACCCCACCAACTTCTGCTCACCAATCTCCCACCCCCCCGCCGCTTACGCTTACGCCAAATGCGGGCGGACGTATAGCTTGTACCTCTTGGACTCTCACCTGCCAACTCTTTTTACGACCTCAGCCGGGAGTCCCCACCTGTGAAGGAGGACGCAAAGGGAAGCTTGTCCTTTCAACCCTACCGCTGTACAAGGGACTATCCACAGCTGAGCAACATGGACTTAAGTGAGGGGCCAGAGGTCTGTGTAGACCTCATGGCATACTCACTTATTAAGAAAACTGAAAAGCGATAGTGTTGGCCCCCTTAAAAATAGTCTTGGTGAAATGGTGGAAGGGGATGAGGGTAAAGCCAACCTGCTGAATGACTTTTTTTCTACGGTTTTTATACAAGAAAATGTCATGGCAGATGACATGACCAGTGATACCATAAATTCACCCTTGAATATTACCTGCTTAACCCAGCAGGAAGTACGCCGCCGCCTCGAAATGACTAAGGTTGACAAATCTCCGGGCCCGGATGGCATACACCCCAGAGTACTACAGGAATTGAGTTCTGTGATAGATAGACCATTATTTTTAATCTTCTCAGATTCCTTAATAACAGGGTCGGTACCGCAGGACTGGCGCATAGCAAATGTGGTGCCAATATTCAAAAAGGGGACAAAAACTGAGCCGGGAAATTATAGGCCGGTAAGTTTAACCTCTACGGTTGGTAAAATCCTTGAGGGGTTCTTGAGAGATGCTATACTGGAGTATCTCAAGAAAAATAACCTTATGACAGAGTATCAACATGGGTTTATGAGGGATCGATCCTGTCAAACTAATTTGATCAGCTTCTATGAAGAGGTAAGTTCAAGCCTGGACCAGGGAAAGGCAGTGGATGTTGTGTATATGGACTTTTCAAAAGCTTTTGATACGGTGCCACACAAAAGGTTGGTACATAAAATGAGAATAATGGGGATAGGGGAAAATATGTGTAACTGGGTTAAAAACTGGCTCAGTGATAGGAAACAAAGGGTGGTTATTAATGGTACGTACTCGGACTGGGTCTCAGTTCATAGTGGGGTACCACAGGGGTCAGTATTGGGCCCGCTTCTTTTCAACATATTTATAAATGACCTTGTTGGGGGCATGCGGAGTAGAATTTCAATATTTGCAGATGATACTAAACTCTGCATGGTAATCAATACAGAGGAGGATAATTTTATATTACAGGGAGATTTATGTAAATTGGAGGATTGGGCTGAGAAGTGGCAATTGAAGTTTAATGTAGATAAATGTAAGGTCATGCACTTGGGTAGAGGAAATAACATTTATGATTATGTACTTAATTGTAGAACACTGGGTAAAACAGACACAGAAAAAGACTTGGGTGTATGGGTGGATGGTAAACTTCACTTTAGTGGACAGTGTCAGGCAGCTGCTGCCAGGGCTAATAAAATAATGGGATGTATTAAAAGAGGTATAAGTGTTCATGAAAAAAATATAGTTCTACCTCTGTACAAGTCACTAGTGCGACCGCACTTAGAATACTGTGTACAATTCTGGTCACCGATATATAAGAAGGACATAGCTGAACTGGAGAGGGTGCAGAGAAGAGCGACCAAGATTATTAGAGGAATGGGTGGGCTGCAATACCAAGACAGGTTATTAAACTTGGGGTTATTTAGTTTGGAAAAACGAAGGCTTAGGGGGGATCTAATCACAATGTATAAATATATGAGGGGACAATACAGAGACCTTTCCAAAGATCTTTTTACACCTAGGCCTGCGACTGGAACACAGGGGCATCCGCTACGTC
This sequence comes from Anomaloglossus baeobatrachus, assembly GCF_048569485.1. Lineage (NCBI taxonomy): Eukaryota > Metazoa > Chordata > Amphibia > Anura > Aromobatidae > Anomaloglossus > Anomaloglossus baeobatrachus. The sequence goes on along the minus strand of NC_134361.1, from coordinate 154,513,127 downwards.
TTGAGGAAAGAAGGTTTAATCATAATCACAGACGAGGATTCTTTACTGTACGAGCAGTGAGACTATGGAACTCTCTGCCGCATGATGTTGTAACGAGTGATTCACTACTAACATTTAAGCAGAGCCTGGATGCCTTTCTTGAAAAATTGAATATTACCAGTTATGTATATTAGATTTTATGACAGGGTATTGATCCAGGGAACTAGTCTGATTGCCGGATGTGGAGTCAGGAAGGACATTTTTTCCCCATTGGAACTTGTTTGCCACATTGGGGTTTTTTTTGCCTTCCTCTGGATCAACATGTTAGGCTACGGGTTGAACTAGATGGACTTAGAGTCTCCCTTCAACCTTAAAAACTAAAAAAAAACTATGATACTATGAAGAAGGAGGGAGAGGTTGTGATGGTGTGATATTGTGGGTCATATACCATTTTGTGTAGGGTTCATGTTTTGGGCGTGGTGGGCTGTCTATTCGATGTATTGTTTATCCTGTCTGCAGGGTTATAACTCCTTGAAGCGCTTCTGTCCCAAGGGGTGAGAGAGGAGGCCTGGTATCCACCTAAACTCTCTGCTTATCTGAAAAATGGAGCAGTCTGTTTGAGAACTTGAAGAGAGAAGGATTGATCCTCTGGAAGAAGCTGCGGCTTCTCAGAGAGACCTGGACATTTATCGCTTACTGGACTATATTTGTGTTTCTGGTCTAATTTTACCCTCTGTTTTGTGGATTATGTTATGGACTGTTTCATTTGATTGGAATAAATGTTCTTTGGATTGTTCCATCATCTCTCACTCTGTTGATTGTGTGATATAGGAGAAGGACCCCATCACAGATGTATATTCCTCAGCTCTTCCTGTGATTTATATGCCCCCAGACACTCCTATGATGTATATATGTGGCGCCCCTGAGGCGTCAGGTGTCACAGGGTATTGCATACAGTAACAGGTGAGGTGCTAACCCAGGGTACCTGGAAGACCAGTGACGGTAAATACCATTCAAACACACACATCCATGCCCTTTTTTCCAGACTGGGTAACAGGCTAGAGACTGATCTGTTGGACGGCCACTTATTGGTTGGGACTTATCCAATCCGCTAGTCAGAAACCTGGGTGGAGGAGGGGCTAGTCAGTGCCGTTGACGGGAGACAGACATCTTGACAGACAGTCAGTCGGACGGTCAGTCGAAAGTCAGTCAGAAGTTGACGTTCAGACAGAGAGTGTGAAGTGACTTGTTGGGCTAAAGGAGTATGGTCACCAGGGCGAGTACGGTATGAGTACTTATGGGACCAGGCACCGGCAGGGTACAGAGCCCTAGTTCAGGAAGACGCTTCAAGGTCACCTGAAAAATCTGCCCGGTGAGGGAATCATCAGGGTTCCTCACCAACGTTAGTATACGGGGCACTGCGGTAAAGAGGGAACCCGGGAACTTGGACAGAGGTCCAACCCAAGAGAAGTTCAAGCTGCCTGCCATACGGGCCAGGACTGTGACAAAAGGAGGGGACCCCAGAACATTTCAGGTCACGAGGACCCACCAACCACAGACGGGTGCATGGAGGTAAAGCTCAGCAGGTCACTACACCGGCACTGGGATCAAGGGAATACCTGATTACCTGAGGACCAGATTGGTAGAGACCAGCACCAGCCGGGTTGCAGCTTCACAGAACCAGTGAGTAAAGAAGTAGTTAAACCGCAGCCCCTGTGTTGTCTGAATTCTTCCTGCACCTCTGCATCACCAACTTTCACCATATTACAACAGCCATCATTCTCCCTTGGAGCTAAGCTCTACTTGCGGAGGAACATAACTAGAGTTGAGCGCGGTTCAAGGTTCGTGGTTCTCCAGTTCCCGGTTCGAGAGATTTTGGGGGCTGTTCTAGATCGAACTAGAACTTGAGCTTTTTGCTAAAGCTCGATAGTTCTAGTTACGTTCGAGAACGGTTTTAGCAGCAAAAAGCAAAGCTAATTATTAGCTGGCTTTCTGCTGTAATAGTGTAAGTCACCCTGTGACTCACACTATTATGAAATTTCAGCGTATAGTGTGCGGGAACAGCGCGTTTAAATCACTGCTGCTAGGATAATGGCGATCGCCATTTTTTTTTTTCTGTTCTTCCTTCCCTCCCTAAGTGCGCGTGTAGTGGGGCGGGCCAGCATGTCAGCCAATCCCAGACACACACACAGCTAGGTGGACTTTTAGCCAGAGAAGCAACGGCATGTGTGATAGGATGTCCATGTCACATGTCACTGCATTATAAAAACGGACATTTTGTTCCAGCACGGCATTATCTGCCTTCTGCACCCTTCTGGGTGTCAGTCACCTCTCATGCAGCTCCTGTCGCCGATACTGCTGTGTACGCTCTACACGCAGCGCTATACAGAATAGGGATAGAAGTTTCTTTCAGCCCTTGTAAGGGCTAATTACAGCAGGTTCAGAGCCATAGGTGACAGTCAGGTCCGTGGAAAGAGGTTTTAACAGCTACAGATAAGAGCGTCTGTGTAGCTAAGGTCAGGGAGATCCTTGCTGCATTTCACCATTAGGAGGGATAGAGAGTGAGGCTTCCATTCCTCTACAGTGACCCACAACCCGGCCACTGTACCCTCCTGCCCTTTGCACACTCAAGCTCATTGTTACAAAGCCATTATAATACCAAACACTGAGGAAATTTAGTGGCATCCTAAAAGTGGCTGTTGGTCTTCCATTAGTGTACCACTGGTGCAAATCCATTTGCAGCACCTCTGCATTGCACAATCAAGCTCATTGTTACTAAGCCATTATACTAGCAAACACTGAGGAAACTTAGTGGCATCCTAAAAGTGGCTGTTGGACTTCCATTAGTGTCCCACTAATGCAAATCTATTTGCAGCACGTCTGCATTGCACACTCAAGCTCATTGTTACTAAGCCATTATACTAGCAAACACTGAGTAAACTTAGTGGCATCCTAAAAGTGGCTGTTGGACTTCCATTAGTGTCCCACTAGTGCAAAGCTATTTGCAGCACCACTGCATTGCACACTGAAACTCATTGTTACTAAGCAATTATACTAGCAAACACTGAGGAAACTTAGTGGCATCCTAAAAGTGGCTGTTGGACTTCCATTAGTGTCCCACTAGTGCAAATCTATTTGCAGCACCTCTGCATTGCACACTCAAACTCATTGTTACTAAGCCATTATACTAGCAAACACTGAGTAAATCAGCACCACTGCATTGCACACTCAAACTCATTGTTACTAAGCCATTATACTAGCAAACTATGCTGCCAGTTAAAGGGCCATAGTTGCATTGTCAGGGATAGTTATTGTTTATTCTGCTGTTAATAGTTATTGTTGTTAATTCTGCTGTTAATAAAGATAGACCACCGCTGCAATCTACACCACCTCTCAATTTTTACTACCACATTTTAAGTGCACAATCTTGTCGCAATCAAAATGAGTGGCAAAATGACAGATGCTGGTGGAAAGGGGAACAGGCGTGTTGGAAAAGGAAAAAAAGGGTTTGTCCATAGGGAAGGTGGCAAAGCTACATTAACAACTGCTGAAGATAGACCATCTTCCAGCAAAAGTAAGATGTCTACTACTTACCGTGGACAATCCGATGTGCTCTCTTTGTTACGGACACGAACAACTGGAACAAAAGGTAGATGATGGCCAAAAAAAGAAAATGCTTGAATGGATCTCAAGTGGTCCAACAAGTGCCCTCTCCGCCACCTCAACTACCGCATCCAAAAAACACCAGTCCTCTGAGTTGTCATCCCAATCACACTTGCTTTCTCCCAGCTCCATCCGCCCGCACAGTATGGTGGAACTGAGATGGCTGAGTCTGCAGAGCTGTTCAGTCACACTATAGTCTGGGAATCAGAGATCTGCTCCCAAGCTACAGTGAGTACAGACCAGGAAATGGTCTGCAGTGATGCCCAGAACCTTTGTGACTCAGATTCAGGCCGTGATGAACAAGTTTCTGAGCATAATGTTGACCCTTATTCACAAACTGAAACACCTGTTGTAATAGACAATGAGGAACATACTGATGACAATGAGACGCAGATACCAGATTGGGATGACAACTTAAATATTCGTTCAGGGCAAGAAGAGGCTCGGTCTGAGGGTGAGTGGAGTGCAAACACAACAATTGATGAGGAAGTTCTAGATCCCACCTACTGTCAACCCACAGTCAGGCACTCGAGGAGGTCAAAAGAGGCGGTGGAGGAGGATGCAACTGACGACGAAGTTACCTTGCGCCTTCCTGGACAGAGTCGGAGTACTGGTAGCACGTCTACAACTGCATCCTCAGCCACCACTGTGAATCTGAGCACTAGTCGGGGTGGATCAGCAGGTCGCATGCCCTAGCCTGGTCCTTTTTGACATAGCAAAAGATCGCCCAAATTATGTGATCTTTAAAATTTGTCGTGATTCTGTTAGTAGAGGGCAAAACCTCAGCAGTTTGACAACTTCTTCCATGAATCGTCACATGAATAAATATCATATGTCCCAGTGGGAAGCTCACCGTGCGGCAATGCGGATTAGCGGAGCGAACCATCCACCGCCTGCCCCTTCCAGTGCATCCATGCGCTCTTCATCCTCTAGGACTGTGGGGATAGCTTTCACACCTGGTTTTACACGCACAACTTCCACCACTGTAACCGCAACAGGCAGTTTGCTTGGTAGGTCGTCAGTTGGTTTGGAAGGGGAAACAAGTGCGTGTGTACAGCTCTCTCAGACATCTATAGCACCAACGTTGGATGAAGGCAACATCATGTCTACGCCTGCACTTTCCTCACAAACCTGCATTTTTCCAGGGACACCCTACTCAACACCGTCTACACACAGCACCCAGATCTCTGTCCCTCTGATGTGGACAAATAAAAGGTCATTTCCTGCGACCCATGACAAAGCTAAGAGGTTGACTTTATCCCTCTGTAAGCTCTTGGCTACCGAAATGCTGCCTTTTCGCCTGGTGGACACACAGGATTTTAGAGACCTTATGTCTGTCGCTGTGCCGGCCAGTACCAGATGCCCAGTCGCCACTACTTCTATAAGAAAGGTGTGCCTGCGCTATACCAGCATGTCGCACACAACATCACTGCTTCCTTCAGAAACTCTGTGTGTGAACAAGTGCATTTCACCACCGATACTTGGACCAGTAAGCATGGACAGGGACGTTACATGTCGCTGGCTGGACACTGGGTAACTATGGTGATAGATGGTGAAGGGTCTGCTGCACAAGTCTTGCCGTCCCCACGACTTGTGTGTCAATCCTCTGTCTGTCCAAGTTCCGTCACTGCTTCTGCCTCCTCCACCTCATCTGGGTCCACCACCTCCGCCCCAAGCCTGCCTGGTCAGGCCACCAGCGTTGTAACTGCGCAGAAGGAATCACGCACCCCTCATTACTATGCTGGCAGCAGAGCGCAACGGCATCAGGCGGTCTTTATCTTGAAAGGTCTTGGAAATAGGAGTCACACAGCGGCTGAGTTGTGGGCAGCTCTGGAGACTGAGTTTAATAAATGGTTGTCTCCACTCAACCTGCAGACGGATAAGGCCCTGTGAGACAATGCTGCAAACCTGGGTGCGGCCCTTTGCCTGGGCAAGGTGACACACGTGCCTTGTATGGCTCACGTGTTGAACCTTGTTGTCCAGCAATTTTTAACACACTAACCCGGCCTAGATGGCCTTCTGAACAGGGCACGAAAACTGTCTGTTCACTTCCGCCGTTCAACCACCGCTGCTGAGCGACTTGCATCGCTCCAGAAGTCTTTCGGCCTGCCGGTTCATCGCCTGAAATGCGATGTGCCTACACGCTGGAATTCGACTCTCCACATGTTACAGCGACTGTGGCAGCACCATCGAGCCCTGGTGCAATACGTCATGACATATAGCCTGGGCCAACGATATGCAGAGATCGGGCAGATCACCCTGATGGAGTGGTCTTAGATCAAGGACCTATGCACCCTTCTGCACAGTTTCGACATGGCGATGAATATGTTTAGCGCTGACAATGCCATTATCAGCATGACAATTCCAGTCATTTACATGCTGGAGCACACACGCTAAACACTATTCGGAGTCAGGGGGTGGGACAACAGGAAGGGGAGGAACTACAGGAGGATTCATATGCGCAAGACACAACAACATCACCAAGGTCCAGACGTTCATCATCACCAACGCGGCAGGCATGGGACCATGGGGGACATGGATCAAGAAGGGGGCATAGTAGCAGGCGAAATGTTGAGGAAGGTGCAGGAGAACATGAAGAAACGGAGGACAAACTGTCCATGGACATGGAAGACTCAGCGGATGAGGGAGACCTTGGTCAAATTTCTGTTGAAAGAGGTTGGGGGAAGATGTCAGAGAAAGAAAGAACGGTTAGCACCTCTATGCCACAAACACAGCGTGAACTTTGTCCACATGGCTGCACAATACACATGAGCGCCTTCTTGCTGCACTACCTCCAACATGACCCTCGTATTGTCAAAATTAGAAGTGACAATGACTACTGGCTTGCCACAGTATTAGATCCCCGGTACAAGTCCAAATTTTCTGACATAATTCCAGCCATAGAAAGGGACGCACGTATGCAGGAGTATCAGCAGAAGCTGTTACTCAATCTTAGCTCGGCTTTTCCACCAAACAACCGTGGTGCAGGGAGTGAATCTCCCAGTTGTAACTTGACAATCCTGAGACGGTCTAGTCATCTTCAACAGTCTACCCGTACCAGTAGCACCGTATCTGGTGCTGGTAACAGCAATTTTATTGAATCTTTTCATAATTTTTTTAGACCATCCTTTGCAAGGCCACCTGAGACAACAAGTCTGACACATAGTCAACAGCTAGAGAGGATGATACAGGAGTATCTCCAAATGAACATCGATGCCATGACTTTGCAAATGGAGCCTTGCTCATTTTGGGCTTCAAATCCTGAAAAATGGCCAGAGCTCTCCACTTACGCCTTGGAGATTTTGTCGTGTCCAGCTGCCAGCGTTGTCTCTGAACATGTCTTCAGTGCTGCTGGGTGTGTGCTGACTAGAGATGAGCGTACCGGTCGCGGTTTGGCTCAAGTTCGGTTCGCCGAACGGAGGTCTCGTTCGGGTTCGGTTCGTCGAACGTTCGACAAACCGAACTCGAACCGCATAGGAAACAATGGCAGGCAATCACAAACACATAAAAACACCTAGAAAACACCCTCAAAGTTGTCCAAAAGGTGACAAACAACTCACAACACAACACAAACACATGGGAAAGTGACAAGGACATATACTCATGTGAAAACAAAAGAGCTGGACAAGGAAAAAGAGGAGAAGACACAGATATAGGCATGGCACGCCCTTCTAAAATAATGTAAAACACCGCAAGGTGACTCCAAGCGGAGTCTCCCTTTTTTCCAAAAGTTGGGCCACACACACACCCACCCATTCAGTGGCAGCACTTGTGCCCCAGTTGTACACTTCACAGCTAGATTTGCATCAAGCACATTAAAAAATACGCCATACTTAACCGTCCCCAGGATGACCCCGGGTCAGGTAGCAAAGTCTTTCCTGATCCCAGCTCTGTTCATCTTGGATCATTTTTACAAACAATGTAAGCAAGGGTTACTCCAAGCGGAGTCTCCCTTGTTTTCCAAAAATTGGGCCCCACACACACCCACCCATTCAGTGGCAGCACTTGTGCCTCAGTTGTACACTTCACAGCTAGATTTGCATCAAGCACATTCAAAAATACGCCATACTTAACCGTCCCCAGGATGACCCCGGGGTAGGTAGCAAAGTCTTTCCTGATCCCAGCTCTGTTCATCTTCGATCATTTTTAAAAACAAAATGTAAGCAAGGGTTACTCCAAGCGGAGTCTCCCTTTTTTTTCCAAAAATTGGGCCCCACACACATCCACCCATTCAGTGGCAGCACTTGTGCCCTAGTTGTACACTTCACAGCTAGATTTGCATCAAGCACATTCAAAAATACGCCAAACTTAACTGTCCCCAGGATGACACCGGGGCAGGTAGCAAAGTCTTTCCTGATCCCAGCTCTGTTCATCTTGGATCATTTTTAAAAACAATGTAAGCAAGAATTACTCCAAGCGGAGTCTCCCTTTTTTCCAAAAATTGGGTCCCACACACACCCACCCCTTCAGTGGCAGCACTTGTGCCCCAGTTGTACACTTCACAGCTAGATTTGCTTCAAGCACAATAAAAAATACACCATAATTAACCGTCCCCAGGATGACACCGGGGTAGGTAGCAAAGTCTTTTCTGATCCCAGCTCTGTTCATCTTGGATCATTTTTAAAAACAATGTAAGCAAGGGTTACTCCAAGCGGAGTCTCCCTTTTTTTCCAAAAATCGGGCCACACAGACACTAACCCCTTCAGTGGCAGCACTTGTGCCCTAGTTGCAAACAGGATGTTTTGATTTGCATCAAGCACATTCCAAATCCACAAGCATTTACTCTCCCCAGGATGACACAGGGGTAGTAAATTCCTTGTGGATCCATGACTTGTTCATTTTGATGAACGTTATTCTGTCCAAATTGTCACTGGACAGACGCGTGCGCTTATCTGTCAGCACACACCCAGCAGCACTGAAGACACGTTCAGAGACAACGCTGGCAGCTGGACAAAATCTCCAAGGCATAACTGGAGAGCTCTGGCCATTTTTCAAGATTTGAAGCCCAAAATGAGCAAGGCTCCATTTGCAAAGTCATGGCATCAATGTTCATTTGGAGATACTCCTGTATCATCCTCTCCAGACGTTGACTATGTGTCAGACTTGTTGTCTCTGGTGGCCTTGCAAAGGACAGTCTAAAAAAATTATGAAAAGATTCCATAAAATTGCTGTTAGCAGCACCAGATATGATGCTACTGGGATGGGTAGACTGTTGAAGATGACGAGACCGTCCCATGTTTGTCAAGTTACAACTGGGAGATTCACTTCCTGCACCTGCACGGTTGTTTGGTGGAAAAGCCGAGCTAAGATCTAGTAACAGCTTCTGCTGATACTCCTGTCCCTTTCTATGGCTGGAATTATGTCACAAAATTTGGACTTGTACCGGGGATCTAAAAGTGTGCCAAGCCAGTAGTCATCATCACTTCTAATTTTGACAATACGAGGGTCATGTTGGCGGTAGTGCAGCAAGAAGGCGCTCATGTGTCTTGCGCAGCCATGCGGACCAAGTCCACGCTGTGTTTGTGGCATAGAGGTGCTAACCGTTCTTTCTTCCTCTGACATCTCCCCCCAACCTCTTTCAACTGAAATTTGACCAAGGTCTCCCTCATCCGCTGAGTCTTCCATGTCCATGGACAGTTCGTCCTCCATTTCTTCATGTTCTCCTGCACCTTCCTCAACATTTCGCCTGCTACCATGCGCCCTTGTTGATCCCTGTCCCCCATGGTCCCATGCCTGCCGCGTTGGTGATGATGAACGTCTGGACCTTGGTGATGTTGTTGTGTCTTGCGCATATGAATCCTCCTGTAGTTCCTCCCCTTCCTGTTGTCCCACCCCCTGACTCCAAATAGTGTTTAGCGTGTGCTCCAGCATGTAAATGACTGGAATTGTCATGCTGATAATGGCATTGTCAGCGCTAAACATATTCATCGCCATGTCGAAACTGTGCAGAAGGGTGCATAGGTCCTTGATCTGAGACCACTCCATCAGGGTGATCTTCCCCACCTCTGCATCTCGTTGGCCCAGGCTATACGTCATGACGTATTGCACCAGGGCTCGGCGGTGCTGCCCCAGTCGCTGTAACATGTGGAGAGTCGAATTCCAGCGTGTCGCCACATCGCATTTCAGGCGATGAATCGGCAGGCCGAAAGACTTCTGGAGCGATCAAGTCGCTCAGCTGCGGCGGTTGAACGCCGGAAGTGAGCAGACAGTTTTCGTGCCCTGTTCAGAAGGCCATCTAGGCCGGGATAGTGTGTTAAAAATTGGTGGACAACAAGGTTCAACACGTGAGCCATACAAGGCACGTGTGTCACCTTGCCCAGGCAAAGGGCCGCACCCAGGTTTGCAGCATTGTCGCACACGGCCTTACCAGGCTGCAGGTTGAGTGGAAACAATAATTTATTAAATTCAGTCTCCAGAGCTGCCCACAACTCAGTCGCTGTGTGACTCCTATTTCCAAGACATGTCAAGCTAAAGACCCCCTGATGCCGTTGCGCTCTGCTGCCTGCATAGTAATGAGGGGTGCGTGATTCCTTCTGCGCAGTGAGAACGCTGGTGGCCTGACCAGGCAGGCTTGGGGCGGAGGTGGAGGACACAGATGAGGTGGAGGAGGCAGAAGCAGTGGCGGAACTTGGACAGACAGAGGACTGACACACAAGTCGTGGGGATGGCAAGACTTGTGCAGCAGACCCTTCACCATCTATCACCATAGTTACCCAGTGCCCAGTCAACGACATGTAACGTCCCTGTCCATGCTTACTGGTCCAAGTATCGGTGGTGAAATGCACCCGTTCACACACAGAGTTTCTCAAGGAAGCGGTGATGTTGTATGCGACATGCTGGTGTAGTGCAGGCACACCTTTCTTAGAGAAGTAGTTGCGACTGGGCATCTGGTACTGGGGCACAGCGACAGACATAAGGTCTCTAAAATCCTGTGTGTTCACCAGGCGGAAAGGCAGTATTTCGGTAGCCAAGAGCTTACAGAGGGATAAAGTCAACCTCTTAACTTTGTCATAGGTCGCAGGAAATGGCCTTTTATTTGTCCACATCTGAGGGACAGAGATCTGGCTGCTGTGTGTAGACGGTGTTGAGTAGGGTGTCCCTGGAAAAATGCAGGTTTGTGAGGAAAGTGCAGGCGGAGACATGATGTTGCCTTCATCCAACGTTGCTGCTATCGATGTCTGAGAGAGCTGTACACACGCACTTGTTTCCCCTTCCAAACCAACTGACGACCTACCAAGCAAACTGCCTGTTGCGGTTACAGTGGTGGAAGTTGTGATTGGAAAACCAGGTGTGACAGCTGTCCCCACAGTCCTAGAAGATGAAGAGCGCGCGGATGCACTGGAAGGGGCAGGCGGTGGATGGTTCACTCCGATAGTCCGCATTGCAGCACGGTGAGCTTCCCACTGGGACATATGATATTTATTCATGTGACGATTCATGGAAGAAGTTGTCAAACTGCTGAGGTTTTGCCCTCTACTAACAGAATCACGACAAATTTTACAGATCACATAATTTGGGCGATCTTTTGCTATGTCAAAAAAGGACCAGGCTAGGCAAGGCTTAGAGGGCATGCGACCTGCTGAACCTCTCCGACTAGTGCTCAGAGGCAGAGTGGTGGCTCAGGATGCAGTAGTAGATGTGCTACCAGTGCTCCGACTCTGTCCAGGAAGGCGCAAGGTAACTTCGTCATCGGTTGCATCCACCTCCACCGCCTCTGTTGACCTCCTCGAGTGCCTGACTGTGGGTTGACAGTAGGTGGGATCTAGAACTTCCTCATCCATTGTTGTGTTTGCACTCCCCTCACCCTCAGACCGAGCCTCTTCTTGCCCTGACCGAATATTTAAGTTGTCATCCCAATCTGGTATCTGCGTCTCATCGTCATCAGTATGTTCCTCATTGTCTATAACAACAGGTGTTACAGTTTGTGAAAAAGGGTCAACATTATGCTCAGAAACTTGGTCCTCACAGCCTGAATCAGAGTCACAAAGGTTCTGGGCATCACTGCAGACCATTTCCTGGTCTGTACTCACTGTAGCTTGGGAGCAGACCTCTGATTCCCAGGCTATAGTGTGACTGAACAGCTCTGCAGACTCAGCCATCTCAGTTCCACCATACTGTGCAGGGGGGATGGAGACTTCAGAGCTTGGAGAATGCAAGTGTGATTGGGCTGACAACTCAGAGGACTTGTGTTTTTTGGATGCGGTAGTTGAGGTGGCGGAGAGGGCACTTGTTGGACCACTTGAGATCCATTCAAGCATTTTCCTTTTTTGGCCATCATCTACCTTTGTTCCAGTTGTTCGTGTCCGTAAAAAAGGGAGCACATCGGACTGTCCACGGTAAGTAGTAGACATCTTACTTTTGCTGGAAGATGGTCTATCTTCAGCAGTTGTTAATGGAGCTTTGCCACCTTCCCCACGGACAAACCCTTTTTTTCCTTTTCCAACCCGCCTCTTCCCCTTTCCACCAGCATCTGTCATTTTGCCACTCATTTTGATAGCGACAAGATTGTGCACTTAAAATGTGGTAGTAAAAATTGAGAGGTGGTGTAGATTGCAGCGGTGGTCTAGCTTTATTAACAGCAGAATAAACAACAATAATTATCCATGACAATGCAACTACGGCCCTTAAACTGGCAGCATAAATTGTTAGTATAATAGCTTTGTAACAATGAGCTTGGATGTTCAATGCAGAGGTGCTGCAAATATCTTTGCACTAGTGGGGCAGTAATAAAGTCCAATAACCACTTTTAGGATGCCACTAAGTTTACTCAGTGTTTGCTAGTATAATGGCTTAGTAACAAAAAGTTTGAGTGTGCAATGCAGAGGTGCTGCACATAGATTTGCACCAGTGGGACACTAATGGAAGTCCAACAGCCACTTTTAGGATGCCACTAAGTTTCCTCAGTGTTTGCTATTATAATGGCTTTGTAACAATGAGTTTGAGTGTGCAATGCAGGCAGACGTGCTGCAAATATCTTTGCACTAGTGGGACAATACAGAAGTCCAACAGCCACTTTTAGGATGCCACTAAGTTTCATCAGAGTTTGCTATTATAATGGCTTAGTAACAATGAGTTTGAGTGTGCAATGCAGGCAGACGTGCTGCAAATATCTTTGCACTAGTGGGACAATACAGAAGTCCAACAGCCACTTTTTGGATGCCAATATGTTTCCTCAGTGTTTGCTATTATAATGGCTTTGTAACAATGAGTTTGAGTGTGCAATGCAGGCAGACGTGCTGCAAATATCTTTGCACTAGTGGGACAATACAGAAGTCCAACAGCCACTTTTAGGATGCCAGTAAGTTTACTCAGTGTTTGCTAATGGCTTAGTAACAAGGAGCTTGAGTGTGCAATGCAGGCAGACGTGCTGCAAATATCTTTGCACTAGTGGGACAATACAGAAGTCCAACAGCCACTTTTAGGATGCCACTAAGTTTCCTCAGTGTTTGCTATTATAATGGCTTTGCAACAATGAGTTTGAGTGTGCAATGCAGGCAGACGTGCTGCAAATATCTTTGCACTAGTGGGACAATACAGAAGTCCAACAGCCACTTTTAGGATGCCATTTAGTTTCCTCAGTGTTTGGTATTATAATATCTTTGTAACAATGAGTTTGAGTGTGCAATGCAGGCAGACGTGCTGCAAATATCTTTGCACTAGTGGGACAATACAGAAGTCCAACAGCCACTTTTAGGATGCCACTAAGTTTCCTCAGTGTTTGCTATTATAATGGCTTTGTAACAATGAGTTTGAGTGTGCAATGCAGGCAGACGTGCTGCAAATATCTTTGCACTAGTGGGACAATACAGAAGTCCAACAGCCACTTTTAGGATGCCATTTAGTTTCCTCAGTGTTTGGTATTATAATATCTTTGTAACAATGAGTTTGAGTGTGCAATGCAGGCAGACGTGCTGCAAATATCTTTGCACTAGTGGGACAATACAGAAGTCCAACAGCCACTTTTAGGATGCCACTAAGTTTCCTCAGTGTTTGGTATTATAATGGCTTTGTAACAATGAGTTTGAGTGTGCAATGCAGGCAGACGTGCTGCAAATATCTTTGCACTAGTGGGACAATACAGAAGTCCATCAGCCACTTTTAGGATGCCGCTAAGTTTCCTCAGTGTTTGGTATTATAATGGCTTAGTAACAATGAGTTTGAGTGTGCAATGCAGGCAGACGTGCTGCAAATATCTTTGCACTAGTAGGACAATACAGAAGTCCAACAGCCACTTTTAGGATGCCACTAAGTTTCATCAGTGTTTGCTATTATAATAGCTTTGTAACAAAGAGTTTGAGTGTGCAATGCAGGCAGACGTGCTGCAAATATCTTTGCACTAGTAGGACAATACAGAAGTCCAACAGCCACTTTTAGGATGCCACTAAGTTTCCTCAGTGTTTGGTATTATAATGGCTTTGTAACAATGAGTTTGAGTGTGCAATGCAGGCAGACGTGCTGCAAATATCTTTGCACTAGTGGGACAATACAGACGTCCAACAGCCACTTTTAGGATGCCACTAAGTTTCCTCAGTGTTTGGTATTATAATGGCTTAGTAACAATAAGTTTGAGTGTGCAATGCAGGCAGACGTGCTGCAAATATCTTTGCACTAGTAGGACAATACAGAAGTCCAACAGCCACTTTTAGGATGCCACTAAGTTTCCTCAGTGTTTGCTATTATAATGGCTTTGTAACAATGAGTTTGAGTGTGCACTGCAGGCAGACGTGCTGCAAATATCTTTGCACTAGTGGGACAATACAGAAGTCCAACAGCCACTTTTAGGATGCCACTAATTTCCTCAGTGTTTGGTATTATAATGGCTTTGTAACAATGAGTTTGAGTGTGCAATGCAGGCAGACGTGCTGCAAATATCTTTGCACTAGTGGGACAATACAGAAGTCCAACAGCCACTTTTAGGATGCCACTAAGTTTCCTCAGTGTTTGGTATTATAATGGCTTTGTAACAATGAGTTTGAGTGTGCAATGCAGGCAGACGTGCTGCAAATATCTTTGCACTAGTGGGACAATACAGAAGTCCAACAGCCACTTTTTGGATGCCAATAAGTTTCCTCAGTGTTTGCTATTATAATGGCTTTGTAACAATGAGTTTGAGTGTGCAATGCAGGCAGACGTGCTGCAAATATCTTTGCACTAGTGGGCAATACAGAAGTCCAACAGCCACTTTTAGGATGCCACTAAGTTTACTCAGTGTTTGCTAATGGCTTAGTAACAAGGAGCTTGAGTGTGCAATGCAGGCAGACGTGCTTCAAATATCTTTGCACTAGTGGGACAATACAGAAGTCCAACAGCCCCTTTTTGGATGCCACTAAGTTTCCTCAGTGTTTGCTATTATAATGGCTTTGCAACAATGAGTTTGAGTGTGCAATGCAGGCAGACGTGCTAAAAATATCTTTGCACTAGTGGGACAATACAGAAGTCCAACAGCCACTTTTAGGATGCCACTAAGTTTCCTCAGTGTTTGCTAATGGCTTAGTAACAATGAGATTGAGTGTGCAATGCAGCCAGACATGCTGCAAATATCTTTGCACTAGTGGGACAATACAGAAGTCCAACAGCCACTTTTAGGATGCCACTAAGTTTCCTCAGTGTTTGGTATTATAATGGCTTTGTAACAATGAGTTTGAGTGTGCAATGCAGGCAGACGTGCTGCAAATATCTTTGCACTAGTGGGACAATACAGAAGTCTAACAGCCACTTTTAGGATCTCACTAAGTTTCCCCAGTGTTTGGTATTAAAATGGCTTTGTAACAATTAGTTTAAGTTTGCAATGCAGGCAGACGTGCTGCAAATATCTTTGCACTAGTGGGACAATACAGAAGTCCAACAGCCACTTTTAGGATGCCGCTAAGTTTCCTCAGTGTTTGGTATTATAATGGCTTAGTAACAATGAGTTTGAGTGTGCAATGCAGGCAGACGTGCTGCAAATATCTTTGCACTAGTAGGACAATACAGAAGTCCAACAGCCACTTTTAGGATGCCACTAAGTTTCATCAGTGTTTGCTATTATAATAGCTTTGTAACAATGAGTTTGAGTGTGCAATGCAGGCAGACGTGCTGCAAATATCTTTGCACTAGTAGGACAATACAGAAGTCCAACAGACACTTTTAGGATGCCACTAAGTTTCCTCAGTGTTTGGTATTATAATGGCTTTGTAACAATGAGTTTGAGTGTGCAATGCAGGCAGACGTGCTGCAAATATCTTTGCACTAGTGGGACAATACAGACGTCCAACAGCCTCTTTTAGGATGCCACTAAGTTTCCTCAGTGTTTGGTATTATAATGGCTTAGTAACAATGAGTTTTAGTGTGCAATGCAGGCAGACGTGCTGCAAATATCTTTGCACTAGTAGGACAATACAGAAGTCCAACAGCCACTTTTAGGATGCCACTAAGTTTCATCAGTGTTTGCTATTATAATAGCTTTGTAATAATGAGTTTGAGTGTGCAATGCAGGCAGACGTGCTGCAAATATCTTTGCACTAGTGGGACAATACAGAAGTCCATTAGCCACTTTTAGGATGCCACTAAGTTTCCTCAGTGTTTGCTATTATAATGGCTTTGTAACAATGAGTTTGAGTGTGCACTGCAGGCAGACGTGCTGCAAATATCTTTGCACTAGTGGGACAATACAGAAGTCCAACAGCCACTTTTAGGATGCCACTAATTTCCTCAGTGTTTGGTATTATAATGGCTTTGTAACAATGAGTTTGAGTGTGCCATGCAGGCAGACGTGCTGCAAATATCTTTGCACTAGTGGGACAATACAGAAGTCCAACAGCCACTTTTAGGATGCCACTAAGTTTCCTCAGTGTTTGGTATTATAATGGCTTTGTAACAATGAGTTTGAGTGTGCAATGCAGGCAGACGTGCTGCAAATATCTTTGCACTAGTGGGACAATACAGAAGTCCAACAGCCACTTTTAGGATTCCACTAAGTTTCTTCAGTGTTTGCTATTATAATAGCTTTGTAACAATGAGTTTGAGTGTGCAATGCAGGCAGACGTGCTGCAAATATCTTTGCACTAGTGGGACAATACAGAAGTCCAACAGCCACTTTTAGGATGCCACTAATTTCCTCAGTGTTTGGTATTATAATGGCTTTGTAACAATGAGTTTGAGTGTGCCATGCAGGCAGACGTGCTGCAAATATCTTTGCACTAGTGGGACAATACAGAAGTCCAACAGCCACTTTTAGGATGCCACTAAGTTTCCTCAGTGTTTGGTATTATAATGGCTTTGTAACAATGAGTTTGAGTGTGCAATGCAGGCAGACGTGCTGCAAATATCTTTGCACTAGTGGGACAATACAGAAGTCCAACAGCCACTTTTAGGATTCCACTAAGTTTCTTCAGTGTTTGCTATTATAATAGCTTTGTAACAATGAGTTTGAGTGTGCAATGCAGGCAGACGTGCTGCAAATATCTTTGCACTAGTGGGACAATACAGAAGTCCAACAGCCACTTTTAGGATGCCACTAATTTTCCTCAGTGTTTGCTATTATAATGGCTTTGTAACAATGAGTTTGAGTGTGTAATGCAGGCAGACGTGCTGCAAATATCTTTGCACTAGTGGGACAATACAGAAGTCCAACAGCCACTTTTAGGATGCCACTAATTTCCTCAGTGTTTGGTATTATAATGGCTTTGTAACAATGAGTTTGAGTGTGCAATGCAGGCAGACGTGCTGCAAATATCTTTGCACTAGTGGGACAATACAGAAGTCCAACAGCCACTTTTAGGATGCCACTAAGTTTCCTCAGTGTTTGGTATTATAATGGCTTTGTAACAATGAGTTTGAGTGTGCAATGCAGGCAGACGTGCTGCAAATATCTTTGCACTAGTGGGACAATACAGAAGTCCAACAGCCACTTTTAGGATGCCACTAAGTTTCCTCAGTGTTTGGTATTATAATGGATCTGTAACAATGAGTTTGAGTGTGCAATGCAGGCAGACGTGCTGCAAATATCTTTGCACTAGTGGGACAATACAGAAGTCCAACAGCCACTTTTAGGATGCCACTAATTTCCTCAGTGTTTGGTATTATAATGGCTTTGTAACAATGAGTTTGAGTGTGCAATGCAGGCAGACGTGCTGCAAATATCTTTGCACTAGTGGGACAATACAGAAGTCCAACAGCCACTTTTAGGATGCCATTAAGTTTCCTCAGTGTTTGCTATTATAATCGCTTTGTAACAATGAGTTTGAGTGTGCAATGCAGGCAGACGTGCTGCAAATATCTTTGCACTAGTGGGACAATACAGAAGTCCAACAGCCACTTTTAGGATGCCACTAAGTTTCCTCAGTGTTTGCTATTATAATGGCTTAGTAACAATGAGTTTAATTGCGCAATGCAGGCAGACGTGCTGCAAATATCCTTGCACTAGTGGGACAATACAGAAGTCCAACAGCCACTTTTAGGATGCAACTAAGTTTCCTCAGTGTTTGGTATTATAATGGCTTTGTAACAATGAGTTTGAGTGTGCAATGCAGGCAGACGTGCTGCAAATATCTTTGCACTAGTGGGACAATACAGAAGTCACACAGCCACTTTTAGAATGCCACTAAGTTTCCTCAGTGTTTGGGATTATAATGGCTTTGTAACAATGAGTTTGAGTGTGCAATGCAGGCAGACG
Source organism: Anomaloglossus baeobatrachus (assembly GCF_048569485.1). NCBI lineage: Eukaryota > Metazoa > Chordata > Amphibia > Anura > Aromobatidae > Anomaloglossus > Anomaloglossus baeobatrachus. The sequence continues at coordinate 154,494,832 of NC_134361.1, read as the reverse complement.
TGCTGCAAATATCTTTGCACTAGTGGGACAATACAGAAGTCCAACAGCCACTTTTAGGATGCCACTAAGTTTCCTAAGTGTTTGCTATTATAATAGCTTTGTAACAATGAGTTTGAGTGTGCAATGCAGGCAGACGTGCTGCAAATATCTTTGCACTAGTGGGACAATACAGAAGTCCAACAGCCACTTTTAGGATGCCACTAAGTTTCCTCAGTGTTTGGTATTATAATGGCTTTGTAACAATGAGTTTGAGTGGGCAATGCAGGCAGATGTGCTGCAAATATCTTTGCACTAGTGGGACAATACAGAAGTCCAACAGCCACTTTTAGGATGCCACAAAGTTTCCTCAGTGTTTGCTATTATAATAGCTTTGTAACAATGAGTTTGAGTGTGCAATGCAGGCAGACATGCTGCAAATATCTTTGCACTAGTGGGACAATACAGAAGTCCAACAGCCAATTTTAGGATGCCACTAAGTTTCCTCAGTGTTTGCTTTTATAATGGCTTTGTAACAATGAGTTTGAGTGTGCAATGCAGGCAGACGTCCTGCAAATATCTTTGCACTAGTGGGACAATACAGAAGTCCAACAGCCACTTTTAGGATGCCACTAAGTTTCCTCAGTGTTTGGTATTATAATGGATCTGTAACAATGAGTTTGAGTGTGCAATGCAGGCAGACGTGCTGCAAATATCTTTGCACTAGTGGGACAATACAGAAGTCCAACAGCCACTTTTAAGATGCCACTAAGTTTCCTCAGTGTTTGATAGTATAATGGCTTAGTAACAATGAGTTTGAGTGTGCAATGTAGGCAGACGTGCTGCAAATATCTTTGCACTAGTGGGACAATACAGAAGTCCAACAGCCACTTTTAGGATGCCACTAAGTTTCCTCAGTGTTTGCTATTATAATAGCTTTGTAACAATGAGTTTGAGTGTGCAATGCAGGCAGACGTGCTGCAAATATCCTTGCACTAGTGGGACAATACAGAAGTCCAACAGCCACTTTTAGGATGCCACTAAGTTTCCTCAGTGTTTTCTATTATAATGGCTTTGTAACAATGAGTTTGAGTGTGCAATGCAGGCAGACGTGCTGCAAATATCTTTGCACTAGTGGGACAATACAGAAGTCCAACAGCCACTTTTAGGATGCCACTAAGTTTTCTCAGTGTTTGGGATTAAAATGGCTTTGTAACAATGAGTTTGAGTGTGCAATGCAGGCAGACGTGCTGCAAATATCTTTGCACTAGTGGGACAATACAGAAGTCCAACAGCCACTTTTAGGATGCCACTAAGTTTCCTCAGTGCTTGCTAATGGCTTAGTAACAAGGAGCTTGAGTGTGCAATGCAGGCAGACGTGCTTCAATTATCTTTGCACTAGTGGGACAATACAGAAGTCCAACAGCCCCTTTTTGGATGCCACTAAGTTTCCTCAGTGTTTGCTATTATAATGGCTTTGCAACAATGAGTTTGAGTGTGCAATGCAGGCAGACGTGCTGCAAATATCTTTGCACCAGTGGGACAATACAGAAGTCCAACAGCCACTTTTAGGATGCCACTAAGTTTCCTCAGTGTTTGCTAATGGCTTAGTAACAATGAGATTGAGTGTGCAATGCAGGCAGACATGCTGCAAATATCTTTGCACTAGTGGGGCAATACAGAAGTGCAACAGCCACTTTTAGGATGCCACTAAGTTTCCTCAGTATTTGCTATTATAATGGCTTTGTAACAATGAGTTTGAGTGTGCAATGCAGGCAGACGTGCTGCAAATATCTTTGCACTAGTGAGACAATACAGAAGTCCAACAGCCACTTTTAGGATGCCACTAATTTCCTCAGTGTTTGGTATTATAATGGCTTTGTAACAATGAGTTTGAGTGTGCAATGCAGGCAGACGTGCTGCAAATATCTTTGCACTAGTGGGACAATACAGAAGTCCAACAGCCACTTTTAGGATGCCATTAAGTTTCCTCAGTGTTTGGTATTATAATGGATCTGTAACAATGAGTTTGAGTGTGCAATGCAGGCAGACGTGCTGCAAATATCTTTGCACTAGTGGGACAATACAGAAGTCCAACAGCCACTTTTAAGATGCCACTAAGTTTCCTCAGTGTTTGATAGTATAATGGCTTAGTAACAATGAGTTTGAGTGTGCAATGTAGGCAGACGTGCTGCAAATATCTTTGCACTAGTGGGACAATACAGAAGTCCAACAGCCACTTTTAGGATGCCACTAAGTTTCCTCAGTGTTTGCTATTATAATAGCTTTGTAACAATGAGTTTGAGTGTGCAATGCAGGCAGACGTGCTGCAAATATCCTTGCACTAGTGGGACAATACAGAAGTCCAACAGCCACTTTTAGGATGCCACTAAGTTTCCTCACTGTTTTCTATTATAATGGCTTTGTAACAATGAGTTTGAGTGTGCAATGCAGGCAGACGTGCTGCAAATATCTTTGCACTAGTGGGACAATACAGAAGTCCAACAGCCACTTTTAGGATGCCACTAAGTTTTCTCAGTGTTTGGGATTAAAATGGCTTTGTAACAATGAGTTTGAGTGTGCAATGCAGGCAGACGTGCTGCAAATATCTTTGCACTAGTGGGACAATACAGAAGTCCAACAGCCACTTTTAGGATGCCACTAAGTTTCCTCAGTGCTTGCTATTATAATGGCTTTGTAACAATGAGTTTGAGTGTGCAATGCAGGCAGACGTGCTGCAAATATCTTTGCACTAGTGGGACAATACAGAAGTCCAACAGCCACTTTTAGGATGCCACTAAGTTTACTCAGTGTTTGCTAATGGCTTAGTAACAAGGAGCTTGAGTGTGCAATGCAGGCAGACGTGCTTCAATTATCTTTGCACTAGTGGGACAATACAGAAGTCCAACAGCCCCTTTTTGGATGCCACTAAGTTTCCTCAGTGTTTGCTATTATAATGGCTTTGCAACAATGAGTTTGGGTGTGCAATGCAGGCAGACGTGCTGCAAATATCTTTGCACTAGTGGGACAATACAGAAGTCCAACAGCCACTTTTAGGTTTGCCACTAAGTTTCCTCAGTGTTTGCTAATGGCTTAGTAACAATGAGATTGAGTGTGCAATGCAGGCAGACATGCTGCAAATATCTTTGCACTAGTGGGGCAATACAGAAGTGCAACAGCCACTTTTAGGATGCCACTAAGTTTCCTCAGTATTTGCTATTATAATGGCTTTGTAACAATGAGTTTGAGTGTGCAATGCAGGCAGACGTGCTGCAAATATCTTTGCACTAGTGAGACAATACAGAAGTCCAACAGCCACTTTTAGGATGCCACTAAGTTTCCTCAGTGTTTGGTATTATAATGGCTTTGTAACAATGAGTTTGAGTGTGTAATGCAGGCAGACGTGCTGCAAATATCTTTGCACTAGTGGGACAATACAGAAGTCCAACAGCCACTTTTAGGATGCCACTAAGTTTCCTCAGTGTTTGGTATTATAATGGCTTTGTAACAATGAGTTTGAGTGTGCAATGCAGGCAGACGTGCTGCAAATATCTTTGCACTAGTGGGACAATACAGAAGTCCAACAGCCACTTTTAGGATGCCACTAAGTTTCCTCAGTGTTTGCTATTATAATGGCTTTGCAACAATGAGTTTGAGTGTGCAATGCAGGCAGACGTGCTGCAAATATCTTTGCACTAGTGGGACAATACAGAAGTCCAACAGCCACTTTTAGGATGCCGCTAAGTTTCCTCAGTGTTTGGTATTATAATGGCTTAGTAACAATGAGTTTGAGTGTGCAATGCAGGCAGACGTGCTGCAAATATCTTTGCACTAGTAGGACAATACAGAAGTCCAACAGCCACTTTTAGGATGCCACTAAGTTTCATCAGTGTTTGCTATTATAATAGCTTTGTAACAATGAGTTTGAGTGTGCAATGCAGGCAGACGTGCTGCAAATATCTTTGCACTAGTAGGACAATACAGAAGTCCAACAGCCACTTTTAGGATGCCACTAAGTTTCCTCAGTGTTTGGTATTATAATGGCTTTGTAACAATGAGTTTGAGTGTGCAATGCAGGCAGACGTGCTGCAAATATCTTTGCACTAGTGGGACAATACAGACGTCCAACAGCCACTTTTAGGATGCCACTAAGTTTCCTCAGTGTTTGGTATTATAATGGCTTAGTAACAATGAGTTTGAGTGTGCAATGCAGGCAGACGTGCTGCAAATATCTTTGCACTAGTAGGACAATACAGAAGTCCAACAGCCACTTTTAGGATGCCACTAAGTTTCATCAGTGTTTGCTATTATAATAGCTTTGTAACAATGAGTTTGAGTGTGCAATGCAGGCAGACGTGCTGCAAATATCTTTGCACTAGTAGGACAATACAGAAGTCCAACAGCCACTTTTAGGATGCCACTAAGTTTCATCAGTGTTTGCTATTATAATAGCTTTGTAACAATGAGTTTGAGTGTGCAATGCAGGCAGACGTGCTGCAAATATCTTTGCACTAGTGGGACAATACAGAAGTCCATTAGCCACTTTTAGGATGCCACTAAGTTTCCTCAGTGTTTGCTATTATAATGGCTTTGTAACAATGAGTTTGAGTGTGCACTGCAGGCAGACGTGCTGCAAATATCTTTGCACTAGTGGGACAATACAGAAGTCCAACAGCCACTTTTAGGATGCCACTAATTTCCTCAGTGTTTGGTATTATAATGGCTTTGTAACAATGAGTTTGAGTGTGCCATGCAGGCATACGTGCTGCAAATATCTTTGCACTAGTGGGACAATACAGAAGTCCAACAGCCACTTTTAGGATGCCACTAAGTTTCCTCAGTGTTTGGTATTATAATGGCTTTGTAACAATGAGTTTGAGTGTGCAATGCAGGCAGACGTGCTGCAAATATCTTTGCACTAGTGGGACAATACAGAAGTCCAACAGCCACTTTTAGGATTCCACCAAGTTTCTTCAGTGTTTGCTATTATAATAGCTTTGTAACAATGAGTTTGAGTGTGCATTGCAGGCAGACGTGCTGCAAATATCTTTGCACTAGTGGGACAATACAGAAGTCCAACAGCCACTTTTAGGATGCCACTAATTTTCCTCAGTGTTTGCTATTATAATGGCTTTGTAACAATGAGTTTGAGTGTGTAATGCAGGCAGACGTGCTGCAAATATCTTTGCACTAGTGGGACAATACAGAAGTCCAACAGCCACTTTTAGGATGCCACTAATTTCCTCAGTGTTTGGTATTATAATGGCTTTGTAACAATAAGTTTGAGTGTGCAATGCAGGCAGACGTGCTGCAAATATCTTTGCACTAGTGGGACAATACAGAAGTCCAACAGCCACTTTTAGGATGCCACTAAGTTTCCTCAGTGTTTGGTATTATAATGGATCTGTAACAATGAGTTTGAGTGTGCAATGCAGGCAGACGTGCTGCAAATACCTTTGCACTAGTGGGACAATACAGAAGTCCAACAGCCACTTTTAGGATGCCACTAATTTCCTCAGTGTTTGGTATTATAATGGCTTTGTAACAATGAGTTTGAGTGTGCAATGCAGGCAGACGTGCTGCAAATATCTTTGCACTAGTGGGACAATACAGAAGTCCAACAGCCACTTTTAGGATGCCATTAAGTTTCCTCAGTGTTTGCTATTATAATCGCTTTGTAACAATGAGTTTGAGTGTGCAATGCAGGCAGACGTGCTGCAAATATCTTTGCACTAGTGGGACAATACAGAAGTCCAACAGCCACTTTTAGGATGCCACTAAGTTTCCTCAGTGTTTGCTATTATAATGGCTTTGTAACAATGAGTTTAATTGCGCAATGCAGGCAGACGTGCTGCAAATATCCTTGCACTAGTGGGACAATACAGAAGTCCAACAGCCACTTTTAGGATGCAACTAAGTTTCCTCAGTGTTTGGTATTATAATGGCTTTGTAACAATGAGTTTGAGTGTGCAATGCAGGCAGACGTGCTGCAAATATCTTTGCACTAGTGGGACAATACAGAAGTCACACAGCCACTTTTAGAATGCCACTAAGTTTCCTCAGTGTTTGGGATTATAATGGCTTTGTAACAATGAGTTTGAGTGTGCAATGCAGGCAGACGTGCTGCAAATATCTTTGCACTAGTAGGACAATACAGAAGTCCAACAGCCACTTTTAGGATGCCACTAAGTTTCCTCAGTGTTTGGTATTATAATGGCTTTGTAACAATGAGTTTGAGTGTGCAATGCAGGCAGACGTGCTGCAAATATCTTTGCACTAGTGGGACAATACAGACGTCCAACAGCCACTTTTAGGATGCCACTAAGTTTCCTCAGTGTTTGGTATTATAATGGCTTAGTAACAATGAGTTTGAGTGTGCAATGCAGGCAGACGTGCTGCAAATATCTTTGCACTAGTAGGACAATACAGAAGTCCAACAGCCACTTTTAGGATGCCACTAAGTTTCATCAGTGTTTGCTATTATAATAGCTTTGTAACAATGAGTTTGAGTGTGCAATGCAGGCAGACGTGCTGCAAATATCTTTGCACTAGTAGGACAATACAGAAGTCCAACAGCCACTTTTAGGATGCCACTAAGTTTCATCAGTGTTTGCTATTATAATAGCTTTGTAACAATGAGTTTGAGTGTGCAATGCAGGCAGACGTGCTGCAAATATCTTTGCACTAGTGGGACAATACAGAAGTCCATTAGCCACTTTTAGGATGCCACTAAGTTTCCTCAGTGTTTGCTATTATAATGGCTTTGTAACAATGAGTTTGAGTGTGCACTGCAGGCAGACGTGCTGCAAATATCTTTGCACTAGTGGGACAATACAGAAGTCCAACAGCCACTTTTAGGATGCCACTAATTTCCTCAGTGTTTGGTATTATAATGGCTTTGTAACAATGAGTTTGAGTGTGCCATGCAGGCATACGTGCTGCAAATATCTTTGCACTAGTGGGACAATACAGAAGTCCAACAGCCACTTTTAGGATGCCACTAAGTTTCCTCAGTGTTTGGTATTATAATGGCTTTGTAACAATGAGTTTGAGTGTGCAATGCAGGCAGACGTGCTGCAAATATCTTTGCACTAGTGGGACAATACAGAAGTCCAACAGCCACTTTTAGGATTCCACCAAGTTTCTTCAGTGTTTGCTATTATAATAGCTTTGTAACAATGAGTTTGAGTGTGCATTGCAGGCAGACGTGCTGCAAATATCTTTGCACTAGTGGGACAATACAGAAGTCCAACAGCCACTTTTAGGATGCCACTAATTTTCCTCAGTGTTTGCTATTATAATGGCTTTGTAACAATGAGTTTGAGTGTGTAATGCAGGCAGACGTGCTGCAAATATCTTTGCACTAGTGGGACAATACAGAAGTCCAACAGCCACTTTTAGGATGCCACTAATTTCCTCAGTGTTTGGTATTATAATGGCTTTGTAACAATAAGTTTGAGTGTGCAATGCAGGCAGACGTGCTGCAAATATCTTTGCACTAGTGGGACAATACAGAAGTCCAACAGCCACTTTTAGGATGCCACTAAGTTTCCTCAGTGTTTGGTATTATAATGGATCTGTAACAATGAGTTTGAGTGTGCAATGCAGGCAGACGTGCTGCAAATACCTTTGCACTAGTGGGACAATACAGAAGTCCAACAGCCACTTTTAGGATGCCACTAATTTCCTCAGTGTTTGGTATTATAATGGCTTTGTAACAATGAGTTTGAGTGTGCAATGCAGGCAGACGTGCTGCAAATATCTTTGCACTAGTGGGACAATACAGAAGTCCAACAGCCACTTTTAGGATGCCATTAAGTTTCCTCAGTGTTTGCTATTATAATCGCTTTGTAACAATGAGTTTGAGTGTGCAATGCAGGCAGACGTGCTGCAAATATCTTTGCACTAGTGGGACAATACAGAAGTCCAACAGCCACTTTTAGGATGCCACTAAGTTTCCTCAGTGTTTGCTATTATAATGGCTTTGTAACAATGAGTTTAATTGCGCAATGCAGGCAGACGTGCTGCAAATATCCTTGCACTAGTGGGACAATACAGAAGTCCAACAGCCACTTTTAGGATGCAACTAAGTTTCCTCAGTGTTTGGTATTATAATGGCTTTGTAACAATGAGTTTGAGTGTGCAATGCAGGCAGACGTGCTGCAAATATCTTTGCACTAGTGGGACAATACAGAAGTCACACAGCCACTTTTAGAATGCCACTAAGTTTCCTCAGTGTTTGGGATTATAATGGCTTTGTAACAATGAGTTTGAGTGTGCAATGCAGGCTGATGTGCTGCAAATATCTTTGCACTAGTGGGACAATACAGAAGTCCAACAGCCACTTTTAGGATGCCACTAAGCTTCCTCAGTGTTTGCTATTATAATGGCTTTGTAACAATGAGTTTGAGTGTGCAATGCAGGCAGACGTGCTGCAAATATCTTTGCACTAGTGGGACAATACAGAAGTCCAACAGCCACTTTTAGGATGCCACTAAGTTTCCTCAGTGTTTGGTATTATAATGGCTTTGTAACAATGAGTTTGAGTGGGCAATGCAGGCAGATGTGCTGCAAATATCTTTGCAATAGTGGGACAATACAGAAGTCCAACAGCCACTTTTAGGATGCCACAAAGTTTCCTCAGTGTTTGCTATTATAATAGCTTTGTAACAATGAGTTTGAGTGTGCAATGCAGGCAGACATGCTGCAAATATCTTTGCACTAGTGGGACAATACAGAAGTCCAACAGCCAATTTTAGGATGCCACTAAGTTTCCTCAGTGTTTGCTATTATAATGGCTTTGTAACAATGAGTTTGAGTGTGCAATGCAGGCAGACGTGCTGCAAATATCTTTGCACTAGTGGGACAATACAGAAGTCCAACAGCCACTTTTAGGATGCCACTAAGTTTCCTCAGTGTTTTCTATTATAATGGCTTTGTAACAATGAGTTTGAGTGTGCAATGCAGGCAGACGTGCTGCAAATATCTTTGCACTAGTGGGACAATACAGAAGTCCAACAGCCACTTTTAGGATGCCACTAAGTTTCCTCAGTGTTTGGGATTAAAATGGCTTTGTAACAATGAGTTTGAGTGTGCAATGCAGGCAGACGTGCTGCAAATATCTTTGCACTAGTGGGACAATACAGAAGTCCAACAGCCACTTTTAGGATGCCACTAAGTTTCCTCAGTGCTTGCTATTATAATGGCTTTGTAACAATGAGTTTGAGTGTGCAATGCAGGCAGACGTGCTGCAAATATCTTTGCACTAGTGGGACAATACAGAAGTCCAACAGCCACTTTTAGGATGCCACTAAGTTTCCTCAGTGTTTGCTATTATAATGGCTTTGTAACAATGAGTTTGAGTGTGCAATGCAGGCAGACGTGCTGCAAATATCTTTGCACTAGTGGGACAATACAGAAGTCCAACAGCCACTTTTAGGATGCCACTAAGTTTCCTCAGTGTTTGGTATTATAATGGATCAGTAACAATGAGTTTGAGTGTGCAATGCAGGCAGACGTGCTGCAAATATCTTTGCACTAGTGGGACAAAACAGAAGTCCAACAGCCACTTTTAAGATGCCACTAAGCTTCCTCAGTGTTTGCCAGTATAATGGCTTAGTAACAATGAGTTTGAGTGTGCAATGTAGGCAGACGTGCTGCAAATATCTTTGCACTAGTGGGACAATACAGAAGTCCAACAGCCACTTTTAGGATGCCACTAATTTCCTCAGTCTTTGGTATTATATTGGCTTTGTAACAATGAGTTTGAGTGTGCAATGCAGGCAGACGTGCTGCAAATATCTTTGCACTAGTGGGACAATACAGAAGTCCAACAGCCACTTTTAGGATGCCACTAAGTTTCCTCAGTGTTTGGTATTATAATGGCTTTGTAACAATGAGTTTGAGTGTGCAATGCAGGCAGACGTGCTGCAAATATCTTTGCACTAGTGGGACAATGCAGAAGTCCAACAGCCACTTTTAGGATGCCATTAAGTTTCCTCAGTGTTTGGTATTATAATCGCTTTGTAACAATGAGTTTGAGTGTGCAATGCAGGCAGACGTGCTGCAAATATCTTTGCACTAGTGGGACAATACAGAAGTCCAACAGCCACTTTTAGGATGCCACTAAGTTTCCTCAGTGTTTGCTATTATAATGGCTTTGTAACAATGAGTTTAATTGTGCAATGCAGGCAGACGTGCTGCAAATATCCTTGCACTAGTGGGACAATACAGAAGTCCAACAGCCACTTTTAGGATACAACTAAGTTTCCTCAGTGTTTGGTATTATAATGGCTTTGTAACAATGAGTTTGAGTGTGCAATGCAGGCAGACGTGCTGCAAATATCTTTGCACTAGTGGGACAATACAGAAGTCACACAGCCACTTTTAGAATGCCACTAAGTTTCCTCAGTGTTTGGGATTATAATGGCTTTGTAACAATGAGTTTGAGTGTGCAATGCAGGCAGACGTGCTGCAAATATCTTTGCACTAGTGGGACAATACAGAAGTCCAACAGCCACTTTTAGGATGCCACTAAGTTTCCTCAGTGTTTGCTATTATAATGGCTTTGTAATAATGAGTTTGAGTGTGCAATGCAGGCAGACGTGCTGCAAATAGTGGGACAATACAGAAGTCCAACAGCCACTTTTAGGATGCCACTAAGTTTCATCAGTGTTTGGTATTATAATGGCTTTGTAACAATGAGTTTGAGTGTGCAATGCAGGCAGATGTGCTGCAAATATCTTTGCACTAGTGGGACAATACAGAAGTCCAACAGCCACTTTTAGGATGCCACTAAGTTTCCTCAGTGTTTGCTATTATAATAGCTTTGTAACAATGAGTTTGAGTGTGCAATGCAGGCAGACATGCTGCAAATATCTTTGCACTAGTGGGACAATACAGAAGTCCAACAGCCACTTTTAGGATGCCACTAAGTTTCCTCAGTGTTTGCTATTATAATGGCTTTGTAACAATGAGTTTGAGTGTGCAATGCAGGCAGACGTGCTGCAAATATCTTTGCACTAGTGGGACAATACAGAAGTCCAACAGCCACTTTTAAGATGCCACTAAGTTTCCTCAGTGTTTGCTAGTATAATGGCTTAGTAACAATGAGTTTGAGTGTGCAATGCAGGCAGACGTGCTGCAAATAGTGGGACAATACAGAAGTCCAACAGCCACTTTTAGGATGCCACTAAGTTTCCTCAGTGTTTGGGATTAAAATGGCTTTGTAACAATGAGTTTGAGTGTGCAATGCAGGCAGACATGCTGCAAATATCTTTGCACTAGTGGGACAATACAGAAGTCCAACAGCCACTTTTAGGATGCCACTAAGTTTCCTCAGTGTTTGCTATTATAATGGCTTTGTAACAATGGGTTTGAGTGTGCAATGCAGGCAGACGTGCTGCAAATATCTTTGCACTAGTGGGACAATACAGAAGTCCAACAGCCACTTTTAGGATGCCACTAAGTTTCCTCAGTGTTTGCTATTATAATGGCTTTGTAACAATGAGTTTGAGTGTGCAATGCAGGCAGACGTACTGCAAATATCTTTGCACTAGTGGGACAATACAGAAGTCCAACAGCCACTTTTAGGATGCCACTAAGTTTCCTCAGTGTTTGGTATTATAATGGATCAGTAACAATGAGTTTGAGTGTGCAATGCAGACAGACGTGCTGCAAATATCTTTGCACTAGTGGGACAAAACAGAAGTCCAACAGCCACTTTTAAGATGCCACTAAGCTTCCTCAGTGTTTGCTAGTATAATGGCTTAGTAACAATGAGTTTGAGTGTGCAATGTAGGCAGACGTGCTGCAAATATCTTTGCACTAGTGGGACAATACAGAAGTCCAACAGCCACTTTTAGGATGCCACTAAGTTTCCTCAGTGTTTGCTATTATAATAGCTTTGTAACAATGAGTTTGAGTGTGCAATGCAGGCAGACATGTTGCAAATATCTTTGCACTAGTGGGACAATACAGAAGTCCAACAGCCACTTTTAGGATGCCACTAATTTCCTCAGTGTTTGGTATTATAATGGCTTTGTAACAATGAGTTTGAGTGTGCAATGCAGGCAGACGTGCTGCAAATATCTTTGCACTAGTGGGACAATACAGAAGTCCAACAGCCACTTTTAGGATGCCACTAAGTTTCCTCAGTGTTTGGTATTATAATGGCTTTGTAACAATGAGTTTGAGTGTGCAATGCAGGCAGACGTGCTGCAAATATCTTTGCACTAGTGGGACAATACAGAAGTCCAACAGCCACTTTTAGGATGCCACTAAGTTTCCTCAGTGTTTGCTATTATAATGGCTTTGTAACAATAAGTTTGAGTGTGCAATGCAGGCAGACGTGCTGCAAATATCTTTGCACTAGTGGGACAATACAGAAGTCCAACAGCCACTTTTAGGATGCCACTAAGTTTCCTCAGTGTTTGGTATTATAATGGATCTGTAACAATGAGTTTGAGTGTGCAATGCAGGCAGACGTGCTGCAAATATCTTTGCACTAGTGGGACAATACAGAAGTCCAACAGCCACTTTTAGGATGCCACTAATTTCCTCAGTGTTTGGTATTATAATGGCTTTGTAACAATGAGTTTGAGTGTGCAATGCAGGCAGACGTGCTGCAAATATCTTTGCACTAGCGGGACAATACAGAAGTCCAACAGCCACTTTTAGGATGCCACTAAGTTTCCTCAGTGTTTGCTATTATAATGGCTTTGTAATAATGAGTTTGAGTGTGCAATGCAGGCAGACGTGCTGCAAATAGTGGGACAATACAGAAGTCCAACAGCCACTTTTAGGATGCCACTAAGTTTCATCAGTGTTTGGTATTATAATGGCTTTGTAACAATGAGTTTGAGTGTGCAATGCAGGCAGATGTGCTGCAAATATCTTTGCACTAGTGGGACAATACAGAAGTCCAACAGCCACTTTTAGGATGCCACTAAGTTTCCTCAGTGTTTGCTATTATAATAGCTTTGTAACAATGAGTTTGAGTGTGCAATGCAGGCAGACATGCTGCAAATATCTTTGCACTAGTGGGACAATACAGAAGTCCAACAGCCACTTTTAGGATGCCACTAAGTTTCCTCAGTGTTTGCTATTATAATGGCTTTGTAACAATGAGTTTGAGTGTGCAATGCAGGCAGACGTGCTGCAAATATCTTTGCACTAGTGGGACAATACAGAAGTCCAACAGCCACTTTTAAGATGCCACTAAGTTTCCTCAGTGTTTGCTAGTATAATGGCTTAGTAACAATGAGTTGGAGTGTGCAATGTAGGCAGACGTGCTGCAAATATCTTTGCACTAGTGGGACAATACAGAAGTCCAACAGCAACTTTTAGGATGCCACTAAGTTTCCTCAGTGTTTGCTATTATAATAGCTTTGTAACAATGAGTTTGAGTGTGCAATGCAGGCAGACGTGCTGCAAATATCCTTGCACTAGTGGGACAATACAGAAGTCCAACAGCCACTTTTAGGATGCCACTAAGTTTCCTCAGTGTTTTCTATTATAATGGCTTTGTAACAATGAGTTTGAGTGTGCAATGCAGGCAGACGTGCTGCAAATATCTTTGCACTAGTGGGACAATACAGAAGTCCAACAGCCACTTTTAGGATGCCACTAAGTTTCCTCAGTGTTTGGGATTAAAATGGCTTTGTAACAATGAGTTTGAGTGTGCAATGCAGGCAGACGTGCTGCAAATATCTTTGCACTAGTGGGACAATACAGAAGTCCAACAGCCACTTTTAGGATGCCACTAAGTTTCCTCAGTGTTTGCTATTATAATGGCTTTGTAACAATGAGTTTGAGTGTGCAATGCAGGCAGACGTGCTGCAAATATCTTTGCACTAGTGGGACAATACAGAAGTCCAACAGCCACTTTTAGGATGCCACTAAGTTTCCTCAGTGTTTGCTATTATAATGGCTTTGTAACAATGAGTTTGAGTGTGCAATGCAGGCAGACGTACTGCAAATATCTTTGCACTAGTGGGACAATACAGAAGTCCAACAGCCACTTTTAGGATGCCACTAAGTTTCCTCAGTGTTTGGTATTATAATGGATCAGTAACAATGAGTTTGAGTGTGCAATGCAGGCAGACGTGCTGCAAATATCTTTGCACTAGTGGGACAAAACAGAAGTCCAACAGCCACTTTTAAGATGCCACTAAGCTTCCTCAGTGTTTGCTAGTATAATGGCTTAGTAACAATGAGTTTGAGTGTGCAATGTAGGCAGACGTGCTGCAAATATCTTTGCACTAGTGGGACAATACAGAAGTCCAACAGCCACTTTTAGGATGCCACTAAGTTTCCTCAGTGTTTGCTATTATAATAGCTTTGTAACAATGAGTTTGAGTGTGCAATGCAGGCAGACATGTTGCAAATATCTTTGCACTAGTGGGACAATACAGAAGTCCAACAGCCACTTTTAGGATGCCACTAATTTCCTCAGTGTTTGGTATTATAATGGCTTTGTAACAATGAGTTTGAGTGTGCAATGCAGGCAGACGTGCTGCAAATATCTTTGCACTAGTGGGACAATACAGAAGTCCAACAGCCACTTTTAGGATGCCACTAAGTTTCCTCAGTGTTTGGTATTATAATGGCTTTGTAACAATGAGTTTGAGTGTGCAATGCAGGCAGACGTGCTGCAAATATCTTTGCACTAGTGGGACAATACAGAAGTCCAACAGCCACTTTTAGGATGCCACTAAGTTTCCTCAGTGTTTGCTATTATAATGGCTTTGTAACAATAAGTTTGAGTGTGCAATGCAGGCAGACGTGCTGCAAATATCTTTGCACTAGTGGGACAATACAGAAGTCCAACAGCCACTTTTAGGATGCCACTAAGTTTCCTCAGTGTTTGGTATTATAATGGATCTGTAACAATGAGTTTGAGTGTGCAATGCAGGCAGACGTGCTGCAAATATCTTTGCACTAGTGGGACAATACAGAAGTCCAACAGCCACTTTTAGGATGCCACTAATTTCCTCAGTGTTTGGTATTATAATGGCTTTGTAACAATGAGTTTGAGTGTGCAATGCAGGCAGACGTGCTGCAAATATCTTTGCACTAGTGGGACAATACAGAAGTCCAACAGCCACTTTTAGGATGCCACTAAGTTTCCTCAGTGTTTGGTATTATAATGGATCAGTAACAATGAGTTTGAGTGTGCAATGCAGGCAGACGTGCTGCAAATATCTTTGCACTAGTGGGACAAAACAGAAGTCCAACAGCCACTTTTAAGATGCCACTAAGCTTCCTCAGTGTTTGCTAGTATAATGGCTTAGTAACAATGAGTTTGAGTGTGCAATGTAGGCAGACGTGCTGCAAATATCTTTGCACTAGTGGGACAATACAGAAGTCCAACAGCCACTTTTAGGATGCCACTAAGTTTCCTCAGTGTTTGCTATTATAATAGCTTTGTAACAATGAGTTTGAGTGTGCAATGCAGGCAGACATGTTGCAAATATCTTTGCACTAGTGGGACAATACAGAAGTCCAACAGCCACTTTTAGGATGCCACTAATTTCCTCAGTGTTTGGTATTATAATGGCTTTGTAACAATGAGTTTGAGTGTGCAATGCAGGCAGACGTGCTGCAAATATCTTTGCACTGGTGGGACAATACAGAAGTCCAACAGCCACTTTTAGGATGCCACTAAGTTTCCTCAGTGTTTGCTATTATAATGGCTTTGTAAAAATAAGTTTGAGTGTGCAATGCAGGCAGACGTGCTGCAAATATCTTTGCACTAGTGGGACAATACAGAAGTCCAACAGCCACTTTTAGGATGCCACTAAGTTTCCTCAGTGTTTGGTATTATAATGGATCTGTAACAATGAGTTTGAGTGTGCAATGCAGGCAGACGTGCTGCAAATATCTTTGCACTAGTGGGACAATACAGAAGTCCAACAGCCACTTTTAGGATGCCACTAATTTCCTCATTGTTTGGTATTATAATGGCTTTGTAACAATGAGTTTGAGTGTGCAATGCAGGCAGACGTGCTGCAAATATCTTTGCACTAGTGGGACAATACAGAAGTCCAACAGCCACTTTTAGGATGCCATTAAGTTTCCTCAGTGTTTGCTATTATAATCGCTTTGTAACAATGAGTTTGAGTGTGCAATGCAGGCAGACGTGCTGCAAATATCTTTGCACTAGTGGGACAATACAGAAGTCCAACAGCCACTTTTAGGATGCCACTAAGTTTCCTCAGTGTTTGCTATTATAATGGCTTTGTAACAATGAGTTTAATTGTGCAATGCAGGCAGACGTGCTGCAAATATCCTTGCACTAGTGGGACAATACAGAAGTCCAACAGCCACTTTTAGGATGCAACTAAGTTTCCTCAGTGTTTGGTATTATAGTGGCTTTGTAACAATGAGTTTGAGTGTGCAATGCAGGCAGACGTGCTGCAAATATCTTTGCACTAGTGGGACAATACAGAAGTCACACAGCCACTTTTAGAATGCCACTAAGTTTCCTCAGTGTTTGGGATTATAATGGCTTTGTAACAATGAGTTTAAGTGTGCAATGCAGGCAGACGTGCTGCAAATATCTTTGCACTAGTGGGACAATACAGAAGTCCAACAGCCACTTTTAGGATGCCACTAAGTTTCCTCAGTGTTTGGTATTATAATGGCTTTGTAACAATGAGTTTGAGTGTGCAATGCAGGCAGACGTGCTGCAAATATCTTTGCACTAGTGGGACAATACAGAAGTCCAACAGCCACTTTTAGGATGCCACTAAGTTTCCTCAGTGTTTGCTATTATAATGGCTTTGTAACAATAAGTTTGAGTGTGCAATGCAGGCAGACGTGCTGCAAATATCTTTGCACTAGTGGGACAATACAGAAGTCCAACAGCCACTTTTAGGATGCCACTAAGTTTCCTCAGTGTTTGGTATTATAATGGATCTGTAACAATGAGTTTGAGTGTGCAATGCAGGCAGACGTGCTGCAAATATCTTTGCACTAGTGGGACAATACAGAAGTCCAACAGCCACTTTTAGGATGCCACTAATTTCCTCAGTGTTTGGTATTATAATGGCTTTGTAACAATGAGTTTGAGTGTGCAATGCAGGCAGACGTGCTGCAAATATCTTTGCACTAGTGGGACAATACAGAAGTCCAACAGCCACTTTTAGGATGCCACTAAGTTTCCTCAGTGTTTGGTATTATAATGGATCAGTAACAATGAGTTTGAGTGTGCAATGCAGGCAGACGTGCTGCAAATATCTTTGCACTAGTGGGACAAAACAGAAGTCCAACAGCCACTTTTAAGATGCCACTAAGCTTCCTCAGTGTTTGCTAGTATAATGGCTTAGTAACAATGAGTTTGAGTGTGCAATGTAGGCAGACGTGCTGCAAATATCTTTGCACTAGTGGGAAAATACAGAAGTCCAACAGCCACTTTTAGGATGCCACTAAGTTTCCTCAGTGTTTGCTATTATAATAGCTTTGTAACAATGAGTTTGAGTGTGCAATGCAGGCAGACATGTTGCAAATATCTTTGCACTAGTGGGACAATACAGAAGTCCAACAGCCACTTTTAGGATGCCACTAATTTCCTCAGTGTTTGGTATTATAATGGCTTTGTAACAATGAGTTTGAGTGTGCAATGCAGGCAGACGTGCTGCAAATATCTTTGCACTGGTGGGACAATACAGAAGTCCAACAGCCACTTTTAGGATGCCACTAAGTTTCCTCAGTGTTTGCTATTATAATGGCTTTGTAAAAATAAGTTTGAGTGTGCAATGCAGGCAGACGTGCTGCAAATATCTTTGCACTAGTGGGACAATACAGAAGTCCAACAGCCACTTTTAGGATGCCACTAAGTTTCCTCAGTGTTTGGTATTATAATGGATCTGTAACAATGAGTTTGAGTGTGCAATGCAGGCAGACGTGCTGCAAATATCTTTGCACTAGTGGGACAATACAGAAGTCCAACAGCCACTTTTAGGATGCCACTAATTTCCTCAGTGTTTGGTATTATAATGGCTTTGTAACAATGAGTTTGAGTGTGCAATGCAGGCAGACGTGCTGCAAATATCTTTGCACTAGTGGGACAATACAGAAGTCCAACAGCCACTTTTAGGATGCCATTAAGTTTCCTCAGTGTTTGCTATTATAATCGCTTTGTAACAATGAGTTTGAGTGTGCAATGCAGGCAGACGTGCTGCAAATATCTTTGCACTAGTGGGACAATACAGAAGTCCAACAGCCACTTTTAGGATGCCACTAAGTTTCCTCAGTGTTTGCTATTATAATGGCTTTGTAACAATGAGTTTAATTGTGCAATGCAGGCAGACGTGCTGCAAATATCCTTGCACTAGTGGGACAATACAGAAGTCCAACAGCCACTTTTAGGATGCAACTAAGTTTCCTCAGTGTTTGGTATTATAGTGGCTTTGTAACAATGAGTTTGAGTGTGCAATGCAGGCAGACGTGCTGCAAATATCTTTGCACTAGTGGGACAATACAGAAGTCACACAGCCACTTTTAGAATGCCACTAAGTTTCCTCAGTGTTTGGGATTATAATGGCTTTGTAACAATGAGTTTAAGTGTGCAATGCAGGCAGACGTGCTGCAAATATCTTTGCACTAGTGGGACAATACAGAAGTCCAACAGCCACTTTTAGGATGCCACTAAGCTTCCTCAGTGTTTGCTATTATAATGGCTTTGTAACAATGAGTTTGAGTGTGCAATGCAGGCAGACGTGCTGCAAATATCTTTGCACTAGTGGGACAATACAGAAGTCCAACAGCCACTTTTAGGATGCCACTAAGTTTCCTCAGTGTTTGGTATTATAATGGATCTGTAACAATGAGTTTGAGTGTGCAATGCAGGCAGACGTGCTGCAAATATCTTTGCACTAGTGGGACAATACAGAAGTCCAACAGCCACTTTTAGGATGCCACTAATTTCCTCAGTGTTTGCTATTATAATGGCTTTGTAACAATGAGTTTGAGTGTGCAATGCAGGCAGACGTGCTGCAAATATCTTTGCACTAGTGGGACAATACAGAAGTCCAACAGCCACTTTTAGGATGCCACTAAGTTTCCTCAGTGTTTGGTATTATAATGGATCTGTAACAATGAGTTTGAGTGTGCAATGCAGGCAGACGTGCTGCAAATATCTTTGCACTAGTGGGACAATACAGAAGTCCAACAGCCACTTTTAGGATGCCATTAAGTTTCCTCAGTGTTGGCTATTATAATCGCTTTGTAACAATGAGTTTGAGTGTGCAATGCAGGCAGACGTGCTGCAAATATCTTTGCACTAGTGGGACAATACAGAAGTCCAACAGCCACTTTTAGGATGCCACTAAGTTTCCTCAGTGTTTGCTATTATAATGGCTTTGTAACAATGAGTTTAATTGTGCAATGCAGGCAGACGTGCTGCAAATATCCTTGCACTAGTGGGACAATACAGAAGTCCAACAGCCACTTTTAGGATGCAACTAAGTTTCCTCAGTGTTTGGTATTATAATGGCTTTGTAACAATGAGTTTGAGTGTGCAATGCAGGCAGACGTGCTGCAAATATCTTTGCACTAGTGGGACAATACAGAAGTCACACAGCCACTTTTAGAATGCCACTAAGTTTCCTCAGTGTTTGGGATTATAATGGCTTTGTAACAATGAGTTTGAGTGTGCAATGCAGGCAGACGTGCTGCAAATATCTTTGCACTAGTGGGACAATACAGAAGTCCAACAGCCACTTTTAGGATGCCACTAAGCTTCCTCAGTGTTTGCTATTATAATGGCTTTGTAACAATGAGTTTGAGTGTGCAATGCAGGCAGACGTGCTGCAAATATCTTTGCACTAGTGGGACAATACAGAAGTCCAACAGCCACTTTTAGGATGCCACTAAGTTTCCTAAGTGTTTGCTATTATAATGGCTTTGTAACAATGAGTTTGAGTGTGCAATGCAGGCAGACGTGCTGCAAATATCTTTGCACTAGTGGGACAATACAGAAGTCCAACAGCCACTTTTAGGATGCCACTAAGTTTCCTCAGTGTTTGCTATTATAATAGCTTTGTAACAATGAGTTTGAGTGTGCAATGCAGGCAGACATGCTGCAAATATCTTTGCACTAGTGGGACAATACAGAAGTCCAACAGCCACTTTTAGGATGCCACTAAGTTTCCTCAGTGTTTGCTATTATAATGGATTTGTAACAATGAGTTTGAGTGTGCAATGCAGGCAGACGTGCTGCAAATATCTTTGCACTAGTGGGACAATACAGAAGTCCAACAGCCACTTTTAGGATGCCACTAATTTCCTCAGTGTTTGGTATTATAATGGCTTTGTAACAATGAGTTTGAGTGTGCAATGCAGGCAGACGTGCTGCAAATATCTTTGCACTAGTGGGACAATACAGAAGTCCAACAGCCACTTTTAGGATGCCACTAAGTTTCCTCAGTGTTTGGTATTATAATGGATCTGTAACAATGAGTTTGAGTGTGCAATGCAGGCAGACGTGCTGCAAATATCTTTGGACTAGTGGGACAATACAGAAGTCCAACAGCCACTTTTAGGATGCCACTAATTTCCTCAGTGTTTGGTATTATAATGGCTTTGTAACAATGAGTTTGAGTGTGCAATGCAGGCAGACGTGCTGCAAATATCTTTGCACTAGTGGGACAATACAGAAGTCCAACAGCCACTTTTAGGATGCCACTAAGTTTCCTCAGTGTTTGGTATTATAATGGATCAGTAACAATGAGTTTGAGTGTGCAATGCAGGCAGACGTGCTGCAAATATCTTTGCACTAGTGGGACAAAACAGAAGTCCAACAGCCACTTTTAAGATGCCACTAAGCTTCCTCAGTGTTTGCTAGTATAATGGCTTAGTAACAATGAGTTTGAGTGTGCAATGTAGGCAGACGTGCTGCAAATATCTTTGCACTAGTGGACCAATACAGAAGTCCAACAGCCACTTTTAGGATGCCACTAAGTTTCCTCAGTGTTTGCTATTATAATAGCTTTGTAACAATGAGTTTGAGTGTGCAATGCAGGCAGACATGTTGCAAATATCTTTGCACTAGTGGGACAATACAGAAGTCCAACAGCCACTTTTAGGATGCCACTAATTTCCTCAGTGTTTGGTATTATAATGGCTTTGTAACAATGAGTTTGAGTGTGCAATGCAGGCAGACGTGCTGCAAATATCTTTGCACTAGTGGGACAATACAGAAGTCCAACAGCCACTTTTAGGATGCCACTAAGTTTCCTCAGTGTTTGGTATTATAATGGCTTTGTAACAATGAGTTTGAGTGTGCAATGCAGGCAGACGTGCTGCAAATATCTTTGCACTAGTGGGACAATACAGAAGTCCAACAGCCACTTTTAGGATTCCACTAAGTTTCCTCAGTGTTTGCTATTATAATGGCTTTGTAAAAATAAGTTTGAGTGTGCAATGCAGGCAGACGTGCTGCAAATATCTTTGCACTAGTGGGACAATACAGAAGTCCAACAGCCACTTTTAGGATGCCACTAAGTTTCCTCAGTGTTTGGTATTATAATGGATCTGTAACAATGAGTTTGAGTGTGCAATGCAGGCAGACGTGCTGCAAATATCTTTGCACTAGTGGGACAATACAGAAGTCCAACAGCCACTTTTAGGATGCCACTAATTTCCTCAGTGTTTGGTATTATAATGGCTTTGTAACAATGAGTTTGAGTGTGCAATGCAGGCAGACGTGCTGCAAATATCTTTGCACTAGTGGGACAATACAGAAGTCCAACAGCCACTTTTAGGATGCCATTAAGTTTCCTCAGTGTTTGCTATTATAATCGCTTTGTAACAATGAGTTTGAGTGTGCAATGCAGGCAGACGTGCTGCAAATATCTTTGCACTAGTGGGACAATACAGAAGTCCAACAGCCACTTTTAGGATGCCACTAAGTTTCCTCAGTGTTTGCTATTATAATGGCTTTGTAACAATGAGTTTAATTGTGCAATGCAGGCAGACGTGCTGCAAATATCCTTGCACTAGTGGGACAATACAGAAGTCCAACAGCCACTTTTAGGATGCAACTAAGTTTCCTCAGTGTTTGGTATTATAGTGGCTTTGTAACAATGAGTTTGAGTGTGCAATGCAGGCAGACGTGCTGCAAATATCTTTGCACTAGTGGGACAATACAGAAGTCAAACAGCCACTTTTAGAATGCCACTAAGTTTCCTCAGTGTTTGGGATTATAATGGCTTTGTAACAATGAGTTTAAGTGTGCAATGCAGGCAGACGTGCTGCAAATATCTTTGCACTAGTGGGACAATACAGAAGTCCAACAGCCACTTTTAGGATGCCACTAAGCTTCCTCAGTGTTTGCTATTATAATGGCTTTGTAACAATGAGTTTGAGTGTGCAATGCAGGCAGACGTGCTGCAAATATCTTTGCACTAGTGGGACAATACAGAAGTCCAACAGCCACTTTTAGGATGCCACTAAGTTTCCTCAGTGTTTGGTATTATAATGGATCTGTAACAATGAGTTTGAGTGTACAATGCAGGCAGACGTGCTGCAAATATCTTTGCACTAGTGGGACAATACAGAAGTCCAACAGCCACTTTTAGGATGCCACTAATTTCCTCAGTGTTTGGTATTATAATGGCTTTGTAACAATGAGTTTGAGTGTGCAATGCAGGCAGACGTGCTGCAAATATCTTTGCACTAGTGGGACAATACAGAAGTCCAACAGCCACTTTTAGGATGCCATTAAGTTTCCTCAGTGTTGGCTATTATAATCGCTTTCTAACAATGAGTTTGAGTGTGCAATGCAGGCAGACGTGCTGCAAATATCTTTGCACTAGTGGGACAATACAGAAGTCCAACAGCCACTTTTAGGATGCCACTAAGTTTCCTCAGTGTTTGCTATTATAATGGCTTTGTAACAATGAGTTTAATTGTGCAATGCAGGCAGACGTGCTGCAAATATCCTTGCACTAGTGGGACAATACAGAAGTCCAACAGCCACTTTTAGGATGCAACTAAGTTTCCTCAGTGTTTGGTATTATAATGGCTTTGTAACAATGAGTTTGAGTGTGCAATGCAGGCAGACGTGCTGCAAATATCTTTGCACTAGTGGGACAATACAGAAGTCACACAGCCACTTTTAGAATGCCACTAAGTTTCCTCAGTGTTTGGGATTATAATGGCTTTGTAACAATGAGTTTGAGTGTGCAATGCAGGCAGACGTGCTGCAAATATCTTTGCACTAGTGGGACAATACAGAAGTCCAACAGCCACTTTTAGGATGCCACTAAGCTTCCTCAGTGTTTGCTATTATAATGGCTTTGTAACAATGAGTTTGAGTGTGCAATGCAGGCAGACGTGCTGCAAATATCTTTGCACTAGTGGGACAATACAGAAGTCCAACAGCCACTTTTAGGATGCCACTAAGTTTCCTAAGTGTTTGCTATTACAATGGCTTTGTAACAATGAGTTTGAGTGTGCAATGCAGGCAGACGTGCTGCAAATATCTTTGCACTAGTGGGACAATACAGAAGTCCAACAGCCACTTTTAGGATGCCACTAAGTTTCCTCAGTGCTTGGTATTATAATGGCTTTGTAACAATGAGTTTGAGTGTGCAATGCAGGCAGATGTGCTGCAAATATCTTTGCACTAGCGGGACAATACAGAAGTCCAACAGCCACTTTTAGGATGCCACTAAGTTTCCTCAGTGTTTGCTATTATAATAGCTTTGTAACAATGAGTTTGTGTGTGCAATGCAGGCAGACATGCTGCAAATATCTTTGCACTAGTGGGACAATACAGAAGTCCAACAGCCACTTTTAGGATGCCACTAAGTTTCCTCAGTGTTTGCTATTATAATGGATTTGTAACAATGAGTTTGAGTGTGCAATGCAGGCAGACGTGCTGCAAATATCTTTGCACTAGTGGGACAATACAGAAGTCCAACAGCCACTTTTAGGATGCCACTAAGTTTCCTCAGTGTTTGGTATTATAATGGATCTGTAACAATGAGTTTGAGTGTGCAATGCAGGCAGACGTGCTGCAAATATCCTTGCACTAGTGGGACAATATAGAAGTCCAACAACCACTTTTAGGATGCCACTAAGTTTCCTCAGTGTTTTCTATTATAATGGCTTTGTAACAATGAGTTTGAGTGTGCAATGCAGGCAGACGTGCTGCAAATATCTTTGCACTAGTGGGACAATACAGAAGTCCAACAGCCACTTTTAGGATGCCACTAAGTTTCCTCAGTGTTTGGGATTAAAATGGCTTTGTAACAATGAGTTTGAGTGTGCAATGCAGGCAAACGTGCTGCAAATATCTTTGCACTAGTGGGACAATACAGAAGTCCAACAGCCACTTTTAGGATGCCACTAAGTTTCCTCAGTGCTTGCTATTATAATGGCTTTGTAACAATGAGTTTGAGTGTGCAATGCAGGCAGACGTGCTGCAAATATCTTTTCACTAGTGGGACAATACAGAAGTCCAACAGCCACTTTTAGGATGCCACTAAGTTTCCTCAGTGTTTGCTATTATAATGGCTTTGTAACAATGAGTTTGAGTGTGCAATGCAGGCAGACGTGCTGCAAATATCTTTGCACTAGTGGGACAATACAGAAGTCCAACAGCCACTTTTAAGATGCCAGTAAGTTTCCTCAGTGTTTGGTATTATAATGGCTTAGTAACAATGAGTTTGAGTGTGCAATGTAGGCAGATGTGCTGCAAATATCTTTGCACTAGTGGGACAATACAGAAGTCCAACAGCCACTTTTAGGATGCCACTAAGTTTCCTCAGTGTTTGCTATTATAATAGCTTTGTAACAATGAGTTTGAGTGTGCAATGCAGGTTGACATGTTGCAAATATCTTTGCACTAGTGGGACAATACAGAAGTCCAACAGCCACTTTTAGGATGCCACTAATTTCCTCAGTGTTTGGTATTATAATGGCTTTGTAACAATGAGTTTGAGTGTGCAATGCAGGCAGACATGCTGCAAATATCTTTGCACTAGTGGGACAATACAGAAGTCCAACAGCCACTTTTAGGATGCCACTAAGTTTCCTCAGTGTTTGGTATTATAATGGCTTTGTAACAAGGAGTTTGAGTGTGCAATGCAGGCAGACGTGCTGCAAATATCTTTGCACTAGTGGGACAATACAGAAGTCCAACAGCCACTTTTAGGATGCCATTAAGTTTCCTCAGTGTTTGGTATTATAATCGCTTTGTAACAATGAGTTTGAGTGTGCAATGCAGGCAGACGTGCTGCAAATATCTTTGCACTAGTGGGACAATACAGAAGTCCAACAGACACTTTTAGGATGCCACTAAGTTTCCTCAGTGTTTGCTATTATAATGGCTTTGTAACAATGAGTTTAATTGTGCAATGCAGGCAGACGTGCTGCAAATATCCTTGCACTAGTGGGACAATACAGAAGTCCAACAGCCACTTTTAGGATACAACTAAGTTTCCTCAGTGTTTGGTATTATAATGGCTTTGTAACAATGAGTTTGAGTGTGCAATGCAGGCAGACGTGCTGCACATATCTTTGCACTAGTGGGACAATACAGAAGTCACACAGCCACTTTTAGAATGCCACTAAGTTTCCTCAGTGTTTGGGATTATAATGGCTTTGTAACAATGAGTTTGAGTGTGCAATGCAGGCAGACGTGCTGCAAATATCTTTGCACTAGTGGGACAATACAGAAGTCCAACAGCCACTTTTAGGATGCCACTAAGTTTCCTCAGTGTTTGCTATTATAATGGCTTTGTAACAATGAGTTTGAGTGTGCAATGCAGGAAGACGTGCTGCAAATATCTTTGCACTAGTGGGACAATACAGAAGTCCAACAGCCACTTTTAGGATGCCACTAAGTTTCTTCAGTGTTTGCTATTATAATGGCTTTGTAACAATGAGTTTGATTGTGCAATGCAGGCAGACATGCTGCAAATATCTTTGCACTAGTGGGACAATACAGAAGTCCAACAGCCACTTTTAGGATGCCACTAAGTTTCATCAGTGTTTGGTATTATAATGGCTTTGTAACAATGAGTTTGAGTGTGCAATGCAGGTAGATGTGCTGCAAATATCTTTGCACTAGTGGGACAATACAGAAGTCCAACAGCCACTTTTAGGATGCCACTAAGTTTCCTCAGTGTTTGCTATTATAATAGCTTTGTAACAATGAGTTTGAGTGTGCAATGCAGGCAGACATGCTGCAAATATCTTTGCACTAGTGGGACAATACAGAAGTCCAACAGCCACTTTTAGGATGCCACTAAGTTTCCTCAGTGTTTGCTATTATAATGGCTTTGTAACAATGAGTTTGAGTGTGCAATGCAGGCAGACATGCTGCAAATATCTTTGCACTAGTGGGACAATACAGAAGTCCAACAGCCACTTTTAGGATGCCACTAAGTTTCCTCAGTGTTTGGTATTATAATGGATCAGTAACAATGAGTTTGAGTGTGCAATGCAGGCAGACGTGCTGCAAATATCTTTGCACTAGTGGGACAAAACAGAAGTCCAACAGCCACTTTTAAGATGCCACTAAGCTTCCTCAGTGTTTGCTAGTATAATGGCTTAGTAACAATGAGTTTGAGTGTGCAATGTAGGCAGACGTGCTGCAAATATCTTTGCACTAGTGGGACAATACAGAAGTCCAACAGCCACTTTTAGGATGCCACTAAGTTTCCTCAGTGTTTGCTATTATAATAGCTTTGTAACAATGAGTTTGAGTGTGCAATGCAGGTTGACATGTTGCAAATATCTTTGCACTAGTGGGACAATACAGAAGTCCAACAGCCACTTTTAGGATGCCACTAATTTCCTCAGTGTTTGGTATTATAATGGCTTTGTAACAATGAGTTTGAGTGTGCAATGCAGGCAGACGTGCTGCAAATATCTTTGCACTAGTGGGACAATACAGAAGTCCAACAGCCACTTTTAGGATGCCACTAAGTTTCCTCAGTGTTTGGTATTATAATGGCTTTGTAACAATGAGTTTGAGTGTGCAATGCAGGCAGACGTGCTGCAAATATCTTTGCACTAGTGGGACAATACAGAAGTCCAACAGCCACTTTTAGGATGCCATTAAGTTTCCTCAGTGTTTGGTATTATAATCGCTTTGTAACAATGAGTTTGAGTGTGCAATGCAGGCAGACGTGCTGCAAATATCTTTGCACTAGTGGGACAATACAGAAGTCCAACAGCCACTTTTAGGATGCCACTAAGTTTCCTCAGTGTTTGCTATTATAATGGCTTTGTAACAATGAGTTTAATTGTGCAATGCAGGCAGACGTGCTGCAAATATCCTTGCACTAGTGGGACAATACAGAAGTCCAACAGCCACTTTTAGGATACAACTAAGTTTCCTCAGTGTTTGGTATTATAATGGCTTTGTAACAATGAGTTTGAGTGTGCAATGCAGGCAGACGTGCTGCACATATCTTTGCACTAGTGGGACAATACAGAAGTCACACAGCCACTTTTAGAATGCCACTAAGTTTCCTCAGTGTTTGGGATTATAATGGCTTTGTAACAATGAGTTTGAGTGTGCAATGCAGGCAGACGTGCTGCAAATATCTTTGCACTAGTGGGACAATACAGAAGTCCAACAGCCACTTTTAGGATGCCACTAAGTTTCCTCAGTGTTTGCTATTATAATGGCTTTGTAACAATGAGTTTGAGTGTGCAATGCAGGAAGACGTGCTGCAAATATCTTTGCACTAGTGGGACAATACAGAAGTCCAACAGCCACTTTTAGGATGCCACTAAGTTTCCTCAGTGTTTGCTATTATAATGGCTTTGTAACAATGAGTTTGAGTGTGCAATGCAGGCAGACATGCTGCAAATATCTTTGCACTAGTGGGACAATACAGAAGTCCAACAGCCACTTTTAGGATGCCACTAAGTTTCATCAGTGTTTGGTATTATAATGGCTTTGTAACAATGAGTTTGAGTGTGCAATGCAGGCAGACATGCTGCAAATATCTTTGCACTAGTGGGACAATACAGAAGTCCAACAGCCACTTTTAGGATGCCACTAAGTTTCCTCAGTGTTTGCTATTATAATGGCTTTGTAACAATGAATTTGAGTGTGCAATGCAGGCAGACGTGCTGCAAATATCTTTGCACTAGTGGGACAATACAGAAGTCCAACAGCCACTTTTAGGATGCCACTAAGTTTCCTCAGTGTTTGGGATTAAAATGGCTTTGTAACAATGAGTTTGAGTGTGCAATGCAGGCAGACGTGCTGCAAATATCTTTGCACTAGTGGGACAATACAGAAGTCCAACAGCCACTTTTAGGATGCCACTAAGTTTCCTCAGTGTTTGCTATTATAATGGCTTTGTAACAATGAGTTTGAGTGCGCAATGCAGGCAGACGTGCTGCAAATATCTTTGCACTAGTGGGACAATACAGAAGTCCAACAGCCACTTTTAGGATGCCACTAAGTTTCCTCAGTGTTTGCTATTATAATGGCTTTGTAACAATGAGTTTGAGTGTGCAATGCAGGCAGACGTGCTGCAAATATCTTTGCACTAGTGGGACAATACAGAAGTCCAACAGCCACTTTTAGGATGCCACTAAGTTTCCTCAGTGTTTGGTATTATAATGGATCTGTAACAATGAGTTTGAGTGTGCAATGCAGGCAGACGTGCTGCAAATATCTTTGCACTAGTGGGACAATACAGAAGTCCAACAGCCACTTTTAGGATGCCACTAATTTCCTCAGTGTTTGGTATTATAATGGCTTTGTAACAATGAGTTTGAGTGTGCAATGCAGGCAGACGTGCTGCAAATATCTTTGCACTAGTGGGACAATACAGAAGTCCAACAGCCACTTTTAGGATGCCATTAAGTTTCATCAGTGTTTGCTATTAAAATAGCTTTGTAACAATGAGTTTGAGTGTGCAATGCAGGCAGACGTGCTGCAAATATCTTTGCACTAGTGGGACAATACAGAAGTCCAACAGCCACTTTTAGGATGCCACTAATTTTCTCAGTGTTTGGTATTATAATGGCTTTGTAACAATGAGTTTGAGTGTGCAATGCAGGCAGACGTGCTGCAAATATCTTTGCACTAGTGGGACAATACAGAAGTCCAACAGCCACTTTTAGGATGCCATTAAGTTTCATCAGTGTTTGCTATTAAAATAGCTTTGTAACAATGAGTTTGAGTGTGCAATGCAGGCAGACGTGCTGCAAATATCTTTGCACTAGTGGGACAATACAGAAGTCCAACAGACACTTTTAGGATGCCACTAAGTTTCTTCAGTGTTTGGTATTATAATGGCTTTGTAACATTGAGTTTAATTGTGCAATGCAGGCAGACGTGCTGCAAATATCCTTGCACTAGTGGGACAATACAGAAGTCCAACAGCCACTTTTAGGATGCCACCAAGTTTCCTCAGTGTTTGGTATTATAATGGCTTTGTAACAATGAGTTTGAGTGTGCAATGCAGGCAGACGTGCTGCAAATATCTTTGCACTAGTGGGACAATACAGAAGTCACACAGCCACTTTTAGAATGCCACTAAGTTTCCTCAGTGTTTGGGATTATAATGGCTTTGTAACAATGAGTTTGAGTGTGCAATGCAGGCAGACGTGCTGCAAATATCTTTGCACTAGTGGGACAATACAGAAGTCCAACAGCCACTTTTAGGATGCCACTAAGTTTCCTCAGTGTTTGCTATTATAATGGCTTTGTAACAATGAGTTTGAGTGTGCAATGCAGGCAGACGTGCTGCAAATATCTTTGCACTAGTGGGACAATACAGAAGTCCAACAGCCACTTTTAGGATGCCACTAAGTTTCCTCAGTGTTTGCTATTATAATGGCTTTGTAACAATGAGTTTGAGTGTGCAATGCAGGCAGACGTGCTGCAAATATCTTTGCACTAGTGGGACAATACAGAAGTCCAACAGCCACTTTTAGGATGCCACTAAGTTTCCTCAGTGTTTGGTATTATAATGGCTTTGTAACAATGAGTTTGAGTGTGCAATGCAGGCATTTATGCTGCAAATACCTTTGCACTAGTGGGACAATACAGAAGTCCAACAGCCACTTTTAGGATGCCACTAAGTTTCCTCAGTGTTTTCTATTATAATGGCTTTGTAACAATGAGTTTGAGTGTGCAATGCAGGCAGACGTGCTGCAAATATCTTTGCACTAGTGGGACAATACAGAAGTCCAACAGCCACTTTTAGGATGCCACTAAGTTTCCTCAGTGTTTGGGATTAAAATGGCTTTGTAACAATGAGTTTGAGTGTGCAATGCAGGCAGTCGTGCTGCAAATATCTTTGCACTAGTGGGACAATACAGAAGTCCAACAGCCACTTTTAGGATGCCACTAAGTTTTCTCAGTGTTTGCTATTATAATGGCTTTGTAACAATGAGTTTGAGTGTGCAATGCAGGCAGACGTGCTGCAAATATCTTTGCACTAGTGGGACAATACAGAAGTCCAACAGCCACTTTTAGGATGCCACTAAGTTTCTTCAGTGTTTGCTATTATAATGGCTTTGTAACAATGAGTTTGATTGTGCAATGCAGGCAGACATGCTGCAAATATCTTTGCACTAGTGGGACAATACAGAAGTCCAACAGCCACTTTTAGGATGCCACTAAGTTTCATCAGTGTTTGGTATTATAATGGCTTTGTAACAATGAGTTTGAGTGTGCAATGCAGGTAGATGTGCTGCAAATATCTTTGCACTAGTGGGACAATACAGAAGTCCAACAGCCACTTTTAGGATGCCACTAAGTTTCCTCAGTGTTTGCTATTATAATAGCTTTGTAACAATGAGTTTGAGTGTGCAATGCAGGCAGACATGCTGCAAATATCTTTGCACTAGTGGGACAATACAGAAGTCCAACAGCCACTTTTAGGATGCCACTAAGTTTCCTCAGTGTTTGCTATTATAATGGCTTTGTAACAATGAGTTTGAGTGTGCAATGCAGGCAGACATGCTGCAAATATCTTTGCACTAGTGGGACAATACAGAAGTCCAACAGCCACTTTTAGGATGCCACTAAGTTTCCTCAGTGTTTGGTATTATAATGGATCAGTAACAATGAGTTTGAGTGTGCAATGCAGGCAGACGTGCTGCAAATATCTTTGCACTAGTGGGACAAAACAGAAGTCCAACAGCCACTTTTAAGATGCCACTAAGCTTCCTCAGTGTTTGCTAGTATAATGGCTTAGTAACAATGAGTTTGAGTGTGCAATGTAGGCAGACGTGCTGCAAATATCTTTGCACTAGTGGGACAATACAGAAGTCCAACAGCCACTTTTAGGATGCCACTAAGTTTCCTCAGTGTTTGCTATTATAATAGCTTTGTAACAATGAGTTTGAGTGTGCAATGCAGGTTGACATGTTGCAAATATCTTTGCACTAGTGGGACAATACAGAAGTCCAACAGCCACTTTTAGGATGCCACTAATTTCCTCAGTGTTTGGTATTATAATGGCTTTGTAACAATGAGTTTGAGTGTGCAATGCAGGCAGACGTGCTGCAAATATCTTTGCACTAGTGGGACAATACAGAAGTCCAACAGCCACTTTTAGGATGCCACTAAGTTTCCTCAGTGTTTGGTATTATAATGGCTTTGTAACAATGAGTTTGAGTGTGCAATGCAGGCAGACGTGCTGCAAATATCTTTGCACTAGTGGGACAATACAGAAGTCCAACAGCCACTTTTAGGATGCCATTAAGTTTCCTCAGTGTTTGGTATTATAATCGCTTTGTAACAATGAGTTTGAGTGTGCAATGCAGGCAGACGTGCTGCAAATATCTTTGCACTAGTGGGACAATACAGAAGTCCAACAGCCACTTTTAGGATGCCACTAAGTTTCCTCAGTGTTTGCTATTATAATGGCTTTGTAACAATGAGTTTAATTGTGCAATGCAGGCAGACGTGCTGCAAATATCCTTGCACTAGTGGGACAATACAGAAGTCCAACAGCCACTTTTAGGATACAACTAAGTTTCCTCAGTGTTTGGTATTATAATGGCTTTGTAACAATGAGTTTGAGTGTGCAATGCAGGCAGACGTGCTGCACATATCTTTGCACTAGTGGGACAATACAGAAGTCACACAGCCACTTTTAGAATGCCACTAAGTTTCCTCAGTGTTTGGGATTATAATGGCTTTGTAACAATGAGTTTGAGTGTGCAATGCAGGCAGACGTGCTGCAAATATCTTTGCACTAGTGGGACAATACAGAAGTCCAACAGCCACTTTTAGGATGCCACTAAGTTTCCTCAGTGTTTGCTATTATAATGGCTTTGTAACAATGAGTTTGAGTGTGCAATGCAGGAAGACGTGCTGCAAATATCTTTGCACTAGTGGGACAATACAGAAGTCCAACAGCCACTTTTAGGATGCCACTAAGTTTCCTCAGTGTTTGCTATTATAATGGCTTTGTAACAATGAGTTTGAGTGTGCAATGCAGGCAGACATGCTGCAAATATCTTTGCACTAGTGGGACAATACAGAAGTCCAACAGCCACTTTTAGGATGCCACTAAGTTTCATCAGTGTTTGGTATTATAATGGCTTTGTAACAATGAGTTTGAGTGTGCAATGCAGGCAGACATGCTGCAAATATCTTTGCACTAGTGGGACAATACAGAAGTCCAACAGCCACTTTTAGGATGCCACTAAGTTTCCTCAGTGTTTGCTATTATAATGGCTTTGTAACAATGAATTTGAGTGTGCAATGCAGGCAGACGTGCTGCAAATATCTTTGCACTAGTGGGACAATACAGAAGTCCAACAGCCACTTTTAGGATGCCACTAAGTTTCCTCAGTGTTTGGGATTAAAATGGCTTTGTAACAATGAGTTTGAGTGTGCAATGCAGGCAGACGTGCTGCAAATATCTTTGCACTAGTGGGACAATACAGAAGTCCAACAGCCACTTTTAGGATGCCACTAAGTTTCCTCAGTGTTTGCTATTATAATGGCTTTGTAACAATGAGTTTGAGTGCGCAATGCAGGCAGACGTGCTGCAAATATCTTTGCACTAGTGGGACAATACAGAAGTCCAACAGCCACTTTTAGGATGCCACTAAGTTTCCTCAGTGTTTGCTATTATAATGGCTTTGTAACAATGAGTTTGAGTGTGCAATGCAGGCAGACGTGCTGCAAATATCTTTGCACTATTGGGACAATACAGAAGTCCAACAGCCACTTTTAGGATGCCACTAAGTTTCCTCAGTGTTTGGTATTATAATGGATCTGTAACAATGAGTTTGAGTGTGCAATGCAGGCAGACGTGCTGCAAATATCTTTGCACTAGTGGGACAATACAGAAGTCCAACAGCCACTTTTAGGATGCCACTAATTTCCTCAGTGTTTGGTATTATAATGGCTTTGTAACAATGAGTTTGAGTGTGCAATGCAGGCAGACGTGCTGCAAATATCTTTGCACTAGTGGGACAATACAGAAGTCCAACAGCCACTTTTAGGATGCCATTAAGTTTCATCAGTGTTTGCTATTAAAATAGCTTTGTAACAATGAGTTTGAGTGTGCAATGCAGGCAGACGTGCTGCAAATATCTTTGCACTAGTGGGACAATACAGAAGTCCAACAGCCACTTTTAGGATGCCACTAATTTTCTCAGTGTTTGGTATTATAATGGCTTTGTAACAATGAGTTTGAGTGTGCAATGCAGGCAGACGTGCTGCAAATATCTTTGCACTAGTGGGACAATACAGAAGTCCAACAGCCACTTTTAGGATGCCATTAAGTTTCATCAGTGTTTGCTATTAAAATAGCTTTGTAACAATGAGTTTGAGTGTGCAATGCAGGCAGACGTGCTGCAAATATCTTTGCACTAGTGGGACAATACAGAAGTCCAACAGACACTTTTAGGATGCCACTAAGTTTCTTCAGTGTTTGGTATTATAATGGCTTTGTAACATTGAGTTTAATTGTGCAATGCAGGCAGACGTGCTGCAAATATCCTTGCACTAGTGGGACAATACAGAAGTCCAACAGCCACTTTTAGGATGCCACCAAGTTTCCTCAGTGTTTGGTATTATAATGGCTTTGTAACAATGAGTTTGAGTGTGCAATGCAGGCAGACGTGCTGCAAATATCTTTGCACTAGTGGGACAATACAGAAGTCACACAGCCACTTTTAGAATGCCACTAAGTTTCCTCAGTGTTTGGGATTATAATGGCTTTGTAACAATGAGTTTGAGTGTGCAATGCAGGCAGACGTGCTGCAAATATCTTTGCACTAGTGGGACAATACAGAAGTCCAACAGCCACTTTTAGGATGCCACTAAGTTTCCTCAGTGTTTGCTATTATAATGGCTTTGTAACAATGAGTTTGAGTGTGCAATGCAGGCAGACGTGCTGCAAATATCTTTGCACTAGTGGGACAATACAGAAGTCCAACAGCCACTTTTAGGATGCCACTAAGTTTCCTCAGTGTTTGCTATTATAATGGCTTTGTAACAATGAGTTTGAGTGTGCAATGCAGGCAGACGTGCTGCAAATATCTTTGCACTAGTGGGACAATACAGAAGTCCAACAGCCACTTTTAGGATGCCACTAAGTTTCCTCAGTGTTTGGTATTATAATGGCTTTGTAACAATGAGTTTGAGTGTGCAATGCAGGCATTTATGCTGCAAATACCTTTGCACTAGTGGGACAATACAGAAGTCCAACAGCCACTTTTAGGATGCCACTAAGTTTCCTCAGTGTTTTCTATTATAATGGCTTTGTAACAATGAGTTTGAGTGTGCAATGCAGGCAGACGTGCTGCAAATATCTTTGCACTAGTGGGACAATACAGAAGTCCAACAGCCACTTTTAGGATGCCACTAAGTTTCCTCAGTGTTTGGGATTAAAATGGCTTTGTAACAATGAGTTTGAGTGTGCAATGCAGGCAGTCGTGCTGCAAATATCTTTGCACTAGTGGGACAATACAGAAGTCCAACAGCCACTTTTAGGATGCCACTAAGTTTTCTCAGTGTTTGCTATTATAATGGCTTTGTAACAATGAGTTTGAGTGTGCAATGCAGGCAGACGTGCTGCAAATATCTTTGCACTAGTGGGACAATACAGAAGTCCAACAGCCACTTTTAGCTTGCCACTAAGTTTCCTCAGTGTTTGCTATTATAATGGCTTTGTAACAATGAGTTTGAGTGTGCAATGCAGGCAGACGTGCTGCAAATATCTTTGCACTAGTGGGACAATACAGAAGTCCAACAGCCACTTTTAGGATGCCACTAAGTTTCCTTAGTGTTTGGTATTATAATGGATCAGTAACAATGAGTTTGAGTGTGCAATGCAGGCAGATGTGCTGCAAATATCTTTGCACTAGTGGGACAAAACAGAAGTCCAACAGCCACTTTTAAGATGCCACTAAGCTTCCTCAGTGTTTGCTAGTATAATGGCTTAGTAACAATGAGTTTGAGTGTGCAATGTAGGCAGACGTGCTGCAAATATCTTTGCACTAGTGGGACAATACAGAAGTCCAACAGCCACTTTTAGGATGCCACTAAGTTTCCTCAGTGTTTGCTATTATAATAGCTTTGTAACAATGAGTTTGAGTGTGCAATGCGGCAGACATGTTGCAAATATCTTTGCACTAGTGGGACAATACAGAAGTCCAACAGCCAGTTTTAGGATGCCACTAAGTTTCCTCAGTGTTTGCTATTATAATGGCTTTGTAACAATGAGTTTGAGTGTGCAATGCAGGCAGACGTGCTGCAAATATCTTTGCACTAGTGGGACAATACAGAAGTCCAACAGCCACTTTTAGGATGCCACTAAGTTTCCTCAGTGTTTGGTATTATAATGGCTTTGTAACAATGAGTTTAAGTGTGCAATGCAGGCAGACGTGCTGCAAATATCTTTGCACTAGTGGGACAATACAGAAGTCCAACAGCCACTTTTAGGATGCCACTAATTTCCTCAGTGTTTGGTATTATAATGGCTTTGTAACAATGAGTTTGAGTGTGCAATGCAGGCAGATGTGCTGCAAATATCTTTGCACTAGTGGGACAATACAGAAGTCCAACAGCCACTTTTAGGATGCCACTAAGTTTCCTCAGTGTTTGCTATTAAAATAGCTTTGTAACAATGAGTTTGAATGTGCAATGCAGGCAGACGTGCTGCAAATATCTTTGCACTAGTGGGACAATACAGAAGTCCAACAGCCACTTTTAGGATGCCACTAAGTTTCCTCAGTGTTTGGTATTATAATGGATCTGTAACAATGAGTTTGAGTGTGCAATGCAGGTAGATGTGCTGCAAATATCTTTGCACTAGTGGGACAATACAGAAGTCCAACAGCCACTTTTAGGATGCCACTAAGTTTCCTCAGTGTTTGCTATTATAATAGCTTTGTAACAATGAGTTTGAGTGTGCAATGCAGGCAGACATGCTACAAATATCTTTGCACTAGTGGGACAATACAGAAGTCCAACAGCCACTTTTAGGATGCCACTAAGTTTCCTCAGTGTTTGCTATTATAATGGCTTTGTAACAATGAGTTTGAGTGTGCAATGCAGGCAGACATGCTGCAAATATCTTTGCACTAGTGGGACAATACAGAAGTCCAACAGCCACTTTTAGGATGCCACTAAGTTTCCTCAGTGTTTGGTATTATAATGGATCAGTAACAATGAGTTTGAGTGTGCAATGCAGGCAGACGTGCTGCAAATATCTTTGCACTAGTGGGACAAAACAGAAGTCCAACAGCCACTTTTAAGATGCCACTAAGCTTCCTCAGTGTTTGCTAGTATAATGGCTTAGTAACAATGAGTTTGAGTGTGCAATGTAGGCAGACGTGCTGCAAATATCTTTGCACTAGTGGGACAATACAGAAGTCCAACAGCCACTTTTAGGATGCCACTAAGTTTCCTCAGTGTTTGCTATTATAATAGCTTTGTAACAATGAGTTTGAGTGTGCAATGCAGGTTGACATGTTGCAAATATCTTTGCACTAGTGGGACAATACAGAAGTCCAACAGCCACTTTTAGGATGCCACTAATTTCCTCAGTGTTTGGTATTATAATGGCTTTGTAACAATGAGTTTGAGTGTGCAATGCAGGCAGACGTGCTGCAAATATCTTTGCACTAGTGGGACAATACAGAAGTCCAACAGCCACTTTTAGGATGCCACTAAGTTTCCTCAGTGTTTGGTATTATAATGGCTTTGTAACAATGAGTTTGAGTGTGCAATGCAGGCAGACGTGCTGCAAATATCTTTGCACTAGTGGGACAATACAGAAGTCCAACAGCCACTTTTAGGATGCCATTAAGTTTCCTCAGTGTTTGGTATTATAATCGCTTTGTAACAATGAGTTTGAGTGTGCAATGCAGGCAGACGTGCTGCAAATATCTTTGCACTAGTGGGACAATACAGAAGTCCAACAGCCACTTTTAGGATGCCACTAAGTTTCCTCAGTGTTTGCTATTATAATGGCTTTGTAACAATGAGTTTAATTGTGCAATGCAGGCAGACGTGCTGCAAATATCCTTGCACTAGTGGGACAATACAGAAGTCCAACAGCCACTTTTAGGATACAACTAAGTTTCCTCAGTGTTTGGTATTATAATGGCTTTGTAACAATGAGTTTGAGTGTGCAATGCAGGCAGACGTGCTGCACATATCTTTGCACTAGTGGGACAATACAGAAGTCACACAGCCACTTTTAGAATGCCACTAAGTTTCCTCAGTGTTTGGGATTATAATGGCTTTGTAACAATGAGTTTGAGTGTGCAATGCAGGCAGACGTGCTGCAAATATCTTTGCACTAGTGGGACAATACAGAAGTCCAACAGCCACTTTTAGGATGCCACTAAGTTTCCTCAGTGTTTGCTATTATAATGGCTTTGTAACAATGAGTTTGAGTGTGCAATGCAGGAAGACGTGCTGCAAATATCTTTGCACTAGTGGGACAATACAGAAGTCCAACAGCCACTTTTAGGATGCCACTAAGTTTCCTCAGTGTTTGCTATTATAATGGCTTTGTAACAATGAGTTTGAGTGTGCAATGCAGGCAGACATGCTGCAAATATCTTTGCACTAGTGGGACAATACAGAAGTCCAACAGCCACTTTTAGGATGCCACTAAGTTTCATCAGTGTTTGGTATTATAATGGCTTTGTAACAATGAGTTTGAGTGTGCAATGCAGGTAGATGTGCTGCAAATATCTTTGCACTAGTGGGACAATACAGAAGTCCAACAGCCACTTTTAGGATGCCACTAAGTTTCCTCAGTGTTTGGTATTATAATGGCTTTGTAACAATGAGTTTGAGTGTGCAATGCAGGCAGACGTGCTGCAAATATCTTTGCACTAGTGGGACAATACAGAAGTCCAACAGCCACTTTTAGGATGCCATTAAGTTTCCTCAGTGTTTGCTATTATAATAGCTTTGTAACAATGAGTTTGAGTGTGCAATGCAGGCAGACATGCTGCAAATATCTTTGCACTAGTGGGACAATACAGAGGTCCAACAGCCACTTTTAGGATGCCACTAAGTTTCCTCAGTGTTTGCTATTATAATGGCTTTGTAACAATGAATTTGAGTGTGCAATGCAGGCAGACGTGCTGCAAATATCTTTGCACTAGTGGGACAATACAGAAGTCCAACAGCCACTTTTAGGATGCCACTAAGTTTCCTCAGTGTTTGCTATTATAATGGCTTTGTAACAATGAGTTTGAGTGCGCAATGCAGGCAGACGTGCTGCAAATATCTTTGCACTAGTGGGACAATACAGAAGTCCAACAGCCACTTTTAGGATGCCACTAAGTTTCCTCAGTGTTTGCTATTATAATGGCTTTGTAACAATGAGTTTGAGTGTGCAATGCAGGCAGACGTGCTGCAAATATCTTTGCACTAGTGGGACAATACAGAAGTCCAACAGCCACTTTTAGGATGCCACTAAGTTTCCTCAGTGTTTGGTATTATAATGGATCTGTAACAATGAGTTTGAGTGTGCAATGCAGGCAGACGTGCTGCAAATATCTTTGCACTAGTGGGACAATACAGAAGTCCAACAGCCACTTTTAGGATGCCACTAATTTCCTCAGTGTTTGGTATTATAATGGCTTTGTAACAATGAGTTTGAGTGTGCAATGCAGGCAGACGTGCTGCAAATATCTTTGCACTAGTGGGACAATACAGAAGTCCAACAGCCACTTTTAGGATGCCATTAAGTTTCATCAGTGTTTGCTATTAAAATAGCTTTGTAACAATGAGTTTGAGTGTGCAATGCAGGCAGACGTGCTGCAAATATCTTTGCACTAGTGGGACAATACAGAAGTCCAACAGCCACTTTTAGGATGCCACTAATTTCTTCAGTGTTTGGTATTATAATGGCTTTGTAACAATGAGTTTGAGTGTGCAATGCAGGTAGATGTGCTGCAAATATCTTTGCACTAGTGGGACAATACAGAAGTCCAACAGCCACTTTTAGGATGCCACTAAGTTTCCTCAGTGTTTGCTATTATAATAGCTTTGTAACAATGAGTTTGAGTGTGCAATGCAGGCAGACATGCTGCAAATATCTTTGCACTAGTGGGACAATACAGAGGTCCAACAGCCACTTTTAGGATGCCACTAAGTTTCCTCAGTGTTTGCTATTATAATGGCTTTGTAACAATGAATTTGAGTGTGCAATGCAGGCAGACGTGCTGCAAATATCTTTGCACTAGTGGGACAATACAGAAGTCCAACAGCCACTTTTAGGATGCCACTAAGTTTCCTCAGTGTTTGCTATTATAATGGCTTTGTAACAATGAGTTTGAGTGCGCAATGCAGGCAGACGTGCTGCAAATATCTTTGCACTAGTGGGACAATACAGAAGTCCAACAGCCACTTTTAGGATGCCACTAAGTTTCCTCAGTGTTTGCTATTATAATGGCTTTGTAACAATGAGTTTGAGTGTGCAATGCAGGCAGACGTGCTGCAAATATCTTTGCACTAGTGGGACAATACAGAAGTCCAACAGCCACTTTTAGGATGCCACTAAGTTTCCTCAGTGTTTGGTATTATAATGGATCTGTAACAATGAGTTTGAGTGTGCAATGCAGGCAGACGTGCTGCAAATATCTTTGCACTAGTGGGACAATACAGAAGTCCAACAGCCACTTTTAGGATGCCACTAATTTCCTCAGTGTTTGGTATTATAATGGCTTTGTAACAATGAGTTTGAGTGTGCAATGCAGGCAGACGTGCTGCAAATATCTTTGCACTAGTGGGACAATACAGAAGTCCAACAGCCACTTTTAGGATGCCATTAAGTTTCATCAGTGTTTGCTATTAAAATAGCTTTGTAACAATGAGTTTGAGTGTGCAATGCAGGCAGACGTGCTGCAAATATCTTTGCACTAGTGGGACAATACAGAAGTCCAACAGCCACTTTTAGGATGCCACTAATTTCCTCAGTGTTTGGTATTATAATGGCTTTGTAACAATGAGTTTGAGTGTGCAATGCAGGCAGACGTGCTGCAAATATCTTTGCACTAGTGGGACAATACAGAAGTCCAACAGCCACTTTTAGGATGCCATTAAGTTTCATCAGTGTTTGCTATTAAAATAGCTTTGTAACAATGAGTTTGAGTGTGCAATGCAGGCAGACGTGCTGCAAATATCTTTGCACTAGTGGGACAATACAGAAGTCCAACAGACACTTTTAGGATGCCACTAAGTTTCTTCAGTGTTTGGTATTATAATGGCTTTGTAACATTGAGTTTAATTGTGCAATGCAGGCAGACGTGCTGCAAATATCCTTGCACTAGTGGGACAATACAGAAGTCCAACAGCCACTTTTAGGATGCCACCAAGTTTCCTCAGTGTTTGGTATTATAATGGCTTTGTAACAATGAGTTTGAGTGTGCAATGCAGGCAGACGTGCTGCAAATATCTTTGCACTAGTGGGACAATACAGAAGTCACACAGCCACTTTTAGAATGCCACTAAGTTTCCTCAGTGTTTGGGATTATAATGGCTTTGTAACAATGAGTTTGAGTGTGCAATGCAGGCAGACGTGCTGCAAATATCTTTGCACTAGTGGGACAATACAGAAGTCCAACAGCCACTTTTAGGATGCCACTAAGTTTCCTCAGTGTTTGCTATTATAATGGCTTTGTAACAATGAGTTTGAGTGTGCAATGCAGGCAGACGTGCTGCAAATATCTTTGCACTAGTGGGACAATACAGAAGTCCAACAGCCACTTTTAGGATGCCACTAAGTTTCCTCAGTGTTTGCTATTATAATGGCTTTGTAACAATGAGTTTGAGTGTGCAATGCAGGCAGACGTGCTGCAAATATCTTTGCACTAGTGGGACAATACAGAAGTCCAACAGCCACTTTTAGGATGCCACTAAGTTTCCTCAGTGTTTGGTATTATAATGGCTTTGTAACAATGAGTTTGAGTGTGCAATGCAGGCATTTATGCTGCAAATACCTTTGCACTAGTGGGACAATACAGAAGTCCAACAGCAACTTTTAGGATGCCACTAAGTTTCCTCAGTGTTTTCTATTATAATGGCTTTGTAACAATGAGTTTGAGTGTGCAATGCAGGCAGACGTGCTGCAAATATCTTTGCACTAGTGGGACAATACAGAAGTCCAACAGCCACTTTTAGGATGCCACTAAGTTTCCTCAGTGTTTGGGATTAAAATGGCTTTGTAACAATGAGTTTGAGTGTGCAATGCAGGCAGTCGTGCTGCAAATATCTTTGCACTAGTGGGACAATACAGAAGTCCAACAGCCACTTTTAGGATGCCACTAAGTTTTCTCAGTGTTTGCTATTATAATGGCTTTGTAACAATGAGTTTGAGTGTGCAATGCAGGCAGACGTGCTGCAAATATCTTTGCACTAGTGGGACAATACAGAAGTCCAACAGCCACTTTTAGCTTGCCACTAAGTTTCCTCAGTGTTTGCTATTATAATGGCTTTGTAACAATGAGTTTGAGTGTGCAATGCAGGCAGACGTGCTGCAAAGATCTTTGCACTAGTGGGACAATACAGAAGTCCAACAGCCACTTTTAGGATGCCACTAAGTTTCCTTAGTGTTTGGTATTATAATGGATCAGTAACAATGAGTTTGAGTGTGCAATGCAGGCAGATGTGCTGCAAATATCTTTGCACTAGTGGGACAAAACAGAAGTCCAACAGCCACTTTTAAGATGCCACTAAGCTTCCTCAGTGTTTGCTAGTATAATGGCTTAGTAACAATGAGTTTGAGTGTGCAATGTAGGCAGACGTGCTGCAAATATCTTTGCACTAGTGGGACAATACAGAAGTCCAACAGCCACTTTTAGGATGCCACTAAGTTTCCTCAGTGTTTGCTATTATAATAGCTTTGTAACAATGAGTTTGAGTGTGCAATGCGGCAGACATGTTGCAAATATCTTTGCACTAGTGGGACAATACAGAAGTCCAACAGCCAGTTTTAGGATGCCACTAAGTTTCCTCAGTGTTTGCTATTATAATGGCTTTGTAACAATGAGTTTGAGTGTGCAATGCAGGCAGACGTGCTGCAAATATCTTTGCACTAGTGGGACAATACAGAAGTCCAACAGCCACTTTTAGGATGCCACTAAGTTTCCTCAGTGTTTGGTATTATAATGGCTTTGTAACAATGAGTTTAAGTGTGCAATGCAGGCAGACGTGCTGCAAATATCTTTGCACTAGTGGGACAATACAGAAGTCCAACAGCCACTTTTAGGATGCCACTAATTTCCTCAGTGTTTGGTATTATAATGGCTTTGTAACAATGAGTTTGAGTGTGCAATGCAGGCAGATGTGCTGCAAATATCTTTGCACTAGTGGGACAATACAGAAGTCCAACAGCCACTTTTAGGATGCCACTAAGTTTCCTCAGTGTTTGCTATTAAAATAGCTTTGTAACAATGAGTTTGAATGTGCAATGCAGGCAGACGTGCTGCAAATATCTTTGCACTAGTGGGACAATACAGAAGTCCAACAGCCACTTTTAGGATGCCACTAAGTTTCCTCAGTGTTTGGTATTATAATGGATCTGTAACAATTAGTTTGAGTGTGCAATGCAGGCAGACGTGCTGCAAATATCTTTGCACTAGTGGGACAATACAGAAGTCCAACAGCCACTTTTAAGATGCCACTAAGTTTCCTCAGTGTTTGCTAGTATAATGGCTTAGTAACAATGAGTTTGAGTGTGCAATGTAGGCAGACGTGCTGCAAATATCTTTGCACTAGTGGGAAAATACAGAAGTCCAACAGCCACTTTTAGGATGCCACTAAGTTTCCTCAGTGTTTGGGATTAAAATGGCTTTGTAACAATGAGTTTGAGTGTGCAATGCAGGCAGACGTACTGCAAATATCTTTGCACTAGTGGGACAATACAGAAGTCCAACAGCCACTTTTAGGATGCCACTAAGTTTCCTCAGTGTTTGCTATTATAATGGCTTTGTAACAATGAGTTTGAGTGTGCAATGCAGGCAGACGTGCTGCAAATATCTTTGCACTAGTGGGACAATACAGAAGTCCTACAGCCACTTTTAAGATGCCACTAAGTTTCCTCAGTGTTTGCTAGTATAATGGCTTAGTAACAATGAGTTTGAGTGTGCAATGTAGGCAGACGTGCTGCAAATATCTTTGCACTAGTGGGACAATACAGAAGTCCAACAGCCACTTTTAGGATGCCACTAAGTTTCCTCAGTGTTTGGGATTAAAATGGCTTTGTAACAATGAGTTTGAGTGTGCAATGCAGGCAGACGTGCTGCAAATATCTTTGCACTAGTGGGACAATACAGAAGTCCAACAGCCACTTTTAGGATGCCACTAAGTTTCCTCAGTGTTTGCTATTATAATGGCTTTGTAACAATGAGTTTGAGTGTGCAATGCAGGCAGACGTGCTGCAAATATCTTTGCACTAGTGGGACAATACAGAAGTCCAACAGCCACTTTTAGGATGCCACTAAGTTTCCTCAGTGTTTGCTATTATAATGGCTTTGTAACAATGAGTTTGAGTGTGCAATGCAGGCAGACGTGCTGCAAATATCTTTGCACTAGTGGGACAA
The DNA here is from genome assembly GCF_048569485.1 of Anomaloglossus baeobatrachus. Classification (NCBI taxonomy): domain Eukaryota; kingdom Metazoa; phylum Chordata; class Amphibia; order Anura; family Aromobatidae; genus Anomaloglossus; species Anomaloglossus baeobatrachus. The sequence continues at coordinate 154,450,828 of NC_134361.1, read as the reverse complement.
TACAGAAGTCCAACAGCCACTCTTAGGATGCCACTAAGTTTCCTCAGTGTTTGGTATTATAATGGATCAGTAACAATGAGTTTGAGTGTGCAATGCAGGCAGACGTGCTGCAAATATCTTTGCACTAGTGGGACAAAACAGAAGTCCAACAGCCACTTTTAAGATGCCACTAAGCTTCCTCAGTGTTTGCTAGTATAATGGCTTAGTAACAATGAGTTTGAGTGTGCAATGTAGGCAGACGTGCTGCAAATATCTTTGCACTAGTGGGACAATACAGAAGTCCAACAGCCACTTTTAGGATGCCACTAAGTTTCCTCAGTGTTTGCTATTATAATAGCTTTGTAACAATGAGTTTAAGTGTGCAATGCAGGCAGACATGTTGCAAATATCTTTGCACTAGTGGGACAATACAGAAGTCCAACAGCCAGTTTTAGGATGCCACTAAGTTTCCTCAGTGTTTGCTATTATAATGGCTTTGTAACAATGAGTTTGAGTGTGCAATGCAGGCAGACGTGCTGCAAATATCTTTGCACTAGTGGGACAATACAGAAGTCCAACAGCCACTTTTAGGATGCCACTAAGTTTCCTCAGTGTTTGGTATTATAATGGCTTTGTAACAATGAGTTTAAGTGTGCAATGCAGGCAGACGTGCTGCAAATATCTTTGCACTAGTGGGACAATACAGAAGTCCAACAGCCACTTTTAGGATGCCACTAATTTCCTCAGTGTTTGGTATTATAATGGCTTTGTAACAATGAGTTTGAGTGTGCAATGCAGGCAGACGTGCTGCAAATATCTTTGCACTAGTAGGACAATACAGAAGTCCAACAGCCACTTTTAGGATGCCTCTAAGTTTCCTCAGTGTTTGCTATTATAATGGCTTTGTAACATTGAGTTTAATTGTGCAATGCAGGCAGACGTGCTGCAAATATCCTTGCACTAGTGGGACAATACAGAAGTCCAACAGCCACTTTTAGGATACAACTAAGTTTCCTCAGTGTTTGGTATTATAATGGCTTTGTAACAATGAGTTTGAGTGTGCAATGCAGGCAGACGTGCTGCAAATATCTTTGCACTAGTGGGACAATACAGAAGTCACACAGCCACTTTTAGAATGCCACTAAGTTTCCTCAGTGTTTGGGATTATAATGGCTTTGTAACAATGAGTTTGAGTGTGCAATGCAGGCAGACGTGCTGCAAATATCTTTGCACTAGTGGGACAATACAGAAGTCCAACAGCCACTTTTAGGATGCCACTAAGTTTCCTCAGTGTTTGCTATTATAATGGCTTTGTAACAATGAGTTTGAGTGTGCAATGCAGGCAGACGTGCTGCAAATATCTTTGCACTAGTGGGACAATACAGAAGTCCAACAGCCACTTTTAGGATGCCACTAAGTTTCCTCAGTGTTTGCTATTATAATGGCTTTGTAACAATGAGTTTGAGTGTGCAATGCAGGCAGATGTGCTGCAAATATCTTTGCACTAGTGGGACAATACAGAAGTCCAACAGCCACTTTTAGGATGCCACTAAGTTTCCTCAGTGTTTGGTATTATAATGGCTTTGTAACAATGAGTTTGAGTGTGCAATGCAGGCATTTATGCTGCAAATACCTTTGCACTAGTGGGACAATACAGACGTCCAACAGCCACTTTTAGGATGCCACTAAGTTTCCTCAGTGTTTTCTATTATAATGGCTTTGTAACAATGAGTTTGAGTGTGCAATGCAGGCAGACGTGCTGCAAATATCTTTGCACTAGTGGGACAATACAGAAGTCCAACAGCCACTTTTAGGATGCCACTAAGTTTCCTCAGTGTTTGGGATTAAAATGGCTTTGTAACAATGAGTTTGAGTGTGCAATGCAGGCAGTCGTGCTGCAAATATCTTTGCACTAGTGGGACAATACAGAAGTCCAACAGCCACTTTTAGGATGCCACTAAGTTTTCTCAGTGTTTGCTATTATAATGGCTTTGTAACAATGAGTTTGAGTGTGCAATGCAGGCAGACGTGCTGCAAATATCTTTGCACTAGTGGGACAATACAGAAGTCCAACAGCCACTTTTAGCTTGCCACTAAGTTTCCTCAGTGTTTGCTATTATAATGGCTTTGTAACAATGAGTTTGAGTGTGCAATGCAGGCAGACGTGCTGCAAATATCTTTGCACTAGTGGGACAATACAGAAGTCCAACAGCCACTTTTAGGATGCCACTAAGTTTCCTTAGTGTTTGGTATTATAATGGATCAGTAACAATGAGTTTGAGTGTGCAATGCAGGCAGATGTGCTGCAAATATCTTTGCACTAGTGGGACAAAACAGAAGTCCAACAGCCACTTTTAAGATGCCACTAAGCTTCCTCAGTGTTTGCTAGTATAATGGCTTAGTAACAATGAGTTTGAGTGTGCAATGTAGGCAGACGTGCTGCAAATATCTTTGCACTAGTGGGACAATACAGAAGTCCAACAGCCACTTTTAGGATGCCACTAAGTTTCCTCAGTGTTTGCTATTATAATAGCTTTGTAACAATGAGTTTGAGTGTGCAATGCAGGCAGACATGTTGCAAATATCTTTGCACTAGTGGGACAATACAGAAGTCCAACAGCCAGTTTTAGGATGCCACTAAGTTTCCTCAGTGTTTGCTATTATAATGGCTTTGTAACAATGAGTTTGAGTGTGCAATGCAGGCTGACGTGCTGCAAATATCTTTGCACTAGTGGGACAATACAGAAGTCCAACAGCCACTTTTAGGATGCCACTAAGTTTCCTCAGTGTTTGGTATTATAATGGCTTTGTAACAATGAGTTTAAGTGTGCAATGCAGGCAGACGTGCTGCAAATATCTTTGCACTAGTGGGACAATACAGAAGTCCAACAGCCACTTTTAGGATGCCACTAATTTCCTCAGTGTTTGGTATTATAATGGCTTTGTAACAATGAGTTTGAGTGTGCAATGCAGGCAGATGTGCTGCAAATATCTTTGCACTAGTGGGACAATACAGAAGTCCAACAGCCACTTTTAGGATGCCACTAAGTTTCCTCAGTGTTTGCTATTAAAATAGCTTTGTAACAATGAGTTTGAATGTGCAATGCAGGCAGACGTGCTGCAAATATCTTTGCACTAGTGGGACAATACAGAAGTCCAACAGCCACTTTTAGGATGCCACTAAGTTTCCTCAGTGTTTGGTATTATAATGGATCTGTAACAATTAGTTTGAGTGTGCAATGCAGGCAGACGTGCTGCAAATATCTTTGCACTAGTGGGACAATACAGAAGTCCAACAGCCACTTTTAAGATGCCACTAAGTTTCCTCAGTGTTTGCTAGTATAATGGCTTAGTAACAATGAGTTTGAGTGTGCAATGTAGGCAGACGTGCTGCAAATATCTTTGCACTAGTGGGACAATACAGAAGTCCAACAGCCACTTTTAGGATGCCACTAAGTTTCCTCAGTGTTTGGGATTAAAATGTCTTTGTAACAATGAGTTTGAGTGTGCAATGCAGGCAGACGTGCTGCAAATAACTTTGCACTAGTGGGACAATACAGAAGTCCAACAGCCACTTTTAGGATGCCACTAAGTTTCCTCAGTGTTTGCTATTATAATGGCTTTGTAACAATGAGTTTGAGTGTGCAATGCAGGCAGACGTGCTGCAAATATCTTTGCACTAGTGGGACAATACAGAAGTCCAACAGCCACTTTTAGGATGCCACTAAGTTTCCTCAGTGTTTGCTATTATAATGGCTTTGTAACAATGAGTTTGAGTGTGCAATGCAGGCAGACGTGCTGCAAATATCTTTGCACTAGTGGGACAATACAGAAGTCCAACAGCCACTCTTAGGATGCCACTAAGTTTCCTCAGTGTTTGGTATTATAATGGATCAGTAACAATGAGTTTGAGTGTGCAATGCAGGCAGACGTGCTGCAAATATCTTTGCACTAGTGGGACAATACAGAAGTCCAACAGCCACTTTTAGGATGCCACTAATTTCCTCAGTGTTTGGTATTATAATGGCTTTGTAACAATGAGTTTGAGTGTGCAATGCAGGCAGACGTGCTGCAAATATCTTTGCACTAGTGGGACAATACAGAAGTCCAACAGCCACTTTTAGGATGCCATTAAGTTTCATCAGTGTTTGCTATTAAAATAGCTTTGTAACAATGAGTTTGAGTGTGCAATGCAGGCAGACGTGCTGCAAATATCTTTGCACTAGTGGGACAATACAGAAGTCCAACAGACACTTTTAGGATGCCACTAAGTTTCTTCAGTGTTTGGTATTATAATGGCTTTGTAACATTGAGTTTAATTGTGCAATGCAGGCAGACGTGCTGCAAATATCCTTGCACTAGTGGGACAATACAGAAGTCCAACAGCCACTTTTAGGATGCCACCAAGTTTCCTCAGTGTTTGGTATTATAATGGCTTTGTAACAATGAGTTTGAGTGTGCAATGCAGGCAGACGTGCTGCAAATATCTTTGCACTAGTGGGACAATACAGAAGTCACACAGCCACTTTTAGAATGCCACTAAGTTTCCTCAGTGTTTGGGATTATAATGGCTTTGTAACAATGAGTTTGAGTGTGCAATGCAGGCAGACGTGCTGCAAATATCTTTGCACTAGTGGGACAATACAGAAGTCCAACAGCCACTTTTAGGATGCCACTAAGTTTCCTCAGTGTTTGCTATTATAATGGCTTTGTAACAATGAGTTTGAGTGTGCAATGCAGGCAGACGTGCTGCAAATATCTTTGCACTAGTGGGACAATACAGAAGTCCAACAGCCACTTTTAGGATGCCACTAAGTTTCCTCAGTGTTTGCTATTATAATGGCTTTGTAACAATGAGTTTGAGTGTGCAATGCAGGCAGACGTGCTGCAAAGATCTTTGCACTAGTGGGACAATACAGAAGTCCAACAGCCACTTTTAGGATGCCACTAAGTTTCCTTAGTGTTTGGTATTATAATGGATCAGTAACAATGAGTTTGAGTGTGCAATGCAGGCAGATGTGCTGCAAATATCTTTGCACTAGTGGGACAAAACAGAAGTCCAACAGCCACTTTTAAGATGCCACTAAGCTTCCTCAGTGTTTGCTAGTATAATGGCTTAGTAACAATGAGTTTGAGTGTGCAATGTAGGCAGACGTGCTGCAAATATCTTTGCACTAGTGGGACAATACAGAAGTCCAACAGCCACTTTTAGGATGCCACTAAGTTTCCTCAGTGTTTGCTATTATAATAGCTTTGTAACAATGAGTTTGAGTGTGCAATGCGGCAGACATGTTGCAAATATCTTTGCACTAGTGGGACAATACAGAAGTCCAACAGCCAGTTTTAGGATGCCACTAAGTTTCCTCAGTGTTTGCTATTATAATGGCTTTGTAACAATGAGTTTGAGTGTGCAATGCAGGCAGACGTGCTGCAAATATCTTTGCACTAGTGGGACAATACAGAAGTCCAACAGCCACTTTTAGGATGCCACTAAGTTTCCTCAGTGTTTGGTATTATAATGGCTTTGTAACAATGAGTTTAAGTGTGCAATGCAGGCAGACGTGCTGCAAATATCTTTGCACTAGTGGGACAATACAGAAGTCCAACAGCCACTTTTAGGATGCCACTAATTTCCTCAGTGTTTGGTATTATAATGGCTTTGTAACAATGAGTTTGAGTGTGCAATGCAGGCAGATGTGCTGCAAATATCTTTGCACTAGTGGGACAATACAGAAGTCCAACAGCCACTTTTAGGATGCCACTAAGTTTCCTCAGTGTTTGCTATTAAAATAGCTTTGTAACAATGAGTTTGAATGTGCAATGCAGGCAGACGTGCTGCAAATATCTTTGCACTAGTGGGACAATACAGAAGTCCAACAGCCACTTTTAGGATGCCACTAAGTTTCCTCAGTGTTTGGTATTATAATGGATCTGTAACAATTAGTTTGAGTGTGCAATGCAGGCAGACGTGCTGCAAATATCTTTGCACTAGTGGGACAATACAGAAGTCCAACAGCCACTTTTAAGATGCCACTAAGTTTCCTCAGTGTTTGCTAGTATAATGGCTTAGTAACAATGAGTTTGAGTGTGCAATGTAGGCAGACGTGCTGCAAATATCTTTGCACTAGTGGGAAAATACAGAAGTCCAACAGCCACTTTTAGGATGCCACTAAGTTTCCTCAGTGTTTGGGATTAAAATGGCTTTGTAACAATGAGTTTGAGTGTGCAATGCAGGCAGACGTACTGCAAATATCTTTGCACTAGTGGGACAATACAGAAGTCCAACAGCCACTTTTAGGATGCCACTAAGTTTCCTCAGTGTTTGCTATTATAATGGCTTTGTAACAATGAGTTTGAGTGTGCAATGCAGGCAGACGTGCTGCAAATATCTTTGCACTAGTGGGACAATACAGAAGTCCAACAGCCACTTTTAAGATGCCACTAAGTTTCCTCAGTGTTTGCTAGTATAATGGCTTAGTAACAATGAGTTTGAGTGTGCAATGTAGGCAGACGTGCTGCAAATATCTTTGCACTAGTGGGACAATACAGAAGTCCAACAGCCACTTTTAGGATGCCACTAAGTTTCCTCAGTGTTTGGGATTAAAATGGCTTTGTAACAATGAGTTTGAGTGTGCAATGCAGGCAGACATGCTGCAAATATCTTTGCACTAGTGGGACAATACAGAAGTCCAACAGCCACTTTTAGGATGCCACTAAGTTTCCTCAGTGTTTGCTATTATAATGGCTTTGTAACAATGAGTTTGAGTGTGCAATGCAGGCAGACGTGCTGCAAATATCTTTGCACTAGTGGGACAATACAGAAGTCCAACAGCCACTTTTAGGATGCCACTAAGTTTCCTCAGTGTTTGCTATTATAATGGCTTTGTAACAATGAGTTTGAGTGTGCAATGCAGGCAGACGTGCTGCAAATATCTTTGCACTAGTGGGACAATACAGAAGTCCAACAGCCACTCTTAGGATGCCACTAAGTTTCCTCAGTGTTTGGTATTATAATGGATCAGTAACAATGAGTTTGAGTGTGCAATGCAGGCAGACGTGCTGCAAATATCTTTGCACTAGTGGGACAAAACAGAAGTCCAACAGCCACTTTTAAGATGCCACTAAGCTTCCTCAGTGTTTGCTAGTATAATGGCTTAGTATCAATGAGTTTGAGTGTGCAATGTAGGCAGACGTGCTGCAAATATCTTTGCACTAGTGGGACAATACAGAAGTCCAACAGCCACTTTTAGGATGCCACTAAGTTTCCTCAGTGTTTGCTATTATAATAGCTTTGTAACAATGAGTTTAAGTGTGCAATGCAGGCAGACATGTTGCAAATATCTTTGCACTAGTGGGACAATACAGAAGTCCAACAGCCAGTTTTAGGATGCCACTAAGTTTCCTCAGTGTTTGCTATTATAATGGCTTTGTAACAATGAGTTTGAGTGTGCAATGCAGGCAGACGTGCTGCAAATATCTTTGCACTAGTGGGACAATACAGAAGTCCAACAGCCACTTTTAGGATGCCACTAAGTTTCCTCAGTGTTTGGTATTATAATGGCTTTGTAACAATGAGTTTAAGTGTGCAATGCAGGCAGACGTGCTGCAAATATCTTTGCACTAGTGGGACAATACAGAAGTCCAACAGCCACTTTTAGGATGCCACTAATTTCCTCAGTGTTTGGTATTATAATGGCTTTTTAACAATGAGTTTGAGTGTGCAATGCAGGCAGACGTGCTGCAAATATCTTTGCACTAGTAGGACAATACAGAAGTCCAACAGCCACTTTTAGGATGCCTCTAAGTTTCCTCAGTGTTTGCTATTATAATGGCTTTGTAACATTGAGTTTAATTGTGCAATGCAGGCAGACGTGCTGCAAATATCCTTGCACTAGTGGGACAATACAGAAGTCCAACAGCCACTTTTAGGATACAACTAAGTTTCCTCAGTGTTTGGTATTATAATGGCTTTGTAACAATGAGTTTGAGTGTGCAATGCAGGCAGACGTGCTGCAAATATCTTTGCACTAGTGGGACAATACAGAAGTCACACAGCCACTTTTAGAATGCCACTAAGTTTCCTCAGTGTTTGGGATTATAATGGCTTTGTAACAATGAGTTTGAGTGTGCAATGCAGGCAGACGTGCTGCAAATATCTTTGCACTAGTGGGACAATACAGAAGTCCAACAGCCACTTTTAGGATGCCACTAAGTTTCCTCAGTGTTTGCTATTATAATGGCTTTGTAACAATGAGTTTGAGTGTGCAATGCAGGCAGACGTGCTGCAAATATCTTTGCACTAGTGGGACAATACAGAAGTCCAACAGCCACTTTTAGGATGCCACTAAGTTTCCTCAGTGTTTGCTATTATAATGGCTTTGTAACAATGAGTTTGAGTGTGCAATGCAGGCAGATGTGCTGCAAATATCTTTGCACTAGTGGGACAATACAGAAGTCCAACAGCCACTTTTAGGATGCCACTAAGTTTCCTCAGTGTTTGGTATTATAATGGCTTTGTAACAATGAGTTTGAGTGTGCAATGCAGGCATTTATGCTGCAAATACCTTTGCACTAGTGGGACAATACAGACGTCCAACAGCCACTTTTAGGATGCCACTAAGTTTCCTCAGTGTTTTCTATTATAATGGCTTTGTAACAATGAGTTTGAGTGTGCAATGCAGGCAGACGTGCTGCAAATATCTTTGCACTAGTGGGACAATACAGAAGTCCAACAGCCACTTTTAGGATGCCACTAAGTTTCCTCAGTGTTTGGGATTAAAATGGCTTTGTAACAATGAGTTTGAGTGTGCAATGCAGGCAGTCGTGCTGCAAATATCTTTGCACTAGTGGGACAATACAGAAGTCCAACAGCCACTTTTAGGATGCCACTAAGTTTTCTCAGTGTTTGCTATTATAATGGCTTTGTAACAATGAGTTTGAGTGTGCAATGCAGGCAGACGTGCTGCAAATATCTTTGCACTAGTGGGACAATACAGAAGTCCAACAGCCACTTTTAGCTTGCCACTAAGTTTCCTCAGTGTTTGCTATTATAATGGCTTTGTAACAATGAGTTTGAGTGTGCAATGCAGGCAGACGTGCTGCAAATATCTTTGCACTAGTGGGACAATACAGAAGTCCAACAGCCACTTTTAGGATGCCACTAAGTTTCCTTAGTGTTTGGTATTATAATGGATCAGTAACAATGAGTTTGAGTGTGCAATGCAGGCAGATGTGCTGCAAATATCTTTGCACTAGTGGGACAAAACAGAAGTCCAACAGCCACTTTTAAGATGCCACTAAGCTTCCTCAGTGTTTGCTAGTATAATGGCTTAGTAACAATGAGTTTGAGTGTGCAATGTAGGCAGACGTGCTGCAAATATCTTTGCACTAGTGGGACAATACAGAAGTCCAACAGCCACTTTTAGGATGCCACTAAGTTTCCTCAGTGTTTGCTATTATAATAGCTTTGTAACAATGAGTTTGAGTGTGCAATGCAGGCAGACATGTTGCAAATATCTTTGCACTAGTGGGACAATACAGAAGTCCAACAGCCAGTTTTAGGATGCCACTAAGTTTCCTCAGTGTTTGCTATTATAATGGCTTTGTAACAATGAGTTTGAGTGCGCAATGCAGGCTGACGTGCTGCAAATATCTTTGCACTAGTGGGACAATACAGAAGTCCAACAGCCACTTTTAGGATGCCACTAAGTTTCCTCAGTGTTTGGTATTATAATGGCTTTGTAACAATGAGTTTAAGTGTGCAATGCAGGCAGACGTGCTGCAAATATCTTTGCACTAGTGGGACAATACAGAAGTCCAACAGCCACTTTTAGGATGCCACTAATTTCCTCAGTGTTTGGTATTATAATGGCTTTGTAACAATGAGTTTGAGTGTGCAATGCAGGCAGATGTGCTGCAAATATCTTTGCACTAGTGGGACAATACAGAAGTCCAACAGCCACTTTTAGGATGCCACTAAGTTTCCTCAGTGTTTGCTATTAAAATAGCTTTGTAACAATGAGTTTGAATGTGCAATGCAGGCAGACGTGCTGCAAATATCTTTGCACTAGTGGGACAATACAGAAGTCCAACAGCCACTTTTAGGATGCCACTAAGTTTCCTCAGTGTTTGGTATTATAATGGATCTGTAACAATTAGTTTGAGTGTGCAATGCAGGCAGACGTGCTGCAAATATCTTTGCACTAGTGGGACAATACAGAAGTCCAACAGCCACTTTTAAGATGCCACTAAGTTTCCTCAGTGTTTGCTAGTATAATGGCTTAGTAACAATGAGTTTGAGTGTGCAATGTAGGCAGACGTGCTGCAAATATCTTTGCACTAGTGGGACAATACAGAAGTCCAACAGCCACTTTTAGGATGCCACTAAGTTTCCTCAGTGTTTGGGATTAAAATGGCTTTGTAACAATGAGTTTGAGTGTGCAATGCAGGCAGACGTACTGCAAATATCTTTGCACTAGTGGGACAATACAGAAGTCCAACAGCCACTTTTAGGATGCCACTAAGTTTCCTCAGTGTTTGCTATTATAATGGCTTTGTAACAATGAGTTTGAGTGTGCAATGCAGGCAGACGTGCTGCAAATATCTTTGCACTAGTGGGACAATACAGAAGTCCAACAGCCACTTTTAAGATGCCACTAAGTTTCCTCAGTGTTTGCTAGTATAATGGCTTAGTAACAATGAGTTTGAGTGTGCAATGTAGGCAGACGTGCTGCAAATATCTTTGCACTAGTGGGACAATACAGAAGTCCAACAGCCACTTTTAGGATGCCACTAAGTTTTCTCAGTGTTTGGGATTAAAATGGCTTTGTAACAATGAGTTTGAGTGTGCAATGCAGGCAGACGTGCTGCAAATAACTTTGCACTAGTGGGACAATACAGAAGTCCAACAGCCACTTTTAGGATGCCACTAAGTTTCCTCAGTGTTTGCTATTATAATGGCTTTGTAACAATGAGTTTGAGTGTGCAATGCAGGCAGACGTGCTGCAAATATCTTTGCACTAGTGGGACAATACAGAAGTCCAACAGCCACTTTTAGGATGCCACTAAGTTTCCTCAGTGTTTGCTATTATAATGGCTTTGTAACAATGAGTTTGAGTGTGCAATGCAGGCAGACGTGCTGCAAATATCTTTGCACTAGTGGGACAATACAGAAGTCCAACAGCCACTCTTAGGATGCCACTAAGTTTCCTCAGTGTTTGGTATTATAATGGATCAGTAACAATGAGTTTGAGTGTGCAATGCAGGCAGACGTGCTGCAAATATCTTTGCACTAGTGGGACAAAACAGAAGTCCAACAGCCACTTTTAAGATGCCACTAAGCTTCCTCAGTGTTTGCTAGTATAATGGCTTAGTAACAATGAGTTTGAGTGTGCAATGTAGGCAGACGTGCTGCAAATATCTTTGCACTAGTGGGACAATACAGAAGTCCAACAGCCACTTTTAGGATGCCACTAAGTTTCCTCAGTGTTTGCTATTATAATAGCTTTGTAACAATGAGTTTAAGTGTGCAATGCAGGCAGACATGTTGCAAATATCTTTGCACTAGTGGGACAATACAGAAGTCCAACAGCCAGTTTTAGGATGCCACTAAGTTTCCTCAGTGTTTGCTATTATAATGGCTTTGTAACAATGAGTTTGAGTGTGCAATGCAGGCAGACGTGCTGCAAATATCTTTGCACTAGTGGGACAATACAGAAGTCCAACAGCCACTTTTAGGATGCCACTAAGTTTCCTCAGTGTTTGGTATTATAATGGCTTTGTAACAATGAGTTTAAGTGTGCAATGCAGGCAGACGTGCTGCAAATATCTTTGCACTAGTGGGACAATACAGAAGTCCAACAGCCACTTTTAGGATGCCACTAAGTTTCCTCAGTGTTTGGTATTATAATGGCTTTGTAACAATGAGTTTGAGTGTGCAATGCAGGCAGATGTGCTGCAAATATTTTTGCACTAGTGGGACAATACAGAAGTCCAACAGCCACTTTTAGGATGCCACTAAGTTTCCTCAGTGTTTGCTATTAAAATAGCTTTGTAACAATGAGTTTGAGTGTGCAATGCAGGCAGACGTGCTGCAAATATCTTTGCACTAGTGGGACAATACAGAAGTCCAACAGCCACTGTTAGGATGCCACTAAGTTTCCTCAGTGTTTGCTATTATAATAGCTTTGTAACAATGAGTTTGAGTGTGCAATGCAGGCAGACGTGCTGCAAATATCTTTGCACTAGTGGGACAATACAGAAGTCCAACAGCCACTTTTAGGATGCCACTAAGTTTCCTCAGTGTTTGCTATTATAATAGCTTTGTATCAATGAGTTTGAGTGTGCAATGCAGGCAGACGTGCTGCAAATATCCTTGCACTAGTGGGACAATACAGAAGTCCAACAGCCACTTTTAGGATGCAACTAAGTTTCCTCAGTGTTTGGCATTAAAATGGCTTTGTAACAAGGAGTTTGAGTGTGCAATGCAGGCAGACGTGCTGCAAATATCTTTGCACTTATGGGACAATACAGAAGTCCAACAGCCGCTTTTAGGATGCCACTAAGTTTCCTCAGTGTTTGCTATTATAATGGCTGTGTAACAATGAGTTTGAGTGTGCAATGCAGGCAGACGTGCTGCAAATATCTTTGCACTAGTGGGACAAAACAGAAGTCCAACAGCCACTTTTAAGATGCCACTAAGCTTCCTCAGTGTTTGGTATTATAATGGCTTTGTAACAATGAGTTTGAGTGTGCAATGCAGGCAGACGTGCTGCAAATATCTTTGCACTAGTTGGACAATACAGAAGTCCAACAGACACTTTTAGGATGCCACTAAGTTTCCTCAGTGTTTGGTATTATAATGGCTTTGTAACAATGAGTTTAAGTGTGCAATGCAGGCAGACGTGCTGCAAATATCTTTGCACTAGTGGGACAATACAGAAGTCCAACAGCCACTTTTAGGATGCCACTAATTTCCTCAGTGTTTGGTATTATAATGGCTTTGTAACAATGAGTTTGAGTGTGCAATGCAGGCAGACGTGCTGCAAATATCTTTGCACTAGTGGGACAATACAGAAGTCCAACAGCCACTTTTAGGATGCCTCTAAGTTTCCTCAGTGTTTGGTATTATAATGGCTTTGTAACAATGAGTTTGAGTGTGCAATGAAGGCAGATGTGCTGCAAATATCTTTGCACTAGTGGGACAGTACAGAAGTCCAACAGCCACTTTTAGGATGCCACTAAGTTTCCTCAGTGTTTGCTATTAAAATAGCTTTGTAACAATGAGTTTGAGTGTGCAATGCAGGCAGACGTGCTGCAAATATCTTTGCACTAGTGGGACAATACAGAAGTCCAACAGCCATTTTTAGGATGCCACTAAGTTTCCTCAGTGTTTGCTATTATAATAGCTTTGTAACAATGAGTTTGAGTGTGCAATGCAGGCAGACGTGCTGCAAATATCTTTGCACTAGTGGGACAATACAGAAGTCCAACAGCCACTTTTAGGATGCCACTAAGTTTCCTCAGTGTTTGCTATTATAATGGCTTTGTAACAATGAGTTTGTGTGTGCAATGCAGGCAGACGTGCTGCAAATATCTTTGCACTAGTAGGACAATACAGAAGTCCAACAGCCACTTTTAGGATGCCACTAATTTCCTCAGTGTTTGGTATTATAATGGCTTTGTAACAATGAGTTTGAGTGTTCCATGCAGGCAGACGTGCTGCAAATATCTTTGCACTAGTGGGACAATACAGAAGTCCAACAGCCACTTTTAGGATGCCACTAAGTTTCCTCAGTGTTTGGTATTATAATGGCTTTGTAACAATGAGTTTGAGTGTGCAATGCAGGCAGACGTGCTGCAAATATCTTTGCACTAGTGGGACAATACAGAAGTCCAACAGCCACTTTTAGGATGCCACTAAGTTTCCTCAGTGTTTGCTATTATAATGGCTTTGTAACAATGAGTTTGAGTGTGCAATGCAGGCAGACGTGCTGCAAATATCCTTGCACTAGTGGGACAATACAGAAGTCCAACAGCCACTTTTAGGATGCCTCTAAGTTTCCTCAGTGTTTGGTATTATAATGGCTTTGTAACAATGAGTTTGAGTGTGCAATGCAGGCAGATGTGCTGCAAATATCTTTGCACTAGTGGGACAATACAGAAGTCCAACAGCCACTGTTAGGATGCCACTAAGTTTCCTCAGTGTTTGCTATTATAATAGCTTTGTAACAATGAGTTTGAGTGTGCAATGCAGGCAGACATGCTGCAAATATCTTTGCACTAGTCGGACAATACAGAAGTCCAACAGCCACTTTTAGGATGCCACTAAGTTTCCTCAGTGTTTGCTATTATAATGGCTTTGTAACAATGAGTTTGAGTGTGCAATGCAGGCAGACGTGCTGCAAATATCTTTGCACTAGTGGGACAATACAGAAGTCCAACAGCCACTTTTAAGATGCCACTAAGTTTCCTCAGTGTTTGCTAGTATAATGGCTTAGTAACAATGAGTTTGAGTGTGCAATGTAGGCAGACGTGTTGCAAATATCTTTGCACTAGTGGGACAATACAGAAGTCCAACAGCCACTTTTAGGATGCCACTAAGTTTCCTCAGTGTTTGGCATTAAAATGGCTTTGTAACAATGAGTTTGAGTGTGCAATGCAGGCAGACGTGCTGCAAATATCTTTGCACTAGTGGGACAATACAGAAGTCCAACAGCCACTTTTAGGATGCCACTAAGTTTCCTCAGTGTTTGCTATTATAATGGCTGTGTAACAATGAGTTTGAGTGTGCAATGCAGGCAGACGTGCTGCCAATATCTTTGCACTAGTGGGACAAAACAGAAGTCCAACAGCCACTTTTAAGATGCCACTAAGCTTCCTCAGTGTTTGCTATTATAATAGCTTTGTAACAATGAGTTTGAGTGTGCAATGCAGGCAGACATGTTGCAAATATCTTTGCACTAGTGGGACAATACAGAAGTCCAACAGCCACTTTTAGGATGCCACTAAGTTTCCACAGTGTTTGCTATTATAATGGCTTTGTAACAATGAGTTTGAGTGTGCAATGCAGGCAGACGTGCTGCAAATATCTTTGCACTAGTGGGACAATACAGAAGTCCAACAGACACTTTTAGGATGCCACTAAGTTTCCTCAGTGTTTGGTATTATAATGGCTTTGTAACAATGAGTTTAAGTGTGCAATGCAGGCAGACGTGCTGCAAATATCTTTGCACTAGTGGGACAATACAGAAGTCCAACAGCCACTTTTAGGATGCCACTAATTTCCTCAGTGTTTGGTATTATAATGGCTTTGTAACAATGAGTTTGAGTGTGCAATGCAGGCAGACGTGCTGCAAATATCTTTGCACTAGTGGGACAATACAGAAGTCCAACAGCCACTTTTAGGATGCCTCTAAGTTCCCTCAGTGTTTGGTATTATAATGGCTTTGTAACAATGAGTTTGAGTGTGCAATGCAGGCAGATGTGCTGCAAATATCTTTGCACTGGTGGGACAGTACAGAAGTCCAACAGCCACTTTTAGGATGCCACTAAGTTTCCTCAGTGTTTGCTATTAAAATAGCTTTGTAACAATGAGTTTGAGTGTGCAATGCAGGCAGACGTGCTGCAAATATCTTTGCACTAGTGGGACAATACAGAAGTCCAACAGCCACTTTTAGGATGCCACTAAGTTTCCTCAGTGTTTGGGATTAAAATGGCTTTGTAACAATGAGTTTGAGTGTGCAATGCAGGCAGACATGTTGCAAATATCTTTGCACTAGTGGGACAATACAGAAGTCCAACAGCCACTTTTAGGATGCCACTAAGTTTCCACAGTGTTTGCTATTATAATGGCTTTGTAACAATGAGTTTGAGTGTGCAATGCAGGCAGACGTGCTGCAAATATCTTTGCACTAGTGGGACAATACAGAAGTCAAACAGACACTTTTAGGATGCCACTAAGTTTCCTCAGTGTTTGGTATTATAATGGCTTTGTAACAATGAGTTTAAGTGTGCAATGCAGGCAGACGTGCTGCAAATATCTTTGCACTAGTGGGACAATACAGAAGTCCAACAGCCACTTTTAGGATGCCACTAATTTCCTCAGTGTTTGGTATTATAATGGCTTTCTAACAATGAGTTTGAGTGTGCAATGCAGGCAGACGTGCTGCAAATATCTTTGCACTAGTGGGACAATACAGAAGTCCAACAGCCACTTTTAGGATGCCACTAAGTTTCCTCAGTGTTTGCTATTATAATGGCTTTGTAACAATGAGTTTGAGTGTGCAATGCAGGCAGACGTGCTGCAAATATCTTTGCACTAGTAGGACAATACAGAAGTCCAACAGCCACTTTTAGGATGCCACTAATTTCCTCAGTGTTTGGTATTATAATGGCTTTGTAACAATGAGTTTGAGTGTGCAATGCAGGCAGACGTGCTGCAAATATCTTTGCACTAGTGGGACAATACAGACGTCCAACAGCCACTTTTAGGATGCCACTAAGTTTCCTCAGTGTTTGGTATTATAATGGCTTTGTAACAATGAGTTTGAGTGTGCAATGCAGGCAGACGAGCTGCAAATATTTTTGCACTAGTGGGACAATACAGAAGTCCAACAGCCACTTTTAGGATGCCACTAAGTTTCCTCAGTGTTTGCTATTATAATGGCTTTGTAACAATGAGTTTGAGTGTGCAATGCAGGCAGACGTGCTGCAAATATCTTTGCACTAGTGGGACAATACAGAAGTCCAACAGACACTTTTAGGATGCCACTAAGTTTCCTCAGTGTTTGGTATTATAATGGCTTTGTAACAATAAGTTTAAGTGTGCAATGCAGGCAGACGTGCTGCAAATATCTTTGCACTAGTGGGACAATACAGAAGTCCAACAGCCACTTTTAGGATGCCACTAATTTCCTCAGTGTTTGGTATTATAATGGCTTTCTAACAATGAGTTTGAGTGTGCAATGCAGGCAGACGTGCTGCAAATATCTTTGCACTAGTGGGACAATACAGAAGTCCAACAGCCACTTTTAGGATGCCACTAAGTTTCCTCAGTGTTTGCTATTATAATGGCTTTGTAACAATGAGTTTGAGTGTGCAATGCAGGCAGACGTGCTGCAAATATCTTTGCACTAGTAGGACAATACAGAAGTCCAACAGCCACTTTTAGGATGCCACTAATTTCCTCAGTGTTTGGTATTATAATGGCTTTGTAACAATGAGTTTGAGTGTGCAATGCAGGCAGACGAGCTGCAAATATTTTTGCACTAGTGGGACAATACAGAAGTCCAACAGCCACTTTTAGGATGCCACTAAGTTTCCTCAGTGTTTGCTATTATAATGGCTATGTAACAATGAGTTTGAGTGTGCAATGCAGGCAGACGTGCTGCAAATATCTTTGCACTAGTGGGACAATACAGAAGTCCAACAGCCACTTTTAGGATGCCACTAAGTTTCCTCAGTGTTTGGGATTAAAATGGCTTTGTAACTTTGAGTTTGAGTATGCAATGCAGGCAGACGTGCTGAAAATATCTTTGCACTAGTGGGACAATACAGAAGTCCAACAGCCACTTTTAGGATGCCACTAAGTTTCCTCAGTGTTTGCTATTATAATGGCTGTGTAACAATGAGTTTGAGTGTGCAATGCAGGCAGACGTGCTGCAAATATCTTTGCACTAGTGGGACAATACAGAAGTCCAACAGCCACTTTTAGGATGCCACTAAGTTTCCTCAGTGTTTGCTATAATAATGGCTTTGTAACAATGAGTTTGAGTGTGCAATGCAGGCAGACGTGCTGCAAATATCTTTGCACTAGTGGGACAATACAGAATTCCAACAGCCACTTTTAGGATGCCACTAAATTTCCTCAGTGTTTGCTATTATAATGGCTTTGAAACAATGAGTTTGAGTGTGCAATGCAGGCAGACGTGCTGCAAATATCTTTGCACTAGTGGGACAATACAGAAGTCCAACAGCCACTTTTAGGATGCCACTAAGTTTCCTCAGTGTTTGCTATTATAATGGCTTTGTAACAATGAGTTTGAGTGTGCAATGCAGGCAGACGTGCTGCAAATTTCTTTGCACTAGTGGGACAATACAGAAGTCCAACAGCCACTTTTAGGATGCCACTAAGTTTCCTCAGTGTTTGCTATTATAATGGCTTTGTAACAATGAGTTTGAGTGTGCAATGCAGGCAGACGTGCTGCAAATATCTTTGCACTAGTGGGACAATACAGAAGCCCAACAGCCACTTTTAGGATGCCACTAATTTCCTCAGTGTTTTTATTATTATAATGGCTTTGTAACAATGAGTTTGAGTGTGCAATGCAGGCAGACGTGCTGCAAATATCTTTGCACTAGTGGGAAAATACAGAAATCCAACAGCCACTTTTAGGATGCCATTAAGTTTCCTCAGTGTTTGCTATTATAATGGCTTTGTAACAATGAGTTTGAGTGTGCAATGCAGGCAGACGTGCTGCAAATATCTTTGCACTAGTGGGACAATACAGAAGTCCAACAGCCACTTTTAGGATGCCACTAAGTTTCCTCAGTGTTTGGTATTATAATGGCTTTGTAACAATGAGTTTGCATGTGCAATGCAGGCAGACGTGCTGCAAATATCTTTGCACTAGTGGGACAATACAGAAGTCCAACAGCCACTTTTAGGATGCCACTAAGTTTTCTCAGTGTTTGCTATTATAATGGCTTTGTAACAATGAGTTTGAGTGTGCAATGCAGGCAGACGTGCTGCAAATATCTTTGCACTAGTGGGACAATACAGAAGTCCAACAGCCACTTTTAGGATGCCACTAAGTTTCCTCAGTGTTTGCTATTATAATGGCTTTGTAACAATGAGTTTGAGTGTGCAATGCAGGCAGACGTGCTGCAAATATCCTTGCACTAGTGGGACAATACAGAAGTCCAACAGCCACTTTTAGGATGCAACTAAGTTTCCTTAGTGTTTGCTATTATAATGGCTTTGTAACATTGAGTTTGAGTGTGCAATGCAGGCAGACGTGCTGCAAATATCTTTGCACTAGTGGGACAATACAGAAGTCACACAGCCACTTTTAGGATGCCACTAAGTGTCCTCAGTGTTTGCTATTATAATGGCTTTGTAACAATGAGTTTGAGTGTGCAATGCAGGCAGACGTGCTGCAAATATCTTTGCACTAGTGGGACAATACCGAAGTCCAACAGCCACTTTTAGGATGCCACTAAGTTTCCTCAGTGTTTGGGATTATAATGGCTTTGTAACAATGAGTTTGAGTGTGCAATGCAGGCAGACGTGCTGCAAATATCTTTGCACTAGTGGGACAATACAGAAGTCCAACAGCCACTTTTAGGATGCCACTAAGTTTCCTCAGTGTTTAGTATTATAATGGCTTTGTAACAATGAGTTTGAGTGTGCAATGCAGGCAGACATGCTGCAAATATCTTTGCACTAGTGGGACAATACAGAAGTCCAAAAGCCACTTTTAGGATGCCACTAAGTTTCCTCAGTGTTTGCTATTATAATGGCTTTGTAACAATGAGTTTGAGTGTGCAATGCAGGCAGACGTGCTGCAAATATCTTTGCACTAGTGGGACAATACAGAAGTCCAACAGCCACTTTTAGGATGCCACTAAGTTTCCTCAGTGTTTGGTATTATAATGAACATGTAACAATGAGTTTGTGTGTGCAATGCAGGCAGACGTGCTGCAAATATCTTTGCACTAGTGGGACAATACAGAAGTCCAACAGCCACTTTTAGGATGCCACTAATTTCCTCAGTGTTTGGTATTATAATGGCTTTGTAACAATGAGTTTGAGTGTGCAATGCAGGCAGACGTGCTGCAAATATCTTTGCACTAGTGGGGCAATACAGAAGTCCAACAGCCACTTTTAGGATGCCACTAAGTGTCCTCAGTGTTTGCTATTATAATGGCTTTGTAACAATGAGTTTGAGTGTGCAATGCAGGCAGACATGCTGCAAATATCTTTGCACTAGTGGGACAATACAGAAGTCCAACAGCCACTTTTAGGATGCCACTAAGTTTCCTCAGTGTTTGGGATTATAATGGCTTTGTAACAATGAGTTTGAGTGTGCAATGCAGGCAGACGTGCTGCAAATATCTTTGCACTAGTGGGACAATACAGAAGTCCAACAGCCACTTTTAGGATGCCACTAAGTTTCCTCAGTGTTTGCTATTATAATGGCTTTGTAACAATGAGTTTGAGTGTGCAATGCAGGCAGACGTGCTGCAAATATCTTTGCACTAGTGGGACAATACAGAAGTCCAACAGCCACTTTTAGGATGCCACTAAGTTTCCTCAGTGTTTGGTATTATAATGGCTTTGTAACAATGAGTTTGAGTGTGCAATGCAGGCAGATGTGCTGCAAATATCTTTGCACTAGTGGGGCAATACAGAAGTCCAACAGCCACTTTTAGGATGCCACTAAGTTTCCTCAGTGTTTGCTATTATAATAGCTTTGTAACAATGAGTTTGAGTGTGCAATGCAGGCAGACATGCTGCAAATATCTTAGCACTAGTGGGACAATACAGAAGTCCAACAGCCACTTTTAGGATGCCACTAAGTTTCCTCAGTGTTTGGTATTATAATGGATCTGTAACAATGAGTTTGAGTGTGCAATGCAGGCAGATGTGCTGCAAATATCTTTGCACTAGTGGGGCAATACAGAAGTCCAACAGCCACTTTTAGGATGCCACTAAGTTTCCTCAGTGTTTGCTATTATAATAGCTTTGTAACAATGATTTTGAGTGTGCAATGTAGGCAGACGTGCTGCAAATATCTTTGCAATAGTGGGACAATACAGAAGTCCAACAGCCACTTTTAGGATGCCACTAAGTTTCCTCAGTGTTTGGTATTATAATGGCTTTGTAACAATGAGTTTGAGTGTGCAATGCAGGCAGACGTGCTGCAAATATCTTTGCACTAGTGGGACAATACAGAAGTCCAACAGCCACTTTTAGGATGCCACTAATTTCCTCAGTGTTTGGTATTATAATGGCTTTGTAACAATGAGTTTGAGTGTGCAATGCAGGCAGACGTGCTGCAAATATCTTTGCACTAGTGGGACAATACAGAAGTCCAACAGCCACTTTTAGGATGCCTCTAAGTTTCCTCAGTGTTTGGTATTATAATGGCTTTGTAACAATGAGTTTGAGTGTGCAATGCAGGCAGATGTGCTGCAAATATCTTTGCACTAGTGGGACAATACAGAAGTCCAACAGCCACTTTTAGGATGCCACTAAGTTTCCTCAGTGTTTGGTATTATAATGGCTTTGTAACAATGAGTTTGAGTGTGCAATGCAGGCAGACGTGCTGCAAATATCTTTGCACTAGTGGGACAATACAGAAGTCCAACAGCCACTTTTAGGATGCCACTAATTTCCTCAGTGTTTGGTATTATAATGGCCTTGTAACAATGAGTTTGAGTGTGCAATGCAGGCAGACGTGCTGCAAATATCTTTGCACTAGTGGGACAATACAGAAGTCCAACAGCCACTTTTAGGATGCCACTAAGTGTCCTCAGTGTTTGCTATTATAATGGCTTTGTAACAATGAGTTTGAGTGTGCAATGCAGGCAGACGTGCTGCAAATATCTTTGAACTAGTGGGACAATACAGAAGTTCAACAGCCACTTTTAGGATGCCACTAATTTTCCTCAGTGTTTGGTCTTATAATGGCTTTGTAACAATGAGTTTGAGTGTGCAATGCAGGCAGACGTGCTGCAAATATCTTTGCACTAGTGGGACAATACAGAAGTCCAACAGCCACTTTTAGGATGCCACTAAGTTTCCTCAGTGTTTGGTATTATAATGGATCTGTAACAATGAGTTTGAGTGTGCAATGCAGGCAGACGTGCTGCAATTATCTTTGCACTAGTGGGACAATACAGAAGTACAACAGCCACTTTTAAGATGCCACTAAGTTTCCTCAGTGTTTGCTAGTATAATGGCTTAGTAACAATGAGTTTGAGTGTGCAATGTAGGCAGACGTGCTGCAAATATCTTTGCACTAGTGGGACAATACAGAAGTCCAACAGCCACTTTTAGGATGCCACTAAGTTTCCTCAGTGTTTGCTATTATAATGGCTTTGTAACAATGAGTTTGAGTGTGCAATGCAGGCAGACGTGCTGCAAATATCTTTGCACTAGTGGGACAATACAGAAGTCCAACAGCCACTTTTAGGATGCCACTAAGTTTCCTCAGTGTTTGCTATTATAATAGCTTTGTAACAATGAGTTTGAGTGTGCAATGCAGGCAGACATGCTGCAAATATCTTTGCACTAGTGGGACATTACAGAAGTCCAACAGCCACTTTTAGGATGCCACTAAGTTTCCTCAGTGTTTGGTATTATAATGGATCTGTAACAATGAGTTTGAGTGTGCAATGCAGGCAGACGTGCTGCAATTATCTTTGCACTAGTGGGACAATACAGAAGTACAACAGCCACTTTTAAGATGCCACTAAGTTTCCTCAGTGTTTGCTAGTATAATGGCTTAGTAACAATGAGTTTGAGTGTGCAATGTAGGCAGACGTGCTGCAAATATCTTTGCAATAGTGCGACAATACAGAAGTCCAACAGCCACTTTTAGGATGCCACTAAGTTTCCTCAGTGTTTGGTATTATAATGGCTTTGTAACAATGAGTTTGAGTGTGCAATGCAGGCAGATGTGCTGCAAATATCTTTGCACTAGTGGGAAAATACAGAAGTCCAAAAGCCACTTTTAGGATGCCACTAAGGTTCCTCAGTGTTTGCTATTATAATAGCTTTGTAACAATGAGTTTGAGTGTGCAATGCAGGCAGACGTGCTGCAAATATCTTTGCACTAGTGGGAAAATACAGAAGTCCAACAGCCACTTTTAGGATTCCACTAAGTTTCCTCAGTGTTTGCTATTATAATTGGCTTTGTAACAGTGAGTTTGAGTGTGCAATGCAGGCAGACGTGCTGCAAATATCTTTGCACTAGTGGGACAATACAGAAGTCCAACAGCCACTTTTAGGATGCCACTAAGTTTCCTCAGTGTTTGCTATTAAAATAGCTTTGTAACAATGAGTTTGAGTGTGCAATGCAGGCAGACGTGCTGCAAATATCTTTGCACTAGTGGGAAAATACAGAAGTCCAACAGCCACTTTTAGGATTCCACTAAGTTTCCTCAGTGTTTGCTATTATAATTGGCTTTGTAACAGTGAGTTTGAGTGTGCAATGCAGGCAGACGTGCTGCAAATATCTTTGCACTAGTGGGACAATACAGAAGTCCAACAGCCACTTTTAGGATGCCACTAAGTTTCCTCAGTGTTTGCTATTAAAATAGCTTTGTAACAATGAGTTTGAGTGTGCAATGCAGGCAGACGTGCTGCAAATATCTTTGCACTAGTGGGACAATACAGAAGTCCAACAGCCACTTTTAGGATGCCACTAAGTTTCCTCAGTGTTTGGTATTATAATGGCTTTGTAACAATGAGTTTGAGTGTGCAATGCAGGCAGATGTGCTGCAAATATCTTTGCACTAGTGGGACAATACAGAAGTCCAAAAGCCACTTTTAGGATGCCACTAAGTTTCCTCAGTGTTTGCTATTATAATAGCTTTGTAACAATGAGTTTGAGTGTGCAATGCAGGCAGACGTGCTGCAAATATCTTTGCATTAGTGGGAAAATACAGAAGTCCAACAGCGACTTTTAGGATGCCACTAAGTTTCCTCAGTGTTTGCTATTATAATTGGCTTTGTAACAGTGAGTTTGAGTGTGCAATGCAGGCAGACGTGCTGCAAATATCTTTGCACTAGTGGGACAATACAGAAGTACAACAGCCACTTTTAGGATGCCACTAAGTTTCCTCAGTGTTTGGTATTATAATGGCTTTGTAACAATGAGTTTGAGTGTGCAATGCAGGCAGACGTGCTGCAAATATCTTTGCACTAGTGGGACAATACAGAAGTCCAACAGCCACTTTTAGGATGCCACTAATTTCCTCAGTGTTTGGTATTATAACGGCTTTGTAACAATGAGTTTGAGTGTGCAATGCAGGCAGACGTGCTGCAAATATCTTTGCACTAGTGGGACAATACAGAAGTCCAACAGCCACTTTTAGGATGCCTCTAAATTTCCTCAGTGTTTGGTATTATAATGGCTTTGTAACAATGAGTTTGAGTGTGCAATGCAGGCAGATGTGCTGCAAATATCTTTGCACTAGTGGGACAATACAGAAGTCCAAGAGCCACATTTAGGATGCCACTAAGTTTCCTCAGTGTTTGCTATTAAAATAGCTTTGTAACAATGAGTTTGAGTGTGCAATGCAGGCAGACGTGCTGCAAATATCTTTGCACTAGTGGGAAAATACAGAAGTCCAACAGCCACTTTTAGGATGCCACTAAGTTTCCTCAGTGTTTGCTATTATAATGGCTTTGTAACAATGAATTTGAGTGTGCAATGCAGGCAGACGTGCTGCAAATATCTTTGCACTAGTGGGAAAATACAGAAGTCCAACAGCCACTTTTAGGATCCCACTAAGTTTCCTCAGTGTTTGCTATTATAATTGGCTTTGTAACAGTGAGTTTGAGTGTGCAATGCAGGCAGACGTGCTGCAAATATCTTTGCACTAGTGGGACAATACAGAAGTCCAACAGCCACTTTTAGGATGCCACTAAGTTTCCTCAGTGTTTGGTATTATAATGGCTTTGTAACAATGAGTTTGATAGTGCAATGCAGGCAGACGTGCTGCAAATATCTTTGCACTAGTGGGACAATACAGAAGTACAACAGCCACTTTTAGGATGCCACTAAGTTTCCTCAGTGTTTGGTATTATACTGGCTTTGTAACAGTGAGTTTGAGTGTGCAGTGCAGGCAGATGTGCTGCAAATATCTTTGCACTAGTGGGACAATACAGAAGTCCAACAGCCACTTTTAGGATGCCAATAAGTTTCCTCAGTGTTTGGTATTATAATGGCTTTGTAACAATGAGTTTGAGTGTGCAATGCAGGCAGATGTGCTGCAAATATATTTGCACTAGTGGGACAATACAGAAGTCCAAAAGCCACTTTTAGGATGCCACTAAGTTTCCTCAGTGTTTGCTATTATAATAGCTTTGTAACAATGAGTTTGAGTGTGCAATGCAGGCAGACGTGCTGCAAATATCTTTGCACTAGTGGGAAAATACAGAAGTCCAACAGCCACTTTTAGGATGCCACTAAGTTTCCTCAGTGTTTGCTATTATAACTGGCTTTGTAGCAATGAGTTTGAGTGTGCAATGCAGGCAGACGTGCTGCAAATATCTTTGCACTAGTGGGACAATACAGAAGTCCAACAGCCATTTTTAGGATGCCACTAAGTTTCCTCAGTGTTTGGTATTATAATGGCTTTGTAACAATGAGTTTGAGTGTGCAATGCAGGCAGATGTGCTGCAAATATCTTTGCACTAGTGGGACAATACAGAAGTCCAACAGCCACTTTTAGGATGCCACTAAGTTTCCTCAGTGTTTGCTATTATAATAGCTTTGTAACAATGAGTTTGAGTGTGCAATGCAGGCAGACGTGCTGCAAATATCTTTGCACTAGTGGGGAAATACAGAAGTCCAACAGCCACTTTTAGGATGCCACTAAGTTTCCTCAGTGTTTGCTATTATAATTGGCTTTGTAACAGTGAGTTTGAGTGTGCAATGCAGGCAGACGTGCTGCAAATATCTTTGCACTAGTGGGACAATACAGAAGTCCAACAGCCACTTTTAGGATGCCACTAAGTTTCCTCAGTGTTTGGTATTATAATGGCTTTGTAACAATGAGTTTGAGTGTGCAATGCAGGCAGACGTGCTGCAAATATCTTTGCACTAGTGGGACAATACAGAAGTACAACAGCCACTTTTAGGATGCCACTAAGTTTTCTCAGTGTTTGGTATTATAATGGCTTTGTAACAATGAGTTTGAGTGTGCAATGCAGGCAGACGTGCTGCAAATATCTTTGCACTAGTGGGACAATACAGAAGTCCAACAGCCACTTTTAGGATGCCACTAATTTCCTCAGTGTTTGGTATTATAATGGCTTTGTAACAATGAGTTTGAGTGTGCAATGCAGGCAGACGTGCTGCAAATATCTTTGCACTAGTGGGACAATACAGAAGTCCAACAGCCACTTTTAGGATGCCTCTAAGTTTCCTCAGTGTTTGCTATTATAATGGCTTTGTAACAATGAGTTTGAGTGTGCAATGCAGGCAGATGTGCTGCAAATATCTTTGCACTAGTGGGACAATACAGAAGGCCAACAGCCACTTTTAGGATGCCACTAAGTTTGCTCAGTGTTTGCTATTAAAATAGCTTTGTAACAATGAGTTTGAGTGTGCAATGCAGGCAGACGTGCTGCAAATATCTTTGCACTAGTGGGACAATACAGAAGTCCAACAGCCACTTTTAGGATGCCACTAAGTTTCCTCAGTGTTTGGTATTATAATGGCTTTGTAACAATGAGTTTGAGTGTGCAATGCAGGCAGATGTGCTGCAAATATCTTTGCACTAGTGGGACAATACAGAAGTCCAAAAGCCACTTTTAGGATGCCACTAAGTTTCCTCAGTGTTTGCTATTATAATAGCTTTGTAACAATGAGTTTGAGTGTGCAATGCAGGCAGACGTGCTGCAAATATCTTTGCACTAGTGGGAAAATACAGAAGTCCAACAGCCACTTTTAGGATGCCACTAAGTTTCCTCAGTGTTTGCTATTATAATTGGCTTTGTAACAGTGAGTTTGAGTGTGCAATGCAGGCAGACGTGCTGCAAATATCTTTGCACTAGTGGGACAATACAGAAGTCCAACAGCCACTTTTAGGATGCCACTAAGTTTCCTCAGTGTTTGGTATTATAATGGCTTTGTAACAATGAGTTTGAGTGTGCAATGCAGGCAGACGTGCTGCAAATATCTTTGCACTAGTGGGACAATACAGAAGTACAACAGCCACTTTTAGGATGCCACTAAGTTTTCTCAGTGTTTGGTATTATAATGGCTTTGTAACAATGAGTTTGAGTGTGCAATGCAGGCAGACGTGCTGCAAATATCTTTGCACTAGTGGGACAATACAGAAGTCCAACAGCCACTTTTAGGATGCCACTAATTTCCTCAGTGTTTGGTATTATAATGGCTTTGTAACAATGAGTTTGAGTGTGCAATGCAGGCAGACGTGCTGCAAATATCTTTGCACTAGTGGGACAATACAGAAGTCCAACAGCCACTTTTAGGATGCCTCTAAGTTTCCTCAGTGTTTGCTATTATAATGGCTTTGTAACAATGAGTTTGAGTGTGCAATGCAGGCAGATGTGCTGCAAATATCTTTGCACTAGTGGGACAATACAGAAGTCCAACAGCCACTTTTAGGATGCCACTAAGTTTGCTCAGTGTTTGCTATTAAAATAGCTTTGTAACAATGAGTTTGAGTGTGCAATGCAGGCAGACGTGCTGCAAATATCTTTGCACTAGTGGGACAATACAGAAGTACAACAGCCACTTTTAGGATGCCACTAAGTTTCCTCAGTGTTTGGTATTATAATGGCTTTGTAACAATGAGTTTGAGTGTGCAATGCAGGCAGACGTGCTGCAAATATCTTTTCACTAGTGGGACAATACAGAAGTCCAACAGCCACTTTTAGAATGCCACTAATTTCCTCAGTGTTTGGTATTATAATGGCTTTGTAACAATGAGTTTGAGTGTGCAATGCAGGCAGACGTGCTGCAAATATCTTTGCACTAGTGGGACAATACAGAAGTCCAACAGCCACTTTTAGGATGCCTCTAAGTTTCCTTAGTGTTTGGTATTATAATGGCTTTGTAACAATGAGTTTGAGTGTGCAATGCAGGCAGATGTGCTGCAAATATCTTTGCACTAGTGGGACAATACAGAAGTCCAACAGCCACTTTTAGGATGCCACTAAGTTTCCTCAGTGTTTGCTATTATAATGGCTTTGTAACAATGAGTTTGAGTGTGCAATGCAGGCAGATGTGCTGCAAATATCTTTGCACTAGTGGGACAATACAGAAGTCCAACAGCCATTTTTAGGATGCCACTAAGTTTCCTCAGTGTTTGGTATTTTAATGGCTTTGTAACAATGACTTTGTGTGTGCAATGCAGGCAGACGTGCTGCAAATATCTTTGCACTAGTGGGACAATACAGAAGTCCAGCAGCCACTTTTAGGATGCCACTAAGTTTCCTCAGTGTTTGGTATTATAATGGCTTTGTAAAAATGAGTTTGAGTGTGCAATGCAGGCAGACGTGCTGCAAATATCTTTGCACTAGTGGGACAATACAGAAGTCCAACAGCCACTTTTAGGATGCCACTAAGTTTCCTCAGTGTTTGCTATTAAAATAGCTTTGTAACAATGAGTTTGAGTGTGCAATGCAGGCAGACGTGCTGCAAATATCTTTGCACTAGTGGGACAATACAGAAGTCCAACAGCCACTTTTAGGATGCCACTAAGTTTCCTCAGTGTTTGGTATTATAATGGCTTAGTAACAATGAGTTTGAGTGTGCAATGCAGGCAGACGTGCTGCAAATATCTTTGCACTAGTGGGACAATACAGAAGTCCAACAGCCACTTTTAGGATGCCACTAAGTTTCCTCAGTGTTTGGTATTATAATGGCTTTGTAACAATGATTTTGAGTGTGCAATGCAGGCAGATGTGCTGCAAATATCTTTGCACTAGTGGGACAATACAGAAGTCCAAAAGCCACTTTTAGGATGTCACTAAGTTTCCTCAGTGTTTGGTATTATAATGGCTTTGTAAAAATGAGTTTGAGTGTGCAATGCAGGCAGACGTGCTGGAAATATCTTTGCACTAGTGGGACAATACAGAAGTCCAACAGCCACTTTTAGGATGCCACTAAGTTTCCTCAGTGTTTGCTATTAAAATAGCTTTGTAACAATGAGTTTGAGTGTGCAATGCAGGCAGACGTGCTGCAAATATCTTTGCACTAGTGGGACAATACAGAAGTCCAACAGCCACTTTTAGGATGCCACTAAGTTTCCTCAGTGTTTGGTATTATAATGGCTTTGTAACAATGAGTTTGAGTGTGCAATGCAGGCAGACGTGCTGCAAATATCTTTGCACTAGTGGGACAATACAGAAGTCCAACAGCCACTTTTAGGATGCCTCTAAGTTTCCTCAGTGTTTGCTATTATAATGGCTTTGTAACAATGAGTTTGAGTGTGCAATGCAGGCAGATGTGCTGCAAATATCTTTGCACTAGTGGGACAATACAGAAGGCCAACAGCCACTTTTAGGATGCCACTAAGTTTGCTCAGTGTTTGCTATTAAAATAGCTTTGTAACAATGAGTTTGAGTGTGCAATGCAGGCAGACGTGCTGCAAATATCTTTGCACTAGTGGGACAATACAGAAGTCCAACAGCCACTTTTAGGATGCCACTAAGTTTCCTCAGTGTTTGGTATTATAATGGCTTTGTAACAATGAGTTTGAGTGTGCAATGCAGGCAGATGTGCTGCAAATATCTTTGCACTAGTGGGACAATACAGAAGTCCAAAAGCCACTTTTAGGATGCCACTAAGTTTCCTCAGTGTTTGCTATTATAATAGCTTTGTAACAATGAGTTTGAGTGTGCAATGCAGGCAGACGTGCTGCAAATATCTTTGCACTAGTGGGAAAATACAGAAGTCCAACAGCCACTTTTAGGATGCCACTAAGTTTCCTCAGTGTTTGCTATTATAATTGGCTTTGTAACAGTGAGTTTGAGTGTGCAATGCAGGCAGACGTGCTGCAAATATCTTTGCACTAGTGGGACAATACAGAAGTCCAACAGCCACTTTTAGGATGCCACTAAGTTTCCTCAGTGTTTGGTATTATAATGGCTTTGTAACAATGAGTTTGAGTGTGCAATGCAGGCAGACGTGCTGCAAATATCTTTGCACTAGTGGGACAATACAGAAGTACAACAGCCACTTTTAGGATGCCACTAAGTTTTCTCAGTGTTTGGTATTATAATGGCTTTGTAACAATGAGTTTGAGTGTGCAATGCAGGCAGACGTGCTGCAAATATCTTTGCACTAGTGGGACAATACAGAAGTCCAACAGCCACTTTTAGGATGCCACTAATTTCCTCAGTGTTTGGTATTATAATGGCTTTGTAACAATGAGTTTGAGTGTGCAATGCAGGCAGACGTGCTGCAAATATCTTTGCACTAGTGGGACAATACAGAAGTCCAACAGCCACTTTTAGGATGCCTCTAAGTTTCCTCAGTGTTTGCTATTATAATGGCTTTGTAACAATGAGTTTGAGTGTGCAATGCAGGCAGATGTGCTGCAAATATCTTTGCACTAGTGGGACAATACAGAAGTCCAACAGCCACTTTTAGGATGCCACTAAGTTTGCTCAGTGTTTGCTATTAAAATAGCTTTGTAACAATGAGTTTGAGTGTGCAATGCAGGCAGACGTGCTGCAAATATCTTTGCACTAGTGGGACAATACAGAAGTACAACAGCCACTTTTAGGATGCCACTAAGTTTCCTCAGTGTTTGGTATTATAATGGCTTTGTAACAATGAGTTTGAGTGTGCAATGCAGGCAGACGTGCTGCAAATATCTTTGCACTAGTGGGACAATACAGATGTCCAACAGCCACTTTTAGAATGCCACTAATTTCCTCAGTGTTTGGTATTATAATGGCTTTGTAACAATGAGTTTGAGTGTGCAATGCAGGCAGACGTGCTGCAAATATCTTTGCACTAGTGGGACAATACAGAAGTCCAACAGCCACTTTTAGGATGCCTCTAAGTTTCCTTAGTGTTTGGTATTATAATGGCTTTGTAACAATGAGTTTGAGTGTGCAATGCAGGCAGATGTGCTGCAAATATCTTTGCACTAGTGGGACAATACAGAAGTCCAACAGCCACTTTTAGGATGCCACTAAGTTTCCTCAGTGTTTGCTATTATAATGGCTTTGTAACAATGAGTTTGAGTGTGCAATGCAGGCAGATGTGCTGCAAATATCTTTGCACTAGTGGGACAATACAGAAGTCCAACAGCCACTTTTAGGATGCCACTAAGTTTCCTCAGTGTTTGGTATTTTAATGGCTTTGTAACAATGACTTTGTGTGTGCAATGCAGGCAGACGTGCTGCAAATATCTTTGCACTAGTGGGACAATACAGAAGTCCAGCAGCCACTTTTAGGATGCCACTAAGTTTCCTCAGTGTTTGGTATTATAATGGCTTTGTAAAAATGAGTTTGAGTGTGCAATGCAGGCAGACGTGCTGCAAATATCTTTGCACTAGTGGGACAATACAGAAGTCCAACAGCCACTTTTAGGATGCCACTAAGTTTCCTCAGTGTTTGCTATTAAAATAGCTTTGTAACAATGAGTTTGAGTGTGCAATGCAGGCAGACGTGCTGCAAATATCTTTGCACTAGTGGGACAATACAGAAGTCCAACAGCCACTTTTAGGATGCCACTAAGTTTCCTCAGTGTTTGGTATTATAATGGCTTAGTAACAATGAGTTTGAGTGTGCAATGCAGGCAGACGTGCTGCAAATATCTTTGCACTAGTGGGACAATACAGAAGTCCAACAGCCACTTTTAGGATGCCACTAAGTTTCCTCAGTGTTTGGTATTATAATGGCTTTGTAACAATGATTTTGAGTGTGCAATGCAGGCAGATGTGCTGCAAATATCTTTGCACTAGTGGGACAATACAGAAGTCCAAAAGCCACTTTTAGGATGTCACTAAGTTTCCTCAGTGTTTGGTATTATAATGGCTTTGTAAAAATGAGTTTGAGTGTGCAATGCAGGCAGACGTGCTGGAAATATCTTTGCACTAGTGGGACAATACAGAAGTCCAACAGCCACTTTTAGGATGCCACTAAGTTTCCTCAGTGTTTGCTATTAAAATAGCTTTGTAACAATGAGTTTGAGTGTGCAATGCAGGCAGACGTGCTGCAAATATCTTTGCACTAGTGGGACAATACAGAAGTCCAACAGCCACTTTTAGGATGCCACTAAGTTTCCTCAGTGTTTGGTATTATAATGGCTTTGTAACAATGAGTTTGAGTGTGCAATGCAGGCAGACGTGCTGCAAATATCTTTGCACTAGTGGGACAATACAGAAGTCCAACAGCCACTTTTAGGATGCCACTAAGTTTCCTCAGTGTTTGGTATTAAAATGGCTTTGTAACAATGAGTTTGAGTCTGCAATGCAGGCAGATGTGCTGCAAATATCTTTGCACTAGTGGGACAATACAGAAGTCCAAAAGCCACTTTTAGGATGCCACTAAGGTTCCTCAGTGTTTGCTATTATAATAGCTTTGTAACAATGAGTTTGGGTGTGCAATGCAGGCAGACGTGCTGCAAATATCTTTGCACTAGTGGGAAAATACAGAAGTCCAACAGCCACTTTTAGGATGCCACTAAGTTTCCTCAGTGTTTGCTATTATAATTGGCTTTGTAACAGTGAGTTTGAGCGTGCAATGCAGGCAGACGTGCTGCAAATATCTTTGCACTAGTGGGACAATACAGAAGTCCAACAGCCACTTTTAGGATGCCACTAAGTTTCCTCAGTGTTTGCTATTATAATGGCTTTGTAACAATGAGTTTGAGTGTGCAATGCAGGCAGACGTGCTGCAAATATCTTTGAACTAGTGGGACAATACAGAAGTCCAACAGCCACTTTTAGGATGCCACTAAGTTTCCTCAGTGTTTGCTAGACTGTGGAGACCCGTATGTCTGAAGCGGTGCCCTCCCCTCTTCCCCCCAGTCCCCAAATGAAAACACAGACGGCCTAGATGGGGTGAAACAGGTCGGTCACAGTTTATTAAGTTCATAGGTAGAGAAGGGGCCTTCCATGTCATTACGAGCTCGTCGCCGCAACCTTGTCTGCGACCGACCGGCGTGCAGCCAACGAGCTGTTACGACCTTGGCCCCCTCTCCGCCATTTTCCGCTGTGACGTAATTTCAAATACAAGGGTTGCATCTATATTCAGTTACACACAATTATTCTGGTAAGAAAACAATAAAACTAATAAGAGGGTGCTGAGACTATAAGGGAGGGAGGGTGGGACAAAAGCTTCTAGGGGGGCAGCCAGAGGGAAAGAGGAAGTCACTGACCCCGGGCACTGAATTTAACCCTTGTAGGTGTGGCTGGACCCCCCTTTCCCTTGTCATCCCGTTGGTCAGCTGGGCATCCCAATTAGTGGCTCACCTAGGGAATGGTGGAAAGAGGGGATATGGGCACGACCCTTGCTTCCTTTAGGATTGGTCAGATGGGCTCCACAGTCAGAGGCACGTTCCTTAAGCAGTATCGTGCCTGCCAGACTGTGGAGACCCGTATGTCTGAAGCGGTGCCCTCCCCTCTTCCCCCCAGTCCCCAAATGAAAACACAGACGGCCTAGATGGGGTGAAACAGGTCGGTCACAGTTTATTAAGTTCATAGGTAGAGAAGGGGCCTTCCATGTCATTACGAGCTCGTCGCCGCAACCTTGTCTGCGACCGACCGGCGTGCAGCCAACGAGCTGTTACGACCTTGGCCCCCTCTCCGCCATTTTCCGCCACGGAGGATCATGTGTACCGCCTACACAGGACTCCGACCCCACCCATCACCTTCAGGGCCTGATCCACTCCGTCCTGTATCCCGGACAACAAAATGTCTTGACCAATGTCCGTAAGGTGCACTCCGTCTGCCCTCAACAGTGCAGAGTTATCGCCTTCCAACTGGTGGTGACGCACCACGAAACCGCATCTTTCTCTCATGAATTTTGCCATTCTCGCATTGATCTTTCTCCTTGACCGCTCTATGCCATTTGCATTTTTTGCTCCGTGCCATACCGCTCGTGGTACTATCTCTGACCACACCCATACTATATCCGGGAAGAGGTAGGTCAAACGTTCGATGTCCGTCTTCATCACTGTTAGTAGTTCGACCATACTGCGTTTCACCAAATCATTGCCACCAGCATGGATCACCACTACCAACGGCCCCGTGGCCGACCTGGAGATGTCCACCATCTCCGGCAAAACTTGTTGCCATCTTAGCCCTCTGATGCCTCTCCAATTGACCTCAACGTTTCTGAAGCCAAGGTTCTTTCCTCCTGGTCGAATCATGGCTCTTTTTTCTGCCCAGTAAATATAAGAGTGACCAACTACCCAGACTGCCGGTCTGCAGTCGCCTGTAATAGATAAACGTGTTATTTCAGCAAATCCGGTCTTATATATCTGGCAAAGCAAGCGGACTTCCATCGACCCATTCTCTGCACTTCAGCCTCCGTTACTCCTGCCCTAGCTGCCTCAGTGGCTGCCCCGATTCAGAAGGAATGGGTCCCGTATTCCTTCGGATTCTCCCCAGCTTTCGCTAAGCACTGCTTAAACATTGCTTGGAATTGATACTTGGTAAGCGGGGACCCGTCCGTATGGGAAAGAAAAAATCTGCTTGCGTGTCTGATCAGCGCGTAGTGTTTGACTGTTTTTAGTGGGCACGCTGGGCCATCTGCTGAGTTAACCAGGACCCACGTGCCCCTCCCGGTGGGGTCGCATTTGGATTTACGCACGCGAATGCGCAGGGCGTTGCTGCATATGACTACATCCTCGTTGAGTAACCCGCCTTCAGATGCTGTTTTTGAGCGTGGTAACAATTCACCAATGCGCAGCGCGCCGAAAAAAACGATAGCGAAGGCTGCTGATATGAGGGATGCCTCGTATGGAGACTTGCATATTGAGGGGGATATTGCAATCATGTCGTGTAGTAATTTCAATGACATGGGACGACGACATTCCTGACTCGGTTGAAGCCTTTTCCAGCCTTTAATGGCTTGCTTAATGACAAAGAACTTCGTCACATCCACCCGCCCTGCTAATTGAAAAAAGAAGGCTATCCCCGATAAATGCCGTTGTGCCGACGTGCCCGACGCCCCTTGTTCTTTGAGCCGAAGCAAAAATTCCGTCGTCACTTCGCTTCTTGCGCGGTCGCAGTTATGAACGGGCCTACCCTGGATTAGTGAACACCACTCCTCCCAAGCCTTACCATAGACCTGCCAGGTAGCCGGTGTAACTGAGGCACGGATTAGAGGCATTAGTGATTGGCTACGGTGTCCCATAGCGATGGAGGACACGGGATACCCTCTGGATGCGCCATTGGGAGATGGTCTGTGAAGGCCTGCCAATCGGAACATAAAAGAGAGTTAACAAGGTTATCGTCTATGTCTGCCGTTATTTGAGCTCGGCACCAGATGTTGTGTCTCAGGCATAGAAGGGCGAGCCTGCGTAGCAGAGCCAGTAAGGGCAGCGACGCAGACGACATGTGATTTAAGCTCTTCGCCGTTATCAGATTTTTTGTTGGAAATCGAATGTTTGAGTTTTCCAGCTGGTGACCCCATAACTCCACGGACAATACTATTGTGAATATTTCTAGCAGGGCTGGATCACTCCCCCAGCTTGATGTGGCCCACAGATCCGGCCAGCTGCCGGTACACCACTGGTTCTTGTAGATTGCTGCAAAGCTCTTTTTATTACGTCCTCCTACAGTGAGCCCTAGGTCTGTGCTTGAAGTCTCTTTAGCCATGACGCAGGTATGGCCATTGAAGGATTGAAGGAAAGTCTTCCAGACTAGTAAGTCTGCCTTCAGCGAGCGAGTGAGCCTGATTCTATGGCCTGGTTGGGAGATGCCCTTTGTTGCTAGTGATAATCTCCGAGAGAAGGCCCTGCCGACCGGCATTACGCGGCTGGCGAATGTCAGCAGACCCAGCAAGGACTGCATCTGTTGGAGGGTGACCTTTTTCACCTCGCAGAAACCCTCCAGCATATGCAGTGTTTTCTGAATTTTTTTTTTTTTTTTTTTTTTTTTGCTGGCAGGCGAAAAACCATTGCGTTAGTGTCTATCTCGATGCCGAGGAAAGGTAAGACGTTACAGGGGCCGACTGTTTTTTCGGGTGATAGTGGGACACCGAGGCGCTGAGCTATAAATTTAAATTTTGTGAGGAGGAGGGAGCAGAGTTTAGAGTTTACGGGGCCGACGAATAAAAAATCGTCGAGGTAATGGATCAGGGAATTGCTGCCTGTTTCGTAACGAACTACCCAGTCCAGGAACGAACTGAACAGCTCAAAGTAGTGACATGAGATGGAACATCCCATTGGCAGACACATATCGTAATAATAGTGTTCGTTCACCTTGCAGCCTAGCAGGTGGAAGCAGTCGGGATGCACGGGTAATAGGCGGAATGCTGCCTCTATGTCAGATTTTGCTAGCAGGGCACCGGGCCCCGCTGCGCGGACCAATTCTACTGCTTTGTCAAAGGACGCGTATGTTACCGATGCTTCTTCTGGGGGGATTCCGTCGTTAACCGATGTGCCTTTTGGGTGGGACAGATGATGGATTAGACGATACTTCCCGGGTTCCTTTTTTGGGATAATGCCTAGCGGGGATATCCTGATATTTTGGAAAGGGATTGATTCAAAGGGGCCCGCCATTCGGCCTAGGTTTACTTCATTTTGAATTTTTTGTTTCAAGATGTCGGGGAATTCGCGAGCGGATTTTAGGTTATGCGCCAGGGTTGGTGTTCTATTAGGTTTGAAGGGGATAATAAAACCGTGTGTAAAGCCGGAGTGCAATTGCCTTGCAGCTTCTTTATTGGGGTAGAGGTTTAACCAGGGGGCCATTGCGGTGACGCTCACTGGGGTTCTGCCTTGTAGGCACCCTGATTGCTGGACGGGTACACCTTGCCGCTGGGTGTCCTCCTCCACAAGCAGAGCAGTCGTGTCTGTATCTGCACGACGCATGGAAACGGCAATTTCCCTCATTAAATAGCCAGCAGGGCCCGTTTTTTCGCACGACCACTGAGTGTTGGGCTGCGGGGTAGCTAGTGGTCGTAGATGAAAAGGGGGGCTGCTTCTGTGACAGCATCAGTCGTAACCATACGTCTGTCGCTTTAACTCCCCAGCCTAGGCTGGGTTGCAGGGCCAGCCGCCTGCGGAACTCCTCGTCATACCGCCGCCAGGCTGACCCGCCATGGGCCTTGTATGAGTTATATATCAGATCCTGATATATATAGAGCTCGGAGCAGCGTTCCGGATGCTTCTGGCCCATAATACAGCCTAAGACTGCGAAAGCCTGTAGCCAATTATTCATCGTTTGCGCTATTTTCAGTCTATTTCTGTCGTATGAACGGTCGTTTGTTCTTTCTTTATCTATAGTCAGTTGGTCGGGGGATAATAAGGACCATATGTCAATATAGTCATTATTCCAGATTTTGTCTCTTGTCTCCTGATCTATGTGTGCACCTAGGGGGCTAATTCCGCAGAAGAACGCGTCCTTGTGAAGGCTCGCTAGCTGAGGTGTCGCTTTATCTTCTGGTGTAGCGCGAGAGCGCGTCAGCTGTTGAATTAATGCCTTAATGGTTGACGCTAGCTCGTTCCCCACTGCGTTATGCCCGATATCATGTACAGTGTCGTGTGCATTGGCTTCGGAGAACTCACCGCTGTGTGATGCAGGAAGAGCGACTCCAGGTGATGGAGGGACCCCGGCTCCCACTCTATTGACGGACGGAGGAGCGACTCCAGGTGATGGAGGGACTCCGGCTCCCGCTGGGATGATGGCTGGAGGAGCGACTCCAGGTGCTGGAGGGACTCCGGCTCCCGCTGGGATGATGGCTAGAGGAGCGACTCCGGGTGGTGGATGGACTCCGGCTCCC
Source organism: Anomaloglossus baeobatrachus (assembly GCF_048569485.1). NCBI lineage: Eukaryota > Metazoa > Chordata > Amphibia > Anura > Aromobatidae > Anomaloglossus > Anomaloglossus baeobatrachus. The sequence goes on along the minus strand of NC_134361.1, from coordinate 154,413,173 downwards.
GCTGGGATGATGGCTAGAGGAGCGACTCCGGGTGGTGGAGGGACTCCGGCTCCCGCTTGATTGACGGACAGATGAGCGACTCCGGGTGCTGGGGGGACTCCGGCTCCCGCTGGGATGATGGCTGGAGGAGCGACTCCAGGTGATGGAGGGACCCCGGCTCCCGCTAGGATGATGGCTGGAGGAGCGACTCCGGGTGCTGGAGGGACTCCTGCTTGGATGATGGTCTGGTTAATTTCGCCGGGCGCCCTGGGAGATGACCGGTCTCCCTGGCTGACAGCCATGGATGCGGCTCGTGACCGCTGGCGTCGGTCGAGAGGCCGGGCTAGTCTAGTGGGACTCTCGGATTTGTCGGACCATTGTGATGATGATGATGGGGAACGCCATCTAGAGGACTGCGATCTGTGGCGGCTCCTATGGGAGCTGCGTCTCCGGTGGTAATGTGCGGATCGCCTTTTAGAGGGATGTGGGGAATGGCGTCGGGACTCGTCGGAGGAGGTTGGGGAGGACCTGCCGCGCCTATGCCTGCGCCTGCTGTGGCTATGGGTGCGCTGGGGGGCGACCGAGGGGACATTATAACGTGTACTAATCATTTCGCAGGGCGGGTTATGTGCAGTAACTAAGTGGTTTCCGCTGGTTAATATTGGGGTGTGCACTGAATGTGGAGAGTTAGTGGGGATTACGTGGTTACTGGTGTGCTGAGCATTGCTGGGGGGCAGGAGTATAGGGGGCATTGTATGTCTGGTGAGGGCTGTGTGAGGGGGGGCTGTTAGTGGGGCTGTGGTGTGCTGAGCATTGCTGGGGGGCAGGAGTGGGAGTATAGGGGGCATTGTATGTCTGGCGAGGGCTGTGTGAGGGGGGGCTGTTAGTGGGGCTGTGGTGTGTGTGTCAGTGGTGCTTGGTGCACTGTGTGTAACGTTATAGCCCTGCTGCAGGGAGCTCTGTTCGGTCAGGAGAGACCGAGCAGAGGAACCCGCAGCTGTGGACATTACACTGGTGATCTCCGCTTCCTGTGTAGGCATCACACTTGAGCCTGCTGGAGGGGCGGAGCCTGTAGGAGGGGAGGTGCTCGCCTGCTGGCATTGTAACAGGGGAGTGGGCGGTGCCCGGGAATGACGCTGCATGGTGGGCGGAGCCAGGACGCTCGGCCTGGAAGAGGAGGCGGTGACTTGTCTCCTGGCTCTGGATCTCTGGAGGGGGCGGGGGGCTTCCACGTGGGGCACAGCTTGTCCTGTCCGGCGCCGGTGATGCAGGGGTTCACCGGTGACCCGGAGGCGCTGTGGGGGGCGAGAGCAGCGCTGGGAGCGTCTGTCTCCCTGGACCGGCAGCTCCCTGGGCTTGGTTTGGGCTGAGAGCTGCGTGTGCAGGGGGCTAGTGACCGGCTGGAAGGACGTAGGATATGTGGCTGGGATCCCGGGGGAGCTAGTGCTGGAGTGTGGGGCTGCGGGGGAGGCTAGCGAGCACTCGGGCTGATCTATGGGGAGGTCCGGAGGGGCTGCAATGGGGGCCAGTGAGGCTGAGGCCTGGGCATGCTGAGCTATGGGGAGGTCCGGAGGGGCTGCTGTGGGGGCCAGTGAGGCTGAGGCCTGGGCATACTGATCTATGGGGAGGTCCGGAGGGGCTGCGGTGGACGGAGTCCCAGGGATGGATAGTATTCCCTGAGAAGCCGGAGAGGGCGCAGGGAGGGGAGCGCTGAGGCCAGAAATAAGGGCTTGTAGCCAGTGCTCACCTTCCTGTGCCGCTCTCTGCCGCAGGGCCTCCATCAGGGGGTCATCCATGACAATAGCCTCCATGGGGTCCTCAGGAACAAAAGCTTCTAGTGGGGCAGCCAGAGGGAAAGAGGAAGTCACTGACCCCGGGCACTGAATTTAACCCTTGTAGGTGTGGCTGGACCCCCCTTTCCCTTGTCATCCCGTTGGTCAGCTGGGCATCCCAATTAGTGGCTCACCTAGGGAATGGTGGAAAGAGGGGATATGGGCACGACCCTTGCTTCCTTTAGGATTGGTCAGATGGGCTCCACAGTCAGAGGCACGTTCCTTAAGCAGTATCGTGCCTGCCATTATAATGGCTTTGTAACAATGAGTTTGAGTGTGCAATGCAGGCAGATGTGCTGCAAATATCTTTGCACTAGTGGGACAATACAGAAGTCCAACAGCCACTTTTAGGATGCCACTAAGTTTCCTCAGTGTTTGGTATTTTAATGGCTTTGTAACAATGACTTTGTGTGTGCAATGCAGGCAGACGTGCTGCAAATATCTTTGCACTAGTGGGACAATACAGAAGTCCAGCAGCCACTTTTAGGATGCCACTAAGTTTCCTCAGTGTTTGGTATTATAATGGCTTTGTAAAAATTAGTTTGAGTGTGCAATGCAGGCAGACGTGCTGCAAATATCTTTGCACTAGTGGGACAATACAGAAGTCCAACAGCCACTTTTAGGATGCCACTAAGTTTCCTCAGTGTTTGCTATTAAAATAGCTTTGTAACAATGAGTTTGAGTGTGCAATGCAGGCAGACGTGCTGCAAATATCTTTGCACTAGTGGGACAATACAGAAGTCCAACAGCCACTTTTAGGATGCCACTAAGTTTCCTCAGTGTTTGGTATTATAATGGCTTTGTAACAATGATTTTGAGTGTGCAATGCAGGCAGATGTGCTGCAAATATCTTTGCACTAGTGGGACAATACAGAAGTCCAAAAGCCACTTTTAGGATGTCACTAAGTTTCCTCAGTGTTTGGTATTATAATGGCTTTGTAAAAATGAGTTTGAGTGAGCAATGCAGGCAGACGTGCTGGAAATATCTTTGCACTAGTGGGACAATACAGAAGTCCAACAGCCACTTTTAGGATGCCACTAAGTTTCCTCAGTGTTTGCTATTAAAATAGCTTTGTAACAATGAGTTTGAGTGTGCAATGCAGGCAGACGTGCTGCAAATATCTTTGCACTAGTGGGACAATACAGAAGTCCAACAGCCACTTTTAGGATGCCACTAAGTTTCCTCAGTGTTTGGTATTATAATGGCTTTGTAACAATGAGTTTGAGTGTGCAATGCAGGCAGACGTGCTGCAAATATCTTTGCACTAGTGGGACAATACAGAAGTCCAACAGCCACTTTTAGGATGCCACTAAGTTTCCTCAGTGTTTGGTATTATAATGGCTTTGTAACAATGAGTTTGAGTGTGCAATGCAGGCAGACGTGCTGCAAATATCTTTGCACTAGTGGGACAATACAGAAGTCCAACAGCCACTTTTAGGATGCCACTAAGTTTCCTCAGTGTTTGGGATTAAAATGGCTTTGTAACAATGAGTTTGAGTCTGCAATGCAGGCAGATGTGCTGCAAATATCTTTGCACTAGTGGGACAATACAGAAGTCCAAAAGCCACTTTTAGGATGTCACTAAGTTTCCTCAGTGTTTGGTATTATAATGGCTTTGTAAAAATGAGTTTGAGTGTGCAATGCAGGCAGACGTGCTGGAAATATCTTTGCACTAGTGGGACAATACAGAAGTCCAACAGCCACTTTTAGGATGCCACTAAGTTTCCTCAGTGTTTGCTATTAAAATAGCTTTGTAACAATGAGATGAGTGTGCAATGCAGGCAGACGTGCTGCAAATATCTTTGCACTAGTGGGACAATACAGAAGTCCAACAGCCACTTTTAGGATGCCACTAAGTTTCCTCAGTGTTTGGTATTATAATGGCTTTGTAACAATGAGTTTGAGTGTGCAATGCAGGCAGACGTGCTGCAAATATCTTTGCACTAGTGGGACAATACAGAAGTCCAACAGCCACTTTTAGGATGCCACTAAGTTTCCTCAGTGTTTGGTATTATAATGGCTTTGTAACAATGAGTTTGAGTGTGCAATGCAGGCAGACGTGCTGCAAATATCTTTGCACTAGTGGGACAATACAGAAGTCCAACAGCCACTTTTAGGATGCCACTAAGTTTCCTCAGTGTTTGGGATTAAAATGGCTTTGTAACAATGAGTTTGAGTCTGCAATGCAGGCAGATGTGCTGCAAATATCTTTGCACTAGTGGGACAATACAGAAGTCCAAAAGCCACTTTTAGGATGCCACTAAGGTTCCTCAGTGTTTGCTATTATAATAGCTTTGTAACAATGAGTTTGGGTGTGCAATGCAGGCAGACGTGCTGCAAATATCTTTGCACTAGTGGGAAAATACAGAAGTCCAACAGCCACTTTTAGGATGCCACTAAGTTTCCTCAGTGTTTGCTATTATAATTGGCTTTGTAACAGTGAGTTTGAGCGTGCAATGCAGGCAGACGTGCTGCAAATATCTTTGCACTAGTGGGACAATACAGAAGTACAACAGCCACTTTTAGGATGCCACTAAGTTTCCTCAGTGTTTGGTATTATAATGGCTTTGTAACAATGAGTTTGAGTGTGCAATGCAGGCAGATGTGCTGCAAATATCTTTGCACTAGTGGGACAATACAGAAGTCCAAAAGCCACTTTTAGGATGCCACTAAGTTTCCTCAGTGTTTGCTATTATAATAGCTTTGTAACAATGAGTTTGAGTGTGCAATGCAGGCAGACGTGCTGCAAATATCTTTGCACTAGTGGGAAAATACAGAAGTCCAACAGCCACTTTTAGGATGCCACTAAGTTTCCTCAGTGTTTGCTATTATAATTGGCTTTGTAACAGTGAGTTTGAGTGTGCAATGCAGGCAGACGTGCTGCAAATATCTTTGCACTAGTGGGACAATACAGAAGTCCAACAGCCACTTTTAGGATGCCACTAAGTTTCCTCAGTGTTTGGTATTATAATGGCTTTGTAACAATGAGTTTGAGTGTGCAATGCAGGCAGACGTGCTGCAAATATCTTTGCACTAGTGGGACAATACAGAAGTCCAACAGCCACTTTTAGGATGCCACTAATTTCCTCAGTGTTTGGTATTATAACGGCTTTGTAACAATGAGTTTGAGTGTGCAATGCAGGCAGACGTGCTGCAAATATCTTTGCACTAGTGGGACAATACAGAAGTCCAACAGCCACTTTTAGGATGCCTCTAAGTTTCCTCAGTGTTTGGTATTATAATGGCTTTGTAACAATGAGTTTGAGTGTGCAATGCAGGCAGATGTGCTGCAAATATCTTTGCACTAGTGGGACAATACAGAAGTCCAACAGCCACTTTTAGGATGCCACTAAGTTTCCTCAGTGTTTGCTATTAAAATAGCTTTGTAACAATGAGTTTGAGTGTGCAATGCAGGCAGACGTGCTGCAAATATCTTTGCACTAGTGGGACAATACAGAAGTCCAACAGCCACTTTTAGGATGCCACTAAGTTTCCTCAGTGTTTGGTATTATAATGGCTTTGTAACAATAACTTTGAGTGTGCAATGCAGGCAGACGTGCTGCAAATATCTTTGCACTAGTGGGACAATACAGAAGTCCAACAGCCACTTTTAGGATGCCACTAAGTTTCCTCAGTGTTTGGTATTATAATGGCTTTGTAACAATGAGTTTGAGTGTGCAATGCAGGCAGATGCGCTGCAAATATCTTTGCACTAGTGGGACAATACAGAAGTCCAAAAGCCACTTTTAGGATGCCACTAAGTTTCCTCAGTGTTTGCTATTATAATAGCTTTGTAACAATGAGTTTGAGTGTGCAATGCAGGCAGACGTGCTGCAAATATCTTTGCACTAGTGGGAAAATACAGAAGTCCAACAGCCACTTTTAGGATGCCACTAAGTTTCCTCAGTGTTTGGTATTATAATGGCTTTGTAACAATGAGTTTGAGTGTGCAATGCAGGCAGATGCGCTGCAAATATCTTTGCACTAGTGGGACAATACAGAAGTCCAACAGCCACTTTTAGGATGCCACTAAGTTTCCTCAGTGTTTGCTATTATAATAGCTTTGTAACAATGAGTTTGAGTGTGCAATGCAGGCAGATGTGCTGCAAATATCTTTGCACTAGTGGGAAAATACAGAAGTCCAACAGCCACTTTTAGGATGCCACTAAGTTTCCTCAGTGTTTGCTATTATAATTGGCTTTGTAGCAATGAGTTTGAGTGTGCAATGCAGGTAGACGTGCTGCAAATATCTTTGCACTAGTGGGACAATACAGAAGTCCAACAGCCACTTTTAGGATGCCACTAAATTTCCTCAGTGTTTGGTATTATAATGGCTTTGTAACAATGAGTTTGAGTGTGCAATGCAGGCAGATGTGCTGCAATTATCTTTGCACTAGTGGGACAATACAGAAGTCCAAAAGCCACTTTTAGGATGCCACTAAGTTTCCTCAGTGTTTGCTATTATAATAGCTTTGTAACAATGAGTTTGAGTGTGCAATGCAGGCAGACGTGCTGTAAATATCTTTGCACTAGTGGGGAAATACAGAAGTCCAACAGCCACTTTTAGGATGCCACTAAGTTTCCTCAGTGTTTGCTATTATAATTGGCTTTGTAACAGTGAGTTTAAGTGTGCAATGCAGGCAGACGTGCTGCAAATATCTTTGCACTAGTGGGACAATACAGAAGTCCAACAGCCACTTTTAGGATGCCACTAAGTTTCCTCAGTGTTTGGTATTATAATGGCTTTGTAACAATGAGTTTGAGTGTGCAATGCAGGCAGACGTGCTGCAAATATCTTTGCACTAGTGGGACAATACAGAAGTACAACAGCCACTTTTAGGATGCCACTAAATTTCCTCAGTGTTTGGTATTATAATGGCTTTGTAACAATGAGTTTGAGTGTGCAATGCAGGCAGACGTGCTGCAAATATCTTTGCACTAGTGGGACAATACAGAAGTCCAACAGCCACTTTTAGGATGCCACTAATTTCCTCAGTGTTTGGTATTATAATGGCTTTGTAACAATGAGTTTGAGTGTGCAATGCAGGCAGACGTGCTGCAAATATCTTTGCACTAGTGGGACAATACAGAAGTCCAACAGCCACTTTTAGGATGCCTCTAAGTTTCCTCAGTGTTTGCTATTATAATGGCTTTGTAACAATGAGTTTGAGTGTGCAATGCAGGCAGATGTGCTGCAAATATCTTTGCACTAGTGGGACAATACAGAAGTCCAACAGCCACTTTTAGGATGCCACTAAGTTTGCTCAGTGTTTGCTATTATAATTGGCTTTGTAACAGTGAGTTTGAGTGTGCAATGCAGGCAGACGTGCTGCAAATATCTTTGCACTAGTGGGACAATACAGAAGTCCAACAGCCACTTTTAGGATGCCACTAAGTTTCCTCAGTGTTTGGTATTATAATGGCTTTGTAACAATGAGTTTGAGTGTGCAATGCAGGCAGACGTGCTGCAAATATCTTTGCACTAGTGGGACAATACAGAAGTACAACAGCCACTTTTAGGATGCCACTAAGTTTCCTCAGTTGTTGGTATTATAATGGCTTTGTAACAATGAGTTTGAGTGTGCAATGCAGGCAGACGTGCTGCAAATATCCTTGCACTAGTGGGACAATACAGAAGTCCAACAGCCACTTTTAGGATGCCACTAATTTCCTCAGTGTTTGGTATTATAATGGCTTTGTAACAATGAGTTTGAGTGTGCAATGCAGGCAGACGTGCTGCAAATATCTTTGCACTAGTGGGACAATACAGAAGTCCAACAGCCACTTTTAGGATGCCTCTAAGTTTCCTCAGTGTTTGGTATTATAATGGCTTTGTAACAATGAGTTTGAGTGTGCAATGCAGGCAGATGTGCTGCAAATATCTTTGCACTAGTGGGACAATACAGAAGTCCAACAGCCACTTTTAGGATGCCACTAAGTATGCTCAGTGTTTGCTATTAAAATAGCTTTGTAACAATGAGTTTGAGTGTGCAATGCAGGCAGACGTGCTGCAAATATCTTTGCACTAGTGGGACAATACAGAAGTCCAACAGCCACTTTTAGGATGCCACTAAGTTTCCTCAGTGTTTGGTATTATAATGGCTTTGTAACAATGAGTTTGAGTGTGCAATGCAGGCAGATGTGCTGCAAATATCTTTGCACTAGTGGGACAATACAGAAGTCCAAAAGCCACTTTTAGGATGCCACTAAGTTTCCTCAGTGTTTGCTATTATAATAGCTTTGTAACAATGAGTTTGAGTGTGCAATGCAGGCAGACGTGCTGCAAATATCTTTGCACTAGTGGGGAAATACAGAAGTCCAACAGCCACTTTTAGGATGCCACTAAGTTTCCTCAGTGTTTTCTATTATAATTGGCTTTGTAACAGTGAGTTTGAGTGTGCAATGCAGGCAGACGTGCTGCAAATATCTTTGCACTAGTGGGACAATACAGAAGTCCAACAGCCACTTTTAGGATGCCACTAAGTTTCCTCAGTGTTTGGTATTTTAATGGCTTTGTAACAATGAGTTTGAGTGTGCAATGCAGGCAGACGTGGTGCAAATATCTTTGCACTAGTGGGACAATACAGAAGTCCAACAGCCACTTTTAGGATGCCTCTAAGTTTCCTCAGTGTTTGGTATTATAATGGCTTTGTAACAATGAGTTTGAGTGTGCAATGCAGGCAGATGTGCTGCAAATATCTTTGCACTAGTGGGACAATACAGAAGTCCAACAGCCACTTTTAGGATGCCACTAAGTTTGCTCAGTGTTTGCTATTAAAATAGCTTTGTAACAATGAGTTTGAGTGTGCAATGCAGGCAGACGTGCTGCAAATATCTTTGCACTAGTGGGACAATACAGAAGTCCAACAGCCACTTTTAGGATGCCACTAAGTTTCCTCAGTGTTTGCTATTATAATGGCTTTGTAACAATGAGTTTGAGTTTGCAATGCAGGCAGATGTGCTGCAAATATCTTTGCACTAGTTGGACAATACAGAAGTCCAACAGCCACTTTTAGGATGCCACTAAGTTTCCTCAGTGTTTGGTATTTTAATGGTTTTGTAACAATGAGTTTGAGTGTGCAATGCAGGCAGACGTGCTGCAAATATCTTTGCACTAGTGGGACAATACAGAAGTCCAGCAGCCACTTTTAGGATGCCACTAAGTTTCCTCAGTGTTTGGTATTATAATGGCTTTGTAAAAATGAGTTTGAGTGTGCAATGCAGGCAGACGTGCTGCAAATATCTTTGCACTAGTGGGAAAATACAGAAGTCCAACAGCCACTTTTAGGATGCCACTAAGTTTCCTCAGTGTTTGCTATTATAATTGGCTTTGTAACAGTGAGTTTGAGTGTGCAATGCAGGCAGACGTGCTGCAAATATCTTTGCACTAGTGGGACAATACAGAAGTCCAACAGCCACTTTTAGGATGCCACTAAGTTTCCTCAGTGTTTGGTATTATAATGGCTTTGTAACAATGAGTTTGAGTGTGCAATGCAGGCAGACGTGCTGCAAATATCTTTGCACTAGTGGGACAATACAGAAGTCCAACAGCCACTTTTAGGATGCCACTAATTTCCTCAGTGTTTGGTATTATAACGGCTTTGTAACAATGAGTTTGAGTGTGCAATGCAGGCAGACGTGCTGCAAATATCTTTGCACTAGTGGGACAATACAGAAGTCCAACAGCCACTTTTAGGATGCCTCTAAGTTTCCTCAGTGTTTGGTATTATAATGGCTTTGTAACAATGAGTTTGAGTGTGCAATGCAGGCAGATGTGCTGCAAATATCTTTGCACTAGTGGGACAATACAGAAGTCCAACAGCCACTTTTAGGATGCCACTAAGTTTCCTCAGTGTTTGCTATTAAAATAGCTTTGTAACAATGAGTTTGAGTGTGCAATGCAGGCAGACGTGCTGCAAATATCTTTGCACTAGTGGGACAATACAGAAGTCCAACAGCCACTTTTAGGATGCCACTAAGTTTCCTCAGTGTTTGGTATTATAATGGCTTTGTAACAATAACTTTGAGTGTGCAATGCAGGCAGACGTGCTGCAAATATCTTTGCACTAGTGGGACAATACAGAAGTCCAACAGCCACTTTTAGGATGCCACTAAGTTTCCTCAGTGTTTGGTATTATAATGGCTTTGTAACAATGAGTTTGAGTGTGCAATGCAGGCAGATGCGCTGCAAATATCTTTGCACTAGTGGGACAATACAGAAGTCCAAAAGCCACTTTTAGGATGCCACTAAGTTTCCTCAGTGTTTGCTATTATAATAGCTTTGTAACAATGAGTTTGAGTGTGCAATGCAGGCAGACGTGCTGCAAATATCTTTGCACTAGTGGGAAAATACAGAAGTCCAACAGCCACTTTTAGGATGCCACTAAGTTTCCTCAGTGTTTGGTATTATAATGGCTTTGTAACAATGAGTTTGAGTGTGCAATGCAGGCAGATGCGCTGCAAATATCTTTGCACTAGTGGGACAATACAGAAGTCCAACAGCCACTTTTAGGATGCCACTAAGTTTCCTCAGTGTTTGCTATTATAATAGCTTTGTAACAATGAGTTTGAGTGTGCAATGCAGGCAGATGTGCTGCAAATATCTTTGCACTAGTGGGAAAATACAGAAGTCCAACAGCCACTTTTAGGATGCCACTAAGTTTCCTCAGTGTTTGCTATTATAATTGGCTTTGTAGCAATGAGTTTGAGTGTGCAATGCAGGCAGACGTGCTGCAAATATCTTTGCACTAGTGGGACAATACAGAAGTCCAACAGCCACTTTTAGGATGCCACTAAATTTCCTCAGTGTTTGGTATTATAATGGCTTTGTAACAATGAGTTTGAGTGTGCAATGCAGGCAGATGTGCTGCAATTATCTTTGCACTAGTGGGACAATACAGAAGTCCAAAAGCCACTTTTAGGATGCCACTAAGTTTCCTCAGTGTTTGCTATTATAATAGCTTTGTAACAATGAGTTTGAGTGTGCAATGCAGGCAGACGTGCTGTAAATATCTTTGCACTAGTGGGGAAATACAGAAGTCCAACAGCCACTTTTAGGATGCCACTAAGTTTCCTCAGTGTTTGCTATTATAATTGGCTTTGTAACAGTGAGTTTAAGTGTGCAATGCAGGCAGACGTGCTGCAAATATCTTTGCACTAGTGGGACAATACAGAAGTCCAACAGCCACTTTTAGGATGCCACTAAGTTTCCTCAGTGTTTGGTATTATAATGGCTTTGTAACAATGAGTTTGAGTGTGCAATGCAGGCAGACGTGCTGCAAATATCTTTGCACTAGTGGGACAATACAGAAGTACAACAGCCACTTTTAGGATGCCACTAAATTTCCTCAGTGTTTGGTATTATAATGGCTTTGTAACAATGAGTTTGAGTGTGCAATGCAGGCAGACGTGCTGCAAATATCTTTGCACTAGTGGGACAATACAGAAGTCCAACAGCCACTTTTAGGATGCCACTAATTTCCTCAGTGTTTGGTATTATAATGGCTTTGTAACAATGAGTTTGAGTGTGCAATGCAGGCAGACGTGCTGCAAATATCTTTGCACTAGTGGGACAATACAGAAGTCCAACAGCCACTTTTAGGATGCCTCTAAGTTTCCTCAGTGTTTGCTATTATAATGGCTTTGTAACAATGAGTTTGAGTGTGCAATGCAGGCAGATGTGCTGCAAATATCTTTGCACTAGTGGGACAATACAGAAGTCCAACAGCCACTTTTAGGATGCCACTAAGTTTGCTCAGTGTTTGCTATTATAATTGGCTTTGTAACAGTGAGTTTGAGTGTGCAATGCAGGCAGACGTGCTGCAAATATCTTTGCACTAGTGGGACAATACAGAAGTCCAACAGCCACTTTTAGGATGCCACTAAGTTTCCTCAGTGTTTGGTATTATAATGGCTTTGTAACAATGAGTTTGAGTGTGCAATGCAGGCAGACGTGCTGCAAATATCTTTGCACTAGTGGGACAATACAGAAGTACAACAGCCACTTTTAGGATGCCACTAAGTTTCCTCAGTTGTTGGTATTATAATGGCTTTGTAACAATGAGTTTGAGTGTGCAATGCAGGCAGACGTGCTGCAAATATCCTTGCACTAGTGGGACAATACAGAAGTCCAACAGCCACTTTTAGGATGCCACTAATTTCCTCAGTGTTTGGTATTATAATGGCTTTGTAACAATGAGTTTGAGTGTGCAATGCAGGCAGACGTGCTGCAAATATCTTTGCACTAGTGGGACAATACAGAAGTCCAACAGCCACTTTTAGGATGCCTCTAAGTTTCCTCAGTGTTTGGTATTATAATGGCTTTGTAACAATGAGTTTGAGTGTGCAATGCAGGCAGATGTGCTGCAAATATCTTTGCACTAGTGGGACAATACAGAAGTCCAACAGCCACTTTTAGGATGCCACTAAGTATGCTCAGTGTTTGCTATTAAAATAGCTTTGTAACAATGAGTTTGAGTGTGCAATGCAGGCAGACGTGCTGCAAATATCTTTGCACTAGTGGGACAATACAGAAGTCCAACAGCCACTTTTAGGATGCCACTAAGTTTCCTCAGTGTTTGGTATTATAATGGCTTTGTAACAATGAGTTTGAGTGTGCAATGCAGGCAGATGTGCTGCAAATATCTTTGCACTAGTGGGACAATACAGAAGTCCAAAAGCCACTTTTAGGATGCCACTAAGTTTCCTCAGTGTTTGCTATTATAATAGCTTTGTAACAATGAGTTTGAGTGTGCAATGCAGGCAGACGTGCTGCAAATATCTTTGCACTAGTGGGGAAATACAGAAGTCCAACAGCCACTTTTAGGATGCCACTAAGTTTCCTCAGTGTTTGCTATTATAATTGGCTTTGTAACAGTGAGTTTGAGTGTGCAATGCAGGCAGACGTGCTGCAAATATCTTTGCACTAGTGGGACAATACAGAAGTCCAACAGCCACTTTTAGGATGCCACTAAGTTTCCTCAGTGTTTGGTATTTTAATGGCTTTGTAACAATGAGTTTGAGTGTGCAATGCAGGCAGACGTGGTGCAAATATCTTTGCACTAGTGGGACAATACAGAAGTCCAACAGCCACTTTTAGGATGCCTCTAAGTTTCCTCAGTGTTTGGTATTATAATGGCTTTGTAACAATGAGTTTGAGTGTGCAATGCAGGCAGATGTGCTGCAAATATCTTTGCACTAGTGGGACAATACAGAAGTCCAACAGCCACTTTTAGGATGCCACTAAGTTTGCTCAGTGTTTGCTATTAAAATAGCTTTGTAACAATGAGTTTGAGTGTGCAATGCAGGCAGACGTGCTGCAAATATCTTTGCACTAGTGGGACAATACAGAAGTCCAACAGCCACTTTTAGGATGCCACTAAGTTTCCTCAGTGTTTGCTATTATAATGGCTTTGTAACAATGAGTTTGAGTTTGCAATGCAGGCAGATGTGCTGCAAATATCTTTGCACTAGTTGGACAATACAGAAGTCCAACAGCCACTTTTAGGATGCCACTAAGTTTCCTCAGTGTTTGGTATTTTAATGGTTTTGTAACAATGAGTTTGAGTGTGCAATGCAGGCAGACGTGCTGCAAATATCTTTGCACTAGTGGGACAATACAGAAGTCCAGCAGCCACTTTTAGGATGCCACTAAGTTTCCTCAGTGTTTGGTATTATAATGGCTTTGTAAAAATGAGTTTGAGTGTGCAATGCAGGCAGACGTGCTGCAAATATCTTTGCACTAGTGGGACAATACAGAAGTCCAACAGCCACTTTTAGGATGCCACTAAGTTTCCTCAGTGTTTGTTATTATAATGGCTTTGTAACAATGAGTTTGAGTGTGCAATGCAGGCAGACGTGCTGCAAATATCTTTGCACTAGTGGGACAATACAGAAGTCCAACAGCCACTTTTAGGATGCCACTAAGTTTCCTCAGTGTTTGCTATTATAATGGCTTAGTAACAATGAGTTTGAGTGTGCAATGCAGGCAGACGTGCTGCAAATATCTTTGCACTAGTGGGACAATACAGAAGTCCAGCAGCCACTTTTAGGATGCAATTAAGTTTTCTCAGTGTTTGGTATTATAATGGATTTGTAAAAATGAGTTTGAGTAGGCAATGCAGGCAGACGTGCTGCAAATATCTTTGCACTAGTAGGACAATACAGAAGTCCAACAGCCACTTTTAGGATGCCACTAAGTTTCCTCAGTGTTTGGTATTATAATGGCTTTGTAACAATGAGTTTGAGTGTGCAATGCAGGCAGACGTGCTGCAAATATCTTTGCACTAGTGGGACAATACAGAAGTCCAACAGCCACTTTTAGGATGCCACTAAGTTTCCTCAGTGTTTGGTATTATAATGGCTTTGTAACAATGAGTTTGAGTGTGCAATGCAGGCAGATGTGCTGCAAATATCTTTGCACTAGTGGGACAATACAGAAGACCAACAGCCACTTTTAGGATGCCACTAAGTTTCCTCAGTGTTTGCTATTATAATAGCTTTGTAACAATGAGTTTGAGTGTGCAATGCAGGCAGACGTGCTGCAAATATCTTTGCACTAGTGGGACAATACAGAAGTCCAACAGCCACTTTTAGGATGCCAATAAGTTTCCTCAGTGTTTGCTATTATAATGGCTTTGTAAGAATGAGTTTGAGTGTGCAATGCAGGCAGATGTGCTGCAAATATCTTTGCACTAGTGGGACAATACAGAAGTCCAACAGCAACTTTTAGGATGCCACTAAGTTTCCTCAGTGTTTGGGATTATAATGGCTTTGTAACAAAGAGTTTGAGTGTGCAATGCAGGCAGACGTGCTGCAAATATCTTTGCACTAGTGGGACAATACAGAAGTCCAACAGCCACTTTTAGGATGCCACTAAGTTTCCTCAGTGTTTGCTATTATAATGGCTTTGTAACAATGAGTTTGAGTGTGCAATGCAGGCAGACGTGCTGCAAATATCTTTGCACTAGTGGGACAATACAGAAGTCCAACAGCCACTTTTAGGATGCCACTAAGTTTCCTCAGTGTTTGCTATTATAATGGCTTTGTAACAATGAGTTTGAGTGTGCAATGCAGGCAGACGTGCTGCAAATATCTTTGCACTAGTGGGACAATACAGAAGTCCAACAGCCACTTTTAGGATGCCACTAAGTTTCCTCAGTGTTTGCTATTATAATAGCTTTGTAACAATGAGTTTGAGTGTGCAATGCAGGCAGACGTGCTGCAAATATCTTAGCACTAGTGGGACAACACAGAAGTCCAACAGCCACTTTTAGGATGCCACTAAGTTTCCTCAGTGTTTGCTATTATAATGGCTTTGTAACAATGAGTTTGAGTGTGCAATGCAGGCAGACGTGCTGCAAATATCTTTGCACTAGTGGGACAATACAGAAGTCCAACAGCCACTTTTAGGATGCAACTAAGTTTCCTCAGTGTTTGCTATTATAATGGCTTTGTAACAATGAGTTTGAGTGTGCAATGCAGGCAGACGTGCTGCAAATATTTTTGCACTAGTGGGACAATACAGAAGTCCAACAGCTACTTTTAGGATGCCACTAAGTTTCCTCAGTGTTTGGTATTATAATGGATCTGTAACAATGAGTTTGAGTGTGCAATGCAGGCAGACGTGCTGCAAATATCTTTGCACTAGTGGGACAATACAGAAGTCCAACAACCACTTTTAAGATGCCACTAAGTTTCCTCAGTGTTTGCTATTAAAATGGCTTAGTAACAATGAGTTTGAGTGTGCAATGTAGGCAGACATGCTGAAAATATCTTTGCACTAGTGGGACAATACAGAAGTCCAACAGCCACTTTTAGGATGCCACTAAGTTTCCTCAGTGTTTGCTATTATAATGGCTTTGTAACAATGAGTTTGAGTGTGCAATGCAGGCAGACGGGCTGCAAATATCTTTGCACTAGTGGGACAATACAGAAGTCCAACAGCCACTTTTAGGATGCCACCAAGTTTCCTCAGTGTTTGGTATTATAATGGCTCTGTAACAATAAGTTTAAGTGTGCAATGCAGGCAGACGTGCTGCAAATACCTTTGCACTAGTGGGACAATACAGAAGTCCAACAGCCACTTTTAGGATGCCACTAAAATTCCTCAGTGTTTGGTATTATATTGGCTTTGTAACAATGAGTTTGAGTGTGCAATGTAGGCAGACGTGCTGCAAATATCTTTGCACTAGTGGGACAATACAGAAGTCCAACAGCCACTTTTAGGATGCCACTAATTTTCCTCAGTGGTTGCTATTATAACGGATCTGTAACAATGAGTTTGAGTGTGCAATGCAGGCAGACGTGCTGCAAATATCTTTGCACTAGTGGGACAATACAGAAGTCCAACAGCCACTTTTAGGATGCCACTAAGTTTCCTCAGTGTTTGCTATTATAATGGCTTTGTAACAATGAGTTTGAGTGTGCAATGCAGGCAGACGGGCTGCAAATATCTTTGCACTAGTGGGACAATACAGAAGTCCAACAGCCACTTTTAGGATGCCACCAAGTTTCCTCAGTGTTTGCTATTATAATCGCTTTGTAACAATGAGTTTGAGTGTGCAATGCAGGCAGACGTGCTGCAAACTCCTTTGCACTAGTGGGACAATACAGAAGTCCAACAGCCACTTTTAGGATGCCACTAAGTTTCCTCAGTGTTTGGTATTATAATGGCTTTGTAACAATGAGTTTGAGTGTGCAATGCAGGCAGACGTGCTGCAAATATCTTTGCACTAGTGGGACAATACAGAAGTCCAACAGCCACTTTTAGGATGCCACTAAGATTCCTCAGTGTTTGCTATTATAATGGCTTTGTAACAATGAGTTTGAGTGTGCAATGCAGGCAGACGTGCTGCAAATATCTTTGCACTAGTGGGTCAATACAGAAGTCCAACAGCCACTTTTAGGATGCCACTAAGTTTCCTCAGTGTTTGCTATTATAATAGCTTTGTAACAATGAGTTTGAGTGTGCAATGCAGGCAGACGTGCTGCAAATATCTTAGCACTAGTGGGACAATACAGAAGTCCAACCGCCACTTTTAGGATGCCACTAAGTTTCCTCAGTGTTTGCTATTATAATGGCTTTGTAACAATGAGTTTGAGTGTGCAATGCAGGCAGACGTGCTGCAAATATCTTTGCACTAGTGGGACAATACAGAAGTCCAACAGCCACTTTTAGGATGCCACTAAGTTTCCTTAGTGTTTGCTATTATAATGGCTTGGTAACAATGAGTTTGAGTGTGCAATGTAGGCAGACGTGCTGCAAATATCCTTGCACTAGTGGGACAATACAGAAGTCCAATAGCCACTTTTAGGATGCAACTAAGTTTCCTCAGTGTTTGCTATTATAATGGCTTTGTAACAATGAGTTTGAGTGTGCAATGCAGGCAGACGTGCTGCAAATATCTTTGCACTAGTGGGACAATACAGAAGTCCAACAGCCACTTTTAGGATGCCACTAAGTTTCCTCAGTGTTTGGTATTATAATGGATCTGTAACAATGAGTTTGAGTCTGCAATGCAGGCAGACGTGCTGCAAATATCTTTGCACTAGTGGGACAATACAGAAATCCAACAGCCACTTTTAGGATGCCACTAAAATTCCTCAGTGTTTGGTATTATATTGGCTTTGTAACAATGAGTTTGAGTGTGCAATGCAGGCAGATGTTCTGCAAATATCTTTGCACTAGTGGGACAATACAGAAGTCCAACAGCCACTTTTAGGATGCCACTAAGTTTCCTCAGTGTTTGTTATTATAAAGGCTTTGTAACAATGAGTTTGAGTGTGCAATGCAGGCAGACGTGCTGCAAATATCTTAGCACTAGTGGGACAACACAGAAGTCCAACAGCCACTTTTAGGATGCCACTAAGTTTCCTCAGTGTTTGCTATTATAATGGCTTTGTAACAATGAGTTTGAGTGTGCAATGCAGGCAGACGTGCTGCAAATATCTTTGCACTAGTGGGACAATACAGAAGTCCAACAGCCACTTTTAGGATGCCACTAAGTTTCCTCAGTGTTTGGTATTATAATGGCTTTGTAACAATGAGTTTGAGTGTGCAATGCAGGCAGACGTGCTGAAAATATCTTTGCACTAGTGGGACAATACATAAGTCCAACAGCCACTTTTAGGATGCCACTAAGTTTTCTCAGTGTTTGCTATTATAATGGCTTTGTAACAATGAGTTTGAGTGTGCAATGCAGGCAGACGTGCTGCAAATATCTTAGCACTAGTGGGACAACACAGAAGTCCAACAGCCACTTTTAGGATGCCACTAAGTTTCCTCAGTGTTTGCTATTATAATGGCTTTGTAACAATGAGTTTGAGTGTGCAATGCAGGCAGACGTGCTGCAAATATCTTTGCACTAGTGGGACAATACAGAATTCCAACAGCCACTTTTAGGATGCCACTAAGTTTCCTCAGTGTTTGGTATTATAATGGCTTTGTAACAATGAGTTTAAGTGTGCAATGCAGGCAGACGTGCTGCAAATACCTTTGCACTAGTGGGACAATACAGAAGTCCAACAGCCACTTTTAGGATGCCACTAAAATTCCTCAGTGTTTGGTATTATAATGGCTTTGTAACAATGAGTTTGAGTGTGCAATGTAGGCAGACGTGCTGCAAATATCTTTGCACTAGTGGGACAATACAGAAGTCCAACAGCCACTTTTAGGATGCCACTAAGTTTCCTCAGTGCTTGCTATTATAATGGATCTGTAACAATGAGTTTGAGTGTGCAATGCAGGCAGACGTGCTGCAAATATCTTTGCACTAGTGGGACAATACAGAAGTCCAACAGCCACTTTTAAGATGCCATTAAGTTTCCTTAGTGTTTGCTATTATAATGGCTTAGTAACAATGAGTTTGAGTGTGCAATGTAGGCAGACGTGCTGCAAATATCTTAGCACTAGTGGGACAATACAGAAGTCCAACAGACACTTTTAGGATGCCACTAAGTTTCCTCAGTGTTTGGTATTATAATGGCTTTGTAACAATGAGTTTGAGTGTGCAATGCAGGCAGACGTGCTGCAAACTCCTTTGCACTAGTGGGACAATACAGAAGTCCAACAGCCACTTTTAGGATGCCACTAAGTTTCCTCAGTGTTTGGTATTATAATGGCTTTGTAACAATGAGTTTGAGTGTGCAATGCAGGCAGACGTGCTGCAAATATCTTTGCACTAGTTGGACAATACAGAAGTCCAACAGCCACTTTTAGGATGCCACTAAGTTTCCTCAGTGTTTGCTATTATAATAGCCTTGTAACAATGAGTTTGAGTGTGCAATGCAGGCAGACGTGCTGCAAATATCTTAGCACTAGTGGGACAACACAGAAGTCCAACAGCCACTTTTAGGATGCCACTAAGTTTCCTCAGTGTTTGCTATTATAAAGTGCCCGGCTGGAACCTCCACCCCCTCCCCAGGGGGTAGGTGGAGGCCGGCATGACGTGGCTAGGGGGGATAGGGTGAAGAGAGAGAGGGGTGGGGGTATAGGGACCGTTAGGCTAGGAGCGGGGAAAAGCTCGGCATTGCTGCGGCTGCAGCTGAAGTAGTTGTCACTGCTGGACGCTGCTGTTAAAAAAAAAAAAAAAAAAAAAAAACCCGTTCTATTACCTGCTATGGATGCTTTGCTGGAGGAGCTGCAGGGGGCGGCCCGGCGCCATCCCTCCGGCTGGTTGGAGGAGCAGCTGCGGGCGGTGCTGGCCGGTGGCGTGGTGTCGGGTGCATCTGCGTCTGCCCCGGCTGGGCCGCAGGCGCGGCCCGCTCGTTGCGGTCGGCGGTCGGAGGGGGCTCCGGGGCCGGCCGCGGAGGTCCCTCCTGCAGCTAGGGGGCGGCCATGCCGCAGGTCCAGGCCTCCGGAGCGCCTCTCTCCCGGCGGTTCTGGGCGGGCCACGGGGCAGGCGCGTCCTGCTCGCAGGCCGCGGTTAGAGCCGGGGCGGTCCGGTGCAGTGCCTGCGGGGCCTCAGCGGCAGCGGGGAAGCCCCATCAGGGACCCTCCGGCGGTGGGGGAGGTGTCCAGCTTCGGGAGCCCCCTCCGCGCCGGGAGGAATTCACGTCCGCGGCTGAGGTCAGCGGTGGTTAGTAGGCCTCGGCCCGGTATGGGGGAGGGGCCTGCTGCCACCTGGCATCAAGAGGACCTGGAGGATGCGGCGGGCCGCACTGGCGAGGTTCCGGTCGGGCGGCCTGGCTGGACGGCACGGGAAACGCAGGACGGACGGCGGGATCCCTGGCAGGAGGTCGGCGGGCCAGGGCGGGACTGCTCTGGGTCTCAGCAGCAGCCTGGTGGTCGGGATCCAGGAGCGGCGGTGCGTGGACCACCTGGATTGGGCTCGGGACCGACCGATCCGAGGTTACCTTCGCCGTTCGGACCTGTGGAGGACTTCAGGCAGGAGAGGGACGCGGCGCCAGGGACGGCTGGACGGCAGGATTCGGGATTGACGGCTGGCGGGATCACAGCTCCTGCGCAGCTTGGTGAGTACAGCTCTGTGTCTTGTTTGTCTTCTTTGAATAATGATGTGTTAGGTAGTGCAGTGGGTCTGGCTGGGGCTGGGATGGCTCAGGGGCAGGCGGCGCCGCCGGGGTCACTAGGGGTTGTGGAGGTCTTGTCGGAGGTCAGGCAGTTGTTGGCGCGGCTAGAAGGGAGCGGGAGTGTCGGAAGTTGTGCGTCGGCGTGGGTGGGATCTGGGGTCCCGGGTGTGGCAGCAGCGAGTGCAGCGGAGGTACGGCGGGGGTCCGAGCCAGTGTCGGTTTCTGTGCAGACGGAAAAAGACAAGGATCGGATTCATTTGGATGATAAGGCGAGGGGGGAGGTTTACGTGTGTTTTGAGGGGCCGCTGGGCTCGCATTTAAAGAAGGAAGTTAGGGAAAAAATTTGGAGGGATGATTATGTGGAAATCTTCTCTTTGTTGCCGTTAGAGAAATTTAATTTGGACAAGCCCAAGAAAGACGACAACAAAAAAGAGGATGAGGAGAAGCGGCGGTGGCGGTTGATCCCTCAGACGTTTACAAACTGGCTGCAAGCGTTTGCAATTTTAGCCAGTGTAATAGGGGAAAAGGCGCCGGACAACTGTTCGCACCTTTTCTGCTATTTGGATTCTATAGGGGAAGCTTATAGGGTGTATGGGGGGCAGGCCTGGTTGCGGTACGACGAACAGTTTCGTCAGCGGAAAGCCATTCGGCCGTCCATAAGATGG
The DNA here is from genome assembly GCF_048569485.1 of Anomaloglossus baeobatrachus. Lineage (NCBI taxonomy): Eukaryota > Metazoa > Chordata > Amphibia > Anura > Aromobatidae > Anomaloglossus > Anomaloglossus baeobatrachus. Next base: position 154,392,168 of record NC_134361.1, on the reverse strand, counting down.
GACCAGAAGGATATTGGGCTCTGGTTGCGGGTCATGGCACCGACTCGGTATGGGCAATCCTTTCCAGGGGCGGCGGGGGCTTCCGGCCAGGCTGGGGGGCGGTACGGCCAGCAGGCCGGCGGGGGAGCCGGAGGTCAGCCGGGAGTGCAGAAAGCAGGGCTTTGCTGGCTCTTCAACGAGGGCCAGTGCAAGTTTGGGGAGCAGTGTAAGTTTAAACACCACTGCTCACACTGTAGCGGCACCAATCACGGGGCGTCAAAGTGTTTCCGACGTAGCAGGGTCAAGGGGGGGCCTGGTAATTCAAAAGGGGGAGACTCCAGTGAAGCTTCGAGAGATGCTCCCTTACCTAAATAGGTTTCCTAGGAGGGAGGAGGCGGAGTTGCTAGCGAGGGGTTTTCAATTCGGTTTTTGCATTCCTTCTGGAGCAGGTCCGGGGCAGGGGCATTTTAAGAATTTACAGTCGGCAAGCCAGCATCCGGAGGTGGTACGGGAGAAGTTGGAAAAGGAGGTGTCTTTGGGGCGTATGGCGGGGCCTTTTCGGTCCCCGCCTTTTCCGGATCTGGTGGTTTCACCGTTGGGGGTGGTGCCGAAGAAGGAGGCGAACAAGTTTCGCCTGATTCACCACTTATCTTACCCGCGGGGGGGGGATCGGTGAATGATGGTATAGATCCTGAGCTATGCTCGGTGGTGTATACGTCGTTTGATGAAGCGGCGGCCTGGGTGCGGCGGTGTGGACGGGGGGCTTTGATGGCTAAGACGGACATTGAATCCGCATTTCGGTTGTTGCCGGTTCATCCGGACAGTGTACGCTTGCTCGGCTGTTTTTGGGAAGGGAATTATTTTGTTGACAGATGCCTGCCCATGGGATGCTCGTTGTCCTGTTCATTGTTTGAGGCATTTAGTTCCTTTTTGGAGTGGGTGGTTAAGGATGTTTCGGGTTTGCAGTCTGTTATTCACTATTTAGACGATTTTTTCTGTGTTGGTCCTGGTAATGCGGGGGTTTGCCAGAGTTTGCTTGCAACGATCGAGTGGGTAGCTCAGCGTGTTGGAGTCCCGTTGGCGCCGGGGAAGACAGAGGGTCCGGGGACATGTATTTCTTTTCTTGGCATTGTTATTGATTCGGACAAGTGGGAGTTTCGGTTACCGGCGGATAAGGTGGTCGCTCTCAGGGAACAGGTAGCAAGGGCGCTGAGGGTCAAAAAGCTTTCCCTGAGGGAGGTGCAATCGTTGCTGGGCAGACTCAATTTTGCGTGTCGGGTGATGCCGATGGGGCGGATTTTTTCACGGCGGCTGGCGATGGCCACTGCGGGGGTGCTAGTGCCTCATCATTTTGTGCGTCTGTCAGCCGACGTCAAGGCGGATTTAGAGGTGTGGGGACGATTTTTGGCGGACTATAACGGGCGGTCCCTCTTCATGGAGCCTCTAGTGGGTAATTCGGAGTTGGACTTGTTTACCGATGCATCTGGGGGTCAGGGTTTTGGGGCTTATTTTGGAGGAGAGTGGTGTGCAGAGGGATGGCCGGAGGTTTGGCGGTCGGCGGGGCTGGTGAAGAATTTGGTGCTGTTGGAAATCTTTCCTATTTTGGTGGCAGTGACTCTGTGGCGGGAGCAATTTCGGAACAGGCGGGTGCGGTTTTACTGTGATAACATGGGGGTCGTGTTAGCAATTAACAATATCTCGGCCAACTCCCCTCCGGTGATTAAAGTTTTGCGGAGATTAGTGCTGGCCTGTTTGTCCATCAATGCTTGTGTATCTGCGTCGCATGTGCCGGGGGTGTTGAACTCTATTGCTGATGCTCTCTCTCGTTTCCAGTGGGATCGCTTCAGGGAATTGGCGCCGGGGGCGATGGCCGTGGGATTGCAGTGCCCTCCCGAACTTTGGAGTGTGGTATGAGGGCAGTTGGACATTTGATCAAAGGATCGTTGGCAGAGGCGACTTGGAGGGCTTATCAGCAGGCGTGGCAGCAATGGGAGGCTTGGGTGCAGTCTTTTGGTTTGATTCGGTCGGTGGAGGATCAGGTAGGCGTGTTACTCTTGTGGATTGGGCGGTGGTCGGCATGGGGTTGGTCCCAGGCGAAGGTGGGTCGGGTGGTGGCGGGCCTGGCCTTTGGTTTTAAGTTGCGGAATAGGCCGGATTTGACGAAAAACTTTTTGGTGCGGCAGGCGTTGAGGGGGTTTCGCCGGGGGCAGAGTTGTGGGGATAGAAGGAGGCCAGTGTCTTTCGCTCTCTTGGAGCGAATGGGGGCCCACCTGAGTGCGGTGTGTTCGTCTGTTTTTGAGGTTATTTTGTTTCGGCTGGCGTTTTCGTTTGCGTTTTTCGGGGCGCTCCGGATTGGGGAATTGGTGGCGGTTAGTCGGCAAGGTTCCGGGGGGATTCAGGCGCGAGATGTTCTTTTATCTGACACCAGCGTGGAATTTTGGCTCCGGAGGTCCAAGACGGATCAATCCGGCAGAGGACGGCGGGTGTTACTGGGGATGGTGGCGGAATCGGCAATGTGTCCGGTGCGGTGTTTGCGGGAGTTTAGGGGGTTGCGACCGCGGGTAGATGGGCCGTTGCTTTGTCATGAGGATGGTTCTTTCTTGTCGAATTATCAGTTTCGGGCAATTTTCCGGAGGTGTGTGGAAGGTCTTGGCCTGGATCCTGGTTGTTATGCGCCTCATTCTTTTAGGATTGGAGCAGCAACTGAGGCGGCCGTGTGCGGGTTGAGTCCGGAGATAGTACGGAGGATAGGTCGGTGGGAATCCAGGAGATATTTGAGTTATGTGCGCCCTTAGCATGGCCTATGAGGTGGGGAGTTTTGGATTTGTTGTGTTATGGTATGGTACTGTAATGTTTTTGTTGTCTTCCTTTGCAGGGGACTTTTCCCGTTTGGTCTGGATATTGGGCCACTCCTTTGTGCACTGGGCAGCGATCCGGGCAGACATCCGATCGGAGGGCCGTCAGCTGGGCTTTGCACGAAATGTGGCAGTACTCCGGTGGTTGGGTATCCGGGGCATGCGGTGGATGCGGGTGTTGCCCGAGGTGCACAGGGCAATGCGATTGGACCGGGCGCCGGATATTCTGGTATTACACGTTGGGGGGAATGATGTGGGAATGGTGGCGGGCCGGGAGTTGATCAGAGATATAAAACATGATTTACTTCGGCTGTGGGTGGCTGTACCAGGACTTCGGACGGTCTGGTCAGAGATTGTCCCGAGACGGACATGGCGTAGGGCTCGGTCAGTTGAAAGGCTGAATAAGACCCGTATAAAAATCAATCGGGCCATTTCGGGTTTTGTAGTGAGGAATGGGGGGGTGGCGGTCCGTCATTTTGATTTGGAGGCGGTGGATCAGGATTACTGGTTGGCAGATGGGGTTCACCTGAATGCAGTGGGGACAGATTTGTGGACTTTGGGGATTCAGGAGGGTATTGAGCGGGCCATGGCATTGTCCGGTAGAGGGGGGGTCTCGAGCGTTTGAGGGGGTCAAAGCGCTCTCGTTGTGGTGGTGGGGGTGGGGTCCTCGAAGTTGGTGAAAATTGGATTGGGGGGTCCCAATGGAGGTGGAATCCCCCCCGTTAATTACTGGTTGGGGAGTGGTCTGGTGATCATGGGGGAACATCGGCTTGGTGGGGTCGGTTCCCGTGCTTGGTGGTTTAACCCTTCCCCCTCATATTTGTTTGGTGCTCCCGAGTTTGTGGTTGCGGCTGGGAGTAATGGGGTTGAGGGGGAAGGTAGGATTGGAGTATTGGGTGATCACCAGATTGTTTGAGCTTCGAGGACCACAACCCCCTGTTTTATAAATGTTATTATAAGTTATGTTAAATAAAAGGCTGCTGTGGCCATTTTATCCAATTATGTGTCTGTGGTCATTTCAATAAGGGGTTAAGTATTGGGGGTGGGGGTATGGTAGCAGTTAAGGGGTCACCAGGACTCCACTATGCCAACGTCAAGTGCCCGGCTGGAACCTCCACCCCCTCCCCAGGGGGTAGGTGGAGGCCGGCATGACGTGGCTAGGGGGGATAGGGTGAAGAGAGAGAGGGGTGGGGGTATAGGGACCGTTAGGCTAGGAGCGGGGAAAAGCTCGGCATTGCTGCGGCTGCAGCTGAAGTAGTTGTCCCGCCCACCCTCCCTTTTTGTTTTGTTTTATTTTGTTTTGTTTGTTTGTCTGGGTCATAGTGGCAGAGGTGGTGGTGGGGGTGGGGTCCTCGAAGTTGGTGAAAATTGGATTGGGGGGTCCCAATGGAGGTGGAATCCCCCCCGTTAATTACTGGTTGGGGAGTGGTCTGGTGATCATGGGGGAACATCGGCTTGGTGGGGTCGGTTCCCGTGCTTGGTGGTTTAACCCTTCCCCCTCATATTTGTTTGGTGCTCCCGAGTTTGTGGTTGCGGCTGGGAGTAATGGGGTTGAGGGGGAAGGTAGGATTGGAGTATTGGGTGATCACCAGATTGTTTGAGCTTCGAGGACCACAACCCCCTGTTTTATAAATGTTATTATAAGTTATGTTAAATAAAAGGCTGCTGTGGCCATTTTATCCAATTATGTGTCTGTGGTCATTTCAATAAGGGGTTAAGTATTGGGGGTGGGGGTATGGTAGCAGTTAAGGGGTCACCAGGACTCCACTATGCCAACGTCATGGCTTTGTAACAATGAGTTTGAGTGTGCAATGCAGGCAGACGTGCTGCAAATATTTTTGCACTAGTGGGACAATACAGAAGTCCAACTGCCACTTTTAGGATGCAACTATGTTTCCTCAGTGTTTGCTATTATAATGGCTTTGTAACAATGAGTTTGAGTGTGCAATGCAGGCAGACGTGCTGCAAATATTTTTGCACTAGTGGGACAATACAGAAGTCCAACAGCTACTTTTAGGATGCCACTAAGTTTCCTCAGTGTTTGGTATTATAATGGCTTTGTAACAATGAGTTTAAGTGTGCAATGCAGGCAGACGTGCTGCAAATACCTTTGCACTAGTGGGACAATACAGAAGTCCAACAGCCACTTTTAGGATGCCACTAAAATTCCTCAGTGTTTGGTATTATAATGGCTTTGTAACAATGAGTTTGAGTGTGCAATGTAGGCAGACGTGCTGCAAATATCTTTGCACTAGTGGGACAATACAGAAGTCCAACAGCCACTTTTAGGATGCCACTAAGTTTCCTCAGTGCTTGCTATTGTAATGGATCTGTAACAATGAGTTTGAGTGTGCAATGCAGGCAGACGTGCTGCAAATATCTTTGCACTAGTGGGACAATACAGAAGTCCAACAGCCACTTTTAAGATGCCATGAAGTTTCCTTAGTGTTTGCTATTATAATGGCTTAGTAACAATGAGTTTGAGTGTGCAATGTAGGCAGACGTGCTGCAAATATCTTAGCACTAGTGGGACAATACAGAAGTCCAACAGACACTTTTAGGATGCCACTAAGTTTCCTCAGTGTTTGGTATTATAATGGCTTTGTAACAATGAGTTTGAGTGTGCAATGCAGGCAGACGTGCTGCAAACTCCTTTGCACTAGTGGGACAATACAGAAGTCCAACAGCCACTTTTAGGATGCCACTAAGTTTCCTCAGTGTTTGGTATTATAATGGCTTTGTAACAATGAGTTTGAGTGTGCAATGCAGGCAGACGTGCTGCAAATATCTTTGCAGTAGTGGGACAATACAGAAGTCCAACAGCCACTTTTAGGATGCCACTAAGTTTCCTCAGTGTTTTCTATTATAATGGCTTTGTAACAATGAGTTTGAGTGTGCAATGCAGGCAGACGTGCTGCAAATATCTTTGCACTAGTGGGACAATACAGAAGTCCAAGAGCCACTTTTAGGATGCCACTAAGTTTCCTCAGTGTTTGCTATTATAATAGCTTTGTAACAATGAGTTTGAGTGTGCAATGCAGGCAGACGTGCAGCAAATATCTTAGCACTAGTGGGACAACACAGAAGTCCAACCGCCACTTTTAGGGAGCCACTAAGTTTCCTCAGTGTTTGCTATTATAATGACTTTGTAACAATGAGTTTGAGTGTGCAATGCAGGCAGACGTGCTGCAAATATCTTTGCACTAGTGGGACAATACAGAAGTCCAACAGCCACTTTTAGGATGCCACTAAGTTTCCTCAGTGTTTGCTATTATAATGGCTTGGTAACAATGAGTTTGAGTGTGCAATGCAGGCAGACGTGCTGCAAATATCCTTGCACTAGTGGGACAATACAGAAGTCCAACAGCCACTTTTAGGATGCAACTAAGTTTCCTCAGTGTTTGCTATTATAATGGCTTTGTAACAATGAGTTTGAGTGTGCAATGCAGGCAGACGTGCTGCAAATATCTTTGCACTAGTGGGACAATACAGAAGTCCAACAGCCACTTTTAGGATGCCACTAAGTTTCCTCAGTGTTTGGTATTATAATGGATCTGTAACAATGAGTTTGAGTGTGCAATGCAGGCAGACGTGCTGCAAATATCTTTGCACTAGTGGGACAATACAGAAGTCCAACAACCACTTTTAAGATGCCACTAAGTTTCCTCAGTGTTTGCTATTAAAATGGCTTAGTAACAATGAGTTTGAGTGTGCAATGTAGGCAGACATGCTGCAAATATCTTTGCACTAGTGGGACAATACAGAAGTCCAACAGCCACTTTTAGGATGCCACTAAGTTTCCTCAGTGTTTGCTATTATAATGGCTTTGTAACAATGAGTTTGAGTGTGCAATGCAGGCAGACGTGCTGCAAATATCTTTGCACTAGTGGGACAATACAGAAGTCCAACAGCCACTTTTAGGATGCCACTAAGTTTCCTCAGTGTTTGGTATTATAATGGCTTTGTAACAATGAGTTTAAGTGTGCAATGCAGGCAGACGTGCTGCAAATATCTTTGCACTAGTGGGACAATACAGAAATCCAACAGCCACTTTTAGGATGCCACTAAAATTCCTCAGTGTTTGGTATTATAATGGCTTTGTAACAATGAGTTTGAGTGTGCAAGGCAGGCAGACGTGCTGCAAATATCTTTGCACTAGTGGGACAATACAGAAGTCCAACAGCCACTTTTAGGATGCCACTAAGTTTCATCAGTGCTTGCTAATTTAATGGATCTGTAACAATGAGTTTGAGTGTGCAATGCAGGCAGACGTGCTGCAAATATCTTTGCACTAGTGGGACAATACAGAAGTCCAACAGCCACTTTTAAGATGCCATTAAGTTTCCTTAGTGTTTGCTATTATAATGGCTTAGTAACAATGAGTTTGAGTGTGCAATGTAGGCAGACGTGCTGCAAATATCTTAGCACTAGTGGGACAATACAGAAGTCAAACAGCCACTTTTAGGATGCCACTAAGTTTCCTCAGTGTTTGGTATTATAATGGCTTTGTAACAATGAGTTTGAGTGTGCAATGCACGCAGACGTCCTGCAAATATCTTTGCACTAGTGGGACAATACAGAAGTCCAACAGCCACTTTTAGGATGCCACTAAGTTTCCTCAGTGTTTGCTATTATAATGGCTTTGTAACAATGAGTTTGAGTGTGAAATGCAGGCAGACGTGCTGCAAATATCTTTGCACTAGTGGGACAATACAGAAGTCCAACAGCCACTTTTAGGATGCCACTAAGACTCCTCAGTGTTTGCTATTAGAATGTATTTGTAACAATGAGTTTGAGTGTGCAATGCAGGCAGACGTGCTGCAAATATCTTTGCACTAGTGGGACAACACAGAAGTCCAACAGCCACTTTTAAGATGCCACTAAGTTTCCTCAGTGTTTGCTATTAAAATGGCTTAGTAACAATGAGTTTGAGTGTGCAATGTAGGCAGACATGCTGAAAATATCTTTGCACTAGTGGGACAATACAGAAGTCCAACAGCCACTTTTAGGATGCCACTAAGTTTCCTCAGTGTTTGCTATTATAATGGCTTTGTAACAATGAGTTTGAGTGTGCATTGCAGGCAGACGTGCTGCAAATATCTTTGCACTAGTGGGAAAATACAGAAGTCCAACAGCCACTTTTAGGATGCCACTAAGTTTCCTCAGTGTTTGGTATTATAATGGCTTTGTAACAATGAGTTTAAGTGTGCAATGCAGGCAGACGTGCTGCAAATATCTTTGCACTAGTGGGACAATACAGAAGTCCAACAGCCACTTTTAGGATGCCACTAAAATTCCTCAGTGTTTGGTATTATAATGGCTTTGTAACAATGAGTTTGAGTGTGCAATGCAGGCAGACGTGCTGCAAATATCTTTGCACTAGTGGGACAATACAGAAGTCCAACTGCCACTTTTAGGATGCCACTAAGTTTCCTCAGTGCTTGCTATTATAATGGATCTGTAACAATGAGTTTGAGTGTGCAATGCAGGCAGACGTGCTGCAAATATCTTTGCACTAGTGGGACAATACAGAAGTCCAACAGCCACTTTTAAGATGCCATTAAGTTTCCTTAGTGTTTGCTATTATAATGGCTTAGTAACAATGAGTTTGAGTGTGCAATGCAGGCAGACGTGCTGCAAATATCTTATCACTAGTGGGACAATACAGAAGTCCAACAGACACTTTTAGGATGCCACTAAGTTTCCTCAGTGTTTGGTATTATAATGGCTTTGTAACAATGAGTTTGAGTGTGCAATGCAGGCAGACGTGCTGCAAATATCTTTGCACTAGTGGGACAATACAGAAGTCCAACAGCCACTTTTAGGATGCCACTAAGTTTCCTCAGTGTTTGGTATTATAATGGCTTTGTAACAATGAGTTTGAGTGTGCAATGCAGGCAGACGTGCTGCAAATATCTTTGCACTAGTGGGACAATACAGAAGTCCAACAGCCACTTTTAGGATGCCACTAAGATTCCTCAGTGTTTGCTATTATAATGGCTTTGTAACAATGAGTTTGAGTGTGCAATGCAGGCAGACGTGCTGCAAATATCTTTGCACTAGTTGGACAATACAGAAGTCCAACAGCCACTTTTAGGATGCCACTAAGATTCCTCAGTGTTTGCTATTATAATGGCTTTGTAACAATGAGTTTGAGTGTGCAATGCAGGCAGACGTGCTGCAAATATCTTTGCACTAGTGGGACAATACAGAAGTCCAACAGCCACTTTTAGGATGCCACTAAGTTTCCTCAGTGTTTGGTATTATAATGGCTTTGTAACAATGAGTTTGAGTGTGCAATGCAGGCAGACGTGCTGCAAATATCTTTGCACTAGTGGGACAATACAGAAGTCCAACAGCCACTTTTAGGATGCCACTAAGTTTCCTCAGTGTTTGCTATTATAATGGCTTTGTAACAATGAGTTTGAGTGGGCAATGCAGGCAGACGTGCTGCAAATATCTTTGCACTAGTGGGACAATACAGAAGTCCAACAGCCACTTTTAGGATGCCACTAAGATTCCTCAGTGTTTGCTATTATAATGGCTTTGTAACAATGAGTTTGAGTGTGCAATGCAGGCAGACGTGCTGCAAATATCTTTGCACTAGTGGGACAGTACAGAAGTCCAACAGTCACTTTTAGGATGCCACTAAGTTTCCTCAGTGTTTGGTATTATAATGGCTTTGTAACAATGAGTTTGAGTGTGCAATGCAGGCAGACGTGCTGCAAATATCTTTGCACTAGTGGGACAATACAGAAGTCCAACAGCTACTTTTAGGATGCCACTAAGTTTCCTCAGTGTTTGGTATTATAATGGCTTTGTAACAATGAGTTTGAGTGTGCAATGCAGGCAGATGTGCTGCAAATATCTTTGCACTAGTGGGACAATACAGAAGTCCAACAGCCATTTTTAGGATGCCACTAAGTTTCCTCAGTGTTTGGTATTATAATGGCTTTGTAACAATGAGTTTGAGTGTGCAATGCAGGCAGACGTGCTGCAAATATCTTTCACTAGTGGGACAATACAGAAGTCCAACAGCCACTTTTAGGATGCCACTAAGTTTCCTCAGTGCTTGCTATTATAATGGATCTGTAACAATGAGTTTGAGTGTGCAACGCAGGCAGACGTGCTGCAAATATCTTTGCACTAGTGGGACAATACAGAAGTCCAACAGCCACTTTTAAGATGCCATTAAGTTTCCTTAGTGTTTGCTATTATAATGGCTTAGTAACAATGAGTTTGAGTGTGCAATGTAGGCAGACGTGCTGCAAATATCTTAGCACTAGTGGGACAATACAGAAGTCCAACAGACACTTTTAGGATGCCACTAAGTTTCCTCAGTGTTTGGTATTATAATGGCTTTGTAACAATGAGTTTGAGTGTGCAATGCAGGCAGACGTGCTGCAAACTCCTTTGCACTAGTGGGACAATACAGAAGTCCAACAGCCACTTTTAGGATGCCACTAAGTTTCCTCAGTGTTTGGTATTATAATGGCTTTGTAACAATGAGTTTAAGTGTGCAATGCAGGCAGACGTGCTGCAAATATCTTTGCACTAGTGGGACAATACAGAAGTCCAACAGCCACTTTTAGGATGCCACTAAGTTTCCTCAGTGTTTGCTATTATAATAGCTTTGTAACAATGAGTTTGAGTGTGCAATGCAGGCAGACGTGCTGCAAATATCTTAGCACTAGTGGGACAACACAGAAGTCCAACCGCCACTTTTAGGATGCCACTAAGTTTCCTCAGTGTTTGCTATTATAATGGCTTTGTAACAATGAGTTTGAGTGTGCAATGCAGGCAGACGTGCTGCAAATATCTTTGCACTAGTGGGACAATACAGAAGTCCAACAGCCACTTTTAGGATGCCACTAAGTTTCCTCAGTGTTTGGTATTATAATGGCTTTGTAACAATGAGTTTGAGTGTGCAATGCAGGCAGACGTGCTGCAAATATCTTTGCACTAGTGGGACAATACAGAAGTCCAACAGCCACTTTTAGGATGCCACTAAGTTTCCTCAGTGTTTGCTATTATAATGGTTTTGTAACAATGAGTTTGAGTGTGCAATGCAGGCAGACGTGCTGCAAATATCTTTGCACTAGTGGGACAATACAGAAGTCCAACAGCCACTTTTAGGATGCCACTAAGATTCCTCAGTGTTTGCTATTATAATGGCTTTGTAACAATGAGTTTGAGTGTGCAATGCAGGCAGACGTGCTGCAAATATCTTTGCACTAGTGGGACAATACAGAAGTCCAACAGCCACTTTTAGGATGCCACTAAGTTTCCTCAGTGTTTGGTATTATAATGGCTTTGTAACAATGAGTTTGAGTGTGCAATGCAGGCAGACGTGCTGCAAATATCTTTGCACTAGTGGGACAATACAGAAGTCCAACAGCCACTTTTAGGATGCCACTAAGTTTCCTCAGTGTTTGGTATTATAATGGCTTTGTAACAATGAGTTTGAGTGTGCAATGCAGGCAGATGTGCTGCAAATATCTTTGCACTAGTGGGACAATACAGAAGTCCAACAGCCACTTTTAGGATGCCACTAAGTTTCCTCAGTGTTTGGTATTATAATGGCTTTGTAACAATGAGTTTGAGTGTGCAATGCAGGCAGACGTGCTGCAAATATCTTTCACTAGTGGGACAATACAGAAGTCCAACAGCCACTTTTAGGATGCCACTAAGTTTCCTCAGTGCTTGCTATTATAATGGATCTGTAACAATGAGTTTGAGTGTGCAACGCAGGCAGACGTGCTGCAAATATCTTTGCACTAGTGGGACAATACAGAAGTCCAACAGCCACTTTTAAGATGCCATTAAGTTTCCTTAGTGTTTGCTATTATAATGGCTTAGTAACAATGAGTTTGAGTGTGCAATGTAGGCAGACGTGCTGCAAATATCTTAGCACTAGTGGGACAATACAGAAGTCCAACAGACACTTTTAGGATGCCACTAAGTTTCCTCAGTGTTTGGTATTATAATGGCTTTGTAACAATGAGTTTGAGTGTGCAATGCAGGCAGACGTGCTGCAAACTCCTTTGCACTAGTGGGACAATACAGAAGTCCAACAGCCACTTTTAGGATGCCACTAAGTTTCCTCAGTGTTTGGTATTATAATGGCTTTGTAACAATGAGTTTGAGTGTGCAATGCAGGCAGACGTGCTGCAAATATCTTTGCACTAGTGGGACAATACAGAAGTCCAACAGCCACTTTTAGGATGCCACTAAGATTCCTCAGTGTTTGCTATTATAATGGCTTTGTAACAATGAGTTTGAGTGTGCAATGCAGGCAGACGTGCTGCAAATATCTTTGCACTAGTGGGACAATACAGAAGTCCAACAGCCACTTTTAGGATGCCACTAAGTTTCCTCAGTGTTTGCTATTATAATAGCTTTGTAACAATGAGTTTGAGTGTGCAATGCAGGCAGACGTGCTGCAAATATCTTAGCACTAGTGGGACAACACAGAAGTCCAACCGCCACTTTTAGGATGCCACTAAGTTTCCTCAGTGTTTGCTATTATAATGGCTTTGTAACAATGAGTTTGAGTGTGCAATGCAGGCAGACGTGCTGCAAATATCTTTGCACTAGTGGGACAATACAGAAGTCCAACAGCCACTTTTAGGATGCCACTAAGTTTCCTCAGTGTTTGGTATTATAATGGCTTTGTAACAATGAGTTTGAGTGTGCAATGCAGGCAGACGTGCTGCAAATATCTTTGCACTAGTGGGACAATACAGAAGTCCAACAGCCACTTTTAGGATGCCACTAAGTTTCCTCAGTGTTTGCTATTATAATAGCTTTGTAACAATGAGTTTGAGTGTGCAATGCAGGCAGACGTGCTGCAAATATCTTAGCACTAGTGGGACAACACAGAAGTCCAACAGCCACTTTTAGGATGCCACTAAGATTCCTCAGTGTTTGCTATTATAATGGCTTTGTAACAATGAGTTTGAGTGTGCAATGCAGGCAGACGTGCTGCAAATATCTTTGCACTAGTGGGACAATACAGAAGTCCAACAGCCACTTTTAGGATGCCACTAAGTTTCCTCAGTGTTTGGTATTATAATGGCTTTGTAACAATGAGTTTGAGTGTGCAATGCAGGCAGATGTGCTGCAAATATCTTTGCACTAGTGGGACAATACAGAAGTCCAACAGCCACTTTTAGGATGCCACTAAGTTTCCTCAGTGTTTGGTATTATAATGGCTTTGTAACAATGAGTTTGAGTGTGCAATGCAGGCAGACGTGCTGCAAATATCTTTCACTAGTGGGACAATACAGAAGTCCAACAGCCACTTTTAGGATGCCACTAAGTTTCCTCAGTGCTTGCTATTATAATGGATCTGTAACAATGAGTTTGAGTGTGCAACGCAGGCAGACGTGCTGCAAATATCTTTGCACTAGTGGGACAATACAGAAGTCCAACAGCCACTTTTAAGATGCCATTAAGTTTCCTTAGTGTTTGCTATTATAATGGCTTAGTAACAATGAGTTTGAGTGTGCAATGTAGGCAGACGTGCTGCAAATATCTTAGCACTAGTGGGACAATACAGAAGTCCAACAGACACTTTTAGGATGCCACTAAGTTTCCTCAGTGTTTGGTATTATAATGGCTTTGTAACAATGAGTTTGAGTGTGCAATGCAGGCAGACGTGCTGCAAACTCCTTTGCACTAGTGGGACAATACAGAAGTCCAACAGCCACTTTTAGGATGCCACTAAGTTTCCTCAGTGTTTGGTATTATAATGGCTTTGTAACAATGAGTTTGAGTGTGCAATGCAGGCAGACGTGCTGCAAATATCTTTGCACTAGTGGGACAATACAGAAGTCCAACAGCCACTTTTAGTATGCCACTAAGATTCCTCAGTGTTTGCTATTATAAAGGCTTTGTAACAATGAGTTTGAGTGTGCAATGCAGGCAGACGTGCTGCAAATATCTTTGCACTAGTGGGACAATACAGAAGTCCAACAGCCACTTTTAGGATGCCACTAAGTTTCCTCAGTGTTTGCTATTATAATAGCTTTGTAACAATGAGTTTGAGTGTGCAATGCAGGCAGACGTGCTGCAAATATCTTAGCACTAGTGGGACAACACAGAAGTCCAACCGCCACTTTTAGGATGCCACTAAGTTTCCTCAGTGTTTGCTATTATAATGGCTTTGTAACAATGAGTTTGAGTGTGCAATGCAGGCAGACGTGCTGCAAATATCTTTGCACTAGTGGGACAATACAGAAGTCCAACAGCCACTTTTAGGATGCCACTAAGTTTCCTCAGTGTTTGGTATTATAATGGCTTTGTAACAATGAGTTTGAGTGTGCAATGCAGGCAGATGTGCTGCAAATATCTTTGCACTAGTGGGACAATACAGAAGTCCAACAGCCACTTTTAGGATGCCACTAAGTTTCCTCAGTGTTTGGTATTATAATGGCTTTGTAACAATGAGTTTGAGTGTGCAATGCAGGCAGACGTGCTGCAAATATCTTTCACTAGTGGGACAATACAGAAGTCCAACAGCCACTTTTAGGATGCCACTAAGTTTCCTCAGTGCTTGCTATTATAATGGATCTGTAAAAAGAGTTTGAGTGTGCAACGCAGGCAGACGTGCTGCAAATATCTTTGCACTAGTGGGACAATAAAGAAGTCCAACAGCCACTTTTAAGATGCCATTAAGTTTCCTTAGTGTTTGCTATTATAATGGCTTAGTAACAATGAGTTTGAGTGTGCAATGTAGGCAGACGTGCTGCAAATATCTTAGCACTAGTGGGACAATACAGAAGTCCAACAGACACTTTTAGGATGCCACTAAGTTTCCTCAGTGTTTGGTATTATAATGGCTTTGTAACAATGAGTTTGAGTGTGCAATGCAGGCAGATGTGCTGCAAACTCCTTTGCACTAGTGGGACAATACAGAAGTCCAACAGCCACTTTTAGGATGCCACTAAGTTTCCTCAGTGTTTGGTATTATAATGGCTTTGTAACAATGAGTTTGAGTGTGCAATGCAGGCAGACGTGCTGCAAATATCTTTGCACTAGTGGGACAATACAGAAGTCCAACAGCCACTTTTAGGATGCCACTAAGATTCCTCAGTGTTTGCTATTATAATGGCTTTGTAACAATGAGTTTGAGTGTGCAATGCAGGCAGACGTGCTGCAAATATCTTTGCACTAGTGGGACAATACAGAAGTCCAACAGCCACTTTTAGGATGCCACTAAGTTTCCTCAGTGTTTGCTATTATAATAGCTTTGTAACAATGAGTTTGAGTGTGCAATGCAGGCAGACGTGCTGCAAATATCTTAGCACTAGTGGGACAACACAGAAGTCCAACCGCCACTTTTAGGATGCCACTAAGTTTCCTCAGTGTTTGCTATTATAATGGCTTTGTAACAATGAGTTTGAGTGTGCAATGCAGGCAGACGTGCTGCAAATATCTTTGCACTAGTGGGACAATACAGAAGTCCAACAGCCACTTTTAGGATGCCACTAAGTTTCCTCAGTGTTTGCTATTATAATGGCTTGGTAACAATGAGTTTGAGTGTGCAATGCAGGCAGACGTGCTGCAAATATCCTTGCACTAGTGGGACAATACAGAAGTCCAACAGCCACTTTTAGGATGCAACTAAGTTTCCTCAGTGTTTGCTATTATAATGGCTTTGTAACAATGAGTTTGAGTGTGCAATGCAGGCAGACGTGCTGCAAATATCTTTGCACTAGTGGGACAATACAGAAGTCCAACAGCCACTTTTAGGATGCCACTAAGTTTCCTCAGTGTTTGGTATTATAATGGATCTGTAACAATGAGTTTGAGTGTGCAATGCAGGCAGACGTGCTGCAAATATCTTTGCACTAGTGGGACAATACAGAAGTCCAACAACCACTTTTAAGATGCCACTAAGTTTCCTCAGTGTTTGCTATTAAAATGGCTTAGTAACAATGAGTTTGAGTGTGCAATGTAGGCAGACATGCTGAAAATATCTTTGCACTAGTGGGACAATACAGAAGTCCAACAGCCACTTTTAGGATGCCACTAAGTTTACTCAGTGTTTGCTATTATAATAGCTTTGTAACAATGAGTTTGAGTGTGCAATGCAGGCAGACGTGCTGCAAATATCTTTCACTAGTGGGACAATACAGAAGTCCAACAGCCACTTTTAGGATGCCACTAAGTTTCCTCAGTGCTTGCTATTATAATGGATCTGTAACAATGAGTTTGAGTGTGCAACGCAGGCAGACGTGCTGCAAATATCTTTGCACTAGTGGGACAATACAGAAGTCCAACAGCCACTTTTAAGATGCCATTAAGTTTCCTTAGTGTTTGCTATTATAATGGCTTAGTAACAATGAGTTTGAGTGTGCAATGTAGGCAGACGTGCTGCAAATATCTTAGCACTATTGGGACAATACAGAAGTCCAACAGACACTTTTAGGATGCCACTAAGTTTCCTCAGTGTTTGGTATTATAATGGCTTTGTAACAATGAGTTTGAGTGTGCAATGCAGGCAGACGTGCTGCAAACTCCTTTGCACTAGTGGGACAATACAGAAGTCCAACAGCCACTTTTAGGATGCCACTAAGTTTCCTCAGTGTTTGGTATTATAATGGCTTTGTAACAATGAGTTTGAGTGTGCAATGCAGGCAGACGTGCTGCAAATATCTTTGCACTAGTGGGACAATACAGAAGTCCAACAGCCACTTTTAGGATGCCACTAAGATTCCTCAGTGTTTGCTATTATAATGGCTTTGTAACAATGAGTTTGAGTGTGCAATGCAGGCAGACGTGCTGCAAATATCTTTGCACTAGTGGGACAATACAGAAGTCCAACAGCCACTTTTAGGATGCCACTAAGTTTCCTCAGTGTTTGCTATTATAATAGCTTTGTAACAATGAGTTTGAGTGTGCAATGCAGGCAGACGTGCTGCAAATATCTTAGCACTAGTGGGACAACACAGAAGTCCAACCGCCACTTTTAGGATGCCACTAAGTTTCCTCAGTGTTTGCTATTATAATGGCTTTGTAACAATGAGTTTGAGTGTGCAATGCAGGCAGACGTGCTGCAAATATCTTTGCACTAGTGGGACAATACAGAAGTCCAACAGCCACTTTTAGGATGCCACTAAGTTTCCTCAGTGTTTGCTATTATAATGGCTTGGTAACAATGAGTTTGAGTGTGCAATGCAGGCAGACGTGCTGCAAATATCCTTGCACTAGTGGGACAATACAGAAGTCCAACAGCCACTTTTAGGATGCAACTAAGTTTCCTCAGTGTTTGCTATTATAATGGCTTTGTAACAATGAGTTTGAGTGTGCAATGCAGGCAGACGTGCTGCAAATATCTTTGCACTAGTGGGACAATACAGAAGTCCAACAGCCACTTTTAGGATGCCACTAAGTTTCCTCAGTGTTTGGTATTATAATGGATCTGTAACAATGAGTTTGAGTGTGCAATGCAGGCAGACGTGCTGCAAATATCTTTGCACTAGTGGGACAATACAGAAGTCCAACAACCACTTTTAAGATGCCACTAAGTTTCCTCAGTGTTTGCTATTAAAATGGCTTAGTAACAATGAGTTTGAGTGTGCAATGCAGGCAGACGTGCTGCAAATATCTTTGCACTAGTGGGACAATACAGAAGTCCAACAGCCACTTTTAGGATGCCACTAAGTTTCCTCAGTGTTTGCTATTATAATGGCTTTGTAACAATGAGTTTAAGTGTGCAATGCAGGCAGACGTGCTGCAAATATCTTTGCACTAGTGGGACAATACAGAAATCCAACAGCCACTTTTAGGATGCCACTAAAATTCCTCAGTGTTTGGTATTATAATGGCTTTGTAACAATGAGTTTGAGTGTGCAATGCAGGCAGACGTGCTGCAAATATCTTTGCACTAGTGGGACAATACAGAAGTCCAACAGCCACTTTTAGGATGCCACTAAGTTTCCTCAGTGCTTGCTATTATAATGGATCTGTAACAATGAGTTTGAGTGTGCAATGCAGGCAGACGTGCTGCAAATATCTTTGCACTAGTGGGACAATGCAGAAGTCCAACAGACACTTTTAAGATGCCATTAAGTTTCCTTAGTGTTTGCTATTATAATGGCTTAGCAACAATGAGTTTGAGTGTGCAATGTAGGCAGACGTGCTGCAAATATCTTAGCACTAGTGGGACAATACAGAAGTCCAACAGACACTTTTAGGATGCCACTAAGTTTCCTCAGTGTTTGGTATTATAATGGCTTTGTAACAATGAGTTTGAGTGTGCAATGCAGGCAGACGTGCTGCAAATATCTTTGCACTAGTGGGACAATACAGAAGTCCAACAGCCACTTTTAGGATGCCACTAAGTTTCCTCAGTGTTTGGTATTATAATGGCTTTGTAACAATGAGTTTGAGTGTGCAATGCAGGCAGACGTGCTGCAAATATCTTTGCACTAGTGGGACAATACAGAAGTCCAACAGCCACTTTTAGGATGCCACTAAGTTTCCTCAGTGTTTGCTATTATAATGGCTTTGTAACAATGAGTTTGAGTGTGCAATGCAGGCAGACGTGCTGCAAATATCTTTGCACTAGTGGGACAATACAGAAGTCCAACAGCCACTTTTAGGATGCCACTAAGTTTCCTCAGTGTTTGCTATTATAATAGCTTTGTAACAATGAGTTTGAGTGTGCAATGCAGGCAGACGTGCTGCAAATATCTTAGCACTAGTGGGACAACACAGAAGTCCAACCACCACTTTTAGGATGCCACTAAGTTTCCTCAGTGTTTGCTATTATAATGGCTTTGTAACAATGAGTTTGAGTGTGCAATGCAGGCAGACGTGCTGCAAATATCTTTGCACTAGTGGGACAATACAGAAGTCCAACAGCCACTTTTAGGATGCCACTACGTTTCCTCAGTGTTTGCTATTATAATGGCTTGGTAACAATGAGTTTGAGTGTGCAATGCAGGCAGACGTGCTGCAAATATCCTTGCACTAGTGGGACAATACAGAAGTCCAACAGCCACTTTTAGGATGCAACTAAGTTTCCTCAGTGTTTGCTATTATAATGGCTTTGTAACAATGAGTTTGAGTGTGCAATGCAGGCAGACGTGCTGCAAATATCTTTGCACTAGTGGGACAATACAGAAGTCCAACAGCCACTTTTAGGATGCCACTAAGTTTCCTCAGTGTTTGGTATTATAATGGATCTGTAACAATGAGTTTGAGTGTGCAATGCAGGCAGACGTGCTGCAAATATCTTTGCACTAGTGGGACAATACAGAAGTCCAACAACCACTTTTAAGATGCCACTAAGTTTCCTCAGTGTTTGCTATTAAAATGGCTTAGTAACAATGAGTTTGAGTGTGCAATGCAGGCAGACGTGCTGCAAATATCTTTGCACTAGTGGGACAATACAGAAGTCCAACAGCCACTTTTAGGATGCCACTAAGTTTCCTCAGTGTTTGCTATTATAATGGCTTTGTAACAATGAGTTTAAGTGTGCAATGCAGGCAGACGTGCTGCAAATATCTTTGCACTAGTGGGACAATACAGAAATCCAACAGCCACTTTTAGGATGCCACTAAAATTCCTCAGTGTTTGGTATTATAATGGCTTTGTAACAATGAGTTTGAGTGTGCAATGCAGGCAGACGTGCTGCAAATATCTTTGCACTAGTGGGACAATACAGAAGTCCAACAGCCACTTTTAGGATGCCACTAAGTTTCATCAGTGCTTGCTATTATAATGGATCTGTAACAATGAGTTTGAGTGTGCAATGCAGGCAGACGTGCTGCAAATATCTTTGCACTAGTGGGACAATGCAGAAGTCCAACAGCCACTTTTAAGATGCCATTAAGTTTCCTTAGTGTTTGCTATTATAATGGCTTAGCAACAATGAGTTTGAGTGTGCAATGTAGGCAGACGTGCTGCAAATATCTTAGCACTAGTGGGACAATACAGAAGTCCAACAGACACTTTTAGGATGCCACTAAGTTTCCTCAGTGTTTGGTATTATAATGGCTTTGTAACAATGAGTTTGAGTGTGCAATGCAGGCAGACGTGCTGCAAATATCTTTGCACTAGTGGGACAATACAGAAGTCCAACAGCCACTTTTAGGATGCCACTAAGTTTCCTCAGTGTTTGGTATTATAATGGCTTTGTAACAATGAGTTTGAGTGTGCAATGCAGGCAGACGTGCTGCAAATATCTTTGCACTAGTGGGACAATACAGAAGTCCAACAGCCACTTTTAGGATGCCACTAAGTTTCCTCAGTGTTTGCTATTATAATGGCTTTGTAACAATGAGTTTGAGTGTGCAATGCAGGCAGACGTGCTGCAAATATCTTTGCACTAGTGGGACAAAACAGAAGTCCAACAGCCACTTTTAGGATGCCACTAAGATTCCTCAGTGTTTGCTATTAAAATGGCTTTGTAACAATGAGTTTGAGTATGCAATGCAGGCAGATGTGCTGCAAATATCTTTGCACTAGTGGGACAATACAGAAGTCCAACAGCCACTTTTAGGATGCCACTAAGTTTCCTCAGTGTTTGCTATTATAATGGCTTTGTAACAATGAGTTTGAGTGTGCAATGAAGGCAGACGTGCTGCAAATATCTTTGCACTAGTGGGACAATACAGAAGTCCAACAGCCACTTTTAGGATGCCACTAAGATTCCTCAGTGTTTGCTATTATAATGGCTTTGTAACAATGAGTTTGAGTGTGCAATGCAGGCAGACGTGCTGCAAATATCCTTGCACTAGTGGGACAATACAGAAGTCCAACAGCCACTTTTAGGATGCAACTAAGTTTCCTCAGTGTTTGCTATTATAATGGCTTTGTAACAATGAGTTTGAGTGTGCAATGCAGGCAGACGTGCTGCAAATATTTTTGCACTAGTGGGACAATACAGAAGTCCAACAGCCACTTTTAGGATGCCACTAAGTTTCCTCAGTGTTTGGTATTATAATGGATCTGTAACAATGAGTTTGAGTGTGCAATGCAGGCAGACGTGCTGCAAATATCTTTGCACTAGTGGGACAATACAGAAGTCCAACAGCCACTTTTAAGATGCCACTAAGTTTCCTCAGTGTTTGCTATTAAAATGGCTTAGTAACAGTGAGTTTGAGTGTGCAATGTAGGCAGACATGCTGAAAATATCTTTGCACTAGTGGGACAATACAGAAGTCCAACAGCCGCTTTTAGGATGCCACTAAGTTTCCTCAGTGTTTGCTATTATAATGGCTTTGTAACAATGAGTTTGAGTGTGCAATGCAGGCAGACGTGCTGCAAATATCTTTGCACTAGTGGGACAATACAGAAGTCCAACAGCCACTTTTAGGATGCCACTAAGTTTCCTCAGTGTTTGGTATTATAATGGCTTTGTAACAATGAGTTTAAGTGTGCAATGCAGGCAGACGTGCTGCAAATATCTTTGCACTAGTGGGACAATACAGAAGTCCAACAGCCACTTTTAGGATGCCACTAAAATTCCTCAGTGTTTGGTATTATAATGGCTTTGTAACAATGAGTTTGAGTGTGCAATGCAGGCAGACGTGCTGCAAATATCTTTGCACTAGTGGGACAATACAGAAGTCCAACAGCCACTTTTAGGATGCCACTAAGTTTCCTCAGTGCTTGCTATTATAATGGATCTGTAACAATGAGTTTGAGTGTGCAATGCAGGCAGACGTGCTGCAAATATCTTTGCACTAGTGGGACAATACAGAAGTCCAACAGCCACTTTTAAGATGCCATTAAGTTTCCTTAGTGTTTGCTATTATAATGGCTTAGTAACAATGAGTTTGAGTGTGCAATGTAGGCAGACGTGCTGCAAATATCTTATCACTAGTGGGACAATACAGAAGTCCAACAGCCACTTTTAGGATGCCACTAAGTTTCCTCAGTGTTTGCTAGTATAATGGCTTTGTAACAATGAGTTTGAGTGTGCAATGCAGGCAGACGTGCTGCAAATATCTTTGCACTAGTGGGACAATACAGAAGTCCAACAGCCACTTTTAGGATGCCACTAAGTTTCCTCAGTGTTTGGTATTATAATGGCTTTGTAACAATGAGTTTGAGTGTGCAATGCAGGCAGACGTGCTGCAAATATCTTTGCACTAGTGGGACAATACAGAATTCCAACAGCCACTTTTAGGATGCCACTAAGATTCCTCAGTGTTTGCTATTATAATGGCTTTGTAACAATGAGTTTGAGTGTGCAATGCAGGCAGATGTGCTGAAAATATCTTTGCACTAGTGGGACAATACAGAAGTCCAACAGCCACTTTTAGGATGCCACTAAGTTTCCTCAGTGTTTGCTATTATAATAGCTTTGTAACAATGAGTTTGAGTGTGCAATGCAGGCAGACGTGCTGCAAATATCTTAGCACTAGTGGGACAACACAGAAGTCCAACAGCTACTTTTAGGATGCCACTAAGTTTCCTCAGTGTTTGCTATTATAATGGCTTTGTAACAATGAGTTTGAGTGTGCAATGCAGGCAGACGTGCTGCAAATATCTTTGCACTAGTGGGACAATACAGAAGTCCAACAGCCACTTTTAGGATGCAACTAAGTTTCCTCAGTGTTTGCTATTATAATGGCTTAGTAACAATGAGTTTGAGTGTGCAATGTAGGCAGACGTGCTGCAAATATCTTATCACTAGTGGGACAATACAGAAGTCCAACAGACACTTTTAGGATGCCACTAAGTTTCCTCAGTGTTTGGTATTATAATGGCTTTGTAACAATGAGCTTGAGTGTGCAATGCAGGCAGACGTGCTGCAAATATCTTTGCACTAGTGGGACAAAACAGAAATCCAACAGCCACTTTTAGGATGCCACTAAGTTTCCTCAGTGTTTGCTATTATAATGGCTTTGTAACAATGAGTTTGAGTGTGCAATGCAGGCAGACGTGCTGCAAATATCTTTGCACTAGTGGGACAATACAGAAGTCCAACAGCCACTTTTAGGATGCCACTAAGTTTCCTCAGTGTTTGCTATTATAATGGCTTTGTAACAATGAGTTTGAGTGTGCAATGCAGGCAGACGTGCTGCAAATATCTTTGCACTAGTGGGACAATACAGAAGTCCAACAGCCACTTTTAGGATGCCACTAAGATTCCTCAGTGTTTGCTATTATAATGGCTTTGTAACAATGAGTTTGAGTGTGCAATGCAGGCAGACGTGCTGCAAATATCTTTGCACTAGTGGGACAATACAGAAGTCCAACAGCCACTTTTAGGATGCCACTA
The DNA here is from genome assembly GCF_048569485.1 of Anomaloglossus baeobatrachus. NCBI lineage: Eukaryota > Metazoa > Chordata > Amphibia > Anura > Aromobatidae > Anomaloglossus > Anomaloglossus baeobatrachus. Next base: position 154,369,089 of record NC_134361.1, on the reverse strand, counting down.
AGTTTCCTCAGTGTTTGGTATTATAATGGCTTTGTAACAATGAGTTTGAGTGTGCAATGCAGGCAGATGTGCTGCAAATATCTTTGCACTAGTGGGACAATACAGAAGTCCAACAGCCACTTTTAGGATGCCACTAAGTTTCCTCAGTGTTTGCTATTATAATAGCTTTGTAACAATGAGTTTGAGTGTGCAATGCAGGCAGACGTGCTGCAAATATCTTAGCACTAGTGGGACAACACAGAAGTCCAACAGCCACTTTTAGGATGCCACTAAGTTTCCTCAGTGTTTGCTATTATAATGGCTTTGTAACAATGAGTTTGAGTGTGCAATGCAGGCAGACGTGCTGCAAATATTCTTGCACTAGTGGGACAATACAGAAGTCCAACAGCCACTTTTAGGATGCAACTAAGTTTCCTCAGTGTTTGCTATTATAATGGCTTTGTAACAATGAGTTTGAGTGTGCAATGCAGGCAGACGTGCTGCAAATATCTTTGCACTAGTGGGACAATACAGAAGTCCAACAGCCACTTTTAGGATGCCACTAAGTTTCCTCAGTGTTTGGTATTATAATGGATCTGTAACAATGAGTTTGAGTGTGCAATGCAGGCAGACGTGCTGCAAATATCTTTGCACTAGTGGGACAATACAGAAGTCCAACAGCCACTTTTAGGATGCCACTAAGTTTCCTCAGTGTTTGCTATTAAAATGGCTGAGTAACAATGAGTTTGAGTGTGCAATGTAGGCAGACATGCTGAAAATATCTTTGCACTAGTGGGACAATACAGAAGTCCAACAGCCACTTTTAGGATGCCACTAAGTTTCCTCAGTGTTTGATATTATAATGGCTTTGTAACAATGAGTTTGAGTGTGCAATGCAGGCAGACGTGCTGCAAATATCTTTGCACTAGTGGGACAATACAGAAGTCCAACAGCCACTTTTAGGATGCCACTAAGTTTCCTCAGTGTTTGGTATTATAATGGCTTTGTAACAATGAGTTTAAGTGTGCAATGCAGGCAGACGTGCTGCAAATATCTTTGCACTAGTGGGACAATACAGAAATCCAACAGCCACTTTTAGGATGCCACTAAAATTCCTCAGTGTTTGGTATTATAATGGCTTTGTAACAATGAGTTTGAGTGTGCAATGCAGGCAGACGTGCTGCAAATATCTTTGCACTAGTGGGACAATACAGAAGTCCAACAGCCACTTTTAGGATGCCACTAAGATTCCTCAGTGTTTGCTATTATAATGGCTTTGTAACAATGAGTTTGAGTGTGCAATGCAGGCAGACGTGCTGCAAATATCTTTGCACTAGTGGGACAATACAGAAGTCCAACAGCCACTTTTAGGATGCCACTAAGTTTCCTCAGTGTTTGGTATTATAATGGCTTTGTAACAATGAGTTTGAGTGTGCAATGCAGGCAGATGTGCTGCAAATATCTTTGCACTAGTGGGACAATACAGAAGTCCAACAGCCACTTTTAGGATGCCACTAAGTTTCCTCAGTGTTTGCTATTATAATAGCTTTGTAACAATGAGTTTGAGTGTGCAATGCAGGCAGACGTGCTGCAAATATCTTAGCACTAGTGGGACAACACAGAAGTCCAACAGCCACTTTTAGGATGCCACTAAGTTTCCTCAGTGTTTGCTATTATAATGGCTTTGTAACAATGAGTTTGAGTGTGCAATGCAGGCAGACGTGCTGCAAATATCTTTGCACTAGTGGGACAATACAGAAGTCCAACAGCCACTTTTAGGATGCCACTAAGTTTCCTCAGTGTTTGCTATTAGAATGTCTTTGTAACAATGAGTTTGAGTGCGCAATGCAGGCAGACGTGCTGCAAATATCCTTGCACTAGTGGGACAATACAGAAGTCCAACAGCCACTTTTAGGATGCAACTAAGTTTCCTCAGTGTTTGCTATTATAATGGCTTTGTAACAATGAGTTTGAGTGTGCAATGCAGGCAGACGTGCTGCAAATATCTTTGCACTAGTGGGACAATACAGAAGTCCAACAGCCACTTTTAGGATGCCACTAAGTTTCCTCAGTGTTTGGTATTATAATGGATCTGTAACAATGAGTTTGAGTGTGCAATGCAGGCAGACGTGCTGCAAATATCTTTGCACTAGTGGGACAATACAGAAGTCCAACAGCCACTTTTAAGATGCCACTAAGTTTCCTCAGTGTTTGCTATTAAAATGGCTTAGTAACAATGAGTTTGAGTGTGCAATGTAGGCAGACATGCTGAAAATATCTTTGCACTAGTGGGACAATACAGAAGTCCAACAGCCACTTTTAGGATGCCACTAAGTTTCCTCAGTGTTTGCTATTATAATGGCTTTGTAACAATGAGTTTGAGTGTGCAATGCAGGCAGACGTGCTGCAAATATCTTTGCACTAGTGGGACAATACAGAAGTCCAACAGCCACTTTTAGGATGCCACTAAGTTTCCTCAGTGTTTGCTATTATAATGGCTTTGTAACAATGAGTTTGAGTGTGCAATGCAGGCAGACGTGCTGCAAATATCTTTGCACTAGTGGGACAATACAGAAGTCCAACAGCCACTTTTAGGTTGCCACTAAGTTTCCTCAGTGTTTGCTATTATAATGGCTTTGTAACAATGAGTTTGAGTGTGCAATGCAGGCAGACGTGCTGCAAATATATTTGCACTAGTGGGACAATACAGAAGTCCAACAGCCACTTTTAGGATGCCACTAAGATTCCTCAGTGTTTGCTATTATAATGGCTTTGTAACAATGAGTTTGAGTGTGCAATGCAGGCAGACGTGCTGCAAATATCTTTGCACTAGTGAGACAATACAGAAGTCCAACAGCCACTTTTAGTATGCCACTAAGTTTCCTCAGTGTTTGGTATTATAATGGCTTTGTAACAATGAGTTTGAGTGTGCAATGCAGGCAGACGTTCTGCAAATATCTTTGCACTAGTGGGACAATACAGAAGTCCAACAGCCACTTTTAGGATGCCACTAAGTTTCCTCAGTGTTTGGTATTATAATGGCTTTGTAACAATGGGTTTGAGTGTGCAATGCAGGCAGATGTGCTGCAAATATCTTTGCACTAGTGGGACAATACAGAAGTCCAACAGCCACTTTTAGGATGCCACTAAGTTTCCTCAGTGTTTGCTATTATAATAGCTTTGTAACAATGAGTTTGAGTGTGCAATGCAGGCAGACGTGCTGCAAATATCTTAGCACTAGTGGGACAACACAGAAGTCCAACAGCTACTTTTAGGATGCCACTAAGTTTCCTCAGTGTTTGCTATTATAATGGCTTTGTAACAATGAGTTTGAGTGTGCAATGCAGGCAGACGTGCTGCAAATATCTTTGCACTAGTGGGACAATACAGAAGTCCAACAGCCACTTTTAGGATGCCACTAAGTTTCCTCAGTGTTTGCTATTATAATGGCTTTGTAACAATGAGTTTGAGTGTGCAATGCAGGCAGACGTGCTGCAAATATCCTTGCACTAGTGGGACAATACAGAAGTCCAACAGCCACTTTTAGGATGCAACTAAGTTTCCTCAGTGTTTGCTATTATAATGGCTTTGTAACAATGAGTTTGAGTGTGCAATGCAGGCAGACGTGCTGCAAATATCTTTGCACTAGTGGGACAATACAGAAGTCCAACAGCCACTTTTAGGATGCCACTAAGTTTCCTCAGTGTTTGCTATTAAAATGGCTTAGTAACAATGAGTTTGAGTGTGCAATGTAGGCAGACATGCTGAAAATATCTTTGCACTAGTGGGACAATACAGAAGTCCAACAGCCACTTTTAGGATGCCACTAAGTTTCCTCAGTGTTTGCTATTATAATGGCTTTGTAACAATGAGTTTGAGTGTGCAATGCAGGCAGACGTGCTGCAAATATCTTTGCACTAGTGGGACAATACAGAAGTCCAACAGCCACTTTTAGGATGCCACTAAGTTTCCTCAGTGTTTGGTATTATAATGGCTTTGTAACAATGAGTTTGAGTGTGCAATGCAGGCAGACGTGCTGCAAATATCTTTGCACTAGTGGGACAATACAGAAGTCCAACAGCCACTTTTAGGATGCCACTAAAATTCCTCAGTGTTTGGTATTATAATGGCTTTGTAACAATGAGTTTGAGTGTGCAATGCAGGCAGACGTGCTGCAAATATCTTTGCACTAGTGGGACAATACAGAAGTCCAACAGCCAGTTTTAGGATGCCACTAAGTTTCCTCAGTGCTTACTATTATAATGGATCTGTAACAATGAGTTTGAGTGTGCAATGCAGGCAGACGTGCTGCAAATATCTTTGCACTAGTGGGACAATACAGAAGTCCAACAGCCACTTTTAAGATGCCATTAAGATTCCTCTGTGTTTGCTATTACAATGGCTTTGTAACAATGAGTTTGAGTGTGCAATGCAGGCAGACGTGCTGCAAATATCTTTGCACTAGTGGGACAATACAGAAGTCCAACAGCCACTTTTAGGATGCCACTAAGTTTCCTCAGTGTTTGGTATTATAATGGCTTTGTAACAATGAGTTTGAGTGTGCAATGCAGGCAGACGTGCTGCAAATATCTTTGCACTAGTGGGACAATACAGAAGTCCAACAGCCACTTTTAGGATGCCACTAAGTTTCCTCAGTGTTTGGTATTATAATGGCTTTGTAACAATGAGTTTGAGTGTGCAATGCAGGCAGATGTGCTGCAAATATCTTTGCACTAGTGGGACAATACAGAAGTCCAACAGCCACTTTTAGGATGCCACTAAGTTTCCTCAGTGTTTGCTATTATAATAGCTTTGTAACAATGAGTTTGAGTGTGCAATGCAGGCAGACGTGCTGCAAATATCTTTGCACTAGTGGGACAATACAGAAGTCCAACAGCCACTTTTAGGATGCCACTAAGTTTCCTCAGTGTTTGGTATTATAATGGATCTGTAACAATGAGTTTGAGTGTGCAATGCAGGCAGACGTGCTGCAAATATCTTTGCACTAGTGGGACAATACTGAAGTCCAACAGCCACTTTTAGGATGCCACTAAGTTTCCTCAGTGTTTGCTATTAAAATGGCTTAGTAACAATGGGTTTGAGTGTGCAATGTAGGCAGACATGCTGAAAATATCTTTGCACTAGTGGGACAATACAGAAGTCCAACAGCCACTTTTAGGATGCCACTAAGTTTCCTCAGTGTTTGGTATTATAATGGCTTTGTAACAATGAGTTTGAGTGTGCAATGCAGGCAGACGTGCTGCAAATATCTTTGCACTAGTGGGACAATACAGAAGTCCAACAGCCACTTTTAGGATGCCACTAAAATTCCTCAGTGTTTGGTATTATAATGGCTTTGTAACAATGAGTTTGAGTGTGCAATGCAGGCAGACGTGCTGCAAATATCTTTGCACTAGTGGGACAATACAGAAGTCCAACAGCCACTTTTAGGATGCCACTAAGTTTCCTCAGTGCTTACTATTATAATGGATCTGTAACAATGAGTTTGAGTGTGCAATGCAGGCAGACGTGCTGCAAATATCTTTGCACTAGTGGGACAATACAGAAGTCCAACAGCCACTTTTAAGATGCCATTAAGTTTCCTTAGTGTTTGCTATTATAATGGCTTTGTAACAATGAGTTTGAGTGTGCAATGCAGGTAGACGTGCTGCAAATATCTTTGCACTAGTGGGACAATACAGAAGTCCAACAGACACTTTTAGGATGCCACTAAGTTCCCTCAGTGTTTGGTATTATAATGGCTTTGTAACAATGAGTTTGAGTGTGCAATGCAGGCAGACGTGCTGCAAATATCTTTGCACTAGTGGGACAATACAGAAGTCCAACAGCCACTTTTAGGATGCCACTAAGTTTCCTCAGTGTTTGGTATTATAATGGCTTTGTAACAATGAGTTTGAGTGTGCAATGCAGGCAGACGTGCTGCAAATATCTTTGCACTAGTGGGACAATACAGAAGTCCAACAGTCACTTTTAGGATGCCACTAAGTTTCCTCAGTGTTTGCTATTATAATGGCTTTTTAACAATGAGTTTGAGTGTGCAATGCAGGCAGACGTGCTGCAAATATCTTTGCACTAGTGGGACAATACAGAAGTCCAACAGCCACTTTTAGGATGCCACTAAGATTCCTCAGTGTTTGGTATTATAATGGCTCTGTAACAATGAGTTTGATTGTGCAATGCAGGCAGACGTGCTGCAAATATCTTTGCACTAGTGGGACAATACAGAAGTCCAACAGCCACTTTTAGGATGCCACTAAGTTTCCTCAGTGTTTGCTATTATAATGGCTTTGTAACAATGAGTTTGAGTGTGCAACGCAGGCAGACGTGCTGCAAATACCTTTGCACTAGTTGGACAATACAGAAGTCCAACAGCCACTTTTAGGATGCCACTAAGTTTGCTCAGTGTTTGCTATTATAATGGCTTTGTAACAATGAGTTTGAGTGTGCAATGCAGGCAGACGTGCTGCAAATATCCTTTCACTAGTGGGACAATACAGAAGTCCAACAGCCACTTTTAAGATGCCACTAAGTTTCCTCAGTGTTTGCTATTATAATGGCTTTGTAACAATGAGTTTGAGTGTGCAATGCAGGCAGACGTGCTGCAAATATCTTTGCACTAGTGGGACAATACAGAAGTCCAACAGCCACTTTTAGGATGCCACTAAAATTCCTCAGTGTTTGGTATTATAATGGCTTTGTAACAATGAGTTTGAGTGTGCAATGCAGGCAGACGTGCTGCAAATATCTTTGCACTAGTGGGACAATACAGAAGTCCAACAGCCACTTTTAGGATGCCACTAAGTTTCCTCAGTGCTTGCTATTATAATGGCATTGTAACAATGAGTTTGAGTGTGCAATGCAGGCAGACGTGCTGCAAATATCTTTGCACTAGTGGGACAATACAGAAGTCCAACAGCCACTTCTAGGATGCCACTAAGTTTTCTCAGTGTTTGGTATTATAATGGCTTTGTAACAATGAGTTTGAGTGGGCAATGCAGGCAGACGTGCTGCACATATCTTTGCACTAGTGGGACAATACAGAAGTCCAACAGCCACTTTTAGGATGCCTCTAAGTTTCCTCAGTGTTTGGTATTATAATGGCTTTGTAATAATGAGTTTGAGTGGGCAATGCAGGCAGACGTGCTGCACATATCTTTGCACTAGTGGGACAATACAGAAGTCCAACAGCCACTTTTAGGATGCCACTAAGTTTCCTCAGTGTTTGGTATTATAATGGCTTTGTAACAATGGGTTTGAGTGTGCAATGCAGGCAGACGTGCTGCAAATATCTTTGCACTAGTGGGACAATACAGAAGTGCAACAGCCACTTTTAGGATGCCACTAAGTTTCCTCAGTGTTTGGTATTATAATGGCTTTGTAACAATGAGTTTGAGTGTGCAATGCAGGCAGACGTGCTGCAAATATCTTTGCATTAGTGGGACAATACAGAAGTCCAACAGCCACTTTTAGGATGCCACTAAGTTTCCTCAGTGTTTGCTATTATAATGGCTTAGAAACAATGAGTTTGAGTGTGCAATGCAGGCAGACGTGCTGCAAATATCTTTGCACTAGTGGGACAATACAGACGTCCAACAGCCACTTTTAGGATGCTACTAAGTTTCCTCAGTGTTTGCTATTATAATGGCTTTGTAACAATGATTTTGAGTGTGCAACGCAAGCAGACGTGCTGCAAATATCTTTGCACTAGTGGGACAATACAGAAGTCCAACAGCCACTTTTAGGATGCCACTAAGTTTCCTCAGTGTTTGCTATTATAATGGCTTTGTAACAATGAGTTTGAGTGTGCAATGCAGGCAGACGTGCTGCAAATATCTTTGCACTAGTGGGACAATACAGAAGTCCAACAGCAACTTTTAGGATGCCACTAAGTTTCCTCAGTGTTTTGTATTATAATGGCTTTGTAACAATGAGTTTGAGTGTGCAATGCAGGCAGACGTGCTGCAAATATCTTTGCATTAGTGGGACAATACAGAAGTCCAACAGCCACTTTTAGGATACCACTAAGTTTCCTCAGTGTTTGCTATTATAATGGCTTTGTAACAATAAGTTCGAGTGTGCAATGCAGGCAGACGTGCTGCAAATATCCTTGCACTAGTGGGACAATACAGAAGTCCAACAGCCACTTTTAGGATGCAACTAAGTTTCCTCGGTGTTTGCTATTATAATGGCTTTGTAACAATGAGTTTGAGTGTGCAATGCAGGCAGACGTGCTGCAAATATCTTTGCACTAGTGGGACAATACAGAAGTGCAACAGCCACTTTTTGGATGCCACTAAGTTTCCTCAGTGTTTTGTATTATAATGGCTTTGTAACAATGAGTTTGAGTGTGCAATGCAGGCAGACGTGCTGCAAATATCTTTGCACTAGTGGGACAATACAGAAGTCCAACAGCCACTTTTAGGATGCCACTAAGTTTCCTCAGTGTTTGCTATTATAATGGCTTTGTAACAATAAGTTTGAGTGTGCAATGCAGGCAGACGTGCTGCAAATATCCTTGCACTAGTGGGACAATACAGAAGTCCAACAGCCACTTTTAGGATGCAACTAAGTTTCCTCAGTGTTTGTTATTATAATGGCTTTGTAACAATGAGTTTGAGTGGGCAATGCAGGCAGACGTGCTGCACATATCTTTGCACTAGTGGGACAATACAGAAGTCCAACAGCCACTTTTAGGATGCCTCTAAGTTTCCTCAGTGTTTGGTATTATAATGGCTTTGTAATAATGAGTTTGAGTGGGCAATGCAGGCAGACGTGCTGCACATATCTTTGCACTAGTGGGACAATACAGAAGTCCAACAGCCACTTTTAGGATGCCACTAAGTTTCCTCAGTGTTTGGTATTATAATGGCTTTGTAACAATGAGTTTGAGTGTGCAATGCAGGCAGACGTGCTGCAAATATCTTTGCACTAGTGGGACAATACAGAAGTGCAACAGCCACTTTTAGGATGCCACTAAGTTTACTCAGTGTTTGGTATTATAATGGCTTTGTAACAATGAGTTTGAGTGTGCAATGCAGGCAGACGTGCTGCAAATATCTTTGCATTAGTGGGACAATACAGAAGTCCAACAGCCACTTTTAGGATGCCACTAAGTTTCCTCAGTGTTTGCTATTATAATGGCTTAGAAACAATGAGTTTGAGTGTGCAATGCAGGCAGACGTGCTGCAAATATCTTTGCACTAGTGGGACAATACAGAAGTCCAACAGCCACTTTTAGGATGCCACTAAGTTTCCTCAGTGTTTGCTATTATAATGGCTTTGTAACAATGAGTTTGAGTGTGCAATGCAGGCAGACGTGCTGCAAATATCTTTGCACTAGTGGGACAATACAGAAGTCCAACAGCCACTTTTAGGATGCCACTAAGTTTCCTCAGTGTTTGGTATTATAATGGCTTTGTAACAATGAGTTTGAGTGTGCAATGCAGGCAGACGTGCTGCAAATATCTTTGCACTAGTGGGACAATACAGAAGTCCAACAGCCACTTTTAGGATGCCACTAAGTTTCATCAGTGTTTGCTATTATAATGGCTTTGTAACAATAAGTTTGAGTGTGCAATGCAGGCAGACGTGCTGCAAATATCCTTGCACTAGTGGGACAATACAGAAGTCCAACAGCCACTTTTAGGATGCAACTAAGTTTCCTCAGTGTTTGCTATTATAATGGCAGGCACGATACTGCTTAAGGAACGTGTCTCTGACTGTGGAGCCCCCCTGACCAATCCTAAAGGAAGCAAGGGTCGTGCCCATATCCCCTCTTTCCACCATTCCCTAGGTGAGCCACTAATTGGGATGCCCAGCTGACCAACAGGATCGCAAGGGAAAGGGGGGTCCAGCCACACCTACAGGGGTTAAATTCAGTGCCCGGGGTCAGCGATTTCCTCTTTCCCTCTGGCTGCCCCTCTAGAAGCTTTTGTTCCTGAGGACCCCATGGAGACGATCGTCATGGCTGACCCCCTGATGGAGGCCCTGCGGCAGAGAGCGGCACAGGAAGGTGAGCACTGGCTACAAGCCCTTATTTCTGGCCTCAGCGCTCCCCTCCCTGCGCCCTCTCCGGCTTCTCAGGGAATTCTATCCATCCCTGGGACTCCGTCCACCGCAGCCCCTCCAGGCCACCCCATAGATCTGTATGCCCAGGCCTCATCCTCACAAGCCCCCACCACAGCCCCTCCGGACTTCCCCATAGAGCAGCCCGAGTGCTCGCTAGCCTCCCCCGCAGCCCCACACTCCAGCACTAGCTCCCCCGGGATCCAGCCGGTCACTAGCCCCCTGCACACGGAGCTCTCAGCCCAAGCCAAGCCCAGGGAGCTGCCGACCCAGGGAGACCGACGCTCCCAGCGCTGCTCTCGCCCCCCACAGCGCCTCCGGGTCACCGGTGAACCCCTGCATCACCGGCGCCGGCCAGGAAAAGCTAAGCCCCACGTGGAAGCGCCCTGCTCCCTCCAGAGATCCAGGAGACAAATCACCTCCTCCTCTTCCAGGCCGAGCGTCCTGGCTCCGCCCACCATGCAGCGTCATTCCCGGGCACCGCCCACTCCCCTGTTGCAATGCCAGCAGGCGAGCACCTCCCCTCCTACAGGCTCCGCCCCTCCAGCAGGCTCCAGCGTGATGCTTACACAGGAGGCGGAGATCACCAGTGTAATGTCCACAGCTGCAGGTTCCTCTGCTCGGTCTCTCCTGACCGATCAGCGATCCCTGCAGCAGGGCTATAACGTTACACACAGTGCACCAATCACCACTGACACACACACCACAGCCCCACTAACAGCCCCCCCTCACACAGCCCTTACCAGACATACAATGCCCCCTATACTCCCCCTCCTGCCCCCCAGCAATGCTCAGCACACCACTAACCACGTAATCCCCACTAACTCTCCACATTCAGTGCACACCCCAATATTAACCAGCGGAAACCACTTAGTTACTGCACATAACCCGCCCTGCGAAACAATTAGCACAAGTTATAATGTCCCCTCGGTCGCCCCCCAGCGCACCCATAGCCACAGCAGGCGCAGGCATAGGCGCGGCAGGTCCTCCCCAACCTCCTCCGACGAGTCCCGACGCCATTCCCCACATCCCTCTAAAAGGCGATCCCCACATTACCACCGGAGACGCAGCTCCCATAGGAGCCGCCACAGATCGCGGTCCTCCAGATGGCGTACCCCATCATCATCTTCACAATGGTCCGACAAATCCGAGAGTCCCAACAGACTAGCCCGGCCTCTCGACCGACGCCAGCGGTCACGAGCCGCATCCATGGCTGTCAGCCAGGGAGACCGGTCATCTCCCAGGGCGCCCGGCGAAATTAACCAGACCATCATCCAAGCAGGAGTCCCTCCAGCACCCGGAGTCGCTCCGCCAGCCATCATCCCAGCGGGAGCCGGAGTCCCTCCAGCACCCGGAGTCGCTCCCCCAGCCATCATCCCAGCGGTAGCCGGAGTCCCTCCATCACCTGGAGTCGCTCCTCTAGCCATCATCCCAGCGGGAGCCGGGGTCCCTCCATCACATGGAGTCGCTCCTCCGTCCGTCAATCGAGTGGGAGCCGGGGTCCCTCCATCACATGGAGTCGCTCTTCCTGCATCACACAGCGGTGAGTTCTCCGAGGCCAATGCACACGACACCGTACATAATATCGGGCATAACGCAGTGGGGAACGAGCTAGCGTCAACCATTAAGGCATTAATTCATCAGCTGACGCGCTCTAGCGCTACACCAGAAGATAAAGCTACACCGCAGCTAGCGAGCCTTCACAAGGACGCGTTCTTCTGCGGTATTAGCCCCCTAGGGGCGCACATAGATCAGGAGACAAGAGACAAAAATCTGGAATAATGACTATATTGACATATGGTCCCTATTATCCCCCGACCAACTGACTATAGATAAAGAAAGGAGGACAAACGACCGTTCATACGACAGAAATAGACCGAAAATAGCGCAGACGATGAATAATTGGCTACAGGCTTTCGCAGTCTTAGGCTGTATTATGGGCCAGAATAAAGCAACTGGATATGGATATACCGTATGAACAATAGAGTATAACAGCTTGGTATCCACCAATATTAAATACGCCTAAAATATAACTTTTAATAAATATATTAAAATAAAAGGACCAGACATACATATATAGCGCAATAGCGCCTAAAAATTGTCAATTGTGATATCCTATATCTGGAGTATTAGAAGAATACTATCACAGACAATAAATGATAGGCAATAGATTGGTCGGCATTAGATAACCCTCAGTAAGTAATGCAAGGAGGGAAATAAAAGGCAACAATCTCACCCGTCTTCACTTCATTAAGGGTGAGTGTTCCTCAGCCGCAAGAAGGTGTAAGATACGGAGTTGCCACATCAATAAGATCCTGTGGCTTCCACACGTATTCCACGGGTTCTCTTTGCAAACAACTCCGATGTAATATAATAGAAACTTTTTCCTTTTCTCAACGCGTTTCAATAAATCCATAAATCATCAGGAGAATGCATAGCATAGCATAGTACCGATTAGCGCCACGTGTCAGGACTTTGTGGCTGAAGTGCCGGTCCTAGGAGTGACATAGCAATGTGGCATCGGATGGGTGTCTGAACCTCATGGCGGATATGCCGGTTCCATTAAAAGACACCACATTTCCTTTCTAATTCTCCTGATGATTTATGGATTTATTGAAACGCGTTGAGAAAAGGAAAAAGTTTCTATTATATTACATCGGAGTTGTTTGCAAAGAGAACCCGTGGAATACGTGTGGAAGCCACAGGATCTTATTGATGTGGCAACTCCGTATCTTACACCTTCTTGCGGCTGAGGAACACTCACCCTTAATGAAGTGAAGACGGGTGAGATTGTTGCCTTTTATTTCCCTCCTTGCATTACTTACTGAGGGTTATCTAATGCCGACCAATCTATTGCCTATCATTTATTGTCTGTGATAGTATTCTTCTAATACTCCAGATATAGGATATCACAATTGACAATTTTTAGGCGCTATTGCGCTATATATGTATGTCTGGTCCTTTTATTTTAATATATTTATTAAAAGTTATATTTTAGGCGTATTTAATATTGGTGGATACCAAGCTGTTATACTGTATTATGGGCCAGAAGCATCCGGAACGCTGCTCCGAGCTCTATATATATCAGGATCTGATATATAACTCATACAAGGCCCATGGCGGGTCAGCCTGGAGGCGGTATGACGAGGAGTTCCGCAGGCGGCTGGCCCTGCAACCCAGCCTAGGCTGGGGAGTTAAAGCGACAGACGTATGGTTACGACTGATGCTGTCACAGAAGCAGCCCCCCTTTTCATCTACGACCACTAGCTACCCCGCAGCCCAACACTCAGTGGTCGTGCGAAAAAACGGGCCCTGCTGGCTATTTAATGAAGGAAATTGCCGTTTCCTCACGTCGTGCAGATACAGACACGACTGCTCTGCTTGTGGAGGAGGACACCCAGCAGCAAGGTGTACCCGTCCAGCAATCAGGGTGCCTACAAGGCAGAACCCCGGTGAGCGTAACCGCAATGGCCCCCTGGTTAAACCTCTACCCTAACAAAGAAGCTGCAAGGCAATTGCACTCCGGTTTTACACACGGTTTTATTATCCCCTTCAAACCTAATAGAACACCAACCCTGGCGCATAACCTAAAATCCGCTCGCGAATTCCCCGACATCTTGAAACAAAAAATTCAAAATGAAGTAAACCTAGGCCGAATGGCGGGCCCCTTTGAATCAATCCCTTTCCAAAATATCAGGATATCCCCGCTAGCCATTATCCCAAAAAAGGAACCCGGGAAGTATCGTCTAATCCATCATTTGTCCCACCCAAAAGGCGCATCGGTTAACGACGGAATCCCCCCAGAGGAAGCATCGGTAACATACGCGTCCTTTGACAAAGCAGTAGAATTAGTCCGCGCAGCGGGGCCCGGTGCCCTGCTAGCTAAATCTGACATAGAGGCGGCGTTCCGCCTATTACCCGTGCATCCCGACTGCTTCCACCTGCTAGGCTGCAAGGTGAACGAACACTATTATTACGATATGTGTCTGCCAATGGGATGTTCCATCTCATGTCACTACTTTGAGTTGTTCAGTTCGTTCCTGGACTGGGTAGTTCGTTACGAAACAGGCAGCAATTCCCTGATCCATTACCTCGACGACTTTTTATTCGTCGGCCCCGTAAACTCTAAACTCTGCTCCCTCCTCCTCATAAAATTTAAATTTATAGCTCAGCGGTTCGGCGTCCCGCTATCACCCGAAAAAACAGTCGGCCCCTGTAACGTCTTGCCTTTCCTCGGCATCGAGATAGACACTAACGCAATGGTTTTTCGCCTACCAGCAGAAAAAATTCAGAAAACACTGCATATGCTGGAGGGTTTCTGCAAGGCGAAAAAGGTTACCCTCCAACAGATGCAGTCCCTGCTGGGTCTGCTGACATTCGCCAGCCGCGTAATGCCGGTTGGCAGGGCCTTCTCTCGGCGATTATCACTAGCAACAAAGGGCATTTCCCAACCAGGCCATAGAATCAGGCTCACTCGCTCGCTGAAGGCAGACTTACTAGTCTGGAAGACTTTCCTTCAATCCTTCAATGGCCATACCTGCGTCATGGCTAAAGAGACGTCAAGCACAGACATAGGGCTCACTGTAGGAGGACGTAATAAAAAGAGCTTTGCGGCAATCTACAAGAACCAGTGGTGTACCGGCAGCTGGCCGGATCTGTGGGCCACATCAAGCTGGGGGAGTGACCCAGCCCTGCTAGAAATATTCACAATTGTATTATCCATGGAGTTATGGGGTCACCAGCTGGAAAACTCAAACATTCGAATTCCAACAAAAAATCCGATAACGGCGAAGAGCTTAAATCACATGTCGTCTGCGTCGCTGCCCTTACTGGCTCTGCTACGCAGGCTCGCCCTTCTATGCCTGAGACACAACATCTGGTGCCGAGCTCATATAACGGCAGACATAGACGATAACCTTGTTAACTCTCTTTTATGTTCCGATTGGTAGGCCTTCACAGACCATCTCCCAATGGCGCATCCAGAGGGTATCCCGTGTCCTCCATCGCTATGGGACACTGTAGCCAATCACTAATGCCTCTAATCCGTGCCTCCGTTACACCGGCTACCTGGCAGGTCTATGGTAAGGCTTGGGAGGAGTGGTGTTCACTAATCCAGGGTAGGCCCGTTCATAACTGCGACCGCGCAAGAAGCGAAGTGACGACGGAATTTTTGCTTCGGCTCAAAGAACAAGGGGCGTCGGGCACATCGGCACAACGGCATTTATCAGGGATAGCCTTCTTTTTTCAATTAGCATGGTGGGTGGATGTGACGAAGTTCTTTGTCATTAAGCAAGCCATGAAAGGCTGGAAAAGGCTTCAACCTAGTCAGGAATGTCGTCGCCCCATGTCACTGAAATTACTACACGACATTATTGCAATATCCCCCTCAATATGCAAGTCTCCATACGAGGCGTCCCTCATATCAGCATCCTTCGCTAGGGGCACGTGGGTCCTGGTTAACTCAGCAGACGGCCCAGTGTGCCCACTAAAAACAGTCAAACAGTACGCGCTGATCAGACACGCAAGCAGATTTTTTCTTTCCCATACGGACGGGTCCCCGCTTACCAAGTATCAATTCCAAGCAATGTTTAAACAGTGCTTAGCGAAAGCTGGGGAGAATCCGAAGGAATACGGGACCCATTCCTTCCGAATCAGGGCAGCCACTGAGGCAGCGAGGGCAGGAGTAACGGAGGCTGAAGTGCAGAGAATGGGTCGATGGAAGTCCGCTTGCTTTGCCAGATATATAAGACCGGATTTGCTGAAATAACACGTTTATCTATTACAGGCGACTGCAGACCGGCAGTCTGGGTAGTTGGTCACTCTTATATTTACTGGGCAGAAAAAAAAGACATGATTCGACCAGGAGGAAAGAACCTTGGCTTCAGAAACGTTGAGGTCAATTGGAGAGGCATCAGAGGGCTAAGATGGCAACAAATTTTCCCGGAGATGGTGGACATCTCCAGGTCGGCCACGGGGCCGTTGGTAATGGTGATTCATGCTGGTGGCAATGATTTGGTGAAACGCAGTACGGTCGAACTACTAACAGTGATGAAGACGGACATCGAACGTTTGGCCTACCTCTTCCCAGATACAGTATGGGTGTGGTCAGAGATAGTACCACGAGCGGTATGGCACGGAGCAAAAAATGCAAATGGCATAGAGCGGTCAAGGAGAAAGATCAATGCGAGAATGGCAAAATTCATGAGAGAAAGATGTGGAATCGTGGTGCGTCACCACCAGTTGGAAGGCGATAACTCTGCACTGCTGAGGGCAGACGGAGTGCACCTTACGGACATTGGTCAAGACATTTTGTTGTCCGGGATACAGGACGGAGTGGATCAGGCCCTGAAGGTGATGGGTGGGGTCGGAGTCCTGTGTAGGCGGTACACATGATCCTCCGTGGCGGAAAATGGCGGAGAGGGGGCCAAGGTCGTAACAGCTCGTTGGCTGCACGCCGGTCGGTCGCAGACAAGGTTGCGGCGACGAGCTCGTAATGACATGGAAGGCCCCTTCTCTACCTATGAACTTAATAAACTGTGACCGACCTGTTTTCACCCCATCTAGGCCTGCCCGTGTTTTCATTTGGGGACTGGGGGGAAGAGGGGAGGGCACCGCTTCAAACATACGGGTCTCCACAGTCTGGCAGGCACGATACTGCTTAAGGAACGTGTCTCTGACTGTGGAGCCCCCCTGACCAATCCTAAAGGAAGCAAGGGTCGTGCCCATATCCCCTCTTTCCACCATTCCCTAGGTGAGCCACTAATTGGGATGCCCAGCTGACCAACAGGATCGCAAGGGAAAGGGGGGTCCAGCCACACCTACAGGGGTTAAATTCAGTGCCCGGGGTCAGCGATTTCCTCTTTCCCTCTGGCTGCCCCTCTAGAAGCTTTTGTCCCACCCTCCCTCCCTTATATGCTCAGCACCCTCTTATTAGTTTTATTGTTTTTTTACCAGAATAATTGTGTGTTAACTGAATATATGAATATAGATGCAACCCTTGTATTTGAAATTACGTCACAGCGGAAAATGGCGGAGAGGGGGCCAAGGTCGTAACAGCTCGTTGGCTGCACGCCGGTCGGTCGCAGACAAGGTTGTGGCGACGAGCTCGTAATGACATGGAAGGCCCCTTCTCTACCTATGAACTTAATAAACTGTGACCGACCTGTTTTCACCCCATCTAGGCCTGCCCGTGTTTTCATTTGGGGACTGGGGGGAAGAGGGGAGGGCACCGCTTCAAACATACGGGTCTCCACAGTCTGGCTTTGTAACAATGAGATTGAGTGTGCAATGCAGGCAGACGTGCTGCAAATATCTTTGCACTAGTGGGACAATACAGAAGTCCAACAGCCACTTTTAAGATGCCACTAAGTTTCCTCAGTGTTTGCTATTATAATGGCTTTGTAACAATGAGTTTGAGTGGGCAATGCAGGCAGACATGCTGCACATATCTTTGCACTAGTGGGACAATACAGAAGTCCAACAGCCACTTTTAGGATGCCACTAAGCTTCCTCAGTGTTTGGTATTATAATGGCTTTGTAACAATGAGTTTGAGTGTGCAATGCAGGCAGACGTGCTGCAAATATCTTTGCACTAGTGGGACAATACAGAAGTGCAACAGCCACTTTTTGGATGCCACTAAGTTTCCTCAGTGTTTTGTATTATAATGGCTTTGTAACAATGAGTTTGAGTGTGCAATGCAGGCAGACGTGCTGCAAATATCTTTGCACTAGTGGGACAATACAGAAGTCCAACAGACACTTTTAGGATGCCACTAAGTTTCCTCAGTGCTTGCTATTATAATGGCATTGTAACAATGAGTTTGAGTGTGCAATGCAGGCAGACGTGCTGCAAATATCTTTGCACTAGTTGGACAATACAGAAGTCCAACAGCCACTTTTAGGATGCCACTAAGTTTCCTCAGTGTTTGCTATTATAATGGCTTTGTAACAATGAGTTTGAGTGTGCAATGCAGGCAGACGTGCTGCAAATATCTTTGCACTAGTGGGACAATACAGAAGTCCAACAGCCACTTTTAGGATGCCACTAAGTTTCCTCAGTGTTTGCTATTATAATGGCTTAGAAACAATGAGTTTGAGTGTGCAATGCAGGCAGACGTGCTGCAAATATCTTTGCACTAGTGGAACAATACAGACGTCCAACAGCCACTTTTAGGATGCTACTAAGTTTCCTCAGTGTTTGCTATTATAATGGCTTTGTAACAATGATTTTGAGTGTGCAACGCAAGCAGACGTGCTGCAAATATCTTTGCACTAGTGGGACAATACAGAAGTCCAACAGCCACTTTTAGGATGCCACTAAGTTTCCTCAGTGTTTGCTATTATAATGGCTTTGTAACAATGAGTTTGAGTGTGCAATGCAGGCAGACGTGCTGCAAATATCTTTGCACTAGTAGGACAATACAGAAGTCCAACAGCAACTTTTAGGATGCCACTAAGTTTCCTCAGTGTTTTGTATTATAATGGCTTTGTAACAATGAGTTTGAGTGTGCAATGCAGGCAGACGTGCTGCAAATATCTTTGCATTAGTGGGACAATACAGAAGTCCAACAGCCACTTTTTGGATGCCACTAAGTTTCCTCAGTGTTTGGTATTATAATGGCTTTGTAACAATGAGTTTGAGTGGGCAATGCAGGCAGACGTGCTGCACATATCTTTGCACTAGTGGGACAATACAGAAGTCCAACAGCCACTTTTAGGATGCCACTAAGTTTCCTCAGTGTTTGGTATTATAATGGCTTTGTAACAATGAGTTTGAGTGTGCAATGCAGGCAGACATGCTGCAAATATCTTTGCACTAGTGGGACAATACAGAAGTGCAACAGCCACTTTTTGGATGCCACTAAGTTTCCTCAGTGTTTTGTATTATAATGGCTTTGTAACAATGAGTTTGAGTGTGCAATGCAGGCAGACGTGCTGCAAATATCTTTGCACTAGTGGGACAATACAGAAGTCCAACAGCCACTTTTAGGATGCCACTAAGTTTCATCAGTGTTTGCTATTATAATGGCTTTGTAACAATAAGTTTGAGTGTGCAATGCAGGCAGACGTGCTGCAAATATCCTTGCACTAGTGGGACAATACAGAAGTCCAACAGCCACTTTTAGGATGCAACTAAGTTTCCTCAGTGTTTGCTATTATAATGGCTTTGTAACAATGAGATTGAGTGTGCAATGCAGGCAGACGTGCTGCAAATATCTTTGCACTAGTGGGACAATACAGAAGTCCAACAGCCACTTTTAAGATGCCACTAAGTTTCCTCAGTGTTTGCTATTATAATGGCTTTGTAACAATGAGTTTGAGTGGGCAATGCAGGCAGACGTGCTGCACATATCTTTGCACTAGTGGGACAATACAGAAGTCCAACAGCCACTTTTAGGATGCCACTAAGCTTCCTCAGTGTTTGGTATTATAATGGCTTTGTAACAATGAGTTTGAGTGTGCAATGCAGGCAGACGTGCTGCAAATATCTTTGCACTAGTGGGACAATACAGAAGTGCAACAGCCACTTTTTGGATGCCACTAAGTTTCCTCAGTGTTTTGTATTATAATGGCTTTGTAACAATGAGTTTGAGTGTGCAATGCAGGCAGACGTGCTGCAAATATCTTTGCACTAGTGGGACAATACAGAAGTCCAACAGCCACTTTTAGGATGCCACTAAGTTTCCTCAGTGTTTGCTATTATAATGGCTTTGTAACAATAAGTTTGAGTGTGCAATGCAGGCAGACGTGCTGCAAATATCCTTGCACTAGTGGGACAATACAGAAGTCCAACAGCCACTTTTAGGATGCAACTAAGTTTCCTCAGTGTTTGCTATTATAATGGCTTTGTAACAATGAGTTTGAGTGTGCAATGCAGGCAGACGTGCTGCAAATATCTTTGCACTAGTGGGACAATACAGAAGTCCAACAGCCACTTTTAAGATGCCACTAAGTTTCCTCAGTGTTTGCTATTATAATGGCTTTGTAACAATGAGTTTGAGTGTGCAATGCAGGCAGACGTGCTGCAAATATCTTTGCACTAGTGGGACAATACAGAAGTCCAACAGCCACTTTTAGGATGCCACTAAAATTCCTCAGTGTTTGGTATTATAATGGCTTTGTAACAATGAGTTTGAGTGTGCAATGAAGGCAGACGTGCTGCAAATATCTTTGCACTAGTGGGACAATACAGAAGTCCAACAGCCACTTTTAGGATGCCACTAAGCTTCCTCAGTGTTTGGTATTATAATGGCTTTGTAACAATGAGTTTGAGTGTGCAATGCAGGCAGACGTGCTGCAAATATCTTTGCACTAGTGGGACAATACAGAAGTGCAACAGCCACTTTTTGGATGCCACTAAGTTTCCTCAGTGTTTTGTATTATAATGGCTTTGTAACAATGAGTTTGAGTGTGCAATGCAGGCAGACGTGCTGCAAATATCTTTGCACTAGTGGGACAATACAGAAGTCCAACAGCCACTTTTAGGATGCCACTAAGTTTCCTCAGTGTTTGCTATTATAATGGCTTTGTAACAATAAGTTTGAGTGTGCAATGCAGGCAGACGTGCTGCAAATATCCTTGCACTAGTGGGACAATACAGAAGTCCAACAGCCACTTTTAGGATGCAACTAAGTTTCCTCAGTGTTTGCTATTATAATGGCTTTGTAACAATGAGTTTGAGTGTGCAATGCAGGCAGACGTGCTGCAAATATCTTTGCACTAGTGGGACAATACAGAAGTCCAACAGCCACTTTTAAGATGCCACTAAGTTTCCTCAGTGTTTGCTATTATAATGGCTTTGTAACAATGAGTTTGAGTGTGCAATGCAGGCAGACGTGCTGCAAATATCTTTGCACTAGTGGGACAATACAGAAGTCCAACAGCCACTTTTAGGATGCCACTAAAATTCCTCAGTGTTTGGTATTATAATGGCTTTGTAACAATGAGTTTGAGTGTGCAATGAAGGCAGACGTGCTGCAAATATCTTTGCACTAGTGGGACAATACAGAAGTCCAACAGCCACTTTTAGGATGCCACTAAGCTTCCTCAGTGTTTGGTATTATAATGGCTTTGTAACAATGAGTTTGAGTGTGCAATGCAGGCAGACGTGCTGCAAATATATTTGCACTAGTGGGACAATACAGAAGTGCAACAGCCACTTTTTGGATGCCACTAAGTTTCCTCAGTGTTTTGTATTATAATGGCTTTGTAACAATGAGTTTGAGTGTGCAATGCAGGCAGACGTGCTGCAAATATCTTTGCACTAGTGGGACAATACAGAAGTCCAACAGCCACTTTTAGGATGCCACTAAGTTTCCTCAGTGTTTGCTATTATAATGGCTTTGTAACAATAAGTTTGAGTGTGCAATGCAGGCAGACGTGCTGCAAATATCCTTGCACTAGTGGGACAATACAGAAGTCCAACAGCCACTTTTAGGATGCAACTAAGTTTCCTCAGTGTTTGCTATTATAATGGCTTTGTAACAATGAGTTTGAGTGTGCAATGCAGGCAGACGTGCTGCAAATATCTTTGCACTAGTGGGACAATACAGAAGTCCAACAGCCACTTTTAAGATGCCACTAAGTTTCCTCAGTGTTTGCTATTATAATGGCTTTGTAACAATGAGTTTGAGTGTGCAATGCAGGCAGACGTGCTGCAAATATCTTTGCACTAGTGGGACAATACAGAAGTCCAACAGCCACTTTTAGGATGCCACTAAAATTCCTCAGTGTTTGGTATTATAATGGCTTTGTAACAATGAGTTTGAGTGTGCAATGCAGGCAGACGTGCTGCAAATATCTTTGCACTAGTGGGACAATACAGAAGTCCAACAGCCACTTTTAGGATGCCACTAAGTTTCCTCAGTGCTTGCTATTATAATGGCATTGTAACAATGAGTTTGAGTGTGCAATGCAGGCAGACGTGCTGCAAATATCTTTGCACTAGTTGGACAATACAGAAGTCCAACAGCCACTTTTAGGATGCCACTAAGTTTCCTCAGTGTTTGCTATTATAATGGCTTTGTAACAATGAGTTTGAGTGTGCAATGCAGGCAGACGTGCTGCAAATATCTTTGCACTAGTGGGACAATACAGAAGTCCAACAGCCACTTTTAAGATGCCACTAAGTTTCCTCAGTGTTTGCTATTATAATGGCTTTGTAACAATGAGTTTGAGTGTGCAATGCAGGCAGACGTGCTGCACATATCTTTGCACTAGTGGGACAATACAGAAGTCCAACAGCCACTTTTAGGATGCCACTAAGTTTCCTCAGTGTTTGGTATTATAATGGCTTTGTAACAATGAGTTTGAGTGTGCAATGCAGGCAGACGTGCTGCAAATATCTTTGCACTAGTTGGACAATACAGAAGTCCAACAGCCACTTTTAGGATGCCACTAAGTTTCCTCAGTGTTTGGTATTATAATGGCTTTGTAACAAAGAGTTTGAGTGTGCAATGCAGGCAGACATGCTGCAAATATCTTTGCACTAGTGGGACAATACAGAAGTCCAACAGCCACTTTTAGGATGCCACTAAGTTTCCTCTGTGTTTGGTATTACAATGGCTTTGTAACAATGAGTTTGAGTGTGCAATGCAGGCAGACGTGCTGCAAATATCTTTGCACTAGTGGGGCAATACAGAAGTCCAACAGCCACTTTTAGGATGCCACTAAGTTTCCTCAGTGCTTGCTATTATAATGGCATTGTAACAATGAGTTTGAGTGTGCAATGCAGGCAGACGTGCTGCAAATATCTTTGCACTAGTTGGACAATACAGAAGTCCAACAGCCACTTTTAGGATGCCACTAAGTTTCCTCAGTGTTTGGTATTACAATGGCTTTGTAACAATGAGTTTGAGTGTGCAATGCAGGCAGACGTGCTGCAAATATCTTTGCACTAGTGGGACAATACTGAAGTCCAACAGCCACTTTTAGGATGCCACTAAGTTTCCTCAGTGTTTGGTATGATAATGGATCTGTAACAATGAGTTTGAGTGTGCAATGCAGGCAGACATGCTGCAAATATCTTTGCACTAGTGGGACAATACAGAAGTCCAACAGCCACTTTTAGGATGCCACTAAGTTTCCTCAGTGTTTGCTATTATAATGGCTTTGTAACAATGAGTTTGAGTGTGCAATGCAGGCAGACGTGCTGCAAATATCTTTGCACTAGTGGGACAATACAGAAGTCCAACAGCCACTTTTAGGATGCCACTAAGTTTCCTCAGTGTTTGCTATTATAATGGCTTAGAAACAATGAGTTTGAGTGTGCAATGCAGGCAGACGTGCTGCAAATATCTTTGCACTAGTGGGACAATACAGACGTCCAACAGCCACTTTTAGGATGCCACTAAGTTTCCTCAGTGTTTGCTATTATAATGGCTTTGTAACAATGAGTTTGAGTGTGCAATGCAGGCAGACGTGCTGCAAATATCTTTGCACTAGTGGGACAATACAGAAGTCCAACAGCAACTTTTAGGATGCCACTAAGTTTCCTCAGTGTTTTGTATTATAATGGCTTTGTAACAATGAGTTTGAGTGTGCAATGCAGGCAGACGTGCTGCAAATATCTTTGCATTAGTGGGACAATACAGAAGTCCAACAGCCACTTTTAGGATGCCACTAAGTTTCCTCAGTGTTTGGTATTATAATGGCTTTCTAACAATGAGTTTGAGTGGGCAATGCAGGCAGACGTGCTGCACATATCTTTGCACTAGTGGGACAATACAGAAGTCCAACAGCCACTTTTAGGATGCCACTAAGTTTCCTCAGTGTTTTGTATTATAAAGGCTTTGTAACAATGAGTTTGAGTGTGCAATGCAGGCAGACGTGCTGCAAATATCTTTGCACTAGTGGGACAATACAGAAGTCCAACAGCCACTTTTAGGATGCCAATAAGTTTCCTCAGTGTTTGCTATTATAATGGCTTTGTAACAATAAGTTTGAGTGTGCAATGCAGGCAGACGTGCTGCAAATATCCTTGCACTAGTGGGACAATACAGAAGTCCAACAGCCACTTTTAGGATGCAACTAAGTTTCCTCAGTGTTTGCTATTATAATGGCTTTGTAACAATGAGTTTGAGTGTGCAATGCAGGCAGACGTGCTGCAAATATCTTTGCACTAGTGGGACAATACAGAAGTCCATCAGCAACTTTTAAGATGCCACTAAGTTTCCTCAGTGTTTGCTATTATAATGGCTTTGTAACAATGAGTTTGAGTGTGCAATGCAGACAGACGTGCTGCAAATATCTTTGCACTAATGGGACAATACAGAAGTCCAACAGCCACTTTTAGTATGCCACTAAAATTCCTCAGTGTTTGGTATTATAATGGCTTTGTAACAATGAGTTTGAGTGTGCAATGCAGGCAGACGTGCTGCAAATATCTTTGCACTAGTGGGACAATACAGAAGTCCAACAGCCACTTTTAGGATGCCACTAAGTTTCCTCAGTGCTTGCTATTATAATGGCATTGTAAAAATGAGTTTGAGTGTGCAATGCAGGCAGACGTGCTGCAAATATCTTTGCACTAGTTGGACAATACAGAAGTCCAACAGCCACTTTTAGGATGCCACTAAGTTTCCTCAGTGTTTGGTATTATAATGGCTTTGTAACAAAGAGTTTGAGTGTGCAATGCAGGCAGACATGCTGCAAATATCTTTGCACTAGTGGGACAATACAGAAGTCCAACAGCCACTTTTAGGATGCCACTAAGTTTCCTCAGTGTTTGGTATTATAATGGCTTTGTAACAATGAGTTTGAGTGTGCAATGCAGGCAGACGTGCTGCAAATATCTTTGCACTAGTGGGACAATACAGAAGTCCAACAGCCACTTTTAGGATGCCACTAAGTTTCCTCAGTGTTTGGTATTACAATGGCTTTGTAACAATGAGTTTGAGTGTGCAATGCAGGCAGACGTGCTGCAAATATCTTTGCACTAGTGGGACAATACTGAAGTCCAACAGCCACTTTTAGGATGCCACTAAGTTTCCTCAGTGTTTGGTATTATAATGGATCTGTAACAATGAGTTTGAGTGTGCAATGCAGGCAGACATGCTGCAAATATCTTTGCACTAGTGGGACAATACAGAAGTCCAACAGCCACTTTTAGGATGCCACTAAGTTTCCTCAGTGTTTGGTATTACAATGGCTTTGTAACAATGAGTTTGAGTGTGCAATGCAGGCATACGTGCTGCAAATATCTTTGCACTAGTGGGACAATACTGAAGTCCAACAGCCACTTTTAGGATGCCACTAAGTTTCCTCAGTGTTTGTTATTATAATGGATCTGTAACAATGAGTTTGAGTGTGCAATGCAGGCAGACGTGCTGCAAATATCTTTGCACTAGTGGGACAATACAGAAGTCCAACAGCCACTTTTAGGATGCCACTAAGTTTCCTCAGTGTTTGCTTTTATAATGGCTTTGTAACAATGAGTTTGAGTGTGCAATGCAGGCAGACGTGCTGCAAATATCTTTGCACTAGTGGGACAATACAGAAATCCAACAGCCACTTTTAGGATGCCACTAAGTTTCCTCAGTGTTTGGTATTATAATGGCTTTGTAACAATGAGTTTGAGTGTGCAATGCAGGCAGACGTGCTGCAAATATCTTTGCACTAGTGGGACAATACAGAAGCGCAACAGCCACTTTTAGGATGCCACTAAGTTTCCTCAGTGTTTTGTATTATAATGGCTTTGGAACAATGAGTTTGAGTGTGCAATGCAGGCAGACGTGCTGCAAATATCTTTGCACTAGTGGGACAATACAGAAGTCCAACATCCACTTTTAGGATGCCACTACGTTTCCTCAGTGTTTGGTATTATAATGGCTTTGTAACAATGAGTTTGAGTGGGCAATGCAGGCAGACGTGCTGCACATATCTTTGTACTAGTGGGACAATACAGAAGTCCAACAGCCACTTTTAGGATGCCACTAAGTTTCCTCAGTGTTTGGTATTATAATGGCTTTGTAACAATGAGTTTGAGTGTGCAATGCAGGCAGACGTGCTGCAAATATCTTTGCACTAGTGGGACAATACAGAAGTCCAACAGCCACTTTTAGGATGCCACTAAGTTTCCTCAGTGTTTGCTATTATAATGGCTTCGTAACAATGATTTTGAGTGTGCAACGCAGCCAGACGTGCTGCAAATATCATTGCACTAGTGGGACAATACAGAAGTCCAACAGCCACTTTTAGGATGCCACTAAGTTTCCCCAGTGTTGGGTATTATAATGGCTTTGTAACAATGAATTTGAGTGTACAATGCAGGCAGATGTGCTGCAAATATCTTTGCACTAGTGGGACAATACAGAAGTCCAACAGCCACTTTTAGGATGCCACTAAGTTTCCTCAGTGTTTGGTATTATAATGGCTTTGTAACAATGAGTTTGAGTGGGCAATGCAGGCAGACGTGCTGCACATATCCTTGCACTAGTGGGACAATACAGAAGTCCAACAGCCACTTTTAGGATGCCACTAAGTTTCCTCAGTGTTTGGTATTATAATGGCTTTGTAACAATGAGTTTGAGTGTGCAATGCAGGCAGACGTGCTGCAAATATCTTTGCACTAGTGGGACAATACAGAAGTCCAACAGCCACTTTTAGGATGCCACTAAGTTTCCTCAGTGTTTGCTATTATAATGGCTTCGTAGCAATGATTTTGAGTGTGCAACGCAGCAGACGTGCTGCAAATATCTTTGCACTAGTGGGACAATATAGAAGGCAAACAGCCACTTTTAGGATGCCACTAAGTTTCCTCAGTGTTTGCTATTATAATGGCTTAGTAACAATGAGTTTGAGTGTGCAATGCATGCAGACGTGCTGCAAATATCTTTGCACTAGTGGGACATTACAGAAGTCCAACAGCCACTTTTAGGATGCCACTAAGTTTCCTCAGTGTTTGCTATTATAATGGCTTTGTAACAATGAGTTTGAGTGTGCAATGCAGGCAGACGTGCTGCAAAATCTTTGCACTAGTGGGCCAATACAGAAGTCCAACAGCCACTTTTAGGATGCCACTAAGTTTCCTCAGTGTTTGCTATTATAATGGCTTTGTAACAATGAGTTTGAGTGTGCAATGCAGGCAGACGTGCTGCAAATATCTTTGCACTAGTGGGACAATACAGAAGTCCAACAGCAACTTTAAGGATGCCACTAAGTTTCCTCAGTGTTTTGTATTATAATGGCTTTGTAACAATGAGTTTGAGTGTGCAATGCAGGCAGACGTGCTGCAAATATCTTTGCACTAGTAAGACAATACAGAAGTACAACAGCCACTTTTAGGATGCCACTAAGTTTTCTCAGTGTTTGGTATTATAATGGCTTTGTAACAATGAGTTTGAGTGGGCAATGCAGTCAGACGTGCTGCACATATCTTTGCACTAGTGGGACAATACAGAAGTCCAACAGCCACTTTTAGGATGCCACTAAGTTTCCTCAGTGTTTGGTATTATAATGGCTGTGTAACAATGAGTTTGAGTGGGCAATGCAGGCAGACGTGCTGCACATATCTTTGCACTAGTGGGACAATACAGAAGTCCAACAGCCACTTTTAGGATGCCACTAAGTTTCCTCAGTGTTTGGTATTATAATGGCTTTGTAACAATGAGTTTGAGTGGGCAATGTAGGCAGATGTGCTGCAAATATCTTTGCACTAGTGGGACAATACAGAAGTCCAACAGCCACTTTTAGGATGCCACTAAGTTTCCTCAGTGTTTGGTATTATAATGGCTTTGTAACAATGAGTTTGAGTGTGCAATGCAGGCAGACGTGCTGCAAATATCTTTGCACTAGTGGGACAATACAGAAGTCCAACAGCCACTTTTAGGATGCCACTAAGTTTCCTCAGTGTTTGCTATTATAATGGCTTTGTAACAATGAGTTTGAGTGTGCAATGCAGGCAGACGTGCTGCAAATTTTTTTTTGCACTAGTGGGACAATACAGAAGTCCAACAGCCACTTTTAGGATGCCACTAAGTTTCCTCAGTGTTTGCTATTATAATGGCTTTGTAACAATGAGCTTGAGTGTGCAATGCAGGCAGACGTGCTGCAAATATCTTTGCACTAGTGGGACAATACAGAAATCCAACAGCCACTTTTAGGATGCCACTAAGTTTCCTCAGTGTTTGCTATTATAATGGATTTGTAACAATGAGTTTGAGTGTGCAATGCAGGCAGACGTGCTTCAAATATCTTTGCACTAGTGGGACAATACAGAAGTGCAACAGCCACTTTTAGGATGCCACTAAGTTTCCTCAGTATTTTGTATTATATTGGCTTTGTAACAATGAGTTTGAGTGTGCAATGCAGACAGACGTGCTTCAAATATCTTTGCACTAGTGGGACAATACAGAAGTCCAACAGCCACTTTTAGGATGCCACTAAGTTTCCTCATTGTTTGGTATTATAATGGCTTTGTAACAATGAGTTTGAGTGTGCAATGCAGGCAGACGTGCTGCAAATATCTTTGCTCTAGTGGGACAATACAGAAGTCCAACAGCCACTTTTAGGATGCCACTAAGTTTCCTCAGTGTTTGGTATTATAATGGCTTTGTAACAATGAGTTTGAGTGTGCAATGCAGGCAGACGTGCTGAAAATATCTTTGCACTAGTGGGACAATACAGAAGTGCAACAGCCACTTTTAGGATGCCACTAAGTTTCCTCAGTGTTTTGTATTATATTGGCTTTGTAACAATGAGTTTGAGTGTGCAATGCAGGCAGACGTGCTTCAAATATCTTTGCACTAGTGGGACAATACAGAAGTCCAACAGCCACTTTTAGAATGCCACTAAGTTTCCTCAGTGTTTGGTATTATAATGGCTTTGTAACAATGAGTTTGAGTGTGCAATGCAGGCAGACGTGCTGCAAATATCTTTGCACTACTGGGACAATACAGAAGTCCAACAGCCACTTTTAGGATGCCACTAAGTTTCCTCAGTGTTTGCTATTATAATGGCTTCGTAACAATGAGTTTGAGTGTGCAACGCAGGCAGACGTGCTGCAAATATCTTTGCACTAGTGGGACAATACAGAAGTCCAACAGCCACTTTTAGGATGCCACTAAGTTTCCTCAGTGTTTGGTATGATAATGGCTTTGCAACAATGAGTTTGAGTGGGCAATGTAGGCAGATGTGCTGCAAATATCTTTGCACTAGTGGGACAATACAGAAGTCCAACAGCCACTTTTAGGATGCCACTAAGTTTCCTCAGTGTTTGCTATTATAATGGCTTTGTAACAATGAGTTTGAGTGTGCAATGCAGGCAGACGTGCTGCAAATATCTTTGCACTAGTGGGACAATACAGAAGTCCAACAGCCACTTTAAGGATGCCACTAAGTTTCCTCAATGTTTGCTATTATAATGGCTTTGTAACAATGAGTTTGAGTGTGCAATGCAGGCAGACGTGCTGTAAATATCTTTGCACTAGTGGGACAATACAGATGTCCAACAGCCACTTTTAGGATGCCACTAAGTTTCCTCAGTGTTTGCTATTATAATGGCTTTGTAACAATGAGTTTGAGTGTGCAATGCAGGCAGTTGTGTTGCAAATATCTTTGCACTAGTGGGACAATACAGAAGTCCAACAGCCACTTTTAGGATGCCACTAAGTTTCCTCAATGTTTGCTATTATAATGGCTTTGAAACAATGAGTTTGAGTGTGCAATGCAGGCAGACGTGCTGTAAATATCTTTGCACTAGTGGGACAATACAGATGTCCAACAGCCACTTTTTTGATGCCACTAAGTTTCCTCAGTGTTTGCTATTATAATGGCTTTGTAACATTGAGTTTGAGTGTGCAATGCAGGCAGACGTGCTGCAAATATCTTTGCACTAGTGGGACAATACAGAAGTCCAACAGCCACTTTTAGGATGCCACTAAGTTTCCTCAGTGGTTTGTATTATAATGGCTTTGTAACAATGAGTTTGAGTGGGCAATGCAGGCAGACGTGCTGCAAATATCTTTGCACTAGTGGGACAATACAGATGTCCAACAGCCACTTTTAGGATGCCACTAAGTTTCCTCAGTTTTTGCTATTATAATGACTTAGTAACAATGAGTTTGAGTGTGCAATGCAGGCAGACGTGCTGCAAATATCTTTGCACTAGTGGAACAATACAGAAGTCCAACAGCCACTTTTAGGATGCCAATAAGTTTTCTCAGTGTTTGGTATTATAATGGCTTTGTAACAATGATTTTGAGTGGGCAATGCAGGCAGACGTGCTGCACATATCTTTGCACTAGTGGGATAATACAGAAGTCCAACAGCCACTTTTAGGATGCCACTAAATTTCCTCAGTGTTTGGTATTATAATGGCTTTGTAACAATGAGTTTGAGTGTGCAATGCAGGCAGACGTGCTGCAAACATCTTTGCACTAGTGGGACAATACAGAAGTCCAACAGCCACTTTTAGGATGCCACTAAGTTTCCTCAGTGTTTGCTATTATAATGGCTTTGTAACAATGAGTTTGAGTGTGCAATGCAGGCAGACGTGCTGCAAATATCTTTGCACTAGTGGGACAATACAGATGTCCAACAGCCACTTTTAGGATGCCACTAAGTTTCCTCAGTTTTTGCTATTATAATGACTTAGTAACAATGAGTTTGAGTGTGCAATGCAGGCAGACGTGCTGCAAATATCTTTGCACTAGTGGGACAATACAGAAGTCCAACAGCCACTTTTAGGATGCCACTAAGTTTTCTCAGTGTTTGGTATTATAATGGCTTTGTAACAATGAGTTTGAGTGTGAAACGCAGGCAGACGTGCTGCACATATCTTTGCACTAGTGGGACAATACAGAAGTCCAACAGCCACTTTTAGGATGCCACTAAGTTTCCTCAGTGTTTGCTATTATAATGGCTTTGTAACAATGAGTTTGAGTGTGCAATGCAGGCAGACGTGCTGCAAATATCTTTGCACTAGTGGGACAATACAGAAGTCCAACAGCCACTTTTAGGATGCCACTAAGTTTTCTCAGTGTTTGGTATTAAAATGGCTTTGTAACAATGAGTTTGAGTATGAAACGCAGGCAGACGTGCTGCACATATCTTTGCACTAGTGGGACAATACAGAAGTCCAACAGCCACTTTTAGGATGCCAATAAGTTTCCTCAGTGTTTGGTATTATAATGGCTTTGTAACAATGAGTTTGAGTGTGCAATGCAGGCAGACATGCTGAAAATATCTTTGCACTAGTGGGACAATACAGAAGTGCAACAGCCACTTTTAGGATGCCACTAAGTTTCCTCAGTGTTTGATATTATAATGGCTTCGTAACAATGAGTTTGAGTGTGCAACGCAGGCAGACGTGCTGCAAATATCTTTGCACTAGTGGGACAATACAGAAGTCCAACAGCCACTTTTAGGATGCCACTAAGTTTCCTCAGTGTTTGGTATGATAATGGCTTTGTAACAATGAGTTTGAGTGGGCAATGTAGGCAGATGTGCTGCAAATATCTTTGCACTAGTGGGACAATACAGAAGTCCAACAGCCACTTTTAGGATGCCACTAAGTTTCCTCAGTGTTTGCTATTATAATGGCTTTGTAACAATGAGTTTGAGTGTGCAATGCAGGCAGACGTGCTGCAAATATCTTTGCACTAGTGGGACAATACAGAAGTCCAACAGCCACTTTTAGGATGCCACTAAGTTTCCTCATTGTTTGTTATTATAATGGCTTTGTAACAATGAGTTTGAGTGTGCAATGCAGGCAGACGTGCTGCAAATATCTTTGCTCTAGTGGGACAATACAGAAGTCCAACAGCCACTTTTAGGATGCCACTAAGTTTCCGCAGTGTTTGGTATTATAATGGCTTTGTAACAATGAGTTTGAGTGTGCAATGCAGGCAGACGTGCTGAAAATATCTTTGCACTAGTGGGACAATACAGAAGTGCAACAGCCACTTTTAGGATGCCACTAAGTTTCCTCAGTGTTTTGTATTATATTGGCTTTGTAACAATGAGTTTGAGTGTGCAATGCAGGCAGACGTGCTTCAAATATCTTTGCACTAGTGGGACAATACAGAAGTCCAACAGCCACTTTTAGAATGCCACTAAGTTTCCTCAGTGTTTGGTATTATAATGGCTTTGTAACAATGAGTTTGAGTGTGCAATGCAGGCAGACGTGCTGCAAATATCTTTGCACTACTGGGACAATACAGAAGTCCAACAGCCACTTTTAGGATGCCACTAAGTTTCCTCAGTGTTTGCTATTATAATGGCTTCGTAACAATGAGTTTGAGTGTGCAACGCAGGCAGACGTGCTGCAAATATCTTTGCACTAGTGGGACAATACAGAAGTCCAACAGCCACTTTTAGGATGCCACTAAGTTTCCTCAATGTTTGCTATTATAATGGCTTTGAAACAATGAGTTTGAGTGTGAAATGCAGGCAGACGTGCTGTAAATATCTTTGCACTAGTGGGACAATACAGATGTCCAACAGCCACTTTTTTGATGCCACTAAGTTTCCTCAGTGTTTGCTATTATAATGGCTTTGTAACATTGAGTTTGAGTGTGCAATGCAGGCAGACGTGCTGCAAATATCTTTGCACTAGTGGGACAATACAGAAGTCCAACAGCCACTTTTAGGATGCCACTAAGTTTCCTCAGTGGTTTGTATTATAATGGCTTTGTAACAATGAGTTTGAGTGGGCAATGCAGGCAGACGTGCTGCAAATATCTTTGCACTAGTGGGACAATACAGATGTCCAACAGCCACTTTTAGGATGCCACTAAGTTTCCTCAGTTTTTGCTATTATAATGACTTAGTAACAATGAGTTTGAGTGTGCAATGCAGGCAGACGTGCTGCAAATATCTTTGCACTAGTGGAACAATACAGAAGTCCAACAGCCACTTTTAGGATGCCACTAAGTTTTCTCAGTGTTTGGTATTATAATGGCTTTGTAACAATGATTTTGAGTGGGCAATGCAGGCAGACGTGCTGCACATATCTTTGCACTAGTGGGATAATACAGAAGTCCAACAGCCACTTTTAGGATGCCACTAAATTTCCTCAGTGTTTGGTATTATAATGGCTTTGTAACAATGAGTTTGAGTGTGCAATGCAGGCAGACGTGCTGCAAATATCTTTGCACTAGTGGGACAATACAGAAGTCCAACAGCCACTTTTAGGATGCCACTAAGTTTCCTCAGTGTTTGCTATTATAATGGCTTTGTAACAATGAGTTTGAGTGTGCAATGCAGGCAGACGTGCTGCAAATATCTTTGCACTAGTGGGACAATACAGATGTCCAACAGCCACTTTTAGGATGCCACTAAGTTTCCTCAGTTTTTGCTATTATAATGACTTAGTAACAATGAGTTTGAGTGTGCAATGCAGGAAGACGTGCTGCAAATATCTTTGCACTAGTGGGACAATACAGAAGTCCAACAGCCACTTTTAGGATGCCACTAAGTTTTCTCAGTGTTTGGTATTATAATGGCTTTGTAACAATGAGTTTGAGTGTGAAACGCAGGCAGACGTGCTGCACATATCTTTGCACTAGTGGGACAATACAGAAGTCCAACAGCCACTTTTAGGATGCCACTAAGTTTCCTCAGTGTTTGCTATTATAATGGCTTTGTAACAATGAGTTTGAGTGTGCAATGCAGGCAGACGTGCTGCAAATATCTTTGCACTAGTGGGACAATACAGAAGTCCAACAGCCACTTTTAGGATGCCACTAAGTTTTCTCAGTGTTTGGTATTAAAATGGCTTTGTAACAATGAGTTTGAGTATGAAACGCAGGCAGACGTGCTGCACATATCTTTGCACTAGTGGGACAATACAGAAGTCCAACAGCCACTTTTAGGATGCCAATAAGTTTCCTCAGTGTTTGGTATTATAATGGCTTTGTAACAATGAGTTTGAGTGTGCAATGCAGGCAGACATGCTGAAAATATCTTTGCACTAGTGGGACAATACAGAAGTGCAACAGCCACTTTTAGGATGCCACTAAGTTTCCTCAGTGTTTGATATTATAATGGCTTCGTAACAATGAGTTTGAGTGTGCAACGCAGGCAGACGTGCTGCAAATATCTTTGCACTAGTGGGACAATACAGAAGTCCAACAGCCACTTTTAGGATGCCACTAAGTTTCCTCAGTGTTTGGTATGATAATGGCTTTGTAACAATGAGTTTGAGTGGGCAATGTAGGCAGATGTGCTGCAAATATCTTTGCACTAGTGGGACAATACAGAAGTCCAACAGCCACTTTTAGGATGCCACTAAGTTTCCTCAGTGTTTGCTATTATAATGGCTTTGTAACAATGAGTTTGAGTGTGCAATGCAGGCAGACGTGCTGCAAATATCTTTGCACTAGTGGGACAATACAGAAGTCCAACAGCCACTTTTAGGATGCCACTAAGTTTCCTCAGTGTTTGGTATTATAATGGCTTTGAAACAATGAGTTTGAGTGTGCAATGCAGGCAGACGTGCTGCAAATATCTTTGCACTAGTGGGACAATACAGAAGTCCTACAGCCACTTTTAGGATGCCACCAAGTTTCCTCAGTGTTTGCTATTATAATGGCTTTGTAACAATAAGTTTGAGTGTGCAATGCAGGCAGTTGTGTTGCAAATATCTTTGCACTAGTGGGACAATACAGAAGTCCAACAGCCACTTTTAGGATGCCACTAAGTTTCCTCAATGTTTGCTATTATAATGGCTTTGTAACAATGAGTTTGAGTGTGCAATGCAGGCAGACGTGCTGCAAATATCTTTGCACTAGTGGGACAATACAGAAGTCCAACAGCCACTTTTAGGATGCCACTAAGTTTCCTCAGTGTTTGCTATTATAATGGCATTGTAACAATGAGTTTGAGTGTGCAATGCAGGCAGACGTGCTGCAAATATCTTTGCACTAGTGGGACAATACAGATGTCCAACAGCCACTTTTAGGATGCCACTAAGTTTCCTCAGTTTTTGCTATTATAATGACTTAGTAACAATGAGTTTGAGTGTGCAATGCAGGCAGACGTGCTGCAAATATCTTTGCACTAGTGGGACAATACAGAAGTCCAACAGCCACTTTTAGGATGCCACCAAGTTTTCTCAGTGTTTGGTATTATAATGGCTTTGTAACAATGAGTTTGAGTGTGAAACGCAGGCAGACGTGCTGCACATATCTTTGCACTAGTGGGACAATACAGAAGTCCAACAGCCACTTTTAGGATGCCACTAAGTTTCCTCAGTGTTTGCTATTATAATGGCTTAGTAACAATGAGTTTGAGTGTGCAATGCAGGCAGACGTGCTGCAAATATCTTTGCACTAGTGGGACAATACAGATGTCCAACAGCCACTTTTGGGATGCCACTAAGTTTCCTCAGTTTTTGCTATTATAATGACTTAGTAACAATGAGTTTGAGTGTGCAATGCAGGCAGACGTGCTGCAAATATCTTTGCACTAGTGGGACAATACAGAAGTCCAACAGCCACTTTTAGGATGCCACTAAGTTTTCTCAGTGTTTGGTATTAAAATGGCTTTGTAACAATGAGTTTGAGTATGAAACGCAGGCAGACGTGCTGCACATATCTTTGCACTAGTGGGATAATACAGAAGTCCAACAGCCACTTTTAGGATGCCACTAAGTTTCCTCAGTGTTTGCTATTATAATGGCTTTGTAACAATGAGTTTGAGTGTGCAATGCAGGCAGACGTGCTGCAAATATCTTTGCACTAGTGGGACAATACAGAAGTGCAACAGCCACTTTTAGGATGCCACTAAGTTTCCTCAGTGTTTGATATTATAATGGCTTCGTAACAATGAGTTTGAGTGTGCAACGCAGGCAGACGTGCTGCAAATATCTTTGCACTAGTGGGACAATACAGAAGTCCAACAGCCACTTTTAGGATGCCACTAAGTTTCTTCAGTGTTTGGTATGATAATGGCTTTGTAACAATGAGTTTGAGTGGGCAATGTAGGCAGATGTGCTGCAAATATCTTTGCACTAGTGGGACAATAAAGAAGTCCAACAGCCACTTTTAGGATGCCATTAAGTTTCCTCAGTGTTTGCTATTATAATGGCATTGTAACAATGAGTTTGAGTGTGCAATGCAGGCAGACGTGCTGCAAATATCTTTGCACTAGTGGGACAATACAGATGTCCAACAGCCACTTTTTTGATGCCACTAAGTTTCCTCAGTGTTTGCTATTATAATGGCTTTGTAACATTGAGTTTGAGTGTGCAATGCAGGCAGACGTGCTGCAAATATCTTTGCACTAGTGGGACAATACAGAAGTCCAACAGCCACTTTTAGGATGCCACTAAGTTTCCTCAGTGTTTGCTATTATAATGGCTTTGTAACAATGAGTTTGAGTGTGCAATGCAGGCAGACGTGCTGCAAATATCTTTGCACTAGTGGGACAATACAGATGTCCAACAGCCACTTTTAGGATGCCACTAAGTTTCCTCAGTTTTTGCTATTATAATGACTTAGTAACAATGAGTTTGAGTGTGCAATGCAGGCAGACGTGCTGCAAATATCTTTGCACTAGTGGGACAATACAGAAGTCCAACAGCCACTTTTAGGATGCCACTAAGTTTTCTCAGTGTTTGGTATTAAAATGGCTTTGTAACAATGAGTTTGAGTATGAAACGCAGGCAGACGTGCTGCACATATCTTTGCACTAGTGGGATAATACAGAAGTCCAACAGCCACTTTTAGGATGCCACTAAGTTTCCTCAGTGTTTGCTATTATAATGGCTTTGTAACAATGAGTTTGAGTGTGCAATGCAGGCAGACGTGCTGCAAATATCTTTGCACTAGTGGGACAATACAGAAGTGCAACAGCCACTTTTAGGATGCCACTAAGTTTCCTCAGTGTTTGATATTATAATGGCTTCGTAACAATGAGTTTGAGTGTGCAACGCAGGCAGACGTGCTGCAAATATCTTTGCACTAGTGGGACAATACAGAAGTCCAACAGCCACTTTTAGGATGCCACTAAGTTTCTTCAGTGTTTGGTATGATAATGGCTTTGTAACAATGAGTTTGAGTGGGCAATGTAGGCAGATGTGCTGCAAATATCTTTGCACTAGTGGGACAATAAAGAAGTCCAACAGCCACTTTTAGGATGCCACTAAGTTTCCTCAGTGTTTGCTATTATAATGGCTTTGTAACAATGAGTTTGAGTGTGCAATGCAGGCAGACGTGCTGCAAATATCTTTGCACTAGTGGGACAATACAGAAGTCCAACAGCCACTTTTAGGATGCCACTAAGTTTCCTCAATGTTTGCTATTATAATGGCTTTGTAACAATGAGTTTGAGTGTGCAATGCAGGCAGACGTGCTGCAAATATCTTTGCACTAGTGGGACAATATAGAAGTCCAACAGCCACTTTTAGGATGCCATTAAGTTTCCTCAGTGTTTGCTATTATAATGGCATTGTAACAATGAGTTTGAGTGTGCAATGCAGGCAGACGTGCTGCAAATATCTTTGCACTAGTGGGACAATACAGATGTCCAACAGCCACTTTTTTGATGCCACTAAGTTTCCTCAGTGTTTGCTATTATAATGGCTTTGTAACATTGAGTTTGAGTGTGCAATGCAGGCAGACGTGCTGCAAATATCTTTGCACTAGTGGGACAATACTGAAGTGCAACAGCCACTTTTAGGATGCCACTAAGTTTCCTCAGTGGTTTGTATTATAATGGCTTTGTAACAATGAGTTTGAGTGGGCAATGCAGGCAGACG
Organism: Anomaloglossus baeobatrachus; assembly: GCF_048569485.1. NCBI lineage: Eukaryota > Metazoa > Chordata > Amphibia > Anura > Aromobatidae > Anomaloglossus > Anomaloglossus baeobatrachus. Next base: position 154,331,324 of record NC_134361.1, on the reverse strand, counting down.
TGCTGCACATATCTTTGCACTAGTGGGACAATACAGAAGTCCAACAGCCACTTTTAGGATGCCACTAAGTTTCCTCAGTGTTTGCTATTATAATGGCTTTGTAACAATGAGTTTGAGTGTGCAATGCAGGCAGACGTGCTGCAAACATCTTTGCACTAGTGGAACAATACAAAAGTCCAACAGCCACTTTTAGGATGCCACTAAGTTTCCTCAGTTTTTGCTATTATAATGACTTAGTAACAATGAGTTTGAGTGTGCAATGCAGGCAGACGTGCTGCAAACATCTTTGCACTAGTGGAACAATACAAAAGTCCAACAGCCACTTTTAGGATGCCACTAAGTTTTCTCAGTGTTTGGTATTATAATGGCTTTGTAACAATGAGTTTGAGTGGGCAATGCAGGCAGACGTGCTGCACATATCTTTGCACTAGTGGGATAATACAGAAGTCCAACAGCCACTTTTAGGATGCCACTAAATTTCCTCAGTGTTTGGTATTATAATGGCTTTGTAACAATGAGTTTGAATGTGCAATGCAGGCAGACGTGCTGCAAATATCTTTGCACTAGTGGGACAATACAGAAGTCCAACAGCCACATTTAGGATGCCACTAAGTTTCCTCAGTGTTTGCTATTATAATGGCTTTGTAACAATGAGTTTGAGTGTGCAATGCAGGCAGACGTGCTGCAAATATCTTTGCACTAGTGGGACAATACAGATGTTCAACAGCCACTTTTAGGATGCCACTAAGTTTCCTCAGTTTTTGCTATTATAATGACTTAGTAACAATGAGTTTGAGTGTGCAATGCAGGCAGACGTGCTGCAAATATCTTTGCACTAGTGGGACAATACAGAAGTCCAACAGCCACTTTTAGGATGCCACTAAGTTTTCTCAGTGTTTGGTATTATAATGGCTTTGTAACAATGAGTTTGAGTGGGCAATGCAGGCAGACGTGCTGCACATATCTTTGCACTAGTGGGATAATACAGAAGTCCAACAGCCACTTTTAGGATGCCACTAAGTTTCCTCAGTGTTTGGTATTATAATGGCTTTGTAACAATGAGTTTGAGTGTGCAATGCAGGCAGACGTGCTGCAAATATCTTTGCACTAGTGGGACAATACAGAAGTCCAACAGCCACTTTTAGGATGCCACTAAGTTTCCTCAGTGTTTGGTATTATAATGGCTTTGTAACAATGAGTTTGAGTGTGCAATGCAGGCAGACGTGCTGCAAATATCTTTGCACTAGTGGGACAATACAGAAGTCCAACAGCCACTTTTAGGATGCCACTAAGTTTCCTCAGTGTTTGCTATTATAATGGCTTTGTAACAATGAGTTTGAGTGTGAAGCGCAGGCAGACGTGCTGCAAATATCTTTGCACTAGTGGGACAATACAGAAGTCCAACAGCCACTTTTAGGATGCCACTAAGTTACCTCAGTGTTTGGTATTATAATGGCTTTGTAACAATGAGTTTGAGTGGGCAATGTAGGCAGATGTGCTGCAAATATCTTTGCACTAGTGGGACAATACAGAAGTCCAACAGCCACTTTTAGGATGCCACTAAGTTTCCTCAGTGTTTGGTATTATAATGGCTTTGTAACAATGAGTTTGAGTGTGCAATGCAGGCAGACGTGCTGAAAATATCTTTGCACTAGTGGGACAATACAGAAGTGCAACAGCCACTTTTAGGATGCCACTAAGTTTCCTCAGTGTTTTGTATTATAATGGCTTTGTAACAATGAGTTTGAGTGTGCAATGCAGGCAGACGTGCTGCAAATATCTTTGCACTAGTGGGACAATACAGAAGTCCAACAGCCACTTTTAGGATGCCACTAAGTTTCCTCAGTGTTTGGTATTATAATGGCTTTGTAACAATGAGTTTGAGTGGGCAATGCAGGCAGACGTGCTGCAAATATCTTTGCACTAGTGGGACAATACAGAAGTCGAACAGCCACTTTTAGGATGCCACTAAGTTTCCTCAGTGTTTGCTATTATAATGGCTTTGTAACAATGAGTTTGAGTGTGCAATGCAGGCAGACGTGCTGAAAATATCTTTGCACTAGTGGGACAATACAGAAGTGCAACAGCCACTTTTAGGATGCCACTAAGTTTCCTCAGTGTTTTGTATTATAATGGCTTTGTAACAATGAGTTTGAGTGTGCAATGCAGGCAGACGTGCTGCAAATATCTTTGCACTAGTGGGACAATACAGAAGTCCAACAGCCACTTTTAGGATGCCACTAAGTTTCCTCAGTGTTTGGTATTATAATGGCTTTGTAACAATGAGTTTGAGTGGGCAATGCAGGCAGACGTGCTGCACATATCTTTGCACTAGTGGGACAATACAGAAGTCCAACAGCCACTTTTAGGATGCCACTAAGTTTCCTCAGTGTTTGGTATTATAATGGCTTTGTAACAATGAGTTTGAGTGTGCAATTCAGGCGGACATGTTGCAAATATCTTTGCACTAGTGGGACAATACAGAAGTCCAACAGCCACTTTTAGGATGCCACTAAGTTTCCTCAATGTTTGCTATTATAATGGCTTTGTAACAATGAGTTTGAGTGTGCAATGCAGGCAGACGTGCTGCAATTATCTTTGCACTAGTGGGACAATATAGAAGTCCAACAGCCACTTTTAGGATGCCACTAAGTTTCCTCAGTGTTTGCTATTATAATGGCTTTAGTAACACTGAATTTGAATGTGCAATGCAGGCAGACGTGCTGCAAATATCTTTGCACAAGTGGGACAATACAGATGTCCAACAGCCACTTTTTTGATGCCACTAAGTTTCCTCAGTGTTTGCTATTATAATGGCTTTGTAACATTGAGTTTGAGTGTGCAATGCAGGCAGACGTGCTGCAAATATCTTTGCACTAGTGGGACAATACAGAAGTGCAACAGCCACTTTTAGGATGCCACTAAGTTTCCTCAGTGTTTTGTATTATAATGGCTTTGTAACAATGAGTTTGAGTGTGCAACGCAGGCAGACTTGCTGCAAATATCTTTGCACTAGTGGGACAATACAGAAGTCCAACAGCCACTTTTAGGATGCCACTAAGTTTCCTCAGTGTTTGGTATTATAATGGCTTTGTAACAATGAGTTTGAGTGGGCAATGTAGGCAGATGTGCTGCAAATATCTTTGCACTAGTGGGACAATACAGAAGTCCAACAGCCACTTTTAGGATGCCACTAAGTTTCCTCAGTGTTTGGTATTATAATGGCTTTGTAACAATGAGTTTGAGTGTGCAATGCAGGCAGATGTGCTGCAAATATCTTTGCACTAGTGGGACAATACAGAAGTCCAACAGCCACTTTTAGGATGCCACTAAGTTTCCTCAGTGTTTGTTATTATAATGGCTTTGTAACAATGAGTTTGAGTGGGCAATGCAGGCAGACCTGCTGCACATATCTTTGCACTAGTGGGATAGTACAGAAGTCCAACAGCCACTTTTAGGATGCCACTAAGTTTCCTCAGTGTTTGCTATTATAATGGCTTTGTAACAATGAGTTTGAGTGTGCAATGCAGGCAGACGTGCTGCAAATATCTTTGCACTAGTGGGACAATACAGATGTCCAACAGCCACTTTTAGGATGCCACTAAGTTTCCTCAGTTTTTGCTATTATATTGACTTAGCAACAATGAGTTTGAGTGTGCAATGCAGGCAGACGTGCTGCAAATATCTTTGCACTAGTGGGACAATACAGAAGTCCAACAGCCACTTTTAGGATGCCACTAAGTTTTCTCAGTGTTTGGTATTATAATGGCTTTGTAACAATGAGTTTGAGTGGGCAATGCAGGCAGACGTGCTGCACATATCTTTGCACTAGTGGGATAATACAGAAGTCCAACAGCCACTTTTAGGATAACACTAAGTTTCCTCAGTGTTTGGTATTATAATGGCTTTGTAACAATGAGTTTGGGTGTGCAATGCAGGCAGACGTGCTGCAAATATCTTTGCACTAGTGGGACAATACAGAAGTCCAACAGCCACTTTTAGGATGCCACTAAGTTTCCTCAGTGTTTGGTATTATAATGGCTTTGTAACAATGAGTTTGAGTGTGCAATGCAGGCAGACGTGCTGCAAATATCTTTGCACTAGTGGGACAATACAGAAGTCCAACAGCCACTTTTCGGTTGCCACTAAGTTTCCTCAGTGTTTGTTATTATAATGGCTTTGTAACAATGAGTTTGAGTGTGCAATGCAGGCAGACGTGCTGCAAATATCTTTGCACTAGTGGGACAATACAGAAGTCCAACAGCCACTTTTAGGATGCCACTAAGTTTCCTCAGTGTTTGCTATTATAATGGCTTTGTAACATTGAGTTTGAGTGTGCAATGCAGGCAGACGTGCTGCAAATATCTTTGCACTAGTGGGACAATACAGATTTCCAACAGCCACTTTTAGGATGCCACTAAGTTTCCTCAGTTTTTGCTATTATAATGACTTAGTAACAATGAGTTTGAGTGTGCAATGCAGGCAGACGTACTGCAAATATCTTTGCACTAGTGGGACAATACAGAAGTCCAATAGCCACTTTTAGGATGCCACTAAGTTTTCTCAGTGTTTGGTATTATAATGGCTTTGTAACAATGAGTTTGAGTGGGCAATGCAGGCAGACGTGCTGCACATATATTTGCACTAGTGGGATAATACAGAAGTCCAACAGCCACTTTTAGGATGCCACTAAGTTTCCTCAGTGTTTGGTATTATAATGGCTTTGTAACAATGAGTTTGAGTGTGCAATGCAGGCAGACGTGCTGCAAATATCTTTGCACTAGTGGGACAATACAGAAGTCCAACAGCCACTTTTAGGATGCCACTATGTTTCCTCAGTGTTTGCTATTATAATGGCTTTGTAACAATGAGTTTGAGTGTGCAATGCAGGCAGACGTGCTGCAAATATCTTTGCACTAGTGGGACAATACAGAAGTCCAACAGCCACTTTTAGGATGCCACTAAGTTTCCTCAGTGTTTGCTATTATAATGGCTTTGTAACAATGAGTTTGAGTGTGCAATGCAGGCAGACGTGCTGCAAATATCTTTGCACTAGTGGGACAATACAGAAGTCCAACAGCCACTTTTAGGATGCCACTATGTTTCCTCAGTGTTTGCTATTATAATGGCTTTGTAACAATGAGTTTGAGTGTGCAATGCAGGCAGACGTGCTGCAAATATCTTTGCACTAGTGGGACAATACAGAAGTCCAACAGCCACTTTTAGGATGCCACTAAGTTTCCTCAGTGTTTGCTATTATAATGGCTTTGTAACAATGAGTTTGAGTGGGCAATGCAGGCAAACGTGCTGCAAATATCTTTGCACTAGTGGGACAATACAGATGTCCAACAGCCACTTTTAGGATGCCACTAAGTTTCCTCAGTTTTTGCTATTATAATGACTTAGCAACAATGAGTTTGAGTGTGCAATGCAGGCAGACGTGCTGCAAATATCTTTGCACTAGTGGGACAATACAGAAGTCCAACAGCCACTTTTAGGATGCCACTAAGTGTTCTCAGTGTTTGGTATTATAATGGCTTTGTAACAATGAGTTTGAGTGGGCAATGCAGGCAGGCGTGCTGCACATATCTTTGCACTAGTGGGATAATACAGAAGTCCAACAGCCACTTTTAGGATGCCACTAAGTTTCCTCAGTGTTTGGTATTATAATGGCTTTGTAACAATGAGTTTGAGTGTGCAATGCAGGCAGACGTGCTGCAAATATCTTTGCTTTAGTGGGACAATACAGAAGTCCAACAGCCACTTTTAGGATGCCACTAAGTTTCCTCAGTGTTTGCTATTATAATGGCTTAGTAACAATGAGTTTGAGTGTGCAATGAATGCAGACGTGCTGGAAATATCTTTGCACTAGTGGGACAATACAGAACAGCCACTTTTAGGATGCCACTAAGTTAACTCAGTGTTTGCTATTATAATGGCTTTGTAACAATGAGTTTGAGTGTGCAATGCATGCAGACGTGCTGCAAATATATTTGCACTAGAGGGACAATATAGAAGTCCAACAGCCACTTTTTGGATGCCACTAAGTTTCCTCAGTGTTTGGTATTATAATGGCTTTGTAACAATGAGTTTGAGTGTGCAATGCAGGTAGACGTGCTGCAAATATCTTTGCACTAGTGGGACAATATAGAAGTCCAACAGCCACTTTTAGGATGCCACTAAGTTTCCTCAGTGTTTGATATTATAATGGCTTTGTAACAATGAGTTTGAGTTTGCAATGCAGGCAGACGTGCAGCAAATATCTTTGCACCAGTGGGACAATACAGAAGTCCAACAGCCACTTTTAGGATGCCACTAAGTTTCCTCAGTGTTTGGTATTATAATGGCTTTGTAAAAATGAGTTTAAGTGTGCAATGCAGGCAGACGTGCTGCAAATATCTTTGCACTAGTGGGACAATACAGAAGTCCAACAGCCACTTTTAGGATGCCACTAAGTTTCCTCAGTGTTTGGTATTATAATGGCTTTGTAACAAAGAGTTTGAGTGGGCAATGTAGGCAGATGTGCTGCAAATATCTTTGCACTAGTGGGACAATACAGAAGTCCAACAGCCACTTTTAGGATGCCACTAAGTTTCCTCAGTGTTTGCTATTATAATGGCTTTGTAACAATGAGTTTGAGTGTGCAATGCAGGCAACCGTGCTGCAAATATCTTTGCACTAGTGGGACAATACAGAAGTCCAACAGCCACTTTTAGGATGCCACTAAGTTTCCTCAGTGTTTGGTATTATAATGGCTTTGTAACAATGAGTTTGAGTGTGCAATGCAGGCAGACGTGCTGCAAATATCTTTGCACTAGTGGGACAATACAGAACTCCAACAGCCACTTTTAGGATGCCACTAAGTTTCCTCAGTGTTTGGTATTATAATGGCTTTGTAACAATGAGTTTGAGTGTGCAATGCAGGCAGACGTACTGCAAATATCTTTGCACTAGTGGGACAATACAGAAGTCCAACAGCCACTTTTAGGATGCCACTAAGTTTCCTCAGTGTTTGCTATTATAATGGCTTAGTAACAATGAGTTTGAGTGTGCAATGCAGGCAGACGTGCTGCAAATATCTTTGCACTAGTGGGACAATATAGAAGTCCAACAGCCTCTTTTAGGATGACACTAAGTTTCCTCAGTGTTTGCTATTATAATGGCTTTGTAACAATGAGTTTGAGTGTGCAATGCAGGCAGACGTGCTGCAAATATCTTTGCACTAGTGGGACAATACAGATGTCCAACAGCCACTTTTAGGATGCCACTAAGTTTCCTCAGTTTCCGCTATTATAATGACTTAGTAACAATGAGTTTGAGTGTGCAATGCAGGCAGACGTGCTGCAAATATCATTGCACTAGTGGGACAATATAGAAGTCCAACAGCCACTTTTAGGATGCCACTAAGTTTCCTCAGTGTTTGCTATTATAATGGCTTTGTAACAATGAGTTTGAGTGTGCAATGCAGGCAGACGTGCTGCAAATATCTTTGCACTAGTGGGACAATACAGAAGACCAACAGCCACTTTTAGGATGCCACTAAGTTTCCTCAGTGTTTGGTATTATAATGGCTTTGTAACAATGAGTTTGAGTGTGCAATGCAGGCAGATGTGCTGCAATTATCCTTGCACTAGTGGGACAATACAGAAGTCCAACAGCCACATTTAGGATGCCACTAAGTTTCCTCAGTGTTTGCTATTATAATGGCTTTGTAGCAATTAGTTTGAGTGTGCAATGCAGGCAGACGTGCTGCAAATATCTTTGCACTTGTGGGACAATACAGAAGTCCAACAGCCACTTTTAGGATGCCACTAAGTTTCCTCAGTGTTTGGTATTATAATGGCTTTGTAACAATGAGTTTGAGTCGGCAATGTAGGCAGATGTGCTTCAAATATCTTTGCACTAGTGAGACAATACAGAAGTCCAACAGCCACTTTTAGGATGCCACTAAGTTTCCTCAGTGTTTGGTATTATAATGGCTTTGTAACAATGAGTTTGAGTGTGCAATGCAGGCAGACGTGCTGCAAATATCCTTGCACTAGTGGGACAATACAGAAGTCCAACAGCCACATTTAGGATGCCACTAAGTTTCCTCAGTGTTTGCTATTATAATGGCTTTGTAGCAATGAGTTTGAGTGTGCAATGAAGGCAGACGTGCTGCAAATATCTTTGCACTAGTGGGACAATACAGAAGTCAGACAGCCACTTTTAGGATGCTACTAAGTTTCCTCAGTGTTTGGTATTATAATGGCTTTGTAACAATGAGTTTGAGTGTGCAATGCAGGCAGACGTGCTGCAAATATCTTTGCACTAGGGGGACAATACAGAAGTCCGACAGCCACTTTTAAGATGCCACTAAGTTTCCTCAGTGTTTGCTATTATAATGGCTTTGTAACAATGAGTTTGAGTGTGCAATGCAGGCAGATGTGCTGCAAATATCTTTGCACTAGTGGGACAATACAGAAGTCCAACAGCCACTTTTAGGATGCCACTAAGATTCCTCAGTGTTTGCTATTATAATGGCTTTGTAACAATGAGTTTGAGTGTGCAATGCAGGCAGACGTGCTGCAAATATCTTTGCACTAGTGGGACAATACAGAAGTCCAACAGCCACTTTTAGGATGCCACTAAGTTTCCTCAGTGTTTGGTATTATAATGGCTTTGTAACAATGAGTTTGAGTGTGCAATGCAGGCAGACGTGCTGCAAATATCTTTGCACTAGTGGGACAATACAGAAGTCCAACAGCCACTTTTAAAATGCCACTCAGTTTTCTCAGTGTTTGGTATTATAATGGCTTTGTAACAATGAGTTTGAGTGTGCAATGCAGGCAGACGTGCTGCAAATATCTTTGCACTAGTAGGACAATACAGAAGTGCAACAGCCACTTTTAGGATGCCACTAAGTTTCCTCAGTGTTTGCTATTATAATGGCTTTGTAACAATGAGTTTGAGTGTGCAATGCAGGCAGACGTGCTGCAAATATCTTTGCACTAGTGGGACAATACAGAAGACCAACAGCCACTTTTAGGATGCCACTAAGTTTCCTCAGTGTTTGGTATTATAATGGCTTAGTAACAATGAGTTTGAGTGTGCAATGCAGGCAGACGTGCTACAAATATCTTTGCACTAAAGGGAAAATACAGAAGTCCAACAGCCACTTTTAGGATGCCACTAAGTTTCCTCAGTGTTTGGTATTATAATGGCTTTGTAACAATGAGTTTGAGTGGGCAATGCAGGCAGACGTGCTGCAAATATCTTTGCACTAGTGGGACAATACAGAAGACCAACAGCCACTTTTAGGATGCCACTAAGTTTCCTCAGTGTTTGGTATTATAATGGCTCTGTAACAATGAGTTTGAGTGTGCAATGCAGGCAGACGTGCTGCAAATATCTTTGCACTAGTGGGACAATACAGAAGTGCAACAGCCACTTTTAGGATGCCACTAAGTTTCCTCAGTGTTTGGTATTATAATGGCTTTGTAACAATGAGTTTGAGTGTGCAATGCAGGCAGACGTGCTGCAAATATCTTTGCACTAGTGGGACAATACAGAAGTCCAACAGCCACTTTTAGGATGCCACTAAGTTTCCTCAGTGTTTGGTATTATAATGGCTTTGTAACAATGAGTTTGAGTGTGCAATGCAGGCAGACGTGCTGCAAATATCTTTGCACTAAGGGGAAAATACAGAAGTCCAACAGCCACTTTTAGGATGCCACTAAGTTTCCTCAGTGTTTGCTATTATAATGGCTTTGTAACAATGAGTTTGAGTGTGCAATGCAGGCAGACGTGCTGCAAATATCTTTGCACTAGTGGGACAATACAGAAGTCCAACAGCCACTTTTAGGATGCCACTAAGTTTCCTCAGTGTTTGGTATTATAATGGCTTTGTAACAATGAGTTTGAGTGTGCAATGCAGGCAGACGTGCTGCAAATATCTTTGCACTAGTGGGACAATACAGAAGTGCAACAGCCACTTTTAGGATGCCACTAAGTTTCCTCAGTGTTTGCTATTATAATGGATTTGTAACAATGAGTTTGAGTGTGCAATGCAGGCAGACGTGCTGCAAATATCTTTGCACTAGTGGGACAATACAGAAGTCCGACAGCCACTTTTAGGATGCCACTAAGTTTCCTCAGTGTTTGGTATTATAATGGCTTTGTAACAATGAGTTTGAGTGTGCAATGCAGGCAGACGTGCTGCAAATATCTTTGCACTAGTGGGACAATACAGAAGTCCAACAGCCACTTTTAGGATGCCACTAAGTTTCCTCAGTGTTTGCTATTATAATGGCTTTGTAACAATGAGTTTGAGTGTGCAATGCAGGCAGACGTGCTGCAAATATCTTTGCACTAGTGGGACAATACAGAAGTCCAACAGCCACTTTTAGGATGCCACCAAGTTTTCTCAGTGTTTGTTATTATAATGGCTTTGTAACAATGAGTTTGAGTGTGCAATGCAGGCAGACGTGCTGCAAATATCTTTGCACTAGTGGGACAATACAGATGTCCAACAGCCACTTTTAGGATGCCACTAAGTTTCCTCAGTTTCTGCTATTATAATGACTTAGTAACAATGAGTTTGAGTGTGCAATGCAGGCAGACGTGCTGCAAATATCTTTGCACTAGTGGGACAATATAGAAGTCCAACAGTCACTTTTAGGATGCCACTAAGTTTCCTCAGTGTTTGCTATTATAATGGCTTTGTAACAATGAGTTTGAGTGTGCAATGCAGGCAGATGTGCTGCAAATATCTTTGCACTAGTGGGACAATACAGAAGTCCAACAGCCACTTTTAGGATGCCACTAAGATTCCTCAGTGTTTGCTATTATAATGGCTTTGTAACAATGAGTTTGAGTGTGCAATGCAGGCAGACGTGCTGCAAATATCTTTGCACTAGTGGGACAATACAGAAGTCCAACAGCCACTTTTAGGATGCCACTAAGTTTCCTCAGTGTTTGGTATTATAATGGCTTTGTAACAATGAGTTTGAGTGTGCAATGCAGGCAGACGTGCTGCAAATATCTTTGCACTAGTGGGACAATACAGAAGTCCAACAGCCACTTTTAAAATGCCACTCAGTTTTCTCAGTGTTTGGTATTATAATGGCTTTGTAACAATGAGTTTGAGTGTGCAATGCAGGCAGACGTGCTGCAAATATCTTTGCACTAGTAGGACAATACAGAAGTGCAACAGCCACTTTTAGGATGCCACTAAGTTTCCTCAGTGTTTGCTATTATAATGGCTTTGTAACAATGAGTTTGAGTGTGCAATGCAGGCAGACGTGCTGCAAATATCTTTGCACTAGTGGGACAATACAGAAGACCAACAGCCACTTTTAGGATGCCACTAAGTTTCCTCAGTGTTTGGTATTATAATGGCTTAGTAACAATGAGTTTGAGTGTGCAATGCAGGCAGACGTGCTACAAATATCTTTGCACTAAAGGGAAAATACAGAAGTCCAACAGCCACTTTTAGGATGCCACTAAGTTTCCTCAGTGTTTGGTATTATAATGGCTTTGTAACAATGAGTTTGAGTGGGCAATGCAGGCAGACGTGCTGCAAATATCTTTGCACTAGTGGGACAATACAGAAGACCAACAGCCACTTTTAGGATGCCACTAAGTTTCCTCAGTGTTTGGTATTATAATGGCTCTGTAACAATGAGTTTGAGTGTGCAATGCAGGCAGACGTGCTGCAAATATCTTTGCACTAGTGGGACAATACAGAAGTGCAACAGCCACTTTTAGGATGCCACTAAGTTTCCTCAGTGTTTGGTATTATAATGGCTTTGTAACAATGAGTTTGAGTGTGCAATGCAGGCAGACGTGCTGCAAATATCTTTGCACTAGTGGGACAATACAGAAGTCCAACAGCCACTTTTAGGATGCCACTAAGTTTCCTCAGTGTTTGGTATTATAATGGCTTTGTAACAATGAGTTTGAGTGTGCAATGCAGGCAGACGTGCTGCAAATATCTTTGCACTAAGGGGAAAATACAGAAGTCCAACAGCCACTTTTAGGATGCCACTAAGTTTCCTCAGTGTTTGCTATTATAATGGCTTTGTAACAATGAGTTTGAGTGTGCAATGCAGGCAGACGTGCTGCAAATATCTTTGCACTAGTGGGACAATACAGAAGTCCAACAGCCACTTTTAGGATGCCACTAAGTTTCCTCAGTGTTTGGTATTATAATGGCTTTGTAACAATGAGTTTGAGTGTGCAATGCAGGCAGACGTGCTGCAAATATCTTTGCACTAGTGGGACAATACAGAAGTGCAACAGCCACTTTTAGGATGCCACTAAGTTTCCTCAGTGTTTGCTATTATAATGGATTTGTAACAATGAGTTTGAGTGTGCAATGCAGGCAGACGTGCTGCAAATATCTTTGCACTAGTGGGACAATACAGAAGTCCGACAGCCACTTTTAGGATGCCACTAAGTTTCCTCAGTGTTTGGTATTATAATGGCTTTGTAACAATGAGTTTGAGTGTGCAATGCAGGCAGACGTGCTGCAAATATCTTTGCACTAGTGGGACAATACAGAAGTCCAACAGCCACTTTTAGGATGCCACTAAGTTTCCTCAGTGTTTGCTATTATAATGGCTTTGTAACAATGAGTTTGAGTGTGCAATGCAGGCAGACGTGCTGCAAATATCTTTGCACTAGTGGGACAATACAGAAGTCCAACAGCCACTTTTAGGATGCCACCAAGTTTTCTCAGTGTTTGTTATTATAATGGCTTTGTAACAATGAGTTTGAGTGTGCAATGCAGGCAGACGTGCTGCAAATATCTTTGCACTAGTGGGACAATACAGATGTCCAACAGCCACTTTTAGGATGCCACTAAGTTTCCTCAGTTTCTGCTATTATAATGACTTAGTAACAATGAGTTTGAGTGTGCAATGCAGGCAGACGTGCTGCAAATATCTTTGCACTAGTGGGACAATATAGAAGTCCAACAGTCACTTTTAGGATGCCACTAAGTTTCCTCAGTGTTTGCTATTATAATGGCTTTGTAACAATGAGTTTGAGTGTGCAATGCAGGCAGACGTGCTGCAAATATCTTTGCACTAGTGGGACAATACAGAAGACCAACAGCCACTTTTAGGATGCCACTAAGTTTCCTCAGTGTTTGCTATTATAATGGCTTAGTAACAATGAGTTTGAGTGTGCAATGAATGCAGACGTGCTGGAAATATCTTTGCACTAGTGGGACAATACAGAACAGCCACTTTTAGGATGCCACTAAGTTAACTCAGTGTTTGCTATTATAAAGGCTTTGTAACAATGAGTTTGAGTGTGCAATGCATGCAGACGTGCTGCAAATATATTTGCACTAGAGGGACAATATAGAAGTCCAACAGCCACTTTTTGGATGCCACTAAGTTTCCTCAGTGTTTGGTATTATAATGGCTTTGTAACAATGAGTTTGAGTGTGCAATGCAGGTAGACGTGCTGCAAATATCTTTGCACTAGTGGGACAATACAGAGGTCCAACAGCCACTTTTAGGATGCCACTAAGTTTCCTCAGTGTTTGGTATTATAATGGCTTTGTAAAAATGAGTTTAAGTGTGCAATGCAGGCAGACGTGCTGCAAATATCTTTGCACTAGTGGGACAATACAGAAGTCCAACAGCCACTTTTAGGATGCCACTAAGTTTCCTCAGTGTTTGGTATTATAATGGCTTTGTAACAAAGAGTTTGAGTGGGCAATGTAGGCAGATGTGCTGCAAATATCTTTGCACTAGTGGGACAATACAGAAGTCCAACAGCCACTTTTAGGATGCCACTAAGTTTCCTCAGTGTTTGCTATTATAATGGCTTTGTAACAATGAGTTTGAGTGTGCAATGCAGGCAGACGTGCTGCAAATATCTTTGCACTAGTGGGACAATACAGAAGTCCAACAGCCACTTTTAGGATGCCACTAAGTTTCCTCAGTGTTTGGTATTATAATGGCTTTGTAACAATGAGTTTGAGTGTGCAATGCAGGCAGACGTGCTGCAAATATCTTTGCACTAGTGGGACAATACAGAAGTCCAACAGCCACTTTTAGGATGCCACTAAGTTTCATCAGTGTTTGCTATTATAATGGCTTAGTAACAATGAGTTTGAGTGTGCAATGCAGGCAGACGTGCTGCAAATATCTTTGCACTAGTGGGACAATATAGAAGTCCAACAGCCACTTTTAGGATGACACTAAGTTTCCTCAGTGTTTGCTATTATAATGGCTTTGTAACAATGAGTTTGAGTGTGCAATGCAGGCAGACGTGCTGCAAATATCTTTGCACTAGTGGGACAATACAGATGTCCAACAGCCACTTTTAGGATGCCACTAAGTTTCCTCAGTTTCTGCTATTATAATGACTTAGTAACAATGAGTTTGAGTGTGCAATGCAGACAGACGTGCTGCAAATATCTTTGCACTAGTGGGACAATATAGAAATCCAACAGCCACTTTTAGGATGCCACTAAGTTTCCTCAGTGTTTGCTATTATAATGGCTTTGTAACAATGAGTTTGAGTGTGCAATGCAGGCAGACGTGCTGCAAATATCTTTGCACTAGTGGGACAATACAGAAGACCAACAGCCACTTTTAGGATGCCACTAAGTTTCCTCAGTGTTTGCTATTATAATGGCTTAGTAACACTGAGTTTGAGTGTGCAATGAATGCAGACGTGCTGGAAATATCTTTGCACTAGTGGGACAATACAGAACAGCCACTTTTAGGATGCCACTAAGTTAACTCAGTGTTTGCTATTATAATGGCTTTGTAACAATGAGTTTGAGTGTGCAATGCATGCAGACGTGCTGCAAATATATTTGCACTAGAGGGACAATATAGAAGTCCAACAGCCACTTTTTGGATGCCACTAAGTTTCCTCAGTGTTTGGTATTATAATGGCTTTGTAACAATGAGTTTGAGTGTGCAATGCAGGTAGACGTGCTGCAAATATCTTTGCACTAGTGGGACAATATAGAAGTCCAACAGCCACTTTTAGGATGCCACTAAGTTTCCTCAGTGTTTGATATTATAATGGCTTTGTAACAATGAGTTTGAGTTTGCAATGCAGGCAGACGTGCAGCAAATATCTTTGCACTAGTGGGACAATACAGAAGTCCAACAGCCACTTTTAGGATGCCACTAAGTTTCCTCAGTGTTTGGTATTATAATGGCTTTGTAAAAATGAGTTTAAGTGTGCAATGCAGGCAGACGTGCTGCAAATATCTTTGCACTAGTGGGACAATACAAAAGTCCAACAGCCACTTTTAGGATGCCACTAAGTTTCCTCAGTGTTTGCTATTATAATGGCTTTGTAACAATGAGTTTGAGTGTGCAATGCAGGCAGACGTGCTGCAAATATCTTTGCACTAGTGGGACAATACAGAAGTCCAACAGCCACTTTTAGGATGCCACTAAGTTTCCTCAGTGTTTGGTATTATAATGGCTTTGTAACAATGAGTTTGAGTGTGCAATGCAGGCAGATGTGCTGCAATTATCCTTGCACTAGTGGGACAATACAGAAGTCCAACAGCCACATTTAGGATGCCACTAAGTTTCCTCAGTGTTTGCTATTATAATGGCTTTGTAGCAATTAGTTTGAGTGTGCAATGCAGGCAGACGTGCTGCAAATATCTTTGCACTTGTGGGACAATACAGAAGTCCAACAGCCACTTTTAGGATGCCACTAAGTTTCCTCAGTGTTTGGTATTATAATGGCTTTGTAACAATGAGTTTGAGTGGGCAATGTAGGCAGATGTGCTGCAAATATCTTTGCACTAGTGAGACAATACAGAAGTCCAACAGCCACTTTTAGGATGCCACTAAGTTTCCTCAGTGTTTGGTATTATAATGGCTTTGTAACAATGAGTTTGAGTGTGCAATGCAGGCAGACGTGCTGCAAATATCCTTGCACTAGTGGGACAATACAGAAGTCCAACAGCCACATTTAGGATGCCACTAAGTTTCCTCAGTGTTTGCTATTATAATGGCTTTGTAGCAATGAGTTTGAGGGTGCAATGAAGGCAGACGTGCTGCAAATATCTTTGCACTAGTGGGACAATACAGAAGTCAGACAGCCACTTTTAGGATGCTACTAAGTTTCCTCAGTGTTTGGTATTATAATGGCTTTGTAACAATGAGTTTGAGTGTGCAATGCAGGCAGACGTGCTGCAAATATCTTTGCACTAGGGGGACAATACAGAAGTCCGACAGCCACTTTTAAGATGCCACTAAGTTTCCTCAGTGTTTGCTATTATAATGGCTTTGTAACAATGAGTTTGAGTGTGCAATGCAGGCAGATGTGCTGCAAATATCTTTGCACTAGTGGGACAATACAGAAGTCCAACAGCCACTTTTAGGATGCCACTAAGATTCCTCAGTGTTTGCTATTATAATGGCTTTGTAACAATGAGTTTGAGTGTGCAATGCAGGCAGACGTGCTGCAAATATCTTTGCACTAGTGGGACAATACAGAAGTCCAACAGCCACTTTTAGGATGCCACTAAGTTTCCTCAGTGTTTGGTATTATAATGGCTTTGTAACAATGAGTTTGAGTGTGCAATGCAGGCAGACGTGCTGCAAATATCTTTGCACTAGTGGGACAATACAGAAGTCCAACAGCCACTTTTAAAATGCCACTCAGTTTTCTCAGTGTTTGGTATTATAATGGCTTTGTAACAATGAGTTTGAGTGTGCAATGCAGGCAGACGTGCTGCAAATATCTTTGCACTAGTAGGACAATACAGAAGTGCAACAGCCACTTTTAGGATGCCACTAAGTTTCCTCAGTGTTTGCTATTATAATGGCTTTGTAACAATGAGTTTGAGTGTGCAATGCAGGCAGACGTGCTGCAAATATCTTTGCACTAGTGGGACAATACAGAAGACCAGCAGCCACTTTTAGGATGCCACTAAGTTTCCTCAGTGCTTGGTATTATATTGGCTTAGTAACAATGAGTTTGAGTGTGCAATGCAGGCAGACGTGCTACAAATATCTTTGCACTAAGGGGAAAATACAGAAGTCCAACAGCCACTTTTAGGATGCCACTAAGTTTCCTCCGTGTTTGGTATTATAATGGCTTTGTAACAATGAGTTTGAGTGGGCAATGCAGGCAGACGTGCTGCAAATATCTTTGCACTAGTGGGACAATACAGAAGACCAAGAGCCACTTTTAGGATGCCACTAAGTTTCCTCAGTGTTTGGTATTATAATGGCTCTGTAACAATGAGTTTGAGTGTGCAATGCAGGCAGACGTGCTGCAAATATCTTTGCACTAAGGGGAAAATACAGACGTCCAACAGCCACTTTTAGGATGCCACTAAGTTTCCTCAGTGTTTGCTATTATAATGGCTTTGTAACAATGAGTTTGAGTGTGCAATGCAGGCAGACGTGCTGCAAATATCTTTGCACTAGTGGGACAATACAGAAGTCCAACAGCCACTTTTAGGATGCCACTAAGTTTCCTCAGTGTTTGGTATTATAATGGCTTTGTAACAATGAGTTTGAGTGTGCAATGCAGGCAGACGTGCTGAAAATATCTTTGCACTAGTGGGACAATACAGAAGTCCAACAGCCACTTTTAGGATGCCACTAAGTTTCCTCAGTGTTTGGTATTATAATGGCTTAGTAACAATGAGTTTGAGTGTGCAATGCAGGCAGACGTGCTGCAAATATCTTTGCACTAGTGGGACAATACAGAAGTGCAACAGCCACTTTTAGGATGCCACTAAGTTTCCTCAGTGTTTGCTATTATAATGGATTTGTAACAATGAGTTTGAGTGTGCAATGCAGGCAGACGTGCTGCAAATATCTTTGCACTAGTGGGACAATACAGAAGTCCGACAGCCACTTTTAGGATGCCACTAAGTTTCCTCAGTGTTTGGTATTATAATGGCTTTGTAACAATGAGTTTGAGTGTGCAATGCAGGCAGACGTGCTGCAAATATCTTTGCACTAGTGGGACAATACAGAAGTCCAACAGCCACTTTTAGGATGCCACTAAGTTTCCTCAGTGTTTGCTATTATAATGGCTTTGTAACAATGAGTTTGAGTGTGCAATGCAGGCAGACGTGCTGCAAATATCTTTGCACTAGTGGGACAATACAGAAGTCCAACAGCCACTTTTAGGATGCCACCAAGTTTTCTCAGTGTTTGTTATTATAATGGCTTTGTAACAATGAGTTTGAGTGTGCAATGCAGGCAGACGTGCTGCAAATATCTTTGCACTAGTGGGACAATACAGAAGTCCAACAGCCACTTTTAGGATGCCACTAAGTTTCCTCAGTGTTTGGTATTATAATGGCTTAGTAACAATGAGTTTGAGTGTGCAATGCAGGCAGACGTGCTGCAAATATCTTTGCACTAGTGGGACAATACAGAAGTCCGACAGCCACTTTTAGGATGCCACTAAGTTTTCTCAGTGTTTGGTATTATAATGGCTTTGTAACAATGAGTTTGAGTGTGCAATGCAGGCAGACGTGCTGCAAATATCTTTGCACTAGTGGGACAATACAGAAGTCCAACAGTCACTTTTAGGATGCCACTCAGTTTTCTCAGTGTTTGGTATTATAATGGCTTTGTAACAATGAGTTTGAGTGTGCAATGCAGGCAGACGTGCTGCAAATATCTTTGCACTAGTGGGACAATACAGAAGTCCAACAGCCACTTTTAGGATGCCACTAAGTTTCCTCAGTGTTTGCTATTATAATGGCTTTGTAACAATGAGTTTGAGTGTGCAATGCAGGCAGACGTGCTGCAAATATCTTTGCACTAGTGGGACAATACAGAAGTGCAACAGCCACTTTTAGGATGCCACTAAGTTTCCTCAGTGTTTGCTATTATAATCGCTTTGTAACAATGAGTTTGAGTGTGCAATGCAGGCAGACGTGCTGCAAATATCTTTGCACTAGTGGGACAATACAGAAGTCCAACAGCCACTTTTAGGATGCCACTAAGTTTCCTCAGTGTTTGGTATTATAATGGCTTAGTAACAATGAGTTTGAGTGTGCAATGCAGGCAGACGTGCTGCAAATATCTTTGCAGTAGTGGGACAATACAGAAGTCCAACAGCCACTTTTAGGATGCCACTCAGTTTTCTCAGTGTTTGGTATTATAATGGCTTTGTAACAATGAGTTTGAGTGTGCAATGCAGGCAGACGTGCTGCAAATATCTTTGCACTAGTGGGACAATACAGAAGTCCAACAGCCACTTTTAGGATGCCACTAAGTTTCCTCAGTGTTTGGTATTATAATGGCTTTGTAACAATGAGTTTGGGTGTGCAATGCAGGCAGCCGTGCTGCAAATATCTTTGCACTAGTGGGACAATACAGAAGTGCAACAGCCACTTTTAGGATGCCACTAAGTTTCCTCAGTGTTTGCTATTATAATGGCTTTGTAACAATGAGTTTGAGTGTGCAATGCAGGCAGACGTGCTGCAAATATCTTTGCACTAGTAGGACAATACAGAAGTCCAACAGCCACTTTTAGGATGCCACTAAGTTTCCTCAGTGTTTGGTATTATAATGGCTTAGTAACAATGAGTTTGAGTGTGCAATGCAGGCAGACGTGCTGCAAATATCTTTGAACTAGTGGGACAATACAGAAGTCCAACAGCCACTTTTAGGATGCCACTCAGTTTTCTCAGTGTATGGTATTATAATGGCTTTGTAACAATGAGTTTGAGTGTGCAATGCAGGCAGACGTGCTGCAAATATCTTTGCACTAGTGGGACAATACAGAAGTCCAACAGCCACTTTTAGGATGCCACTAAGTTTCCTCAGTGTTTGCTATTATAATGGCTTTGTAACAATGAGTTTGAGTGTGCAATGCAGGCAGACGTGCTGCAAATATCTTTGCACTAGTGGGACAATACAGAAGTCCAACAGCCACTTTTAGGATGCCACCAAGTTTTCTCAGTGTTTGTTATTATAATGGCTTTGTAACAATGAGTTTGAGTGTGCAATGCAGGCAGACGTGCTGCAAATATCTTTGCACTAGTGGGACAATACAGAAGTCCAACAGCCACTTTTAGGATGCCACTAAGTTTCCTCAGTGTTTGGTATTATAATGGCTTAGTAACAATGAGTTTGAGTGTGCAATGCAGGCAGACGTGCTGCAAATATCTTTGCACTAGTGGGACAATACAGAAGTCCGACAGCCACTTTTAGGATGCCACTAAGTTTTCTCAGTGTTTGGTATTATAATGGCTTTGTAACAATGAGTTTGAGTGTGCAATGCAGGCAGACGTGCTGCAAATATCTTTGCACTAGTGGGACAATACAGAAGTGTAACAGCCACTTTTAGGATGCCACTAAGTTTCCTCAGTGTTTGGTATTATAATGGCTTTGTAACAATGAGTTTGAGTGTGCAATGCAGGCAGACGTGCTGCAAATATCTTTGCACTAGTGGGACAATACAGAAGTCCAACAGTCACTTTTAGGATGCCACTCAGTTTTCTCAGTGTTTGGTATTATAATGGCTTTGTAACAATGAGTTTGAGTGTGCAATGCAGGCAGACGTGCTGCAAATATCTTTGCACTAGTGGGACAATACAGAAGTCCAACAGCCACTTTTAGGATGCCACTAAGTTTCCTCAGTGTTTGCTATTATAATGGCTTTGTAACAATGAGTTTGAGTGTGCAATGCAGGCAGACGTGCTGCAAATATCTTTGCACTAGTGGGACAATACAGAAGTGCAACAGCCACTTTTAGGATGCCACTAAGTTTCCTCAGTGTTTGCTATTATAATCGCTTTGTAACAATGAGTTTGAGTGTGCAATGCAGGCAGACGTGCTGCAAATATCTTTGCACTAGTGGGACAATACAGAAGTCCAACAGCCACTTTTAGGATGCCACTAAGTTTCCTCAGTGTTTGGTATTATAATGGCTTAGTAACAATGAGTTTGAGTGTGCAATGCAGGCAGACGTGCTGCAAATATCTTTGCAGTAGTGGGACAATACAGAAGTCCAACAGCCACTTTTAGGATGCCACTCAGTTTTCTCAGTGTTTGGTATTATAATGGCTTTGTAACAATGAGTTTGAGTGTGCAATGCAGGCAGACGTGCTGCAAATATCTTTGCACTAGTGGGACAATACAGAAGTCCAACAGCCACTTTTAGGATGCCACTAAGTTTCCTCAGTGTTTGGTATTATAATGGCTTTGTAACAATGAGTTTGGGTGTGCAATGCAGGCAGCCGTGCTGCAAATATCTTTGCACTAGTGGGACAATACAGAAGTGCAACAGCCACTTTTAGGATGCCACTAAGTTTCCTCAGTGTTTGCTATTATAATGGCTTTGTAACAATGAGTTTGAGTGTGCAATGCAGGCAGACGTGCTGCAAATATCTTTGCACTAGTAGGACAATACAGAAGTCCAACAGCCACTTTTAGGATGCCACTAAGTTTCCTCAGTGTTTGGTATTATAATGGCTTAGTAACAATGAGTTTGAGTGTGCAATGCAGGCAGACGTGCTGCAAATATCTTTGAACTAGTGGGACAATACAGAAGTCCAACAGCCACTTTTAGGATGCCACTCAGTTTTCTCAGTGTATGGTATTATAATGGCTTTGTAACAATGAGTTTGAGTGTGCAATGCAGGCAGACGTGCTGCAAATATCTTTGCACTAGTGGGACAATACAGAAGTCCAACAGCCACTTTTAGGATGCCACCAAGTTTTCTTAGTGTTTGGTATTATAATGGCTTTGTAACAATGAGTTTGAGTGTGCAATGCAGGCAGACGTGCTGCAAATATCTTTGCACTAGTGGGACAATACAGAAGTCCAACAGCCACTTTTAGTATGCCACTAAGTTTCCTCAGTGTTTGGTATTATAATGGCTTTGTAACAATGAGTTTGAGTGTGCAATGCAGGCAGAAGTGCTGCAAATATCTTTGCACTAGTGGGACAATACAGAAGTCCAACAGCCACTTTTAGGATGCCACTAAGTTTCCTCAGTGTTTGGTATTATAATGGCTTAGTAACAATGAGTTTGAGTGTGCAATGCAGGCAGACGTGCTGCAAATATCTTTGCACTAGTGGGACAATACAGAAGTCCAACAGCCACTTTTAGGATGCCACTCAGTTTTCTCAGTGTTTGGTATTATAATGGCTTTGTAACAATGAGTTTGAGTGTGCAATGCAGGCAGACGTGCTGCAAATATCTTTGCACTAGTGGGACAATACAGAAGTCCAACAGCCACTTTTAGGATGCCACTAAGTTTCCTCAGTGTTTGCTATTATAATGGCTTTGTAACAATGAGTTTGAGTGTGCAATGCAGGCAGACGTGCTGCAAATATCTTTGCACTAGTGGGACAATACAGAAGTCCAACAGCCACTTTTAGGATGCCACTAAGTTTCCTCAGTGTTTGGTATTATAATGGCTTAGTAACAATGAGTTTGAGTGTGCAATGCAGGCAGACGTGCTGCAAATATCTTTGAACTAGTGGGACAATACAGAAGTCCAACAGCCACTTTTAGGATGCCACTCAGTTTTCTCAGTGTATGGTATTATAATGGCTTTGTAACAATGAGTTTGAGTGTGCAATGCAGGCAGACGTGCTGCAAATATCTTTGCACTAGTGGGACAATACAGAAGTCCAACAGCCACTTTTAGGATGCCACCAAGTTTTCTTAGTGTTTGGTATTATAATGGCTTTGTAACAATGAGTTTGAGTGTGCAATGCAGGCAGACGTGCTGCAAATATCTTTGCACTAGTGGGACAATACAGAAGTCCAACAGCCACTTTTAGTATGCCACTAAGTTTCCTCAGTGTTTGGTATTATAATGGCTTTGTAACAATGAGTTTGAGTGTGCAATGCAGGCAGACGTGCTGCAAATATCTTTGCACTAGTGGGACAATACAGAAGTCCAACAGCCACTTTTAGGATGCCACTAAGTTTCCTCAGTGTTTGGTATTATAATGGCTTAGTAACAATGAGTTTGAGTGTGCAATGCAGGCAGACGTGCTGCAAATATCTTTGCACTAGTGGGACAATACAGAAGTCCAACAGCCACTTTTAGGATGCCACTCAGTTTTCTCAGTGTTTGGTATTATAATGGCTTTGTAACAATGAGTTTGAGTGTGCAATGCAGGCAGACGTGCTGCAAATATCTTTGCACTAGTGGGACAATACAGAAGTCCAACAGCCACTTTTAGGATGCCACCAAGTTTTCTCAGTGTTTGGTATTATAATGGCTTTGTAACAATGAGTTTGAGTGTGCAATGCAGGCAGACGTGCTGCAAATATCTTTGCACTAGTGGGACAATACAGAAGTCCAACAGCCACTTTTAGGATGCCACTAAGTTTCCTCAGTGTTTGGTATTATAATGGCTTTGTAACAATGAGTTTGAGTGTGCAATGCAGGCAGACGTGCTGCAAATATCTTTGCACTAAGGGGAAAATACAGAAGTCCAACAGCCACTTTTAGGATGCCACTAAGTTTCCTCAGTGTTTGCTATTATAATGGCTTTGTAACAATGAGTTTGAGTGTGCAATGCAGGCAGACGTGCTGCAAATATCTTTGCACTAGTGGGACAATACAGAAGTGCAACAGCCACTTTTAGGATGCCACTAAGTTTCCTCAGTATTTGCTATTATAATGGCTTTGTAACAATGAGTTTGAGTGTGCAATGCAGGCAGACGTGCTGCAAATATCTTTGCACCAGTGGGACAATACAGAAGTCCAACAGCCACTTTTAGGATGCCACTAAGTTTACTCAGTGTTTGGTATTATAATGGCTTTGTAACAATGAGTTTGAGTGTGCAATGCAGGCAGACGTGCTGCAAATATCTTTGCACTAGTGGGACAATATAGAAGTCCGACAGCCACTTTTAGGATGCCACTAAGTTTTCTCAGTGTTTGGTATTATAATGGCTTTGTAACAATGAGTTTGAGTGTGCAATGCAGGCAGACGTGCTGCAAATATCTTTGCACTAGTGGGACAATACAGAAGTCCAACAGCCACTTTTAGGATGCCACTCAGTTTTCTCAGTGTTTGGTATTATAATGGCTTTGTAACAATGAGTTTGAGTGTGCAATGCAGGCAGACGTGCTGCAAATATCTTTGCACTAGTGGGACAATACAGAAGTCCAACAGCCACTTTTAGGATGCCACCAAGTTTTCTCAGTGTTTGGTATTATAATGGCTTTGTAACAATGAGTTTGAGTGTGCAATGCAGGCAGACGTGCTGCAAATATCTTTGCACTAGTGGGACAATACAGAAGTCCAACAGCCACTTTTAGGATGCCACTAAGTTTCCTCAGTGTTTGGTATTATAATGGCTTTGTAACAATGAGTTTGAGTGTGCAATGCAGGCAGACGTGCTGCAAATATCTTTGCACTAAGGGGAAAATACAGAAGTCCAACAGCCACTTTTAGGATGCCACTAAGTTTCCTCAGTGTTTGCTATTATAATGGCTTTGTAACAATGAGTTTGAGTGTGCAATGCAGGCAGACGTGCTGCAAATATCTTTGCACTAGTGGGACAATACAGAAGTGCAACAGCCACTTTTAGGATGCCACTAAGTTTCCTCAGTATTTGCTATTATAATGGCTTTGTAACAATGAGTTTGAGTGTGCAATGCAGGCAGACGTGCTGCAAATATCTTTGCACCAGTGGGACAATACAGAAGTCCAACAGCCACTTTTAGGATGCCACTAAGTTTACTCAGTGTTTGGTATTATAATGGCTTTGTAACAATGAGTTTGAGTGTGCAATGCAGGCAGACGTGCTGCAAATATCTTTGCACTAGTGGGACAATACAGAAGTCCAACAGCCACTTTTAGGATGCCACTCAGTTTTCTCAGTGTTTGGTATTATAATGGCTTTGTAACAATGAGTTTGAGTGTGCAATGCAGGCAGACGTGCTGCAAATATCTTTGCACTAGTGGGACAATACAGAAGTCCAACAGCCACTTTTAGGATGCCACCAAGTTTTCTCAGTGTTTGGTATTATAATGGCTTTGTAACAATGAGTTTGAGTGTGCAATGCAGGCAGACGTGCTGCAAATATCTTTGCACTAGTGGGACAATACAGAAGTCCAACAGCCACTTTTAGGATGCCACTAAGTTTCCTCAGTGTTTGGTATTATAATGGCTTTGTAACAATGAGTTTGAGTGTGCAATGCAGGCAGACGTGCTGCAAATATCTTTGCACTAAGGGGAAAATACAGAAGTCCAACAGCCACTTTTAGGATGCCACTAAGTTTCCTCAGTGTTTGCTATTATAATGGCTTTGTAACAATGAGTTTGAGTGTGCAATGCAGGCAGACGTGCTGCAAATATCTTTGCACTAGTGGGACAATACAGAAGTGCAACAGCCACTTTTAGGATGCCACTAAGTTTCCTCAGTATTTGCTATTATAATGGCTTTGTAACAATGAGTTTGAGTGGGCAATGCAGGCAGACGTGCTGCAAATATCTTTGCACCAGTGGGACAATACAGAAGTCCAACAGCCACTTTTAGGATGCCACTAAGTTTACTCAGTGTTTGGTATTATAATGGCTTTGTAACAATGAGTTTGAGTGTGCAATGCAGGCAGACGTGCTGCAAATATCTTTGCACTAGTGGGACAATATAGAAGTCCGACAGCCACTTTTAGGATGCCACTAAGTTTTCTCAGTGTTTGGTATTATAATGGCTTTGTAACAATGAGTTTGAGTGTGCAATGCAGGCAGACGTGCTGCAAATATCTTTGCACTAGTGGGACAATACAGAAGTCCAACAGCCACTTTTAGGATGCCACTAAGTTTCCTCAGTGTTTGGTATTATAATGGCTTTGTAACAATGAGTTTGAGTGTGCAATTCAGGCAGACGTGCTGCAAATATCTTTGCACTAGTGGGACAATACAGAAGTCCAACAGCCACTTTTAGGATGCCACTCAGTTTTCTCAGTGTTTGGTATTATAATGCCTTTGTAACAATGAGTTTGAGTGTGCAATGCAGGCAGACGTGCTGCAAATATCTTTGCACTAGTGGGACAATACAGAAGTGCAACAGCCACTTTTAGGATGACACTAAGTTTCCTCAGTGTTTGCTATTATAATGGCTTTGTAACAATGAGTTTGAGTGTGCAATGCAGGCAGACGTGCTGCAAATATCATTGCACTAGTGGGACAATACAGAAGTCCAACAGCCACTTTTAGGATGCCACTAAGTTTCCTCAGTGTTTGGTATTATAATGGCTTTCTAACAATGAGTTTGAGTGTGCAATGCAGGCAGACGTGCTGCAAATATCTTTGCACTAGTGGGACAATACAGAAGTCCGACAGCCACTTTTAGGATGCCACTAAGTTTTCTCAGTGTTTGGTATTATAATGGCTTTGTAACAATGAGTTTGAGTGTGCAATGCAGGCAGACGTGCTGCAAATATCTTTGCACTAGTGGGACAATACAGAAGTCCAACAGCCACATTTAGGATGCCACTAAGTTTCCTCAGTGTTTGGTATTATAATGGCTTTGTAACAATGAGTTTGAGTGTGCAATGCAGGCAGACGTGCTGCAAATATCTTTGCACTAGCGGGACAATACAGAAGTGCAACAGCCACTTTTAGGATGCCGCTAAGTTTCCTCAGTGTTTGCTATTATAATGGCTTTGTAACAATGAGTTTGAGTGTGCAATGCAGGCAGACGTGCTGCAAATATCTTTGCACTAGTGGGACAATACAGAAGTCCAACAGCCACTTTTAGGATGCCACTAAGTTTCCTCAGTGTTTGGTATTATAATAACTTTGTAACAATGAGTTTGAGTGTGCAATGCAGGCAGACGTGCTGCAAATATCTTTGCACTAGTGGGACAATACAGAAGTCCAACAGTCACTTTTAGGATGCCACTCAGTTTTCTCAGTGTTTGCTATTATAATGGCTTTGTAACCATGAGTTTGAGTGTGCAATGCAGGCAGACGTGCTGCAAATATCTTTGCACTAGTGGGACAATACAGAAGTGCAACAGCCACTTTTAGGATGCCACTAAGTTTCCTCAGTGTTTGCTATTATAATCGCTTTGTAACAATGAGTTTGAGTGTGCAATGCAGGCAGACGTGCTGCAAATATCTTTGCACTAGTGGGACAATACAGAAGTCCAACAGCCACTTTTAGGATGCCACTAAGTTTCCTCAGTGTTTGGTATTATAATGGCTTAGTAACAATGAGTTTGAGTGTGCAATGCAGGCAGACGTGCTGCAAATATCTTTGCAGTAGTGGGACAATACAGAAGTCCAACAGCCACTTTTAGGATGCCACTCAGTTTTCTCAGTGTTTGGTATTATAATGGCTTTGTAACAATGAGTTTGAGTGTGCAATGCAGGCAGACGTGCTGCAAATATCTTTGCACTAGTGGGACAATACAGAAGTCCAACAGCCACTTTTAGGATGCCACCAAGTTTTCTTAGTGTTTGGTATTATAATGGCTTTGTAACAATGAGTTTGAGTGTGCAATGCAGGCAGACGTGCTGCAAATATCTTTGCACTAGTGGGACAATACAGAAGTCCAACAGCCACTTTTAGTATGCCACTAAGTTTCCTCAGTGTTTGGTATTATAATGGCTTTGTAACAATGAGTTTGAGTGTGCAATGCAGGCAGACGTGCTGCAAATATCTTTGCACTAGTGGGACAATACAGAAGTCCAACAGCCACTTTTAGGATGCCACTAAGTTTCCTCAGTGTTTGGTATTATAATGGCTTAGTAACAATGAGTTTGAGTGTGCAATGCAGGCAGACGTGCTGCAAATATCTTTGCACTAGTGGGACAATACAGAAGTCCAACAGCCACTTTTAGGATGCCACCAAGTTTTCTCAGTGTTTGGTATTATAATGGCTTAGTAACAATGAGTTTGAGTGGGCAATGTAGGCAGATGTGCTGCAAATATCTTTGCACTAGTGGGACAATACAGAAGTGCAACAGCCACTTTTAGGATGCCACTAAGTTTCCTCAGTATTTGCTATTATAATGGCTTTGTAACAATGAGTTTGAGTGTGCAATGCAGGCAGACGTGCTGCAAATATCTTTGCACTAGTGGGACAATACAGAAGTCCAACAGCCACTTTTAGGATGCCACTAAGTTTACTCAGTGTTTGGTATTATAATGGCTTTGTAACAATGAGTTTGAGTGTGCAATGCAGGCAGACGTGCTGCAAATATCTTTGCACTAGTGGGACAATACAGAAGTCCAACAGCCACTTTTAGGATGCCACTCAGTTTTCTCAGTGTTTGGTATTATAATGCCTTTGTAACAATGAGTTTGAGTGTGCAATGCAGGCAGACGTGCTGCAAATATCTTTGCACTAGTGGGACAATACAGAAGTGCAACAGCCACTTTTAGGATGACACTAAGTTTCCTCAGTGTTTGCTATTATAATGGCTTTGTAACAATGAGTTTGAGTGTGCAATGCAGGCAGACGTGCTGCAAATATCATTGCACTAGTGGGAA
Organism: Anomaloglossus baeobatrachus; assembly: GCF_048569485.1. Classification (NCBI taxonomy): domain Eukaryota; kingdom Metazoa; phylum Chordata; class Amphibia; order Anura; family Aromobatidae; genus Anomaloglossus; species Anomaloglossus baeobatrachus. Next base: position 154,302,888 of record NC_134361.1, on the reverse strand, counting down.
AATACAGAAGTCCAACAGCCACTTTTAGGATGCCACTAAGTTTCCTCAGTGTTTGGTATTATAATGGCTTTCTAACAATGAGTTTGAGTGTGCAATGCAGGCAGACGTGCTGCAAATATCTTTGCACTAGTGGGACAATACAGAAGTCCGACAGCCACTTTTAGGATGCCACTAAGTTTTCTCAGTGTTTGGTATTATAATGGCTTTGTAACAATGAGTTTGAGTGTGCAATGCAGGCAGACGTGCTGCAAATATCTTTGCACTAGTGGGACAATACAGAAGTCCAACAGCCACATTTAGGATGCCACTAAGTTTCCTCAGTGTTTGGTATTATAATGGCTTTGTAACAATGAGTTTGAGTGTGCAATGCAGGCAGACGTGCTGCAAATATCTTTGCACTAGCGGGACAATACAGAAGTGCAACAGCCACTTTTAGGATGCCGCTAAGTTTCCTCAGTGTTTGCTATTATAATGGCTTTGTAACAATGAGTTTGAGTGTGCAATGCAGGCAGACGTGCTGCAAATATCTTTGCACTAGTGGGACAATACAGAAGTCCAACAGCCACTTTTAGGATGCCACCAAGTTTTCTCAGTGTTTGGTATTATAATGGCTTAGTAACAATGAGTTTGAGTGGGCAATGTAGGCAGATGTGCTGCAAATATCTTTGCACTAGTGGGACAATACAGAAGTGCAACAGCCACTTTTAGGATGCCACTAAGTTTCCTCAGTATTTGCTATTATAATGGCTTTGTAACAATGAGTTTGAGTGTGCAATGCAGGCAGACGTGCTGCAAATATCTTTGCACTAGTGGGACAATACAGAAGTCCAACAGCCACTTTTAGGATGCCACTAAGTTTACTCAGTGTTTGGTATTATAATGGCTTTGTAACAATGAGTTTGAGTGTGCAATGCAGGCAGACGTGCTGCAAATATCTTTGCACTAGTGGGACAATACAGAAGTCCAACAGCCACTTTTAGGATGCCACTCAGTTTTCTCAGTGTTTGGTATTATAATGCCTTTGTAACAATGAGTTTGAGTGTGCAATGCAGGCAGACGTGCTGCAAATATCTTTGCACTAGTGGGACAATACAGAAGTGCAACAGCCACTTTTAGGATGACACTAAGTTTCCTCAGTGTTTGCTATTATAATGGCTTTGTAACAATGAGTTTGAGTGTGCAATGCAGGCAGACGTGCTGCAAATATCATTGCACTAGTGGGAAAATACAGAAGTCCAACAGCCACTTTTAGGATGCCACTAAGTTTCCTCAGTGTTTGGTATTATAATGGCTTTCTAACAATGAGGTTGAGTGTGCAATGCAGGCAGACGTGCTGGAAATATCTTTGCACTAGTGGGACAATACAGAAGTCCGACAGCCACTTTTAGGATGCCACTAAGTTTTCTCAGTGTTTGGTATTATAATGGCTTTGTAACAATGAGTTTGAGTGTGCAATGCAGGCAGACGTGCTGCAAATATCTTTGCACTAGTGGGACAATACAGAAGTCCAACAGCCACATTTAGGATGCCACTAAGTTTCCTCAGTGTTTGGTATTATAATGGCTTTGTAACAATGAGTTTGAGTGTGCAATGCAGGCAGACGTGCTGCAAATATCTTTGCACTAGCGGGACAATACAGAAGTGCAACAGCCACTTTTAGGATGCCGCTAAGTTTCCTCAGTGTTTGCTATTATAATGGCTTTGTAACAATGAGTTTGAGTGTGCAATGCAGGCAGACGTGCTGCAAATATCTTTGCACTAGTGGGACAATACAGAAGTCCAACAGCCACTTTTAGGATGCCACTAAGTTTCCTCAGTGTTTGGTATTATAATAACTTTGTAACAATGAGTTTGAGTGTGCAATGCAGGCAGACGTGCTGCAAATATTTTTGCACTAGTGGGACAATACAGAAGTCCAACAGTCACTTTTAGGATGCCACTCAGTTTTCTCAGTGTTTGCTATTATAATGGCTTTGTAACCATGAGTTTGAGTGTGCAATGCAGGCAGACGTGCTGCAAATATCTTTGCACTAGTGGGACAATACAGAAGTGCAACAGCCACTTTTAGGATGCCACTAAGTTTCCTCAGTGTTTGCTATTATAATCGCTTTGTAACAATGAGTTTGAGTGTGCAATGCAGGCAGACGTGCTGCAAATATCTTTGCACTAGTGGGACAATACAGAAGTCCAACAGCCACTTTTAGGATGCCACTAAGTTTCCTCAGTGTTTGGTATTATAATGGCTTAGTAACAATGAGTTTGAGTGTGCAATGCAGGCAGACGTGCTGCAAATATCTTTGCAGTAGTGGGACAATACAGAAGTCCAACAGCCACTTTTAGGATGCCACTCAGTTTTCTCAGTGTTTGGTATTATAATGGCTTTGTAACAATGAGTTTGAGTGTGCAATGCAGGCAGACGTGCTGCAAATATCTTTGCACTAGTGGGACAAAACGGAAGTCCAACAGCCACTTTTAGGATGCCACTAAGTTTCCTCAGTGTTTGCTATTATAATGGCTTTGTAACAATGAGTTTGAGTGTGCAATGCAGGCAGACGTGCTGCAAATATCTTTGCAGTAGTGGGACAATACAGAAGTCCAACAGCCACTTTTATGATGCCACTAAGTTTCCTCAGTGTTTTGTATTATAATGGCTTTGTAACAATGAGTTTGAGTGTGCAATGCAGGCAGACGTGCTGCAAATATCTTTGCACTAGTGGGACAAAACAGAAGTCCAACAGCCACTTTTAGGATACCACCAAGTTTTCTCAGTGTTTGGTATTATAATGGCTTTGTAACAATGAGTTTGAGTGTGCAATGCAGGCAGACGTGCTGCAAATATCCTTGCACTAGTGGGACAATACAGAAGTCCAACAGCCACTTTTAGGATGCCACTAAGTTTCCTCAGTGTTTGGTATTATAATGGCTTTGTAACAATGAGTTTGAGTGTGCAATGCAGGCAGACGTGCTGCAAATATCTTTGCACTAGTGGGACAATACAGAAGTCCAACAGCCACTTTTAGGATACCACTAAGTTTCCTCAGTGTTTGGTATTATAATGGCTTAGTAACAATGAGTTTGAGTGTGCAATGCAGGCAGACGTGCTGCAAATATCTTTGCACTAGTGGGACAATACAGAAGTCCAACAGCCACTTTTAGGATGCCACTAAGTTTCCTCAGTGTTTGCTATTATAATGGCTTTGTAACAATGAGTTTGAGTGTGCAATGCAGGCAGACGTGCTGCAAATATCTTTGCACTAGTGGGACAATACAGAAGTCCAACAGCCACTTTTAGGATGCCACTAAGTTTCCTCAGTGTTTGCTATTATAATGGCTTTGTAACAATGAGTTTGAGTGTGCAATGCAGGCAGACGTGCTGCAAATATCTTTGCACTAGTGGGACAATACAGAAGTCAGACAGCCACTTTTAGGATGCTACTAAGTTTCCTTAGTGTTTGGTATTATAATGGCTTTGTAACAATGAGTTTGAGTGTGCAATGCAGGCAGACGTGCTGCAAATATCTTTGCACTAGGGGGACAATACAGAAGTCCGACAGCCACTTTTAAGATGCCACTAAGTTTCCTCAGTGTTTGCTATTATAATGGCTTTGTAACAATGAGTTTGAGTGTGCAATGCAGGCAGATGTGCTGCAAATATCTTTGCACTAGTGGGACAATACAGAAGTCCAACAGCCACTTTTAGGATGCCACTAAGTTTTCTCAGTGTTTGGTATTATAATGGCTTTGTAACAATGAGTTTGAGTGTGCAATGCAGGCAGACGTGCTGCAAATATCTTTGCACTAGTGGGACAATACAGAAGTCCAACAGCCACTTTTAGGATGCCACTAAGTTTCCTCAGTGTTTGGTATTATAATGGCTTTGTAACAATGAGTTTGAGTGTGCAATGCAGGCAGACGTGCTGCAAATATCTTTGCACTAGTGGGACAATACAGAAGTGCAACAGCCACTTTTAGGATGCCACTAAGTTTCCTCAGTGTTTGCTATTACAATTGCTTTGTAACAATGAGTTTGAGTGTGCAATGCAGGCAGACGTGCTGCAAATATCTTTGCACTAGTGGGACAATGCAGAAGTCCGACAGCCACTTTTAGGATGCCACTAATTTTTCTCAGTGTTTGCTATTATAATGGCATTGTAACAATGAGTTTGAGTGTGCAATGCAGGCAGACGTGCTACAAATATCTTTGCACTAGTGGGACAAAACAGAAGTCCAACAGTCCCTTTTAGGATGCCACTAAGTTTCCTCAGTGTTTTCTATTATAATGGCTTTGTAACAATGAGTTTGAGTGTGCAATGCAGGCAGACGTGCTGCAAATATCTTTGCACTAGTGGGACAATACAGAAGTCCAACAGCCACTTTTAGGATACCACCAAGTTTTCTCAGTGTTTGGTATTATAATGGCTTTGTAACAATGAGTTTGAGTGTGCAATGCAGGCAGACGTGCTGCAAATATCCTTGCACTAGTGGGACAATACAGAAGTCCAACAGCCACTTTTAGGATGCCACTAAGTTTCCTCAGTGTTTGGTATTATAATGGCTTTGTAACAATGAGTTTGAGTGTGCAATGCAGGCAGACGTGCTGCAAATATCTTTGCACTAGTGGGACAATACAGAAGTCCAACAGCCACTTTTAGGATGCCACTAAGTTTCCTCAGTGTTTGGTATTATAATGGCTTAGTAACAATGAGTTGAGTGTGCAATGCAGGCAGACGTGCTGCAAATATCTTTGCACTAGTGGGACAATACAGAAGTGCAACAGCCACTTTTAGGATGCCACTAAGTTTCCTCAGTGTTTGCTATTATAATGGCTTTGTAACAATGAGTTTGAGTGTGCAATGCAGGCAGACGTGCTGAAAATATCTTTGCACTAGTGGGACAATACAGAAGTCCAACAGCCACTTTTAGGATGCCACTAAGTTTCCTCAGTGTTTGGTATTATAATGGCTTAGTAACAATGAATTTGAGTGTGCAATGCAGGCAGACGTGCTGCAAATATCTTTGCAGTAGTGGGACAATACAGAAGTCCAACAGCCACTTTTAGGATGCCACTCAGTTTTCTCAGTGTTTGGTATTATAATGGCTTTGTAACAATGAGTTTGAGTGTGCAATGCAGGCAGACGTGCTGCAAATATCTTTGCACTAGTGGGACAAAACAGAAGTCCAACAGCCACTTTTAGGATGCCACTAAGTTTCCTCAGTGTTTGGTATTATAATGGCTTAGTAACAATGAGTTTGAGTGTGCAATGCAGGCAGACGTGCTGCAAATATCTTTGCACTAGTGGGACAATACAGAAGTCCAACAGCCACTTTTAGGATGCCACTAAGTTTCCTCAGTGTTTGCTATTATAATGGCTTTGTAACAATGAGTTTGAGTGTGCAATGCAGGCAGACGTGCTGCAAATATCTTTGCACTAGTGGGACAATACAGAAGTCCAACAGCCACTTTTAGGATGCCACTAAGTTTCCTCAGTGTTTGCTATTATAATGGCTTTGTAACAATGAGTTTGAGTGTGCAATGCAGGCAGACGTGCTGCAAATATCTTTGCACTAGTGGGACAATACAGAAGTCAGACAACCACTTTTAGGATGCTACTAAGTTTCCTCAGTGTTTGGTATTATAATGGCTTTGTAACAATGAGTTTGAGTGTGCAATGCAGGCAGACGTGCTGCAAATATCTTTGCACTAGGGGGACAATACAGAAGTCCTACAGCCACTTTTAAGATGCCACTAAGTTTCTTCAGTGTTTGCTATTATAATGGCTTTGTAACAATGAGTTTGAGTGTGCAATGCAGGCAGATGTGCTGCAAATATCTTTGCACTAGTGGGACAATACAGAAGTCCAACAGCCACTTTTAGGATGCCACTAAGTTTTCTCAGTGTTTGGTATTATAATGGCTTTGTAACAATGAGTTTGAGTGTGCAATGCAGGCAGACGTGCTGCAAATATCTTTGCACTAGTGGGACAATACAGAAGTCCAACAGCCACTTTTAGGATGCCACTAAGTTTCCTCAGTGTTTGGTATTATAATGGCTTTGTAACAATGAGTTTGAGTGTGCAATGCAGGCAGACGTGCTGCAAATATCTTTGCACTAGTGGGACAAAACAGAAGTCCAACAGCCACTTTTAGGATGCCACTAAGTTTCCTCAGTGTTTGCTATTATAATGGCTTTGTAACAATGAGTTTGAGTGTGCAATGCAGGCAGACGTGCTGCAAATATCTTTGCACTAGTAGGACAATACAGAAGTGCAACAGCCACTTTTAGGATGCCACTAAGTTTCCTCAGTGTTTGCTATTATAATGGCTTTGTAACAATGAGTTTGAGTGTGCAATGCAGGCAGACGTGCTGCAAATATCTTTGCACTAGTGGGACAATACAGAAGTCCAACAGCCACTTTTATGATGCCACTAAGTTTCCTCAGTGTTTGGTATTATAATGGCTTTGTAACAATGAGTTTGAGTGTGCAATGCAGGCAGACGTGCTGCAAATATCTTTGCACTAGTGGGACAATACAGAAGTCCAACAGCCACTTTTAGGATACCACCAAGTTTTCTCAGTGTTTGGTATTATAATGGCTTTGTAACAATGAGTTTGAGTGTGCAATGCAGGCAGACGTGCTGCAAATATCCTTGCACTAGTGGGACAATACAGAAGTCCAACAGCCACTTTTAGGATGCCACTAAGTTTCCTCAGTGTTTGGTATTATAATGGCTTTGTAACAATGAGTTTGAGTGTGCAATGCAGGCAGACGTGCTGCAAATATCTTTGCACTAGTGGGACAATACAGAAGTCCAACAGCCACTTTTAGGATGCCACTAAGTTTCCTCAGTGTTTGGTATTATAATGGCTTAGTAACAATGAGTTGAGTGTGCAATGCAGGCAGACGTGCTGCAAATATCTTTGCACTAGTGGGACAATACAGAAGTGCAACAGCCACTTTTAGGATGCCACTAAGTTTCCTCAGTGTTTGCTATTATAATGGCTTTGTAACAATGAGTTTGAGTGTGCAATGCAGGCAGACGTGCTGAAAATATCTTTGCACTAGTGGGACAATACAGAAGTCCAACAGCCACTTTTAGGATGCCACTAAGTTTCCTCAGTGTTTGGTATTATAATGGCTTTGTAACAATGAGTTTGAGTGTGCAATGCATGCAGACGTGCTGCAAATAACTTTGCACTAGTGGGACAATACAGAAGTCCAACAGCCACTTTTAGGATGCCACTAAGTTTCCTCAGTGTTTGGTATTATAATGGCTTTGTAACAATGAGTTTGAGTGTGCAATGCAGGCAGACGTACTGCAAATATCTTTGCACTAGTGGGACAATACAGAAGTCCAACAGCCACTTTTAGGATGCCACTAAGTTTTCTCAGTGTTTGCTATTATAATGGCTTTGTAACAATGAGTTTGAGTGTGCAATGCAGACAGACGTGCTGCAAATATCTTTGCATTAGTGGGACAATACAGAAGTCCAACAGCCACTTTTAGGATGCCACTAAGTTTCCTTAGTGTTTGGTATTATAATGGCTTTGCAACAATGAGTTTGAGTGTGCAATGCAGGCAGACGTGCTGCAAATATCTTTGTACTAGTGGGACAATACAGAAGTCCGACAGCCACTTTTAGGATGCCACTAAGTTTCCTCAGTGTTTGGTATTATAATGGCTTTGTAACAATGAGTTTGAGTGTGCAATGCAGGCAGACGTGCTGCAAATATCTTTGCACTAGAGGGACAATACAGAAGTCCGACAGCCACTTTTAAGATGCCACTAAGTTAACTCAGTGTTTGCTATTATAATGGCTTTGTAACAATGAGTTTGAGTGTGCAATGCAGGCAGACGTGCTGCAAATATCTTTGCACTAGTGGGACAATACAGAAGTCCAACAGCCACTTTTAGGATGCCACTAAGTTTCCTCAGTGTTTGGTATTATAATGGCTTTGTAACAATGAGTTTGAGTGTGCAATGCAGGCAGACGTGCTGCAAATATCTTTGCACTAGTGGGACAATACAGAAGTCCAACAGCCACTTTTAGGATGCCACTAAGTTTCCTCAGTGTTTGCTATTATAATGGCTTTGTAACAATGAGTTTGAGTGTGCAATGCAGGCAGACGTGCTGCAAATATCTTTGCACTAGTGGGACAATACAGAAGTCCAACAGCCACTTTTATGATGCCACTAAGTTTCCTCAGTGTTTGGTATTATAATGGCTTTGTAACAATGAGTTTGAGTGTGCAATGCAGGCAGACGTGCTGCAAATATCTTTGCACTAGTGGGACAATACAGAAGTCCAACAGCCACTTTTAGGATACCACCAAGTTTTCTCAGTGTTTGGTATTATAATGGCTTTGTAACAATGAGTTTGAGTGTGCAATGCAGGCAGACGTGCTGCAAATATCTTTGCACTAGTGGGACAATACAGAAGTCCAACAGCCACTTTTAGGATGCCACTAAGTTTCCTCAGTGTTTGGTATTATAATGGCTTAGTAACAATGAGTTGAGTGTGCAATGCAGGCAGACGTGCTGCAAATATCTTTGCACTAGTGGGACAATACAGAAGTGCAACAGCCACTTTTAGGATGCCACTAAGTTTCCTCAGTGTTTGCTATTATAATGGCTTTGTAACAATGAGTTTGAGTGTGCAATGCAGGCAGACGTGCTGAAAATATCTTTGCACTAGTGGGACAATACAGAAGTCCAACAGTCACTTTTAGGATGCCACTAAGTTTCCTCAGTGTTTGGTATTATAATGGCTTTGTAACAATGAGTTTGAGTGTGCAATGCAGGCAGACGTGCTGCAAATAACTTTGCACTAGTGGGACAATACAGAAGTCCAACAGCCACTTTTAGGATGCCACTAAGTGTCCTTAGTGTTTGGTATTATAATGGCTTTGCAACAATGAGTTTGAGTGTGCAATGCAGGCAGACGTGCTGCAAATATCTTTGTACTAGTGGGACAATACAGAAGTCCGACAGCCACTTTTAGGATGCCACTAAGTTTCCTCAGTGTTTGGTATTATAATGGCTTTGTAACAATGAGTTTGAGTGTGCAATGCAGGCAGACGTGCTGCAAATATCTTTGCACTAGAGGGACAATACAGAAGTCCGACAGCCACTTTTAAGATGCCACTAAGTTAACTCAGTGTTTGCTATTATAATGGCTTTGTAACAATGAGTTTGAGTGTGCAATGCAGGCAGACGTGCTGCAAATATCTTTGCACTAGTGGGACAATACAGAAGTCCAACAGCCACTTTTAGGATGCCACTAAGTTTCCTCAGTGTTTGGTATTATAATGGCTTTGTAACAATGAGTTTGAGTGTGCAATGCAGGCAGACGTGCTGCAAATATCTTTGCACTAGTGGGACAATACAGAAGTCCAACAGCCACTTTTAGGATGCCACTAAGTTTCCTCAGTGTTTGCTATTATAATGGCTTTGTAACAATGAGTTTGAGTGTGCAATGCAGGCAGACGTGCTGCAAATATCTTTGCACTAGTGGGACAATACAGAAGTCAGACAGTTACTTTAGGATGCTACTAAGTTTCCTCAGTGTTTGGTATTATAATGGCTTTGTAACAATGAGTTTGAGTGTGCAATGCAGGCAGACGTGCTGCAAATATCTTTGCACTAGGGGGACAATACAGAAGTCCGACAGCCACTTTTAAGATGCCACTAAGTTTCCTCAGTGTTTGCTATTATAATGGCTTTGTAACAATGAGTTTGAGTGTGCAATGCAGGCAGATGTGCTGCAAATATCTTTGCACTAGTGGGACAATACAGAAGTCCAACAGCCACTTTTAGGATGCCACTAAGTTTTCTCAGTGTTTGGTATTATAATGGCTTTGTAACAATGAGTTTGAGTGTGCAATGCAGGCAGACGTGCTGCAAATATCTTTGCACTAGTGGGAAAATACAGAAGTCCAACAGCCACTTTTAGGATGCCACTAAGTTTCCTCAGTGTTTGGTATTATAATGGCTTTGTAACAATGAGTTTGAGTGTGCAATGCAGGCAGACGTGCTGCAAATATCTTTGCACTAGTGGGACAATACAGAAGTCCAACAGCCACTTTTAGGATGCCACTAAGTTTCTTCAGTGTTTGCTATTACAATGGCTTTGTAACAATGAGTTTGAGTGTGCAATGCAGGCAGACGTGCTGCAAATATCTTTGCACTAGTGGGACAATACAGAAGTCCAACAGCCACTTTTAGGATGCCACTAAGTTTCCTCAGTGTTTGCTATTATAATGGCTTTGTAACAATGAGTTTGAGTGTGCAATGCAGGCAGACGTGCTGCAAATATCTTTGCACTAGTAGGACAATACAGAAGTGCAACAGCCACTTTTAGGATGCCACTAAGTTTCCTCAGTGTTTGCTATTATAATGGCTTTGTAACAATGAGTTTGAGTGTGCAATGCAGGCAGACGTGCTGCAAATATCTTTGCACTAGTGGGACAATACAGAAGTCCAACAGCCACTTTTATGATGCCACTAAGTTTCCTCAGTGTTTGGTATTATAATGGCTTTGTAACAATGAGTTTGAGTGTGCAATGCAGGCAGACGTGCTGCAAATATCTTTGCACTAGTGGGACAATACAGAAGTCCAACAGCCACTTTTAGGATACCACCAAGTTTTCTCAGTGTTTGGTATTATAATGGCTTTGTAACAATGAGTTTGAGTGTGCAATGCAGGCAGACGTGCTGCAAATATCCTTGCACTAGTGGGACAATACAGAAGTCCAACAGCCACTTTTAGGATGCCACTAAGTTTCCTCAGTGTTTGGTATTATAATGGCTTTGTAACAATGAGTTTGAGTGTGCAATGCAGGCAGACGTGCTGCAAATATCTTTGCACTAGTGGGACAATACAGAAGTCCAACAGCCACTTTTAGGATGCCACTAAGTTTCCTCAGTGTTTGGTATTATAATGGCTTAGTAACAATGAGTTGAGTGTGCAATGCAGGCAGACGTGCTGCAAATATCTTTGCACTAGTGGGACAATACAGAAGTGCAACAGCCACTTTTAGGATGCCACTAAGTTTCCTCAGTGTTTGCTATTATAATGGCTTTGTAACAATGAGTTTGAGTGTGCAATGCAGGCAGACGTGCTGAAAATATCTTTGCACTAGTGGGACAATACAGAAGTCCAACAGCCACTTTTAGGATGCCACTAAGTTTCCTCAGTGTTTGGTATTATAATGGCTTTGTAACAATGAGTTTGAGTGTGCAATGCAGGCAGACGTGCTGCAAATAACTTTGCACTAGTGGGACAATACAGAAGTCCAACAGCCACTTTTAGGATGCCACTAAGTTTCCTCAGTGTTTGGTATTATAATGGCTTTGTAACAATGAGTTTGAGTGTGCAATGCAGGCAGACGTACTGCAAATATCTTTGCACTAGTGGGACAATACAGAAGTCCAACAGCCACTTTTAGGATGCCACTAAGTTTTCTCAGTGTTTGCTATTATAATGGCTTTGTAACAATGAGTTTGAGTGTGCAATGCAGACAGACGTGCTGCAAATATCTTTGCATTAGTGGGACAATACAGAAGTCCAACAGCCACTTTTAGGATGCCACTAAGTTTCCTTAGTGTTTGGTATTATAATGGCTTTGCAACAATGAGTTTGAGTGTGCAATGCAGGCAGACGTGCTGCAAATATCTTTGTACTAGTGGCACAATACAGAAGTCCGACAGCCACTTTTAGGATGCCACTAAGTTTCCTCAGTGTTTGGTATTATAATGGCTTTGTAACAATGAGTTTGAGTGTGCAATGCAGGCAGACGTGCTGCAAATATCTTTGCACTAGAGGGACAATACAGAAGTCCGACAGCCACTTTTAAGATGCCACTAAGTTAACTCAGTGTTTGCTATTATAATGGCTTTGTAACAATGAGTTTGAGTGTGCAATGCAGGCAGACGTGCTGCAAATATCTTTGCACTAGTGGGACAATACAGAAGTCCAACAGCCACTTTTAGGATGCCACTAAGTTTCCTCAGTGTTTGGTATTATAATGGCTTTGTAACAATGAGTTTGAGTGTGCAATGCAGGCAGACGTGCTGCAAATATCTTTGCACTAGTGGGACAATACAGAAGTCCAACAGCCACTTTTAGGATGCCACTAAGTTTCCTCAGTGTTTGCTATTATAATGGCTTTGTAACAATGAGTTTGAGTGTGCAATGCAGGCAGACGTGCTGCAAATATCTTTGCACTAGTGGGACAATACAGAAGTCCAACAGCTACTTTTATGATGCCACTAAGTTTCCTCAGTGTTTGGTATTATAATGGCTTTGTAACAATGAGTTTGAGTGTGCAATGCAGGCAGACGTGCTGCAAATATCTTTGCACTAGTGGGACAATACAGAAGTCCAACAGCCACTTTTAGGATACCACCAAGTTTTCTCAGTGTTTGGTATTATAATGGCTTTGTAACAATGAGTTTGAGTGTGCAATGCAGGCAGACGTGCTGCAAATATCTTTGCACTAGTGGGACAATACAGAAGTCCAACAGCCACTTTTAGGATGCCACTAAGTTTCCTCAGTGTTTGGTATTATAATGGCTTAGTAACAATGAGTTGAGTGTGCAATGCAGGCAGACGTGCTGCAAATATCTTTGCACTAGTGGGACAATACAGAAGTGCAACAGCCACTTTTAGGATGCCACTAAGTTTCCTCAGTGTTTGCTATTATAATGGCTTTGTAACAATGAGTTTGAGTGTGCAATGCAGGCAGACGTGCTGAAAATATCTTTGCACTAGTGGGACAATACAGAAGTCCAACAGTCACTTTTAGGATGCCACTAAGTTTCCTCAGTGTTTGGTATTATAATGGCTTTGTAACAATGAGTTTGAGTGTGCAATGCAGGCAGACGTGCTGCAAATAACTTTGCACTAGTGGGACAATACAGAAGTCCAACAGCCACTTTTAGGATGCCACTAAGTGTCCTTAGTGTTTGGTATTATAATGGCTTTGCAACAATGAGTTTGAGTGTGCAATGCAGGCAGACGTGCTGCAAATATCTTTGTACTAGTGGGACAATACAGAAGTCCGACAGCCACTTTTAGGATGCCACTAAGTTTCCTCAGTGTTTGGTATTATAATGGCTTTGTAACAATGAGTTTGAGTGTGCAATGCAGGCAGACGTGCTGCAAATATCTTTGCACTAGAGGGACAATACAGAAGTCCGACAGCCACTTTTAAGATGCCACTAAGTTAACTCAGTGTTTGCTATTATAATGGCTTTGTAACAATGAGTTTGAGTGTGCAATGCAGGCAGACGTGCTGCAAATATCTTTGCACTAGTGGGACAATACAGAAGTCCAACAGCCACTTTTAGGATGCCACTAAGTTTCCTCAGTGTTTGGTATTATAATGGCTTTGTAACAATGAGTTTGAGTGTGCAATGCAGGCAGACGTGCTGCAAATATCTTTGCACTAGTGGGACAATACAGAAGTCCAACAGCCACTTTTAGGATGCCACTAAGTTTCCTCAGTGTTTGCTATTATAATGGCTTTGTAACAATGAGTTTGAGTGTGCAATGCAGGCAGACGTGCTGCAAATATCTTTGCACTAGTGGGACAATACAGAAGTCAGACAGTCACTTTAGGATGCTACTAAGTTTCCTCAGTGTTTGGTATTATAATGGCTTTGTAACAATGAGTTTGAGTGTGCAATGCAGGCAGACGTGCTGCAAATATCTTTGCACTAGGGGGACAATACAGAAGTCCGACAGACACTTTTAAGATGCCACTAAGTTTCCTCAGTGTTTGCTATTATAATGGCTTTGTAACAATGAGTTTGAGTGTGCAATGCAGGCAGATGTGCTGCAAATATCTTTGCACTAGTGGGACAATACAGAAGTCCAACAGCCACTTTTAGGATGCCACTAAGTTTTCTCAGTGTTTGGTATTATAATGGCTTTGTAACAATGAGTTTGAGTGTGCAATGCAGGCAGACGTGCTGCAAATATCTTTGCACTAGTGGGACAATACAGAAGTCCAACAGCCACTTTTAGGATGCCACTAAGTTTCCTCAGTGTTTGGTATTATAATGGCTTTGTAACAATGAGTTTGAGTGTGCAATGCAGGCAGACGTGCTGCAAATATCTTTGCACTAGTGGGACAATACAGAAGTCCAACAGCCACTTTTAGGATGCCACTAAGTTTCTTCAGTGTTTGCTATTACAATGGCTTTGTAACAATGAGTTTGAGTGTGCAATGCAGGCAGACGTGCTGCAAATATCTTTGCACTAGTGGGACAATACAGAAGTCCAACAGCCACTTTTAGGATGCCACTAAGTTTCCTCAGTGTTTGGTATTATAATGGCTTAGTAACATTGAGTTTGAGTGTACAATGCAGGCAGACGTGCTGCAAATATCTTTGCACTAGTGGGACAATACAGAAGTCCAACAGCCACTTTTAGGATGCCACTAAGTTTCCTCAGTGTTTGGTATTATAATGGCTTTGTAACAATGAGTTTGAGTGTGCAATGCAGGCAGACGTGCTGCAAATATCTTTGCACTAGTGGGACAATACAGAAGTCCAACAGCCACTTTTAGGATGCCACTAAGTTTCCTCAGTGTTTGCTATTATAATGGCTTTGTAACAATGAGTTTCAGTGTGCAATGCAGGCAGACGTGCTGCAAATATCTTTGCACTAGTGGTATAATACAGAAGTCCAACAGCCACTTTTAGGATGCCACTAAGTTTCCTCAGTGTTTGGTATTATAATGGCTTAGTAACATTGAGTTTGAGTGTGCAATGCAGGCAGACGTGCTGCAAATATCTTTGCACTAGTGGGACAATACAGAAGTCCAACAGCCACTTTTAGGATGCCACTCAGTTTTCCCAGTGTTTGGTATTATAATGGCTTTGTAACAATGAGTTTGAGTGTGCAATGCAGGCAGACGTGCTGCAAATATCTTTGCACTAGTGGGACAATACAGAAGTCCAACAGCCACTTTTAGGATGCCACTAAGTTTCCTCAGTGTTTGCTATTATAATGGCTTTGTAACAATGAGTTTGAGTGTGCAATGCAGGCAGACGTGCTGCAAATATCTTTGCACTAGTGGGACAATACAGAAGTTCAATAGCCACTTTTAGGATGCCACTAAGTTTCCTCAGTGTTTGCTATTATAATGGCTTAGTAACAATGAGTTTGAGTGTGCAATGCATGCAGACGTGCTGGAAATATCTTTGCACTAGTGGGACAATACAGAAGTCCAACAGCCACTTTTAGGATGCCACTAAGTTAACTCAGTGTTTGCTATTATAATGGCTTTGTAACAATGAGTTTGAGTGGGCAATGCAGGCAGACGTGCTGCAAATATCTTTGCACTAGTGGGACAATACAGAAGACCAACAGCCACTTTTAGGATGCCACTAAGTTTCCTCAGTGTTTGGTATTATAATGGCTTTGTAACAATGAGTTTGAGTGTGCAATGCAGGCAGACGTGCTGCAAATATCTTTGCACTAGTGGGACAATACAGAAGTGCAACAGCCACTTTTAGGATGCCACTAAGTTTCCTCAGTGTTTGCTATTATAATGGCTTTGTAACAATGAGTTTGAGTGTGCAATGCAGGCAGACGTGCTGCAAATATCTTTGCACTAGTGGGACAATACAGAAGTCCAACAGCCACTTTTAGGATGCCACTAAGTTTCCTCAGTGTTTGGTATTATAATGGCTTAGTAACATTGAGTTTGAGTGTGCAATGCAGGCAGACGTGCTGCAAATATCTTTGCACTAGTGGGACAATACAGAAGTCCAACAGCCACTTTTAGGATGCCACTAGGTTTCCTCAGTGTTTGGTATTATAATGGCTTTGTAACAATGAGTTTGAGTGTGCAATGCAGGCAGACGTGCTGCAAATATCTTTGCACTAGTGGGACAATACAGAAGTCCAACAGCCACTTTTAGGATGCCACTAAGTTTCCTCAGTGTTTGCTATTATAATGGCTTTGTAACAATGAGTTTGAGTGTGCAATGCAGGCAGACGTGCTGCAAATATCTTTGCACTAGTGGGACAATACAGAAGTTCAATAGCCACTTTTAGTATGCCACTAAGTTTCCTCAGTGTTTGCTATTATAATGGCTTAGTAACAATGAGTTTGAGTGTGCAATGCATGCAGACGTGCTGGAAATATCTTTGCACTAGTGGGACAATACAGAAGTCCAACAGCCACTTTTAGGATGCCACTAAGTTAACTCAGTGTTTGCTATTATAATGGCTTTGTAACAATGAGTTTGAGTGTACAATGCATGCAGACGTGCTGCAAATATCTTTGCACTAGTGGGACAATATAGAAGTCCAACAGCCACTTTTAGGATGCCACTAAGTTTCCTCAGTGTTTGCTTTTATAATGGCTTTGTAACAATGAGTTTGAGTGTGCAATGCAGGCAGACGTGCTGCAAATATCTTTGCACTAGTGGGACAATACAGAAGTCCAACAGCCACTTTTAGGATGCCACTAAGTTTCCTCAGTGTTTGGTATTATAATGGCTTAGTAACATTGAGTTTGAGTGTGCAATGCAGGCAGACGTGCTGCAAATATCTTTGCACTAGTGGGACAATACAGAAGTCCAACAGCCACTTTTAGGATGCCACTAGGTTTCCTCAGTGTTTGGTATTATAATGGCTTTGTAACAATGAGTTTGAGTGTGCAATGCAGGCAGACGTGCTGCAAATATCTTTGCACTAGTGGGACAATACAGAAGTCCAACAGCCACTTTTAGGATGCCACTAAGTTTCCTCAGTGTTTGCTATTATAATGGCTTTGTAACAATGAGTTTGAGTGTGCAATGCAGGCAGACGTGCTGCAAATATCTTTGCACTAGTGGGACAATACAGAAGTTCAATAGCCACTTTTAGGATGCCACTAAGTTTCCTCAGTGTTTGCTATTATAATGGCTTAGTAACAATGAGTTTGAGTGTGCAATGCATGCAGACGTGCTGGAAATATCTTTGCACTAGTGGGACAATACAGAAGTCCAACAGCCACTTTTAGGATGCCACTAAGTTAACTCAGTGTTTGCTATTATAATGGCTTTGTAACAATGAGTTTGAGTGTACAATGCATGCAGACGTGCTGCAAATATCTTTGCACTAGTGGGACAATATAGAAGTCCAACAGCCACTTTTAGGATGCCACTAAGTTTCCTCAGTGTTTGCTATTATAATGGCTTTGTAACAATGAGTTTGAGTGTGCAATGCAGGCAGACGTGCTGCACATATCTTTGCACTAGTGGGACAATACAGAAGTCCAACAGCCACTTTTAAAATGCCACTAAGTTTCCTCAGTGTTTGGTATTATAATGGCTTTGTAACAATGAGTTTGAGTGTGCAATGCAGGCAGACGTGCTGCAAATATCTTTGCACTAGTGGGACAATACAGAAGTCCGACAGCCACTTTTAGGATGCCACTAAGTTTCATCAGTGTTTGGTATTATAATGGCTTTGTAACAATGAGTTTGAGTGTGCAATGCAGGCAGACGTGCTGCAAATATCTTTGCACTAGAGGGACAATACAGAAGTCCGACAGCCACTTTTAAGATGCCACTAAGTTAACTCAGTGTTTGCTATTATAATGGCTTTGTAACAATGAATTTGAGAGTGCAATGCAGGCAGACGTGCTGCAAATATCTTTGCACTAGTGGGACAATACAGAAGTCCAACAGCCACTTTTAGGATGCCACTAAGTTTCCTCAGTGTTTGGTATTATAATGGCTTTGTAACAATGAGTTTGAGTGTGCAATGCAGGCAGACGTGCTGCAAATATCTTTGCACTAGTGGGACAATACAGAAGTCCAACAGCCACTTTTAGGATGCCACTAAGTTTCCTCAGTGTTTGCTATTATAATGGCTTTGTAACAATGAGTTTGAGTGTGCAATGCAGGCAGACGTGCTGCAAATATCTTTGCACTAGTGGGACAATACAGAAGTCCAACAGCCACTTTTAGGATGCCACTAAGTTTCCTCAGTGTTTGCTATTATAATTGCTTTGTAACAATGAGTTTGAGTGTGCAATGCAGGCAGACGTGCTGCAAATATCTTTGCACTAGTGGGACAATACAGAAGTCAGACAGCCACTTTTAGGATGCTACTAAGTTTCCTCAGTGTTTGGTATTATAATGGCTTTGTAACAATGAGTTTGAGTGGGCAATGCAGGCAGACGTGCTGCAAATATCTTTGCACTAGGGGGACAATACAGACGTCCGACAGCCACTTTTAAGATGCCACTAAGTTTCCTCAGTGTTTGCTATTATAATGGCTTTGTAACAATGAGTTTGAGTGTGCAATGCAGGCAGATGTGCTGCAAATATCTTTGCACTAGTGGGACAATACAGAAGTCCAACAGCCACTTTTAGGATGCCACTAAGTTTCCTCAGTGTTTGGTATTATAATGGCTTAGTAACAATGAGTCTGAGTGTGCAATGCATGCAGACGTGCTGGAAATATCTTTGCACTAGTGGGACAATACAGAAGTCCAACAGCCACTTTTAGGATGCCACTAAGTTTCCTCAGTGTTTGGTATTATAATGGCTTTGTAACAATGAGTTTGAGTGTGCAATGCAGGCAGACGTGCTGCAAATATCTTTGCACTAGTGGGACAATACAGAAGTCCAACAGCCACTTTTAGGATGCCACCAAGTTTTCTTAGTGTTTGGTATTATAATGGCTTTGTAACAATGAGTTTGAGTGTGCAATGCAAGCAGACGTGCTGCAAATATCTTTGCACTAGTGGGACAATACAGAAGTCCAACAGCCACTTTTAGGATGCCACTAAGTTTCCTCAGTGTTTGGTATTATAATGGCTTAGTAACAATGAGTTTGAGTGTGCAATGCAGGCAGACGTGCTGCAAATATCTTTGCACTAGTGGGACAATACATAAGTGCAACAGCCACTTTTAGGATACCACTAAGTTTCCTCAGTGTTTGGTATTATAATGGCTTTGTAACAATGAGTTTGAGTGTGCAATGCAGGCAGACGTGCTGCAAATATCTTTGCAGTAGTGGGACAATACAGAAGTCCAACAGCCACTTTTAGGATGCCACTAAGTTTCCTCAGTGTTTGGTATTATAATGGCTTTGTAACAATGAGTTTGAGTGTGCAATGCAGGCAGACGTGCTGCAAATATCTTTGCACTAGTGGGACAATACAGAAGTCCGACAGCCACTTTTAGGATGCCACTAAGTTTTCTCAGTGTTTGGTATTATAATGGCTTTGTAACAATGAGTTTGAGTGTGCAATGCAGGCAGACGTGCTGCAAATATCTTTGCTCTAGTGGGACAATACAGAAGTCCAACAGCCACTTTTAGGATGCCACTAAGTTTCCTCAGTGTTTGGTATTATAATGGCTTTGTAACAATGAGTTTGAGTGTGCAATGCAGGCAGACGTGCTGCAAATATCTTTGCACTAGTGGGACAATACAGAAGTCCAACAGTCACTTTTAGGATGCCACTCAGTTTTCTCAGTGTTTGGTATTATAATGGCTTTGTAACAATGAGTTTGAGTGTGCAATGCAGGCAGACGTGCTGCAAATATCTTTGCACTAGTGGGACAATACAGAAGTCCAACAGCCACTTTTAGGATACCACTAAGTTTCCTCAGTGTTTGCTATTATAATGGCTTTGTAACAATGAGTTTGAGTGTGCAATGCAGGCAGACGTGCTGCAAATATCTTTGCACTAGTGGGACAATACAGAAGTCCAACAGCCACTTTTAGGATGCCACTAAGTTTCCTCAGTGTTTGGTATTATAATGGCTTTGTAACAATGAGTTTGAGTGTGCAATGCAGGCAGACGTGCTGCAAATATCTTTGCACTAGTGGGACAATACAGAAGTCCAACAGCCACTTTTAGGATGCCACTAAGTTTCCTCAGTGTTTGGTATTATAATGGCTTAGTAACATTGAGTTTGAGTGTGCAATGCAGGCAGACGTGCTGCAAATATCTTTGCACTAGTGGGACAATACAGAAGTCCAACAGCCACTTTTAGGATGCCACTCAGTTTTCCCAGTGTTTGGTATTATAATGGCTTTGTAACAATGAGTTTGAGTGTGCAATGCAGGCAGACGTGCTGCAAATATCTTTGCACTAGTGGGACAATACAGAAGTCCAACAGCCACTTTTAGGATGCCACTAAGTTTCCTCAGTGTTTGCTATTATAATGGCTTTGTAACAATGAGTTTGAGTGTGCAATGCAGGCAGACGTGCTGCAAATATCTTTGCACTAGTGGGACAATACAGAAGTTCAATAGCCACTTTTAGGATGCCACTAAGTTTCCTCAGTGTTTGCTATTATAATGGCTTAGTAACAATGAGTTTGAGTGTGCAATGCATGCAGACGTGCTGGAAATATCTTTGCACTAGTGGGACAATACAGAAGTCCAACAGCCACTTTTAGGATGCCACTAAGTTAACTCAGTGTTTGCTATTATAATGGCTTTGTAACAATGAGTTTGAGTGGGCAATGCAGGCAGACGTGCTGCAAATATCTTTGCACTAGTGGGACAATACAGAAGACCAACAGCCACTTTTAGGATGCCACTAAGTTTCCTCAGTGTTTGGTATTATAATGGCTTTGTAACAATGAGTTTGAGTGTGCAATGCAGGCAGACGTGCTGCAAATATCTTTGCACTAGTGGGACAATACAGAAGTGCAACAGCCACTTTTAGGATGCCACTAAGTTTCCTCAGTGTTTGCTATTATAATGGCTTTGTAACTATGAGTTTGAGTGTGCAATGCAGGCAGACGTGCTGCAAATATCTTTGCACTAGTGGGACAATACAGAAGTCCAACAGCCACTTTTAGGATGCCACTAAGTTTCCTCAGTGTTTGGTATTATAATGGCTTAGTAACATTGAGTTTGAGTGTGCAATGCAGGCAGACGTGCTGCAAATATCTTTGCACTAGTGGGACAATACAGAAGTCCAACAGCCACTTTTAGGATGCCACTAGGTTTCCTCAGTGTTTGGTATTATAATGGCTTTGTAACAATGAGTTTGAGTGTGCAATGCAGGCAGACGTGCTGCAAATATCTTTGCACTAGTGGGACAATACAGAAGTCCAACAGCCACTTTTAGGATGCCACTAAGTTTCCTCAGTGTTTGCTATTATAATGGCTTTGTAACAATGAGTTTGAGTGTGCAATGCAGGCAGACGTGCTGCAAATATCTTTGCACTAGTGGGACAATACAGAAGTTCAATAGCCACTTTTAGTATGCCACTAAGTTTCCTCAGTGTTTGCTATTATAATGGCTTAGTAACAATGAGTTTGAGTGTGCAATGCATGCAGACGTGCTGGAAATATCTTTGCACTAGTGGGACAATACAGAAGTCCAACAGCCACTTTTAGGATGCCACTAAGTTAACTCAGTGTTTGCTATTATAATGGCTTTGTAACAATGAGTTTGAGTGTACAATGCATGCAGACGTGCTGCAAATATCTTTGCACTAGTGGGACAATATAGAAGTCCAACAGCCACTTTTAGGATGCCACTAAGTTTCCTCAGTGTTTGCTATTATAATGGCTTTGTAACAATGAGTTTGAGTGTGCAATGCAGGCAGACGTGCTGCAAATATCTTTGCACTAGTGGGACAATACAGAAGTCCAACAGCCACTTTTAGGATGCCACTAAGTTTCCTCAGTGTTTGGTATTATAATGGCTTAGTAACATTGAGTTTGAGTGTGCAATGCAGGCAGACGTGCTGCAAATATCTTTGCACTAGTGGGACAATACAGAAGTCCAACAGCCACTTTTAGGATGCCACTAGGTTTCCTCAGTGTTTGGTATTATAATGGCTTTGTAACAATGAGTTTGAGTGTGCAATGCAGGCAGACGTGCTGCAAATATCTTTGCACTAGTGGGACAATACAGAAGTCCAACAGCCACTTTTAGGATGCCACTAAGTTTCCTCAGTGTTTGCTATTATAATGGCTTTGTAACAATGAGTTTGAGTGTGCAATGCAGGCAGACGTGCTGCAAATATCTTTGCACTAGTGGGACAATACAGAAGTTCAATAGCCACTTTTAGGATGCCACTAAGTTTCCTCAGTGTTTGCTATTATAATGGCTTAGTAACAATGAGTTTGAGTGTGCAATGCATGCAGACGTGCTGGAAATATCTTTGCACTAGTGGGACAATACAGAAGTCCAACAGCCACTTTTAGGATGCCACTAAGTTAACTCAGTGTTTGCTATTATAATGGCTTTGTAACAATGAGTTTGAGTGTACAATGCATGCAGACGTGCTGCAAATATCTTTGCACTAGTGGGACAATATAGAAGTCCAACAGCCACTTTTAGGATGCCACTAAGTTTCCTCAGTGTTTGCTATTATAATGGCTTTGTAACAATGAGTTTGAGTGTGCAATGCAGGCAGACGTGCTGCACATATCTTTGCACTAGTGGGACAATACAGAAGTCCAACAGCCACTTTTAAAATGCCACTAAGTTTCCTCAGTGTTTGGTATTATAATGGCTTTGTAACAATGAGTTTGAGTGTGCAATGCAGGCAGACGTGCTGCAAATATCTTTGCACTAGTGGGACAATACAGAAGTCCGACAGCCACTTTTAGGATGCCACTAAGTTTCATCAGTGTTTGGTATTATAATGGCTTTGTAACAATGAGTTTGAGTGTGCAATGCAGGCAGACGTGCTGCAAATATCTTTGCACTAGAGGGACAATACAGAAGTCCGACAGCCACTTTTAAGATGCCACTAAGTTAACTCAGTGTTTGCTATTATAATGGCTTTGTAACAATGAATTTGAGAGTGCAATGCAGGCAGACGTGCTGCAAATATCTTTGCACTAGTGGGACAATACAGAAGTCCAACAGCCACTTTTAGGATGCCACTAAGTTTCCTCAGTGTTTGGTATTATAATGGCTTTGTAACAATGAGTTTGAGTGTGCAATGCAGGCAGACGTGCTGCAAATATCTTTGCACTAGTGGGACAATACAGAAGTCCAACAGCCACTTTTAGGATGCCACTAAGTTTCCTCAGTGTTTGCTATTATAATGGCTTTGTAACAATGAGTTTGAGTGTGCAATGCAGGCAGACGTGCTGCAAATATCTTTGCACTAGTGGGACAATACAGAAGTCCAACAGCCACTTTTAGGATGCCACTAAGTTTCCTCAGTGTTTGCTATTATAATTGCTTTGTAACAATGAGTTTGAGTGTGCAATGCAGGCAGACGTGCTGCAAATATCTTTGCACTAGTGGGACAATACAGAAGTCAGACAGCCACTTTTAGGATGCTACTAAGTTTCCTCAGTGTTTGGTATTATAATGGCTTTGTAACAATGAGTTTGAGTGGGCAATGCAGGCAGACGTGCTGCAAATATCTTTGCACTAGGGGGACAATACAGAAGTCCGACAGACACTTTTAAGATGCCACTAAGTTTCCTCAGTGTTTGCTATTATAATGGCTTTGTAACAATGAGTTTGAGTGTGCAATGCAGGCAGATGTGCTGCAAATATCTTTGCACTAGTGGGACAATACAGAAGTCCAACAGCCACTTTTAGGATGCCACTAAGTTTCCTCAGTGTTTGGTATTATAATGGCTTAGTAACAATGAGTCTGAGTGTGCAATGCATGCAGACGTGCTGGAAATATCTTTGCACTAGTGGGACAATACAGAAGTCCAACAGCCACTTTTAGGATGCCACTAAGTTTCCTCAGTGTTTGGTATTATAATGGCTTTGTAACAATGAGTTTGAGTGTGCAATGCAGGCAGACGTGCTGCAAATATCTTTGCACTAGTGGGACAATACAGAAGTCCAACAGCCACTTTTAGGATGCCACCAAGTTTTCTTAGTGTTTGGTATTATAATGGCTTTGTAACAATGAGTTTGAGTGTGCAATGCAAGCAGACGTGCTGCAAATATCTTTGCACTAGTGGGACAATACAGAAGTCCAACAGCCACTTTTAGGATGCCACTAAGTTTCCTCAGTGTTTGGTATTATAATGGCTTAGTAACAATGAGTTTGAGTGTGCAATGCAGGCAGACGTGCTGCAAATATCTTTGCACTAGTGGGACAATACATAAGTGCAACAGCCACTTTTAGGATACCACTAAGTTTCCTCAGTGTTTGGTATTATAATGGCTTTGTAACAATGAGTTTGAGTGTGCAATTCAGGCAGACGTGCTGCAAATATCTTTGCAGTAGTGGGACAATACAGAAGTCCAACAGCCACTTTTAGGATGCCACTAAGTTTCCTCAGTGTTTGGTATTATAATGGCTTTGTAACAATGAGTTTGAGTGTGCAATGCAGGCAGACGTGCTGCAAATATCTTTGCACTAGTGGGACAATACAGAAGTCCGACAGCCACTTTTAGGATGCCACTAAGTTTTCTCAGTGTTTGGTATTATAATGGCTTTGTAACAATGAGTTTGAGTGTGCAATGCAGGCAGACGTGCTGCAAATATCTTTGCTCTAGTGGGACAATACAGAAGTCCAACAGCCACTTTTAGGATGCCACTAAGTTTCCTCAGTGTTTGGTATTATAATGGCTTTGTAACAATGAGTTTGAGTGTGCAATGCAGGCAGACGTGCTGCAAATATCTTTGCACTAGTGGGACAATACAGAAGTCCAACAGTCACTTTTAGGATGCCACTCAGTTTTCTCAGTGTTTGGTATTATAATGGCTTTGTAACAATGAGTTTGAGTGTGCAATGCAGGCAGACGTGCTGCAAATATCTTTGCACTAGTGGGACAATACAGAAGTCCAACAGCCACTTTTAGGATACCACTAAGTTTCCTCAGTGTTTGCTATTATAATGGCTTTGTAACAATGAGTTTGAGTGTGCAATGCAGGCAGACGTGCTGCAAATATCTTTGCACTAGTGGGACAATACAGAAGTCCAACAGCCACTTTTAGGATGCCACTAAGTTTCCTCAGTGTTTGGTATTATAATGGCTTTGTAACAATGAGTTTGAGTGTGCAATGCAGGCAGACGTGCTGCAAATATCTTTGCACTAGTGGGACAATACAGAAGTCCGACAGCCACTTTTAGGATGCCACTAAGTTTCCTCAGTGTTTGCTATTATAATGGCTTTGTAACAATGAGTTTGAGTGTGCAATGCAGGCAGACGTGCTGCAAATATCTTTGCACTAGAGGGACAATACAGAAGTCCGACAGCCACTTTTAAGATGCCACTAAGTTAACTCAGTGTTTGCTATTATAATGGCTTTGTAACAATGAGTTTGAGAGTGCAATGCAGGCAGACGTGCTGCAAATATCTTTGCACTAGTGGGACAATACAGAAGTCCAACAGCCACTTTTAGGATGCCACTAAGTTTCCTCAGTGTTTGGTATTATAATGGCTTTGTAACAATGAGTTTGAGTGTGCAATGCAGGCAGACGTGCTGCAAATATCTTTGCACTAGTGGGACAATACAGAAGTCCAACAGCCACTTTTAGGATGCCACTAAGTTTCCTCAGTGTTTTCTATTATAATGGCTTTGTAACAATGAGTTTGAGTGTGCAATGCAGGCAGACGTGCTGCAAATATCTTTGCACTAGTGGGACAATACAGAAGTCCAACAGCCACTTTTAGGATGCCACTAAGTTTCCTCAGTGTTTGCTATTATAATTGCTTTGTAACAATGAGTTTGAGTGTGCAATGCAGGCAGACGTGCTGCAAATATCTTTGCACTAGTGGGACAATACAGAAGTCAGACAGCCACTTTTAGGATGCTACTAAGTTTCCTCAGTGTTTGGTATTATAATGGCTTTGTAACAATGAGTTTGAGTGTGCAATGCAGGCAGACGTGCTGCAAATATCTTTGCACTAGTGGGACAATACAGAAGTCCAACAGCCACTTTTAGGATGCCACTAAGTTTCCTCAGTGTTTGGTATTATAATGGCTTTGTAACAATGAGTTTGAGTGTGCAATGCAGGCAGACGTGCTGCAAATATCTTTGCACTAGTGGGACAATACAGAAGTCCAACAGCCACTTTTAGGATGCCACTAAGTTTCCTCAGTGTTTGGTATTATAATGGCTTTGTAACAATGAGTTTGAGTGTGCAATGCAGGCAGACGTGCTGCAAATATCTTTGCACTAGTGGGACAATACAGAAGTCCAACAGCCACTTTTAGGATGCCACCAAGTTTTCTTAGTGTTTGGTATTATAATGGCTTTGTAACAATGAGTTTGAGTGTGCAATGCAAGCAGACGTGCTGCAAATATCTTTGCACTAGTGGGACAATACAGAAGTCCAACAGCCACTTTTAGGATGCCACTAAGTTTCCTCAGTGTTTGGTATTATAATGGCTTAGTAACAATGAGTTTGAGTGTGCAATGCAGGCAGACGTGCTGCAAATATCTTTGCACTAGTGGGACAATACATAAGTGCAACAGCCACTTTTAGGATACCACTAAGTTTCCTCAGTGTTTGGTATTATAATGGCTTTGTAACAATGAGTTTGAGTGTGCAATGCAGGCAGACGTGCTGCAAATATCTTTGCACTAGTGGGACAATACAGAAGTCCAACAGCCACTTTTAGGATGCCACTAAGTTTCCTCAGTGTTTGGTATTATAATGGCTTTGTAACAATGAGTTTGAGTGTGCAATGCAGGCAGACGTGCTGCAAATATCTTTGCACTAGTGGGACAATACAGAAGTCCAACAGCCACTTTTAGGATGCCACTAAGTTTCCTCAGTGTTTGCTATTATAATGGCTTTGTAACAATGAGTTTGAGTGTGCAATGCAGGCAGACGTGCTGCAAATATCTTTGCACTAGTGGGACAATACAGAAGTCCAACAGCCACTTTTAGGATGCCACTAAGTTTCCTCAGTGTTTGGTATTATAATGGCTTTGTAACAATGAGTTTGAGTGTGCAATGCAGGCAGACGTGCTGCAAATATCTTTGCACTAGTGGGACAATACAGAAGTGCAACAGCCACTTTTAGGATGCCACTAAGTTTCCTCAGTGTTTGCTATTATAATGGCTTTGTAACAATGAGTTTGAGTGTGCAATGCAGGCAGACGTGCTGCAAATATGTTTGCACTAGTGGGACAATACAGAAGTCAGACAGCCACTTTTAGGATGCTACTAAGTTTCCTCAGTGTTTGGTATTATAATGGCTTTGTAACAATGAGTTTGAGTGTGCAATGCAGGCAGACGTGCTGCAAATATCTTTGCACTAGGGGGACAATACAGAAGTCCGACAGCCACTTTTAAGATGCCACTAAGTTTCCTCAGTGTTTGGTATTATAATGGCTTTGTAACAATGAGTTTGAGTGTGCAATGCAGGCAGACGTGCTGCAAATATCTTTGCACTAGTGGGACAATACAGAAGTCCAACAGCCACTTTTAGGATGCCACTAAGTTTCCTCAGTGTTTGCTATTATAATGGCTTTGTAACAATGAGTTTGAGTGTGCAATGCAGGCAGACGTGCTGCAAATATCTTTGCACTAGTGGGACAATACAGAAGTCCAACAGCCACTTTTAGGATGCCACTAAGTTTCCTCAGTGTTTGGTATTATAATGGCTTTGTAACAATGAGTTTGAGTGTGCAATGCAGGCAGACGTGCTGCAAATATCTTTGCACTAGTGGGACAATACAGAAGTGCAACAGCCACTTTTAGGATGCCACTAAGTTTCCTCAGTGTTTGCTATTATAATGGCTTTGTAACAATGAGTTTGAGTGTGCAATGCAGGCAGACGTGCTGCAAATATGTTTGCACTAGTGGGACAATACAGAAGTCAGACAGCCACTTTTAGGATGCTACTAAGTTTCCTCAGTGTTTGGTATTATAATGGCTTTGTAACAATGAGTTTGAGTGTGCAATGCAGGCAGACGTGCTGCAAATATCTTTGCACTAGGGGGACAATACAGAAGTCCGACAGCCACTTTTAAGATGCCACTAAGTTTCCTCAGTGTTTGCTATTATAATGGCTTTGTAACAATGAGTTTGAGTGTGCAATGCAGGCAGACGTGCTGCAAATATCTTTGCACTAGTGGGACAATACAGAAGTCCAACAGCCACTTTTAGGATGCCACTAAGTTTCCTCAGTGTTTGGTATTATAATGGCTTTGTAACAATGAGTTTGAGTGTGCAATGCAGGCAGACGTGCTGCAAATATCTTTGCACTAGTGGGACAATACAGAAGTGCAACAGCCACTTTTAGGATGCCACTAAGTTTCCTCAGTGTTTGCTATTATAATGGCTTTGTAACAATGAGTTTGAGTGTGCAATGCCGGCAGACGTGCTGCAAATATCATTGCACTAGTGGGACAATACAGAAGTCCAACAGCCACTTTTAGGATGCCACTAAGTTTCCTCAGTGTTTGGTATTATAATGGCTTAGTAACAATGAGTTTGAGTGTGCAATGCAGGCAGACGTGCTGCAAATATCTTTGCACTAGTGGGACAATACATAAGTCCAACAGCCACTTTTAGGATGCCACTCAGTTTTCTCAGTGTTTGGTATTATAATGGCTTTGTAACAATGAGTTTGAGTGTGCAATGCAGGCAGACGTGCTGCAAATATCTTTGCACTAGTGGGACAATACAGAAGTCCAACAGCCACTTTTAGGATGCCACTAAGTTTCCTCAGTGTTTGCTATTATAATTGCTTTGTAACAATGAGTTTGAGTGTGCAATGCAGGCAGACGTGCTGCAAATATCTTTGCACTAGTGGAACAATACAGAAGTCAGACAGCCACTTTTAGGATGCTACTAAGTTTCCTCAGTGTTTGGTATTATAATGGCTTTGTAACAATGAGTTTGAGTGTGCAATGCAGGCAGACGTGCTGCAAATATCTTTGCACTAGGGGGACAATACAGAAGTCCGACAGCCACTTTTAAGATGCCACTAAGTTTCCTCAGTGTTTGCTATTATAATGGCTTTGTAACAATGAGTTTGAGTGTGCAATTCAGGCAGATGTGCTTCAAATATCTTTGCACTAGTTGGACAATACAGAAGTCCAACAGCCACTTTTAGGATGCCACTAAGTTTCCTCAGTGTTTGGTATTATAATGGCTTAGTAACAATGAGTTTGAGTGTGCAATGCATGCAGACGTGCTGGAAATATCTTTGCACTAGTGGGACAATACAGAAGTCCAACAGCCACTTTTAGGATGCCACTAAGTTTCCTCAGTGTTTGGTATTATAATGGCTTTGTAACAATGAGTTTGAGTGTGCAATGCAGGCAGACGTGCTGCAAATATCTTTGCACTAGTGGGACAATACAGAAGTCCAACAGCCACTTTTAGGATGCCACCAAGTTTTCTTAGTGTTTGGTATTATAATGGCTTTGTAACAATGAGTTTGAGTGTGCAATGCAAGCAGACGTGCTGCAAATATCTTTGCACTAGTGGGACAATACAGAAGTCCAACAGCCACTTTTAGGATGCCACTAAGTTTCCTCAGTGTTTGGTATTATAATGGCTTAGTAACAATGAGTTTGAGTGTGCAATGCAGGCAGACGTGCTGCAAATATCTTTGCACTAGTGGGACAATACATAAGTGCAACAGCCACTTTTAGGATGCCATTAAGTTTCCTCAGTGTTTGCTATTATAATGGCTTTGTAACAATGAGTTTGAGTGTGCAATGCAGGCAGACGTGCTGCAAATATCTTTGCACTAGTGGGACAATACAGAAGTCCAACAGCCACTTTTAGGATGCCACCAAGTTTTCTTAGTGTTTGGTATTATAATGGCTTTGTAACAATGAGTTTGAGTGTGCAATGCAAGCAGACGTGCTGCAAATATCTTTGCACTAGTGGGACAATACAGAAGTCCAACAGCCACTTTTAGGATGCCACTAAGTTTCCTCAGTGTTTGGTATTATAATGGCTTAGTAACAATGAGTTTGAGTGTGCAATGCAGGCAGACGTGCTGCAAATATCTTTGCACTAGTGGGACAATACATAAGTGCAACAGCCACTTTTAGGATACCACTAAGTTTCCTCAGTGTTTGGTATTATAATGGCTTTGTAACAATGAGTTTGAGTGTGCAATGCAGGCAGACGTGCTGCAAATATCTTTGCACTAGTGGGACAATACAGAAGTCCAACAGCCACTTTTAGGATGCCACTAAGTTTCCTCAGTGTTTGGTATTATAATGGCTTTGTAACAATGAGTTTGAGTGTGCAATGCAGGCAGACGTGCTGCAAATATCTTTGCACTAGTGGGACAATACAGAAGTCCGACAGCCACTTTTAGGATGCCACTAAGTTTTCTCAGTGTTTGGTATTATAATGGCTTTGTAACAATGAGTTTGAGTGTGCAATGCAGGCAGACGTGCTGCAAATATCTTTGCTCTAGTGGGACAATACAGAAGTCCAACAGCCACTTTTAGGATGCCACTAAGTTTCCTCAGTGTTTGGTATTATAATGGCTTTGTAACAATGAGTTTGAGTGTGCAATGCAGGCAGACGTGCTGCAAATATCTTTGCACTAGTGGGACAATACAGAAGTCCAACAGTCACTTTTAGGATGCCACTCAGTTTTCTCAGTGTTTGGTATTATAATGGCTTTGTAACAATGAGTTTGAGTGTGCAATGCAGGCAGACGTGCTGCAAATATCTTTGCACTAGTGGGACAATACAGAAGTCCAACAGCCACTTTTAGGATGCCACTAAGTTTCCTCAGTGTTTGCTATTATAATGGCTTTGTAACAATGAGTTTGAGTGTGCAATGCAGGCAGACGTGCTGCAAATATCTTTGCACTAGTGGGACAATACAGAAGTCCAACAGCCACTTTTAGGATGCCACTAAGTTTCCTCAGTGTTTGGTATTATAATGGCTTTGTTACAATGAGTTTGAGTGTGCAATGCAGGCAGACGTGCTGCAAATATCTTTGCACTAGTGGGACAATACAGAAGTGCAACAGCCACTTTTAGGATGCCACTAAGTTTCCTCAGTGTTTGCTATTATAATGGCTTTGTAACAATGAGTTTGAGTGTGCAATGCAGGCAGACATGCTGCAAATATCTTTGCACTAGTGGGACAATACAGAAGTGCAACAGCCACTTTTAGGATGCCACTAAGTTTCCTCAGTGTTTGCTATTATAATGGCTTTGTAACAATGAGTTTGAGTGTGCAATGCAGGCAGACGTGCTGCAAATATGTTTGCACTAGTGGGACAATACAGAAGTCCAACAGCCACTTTTAGGATGCCACTAAGTTTCCTCAGTGTTTGCTATTATAATTGCTTTGTAACAATGAGTTTGAGTGTGCAATGCAGGCAGACGTGCTGCAAATATCTTTGCACTAGTGGGACAATACAGAAGTCAGACAGCCACTTTTAGGATGCTACTAAGTTTCCTCAGTGTTTGGTATTATAATGGCTTTGTAACAATGAGTTTGAGTGTGCAATGCAGGCAGACGTGCTGCAAATATCTTTGCTCTAGGGGGACAATACAGAAGTCCGACAGCCACTTTTAAGATGCCACTAAGTTTCCTCAGTGTTTGCTATTATAATGGCTTTGTAACAATGAGTTTGAGTGTGCAATGCAGGCAGACGTGCTGCAAATATCTTTGCACTAGTGGGACAATACAGAAGTCCAACAGCCACTTTTAGGATGCCACTAAGTTTCCTCAGTGTTTGGTATTATAATGGCTTTGTAACAATGAGTTTGAGTGTGCAATGCAGGCAGACGTGCTGCAAATATCTTTGCACTAGTGGGACAATACAGAAGTGCAACAGCCACTTTTAGGATGCCACTAAGTTTCCTCAGTGTTTGCTATTATAATGGCTTTGTAACAATGAGTTTGAGTGTGCAATGCAGGCAGACATGCTGCAAATATCATTGCACTAGTGGGACAATACAGAAGTCCAACAGCCACTTTTAGGATGCCACTAAGTTTCCTCAGTGTTTGGTATTATAATGGCTTAGTAACAATGAGTTTGAGTGTGCAATGCAGGCAGACGTGCTGCAAATATCTTTGCACTAGTGGGACAATACAGAAGTCCAACAGCCACTTTTAGGATGCCACTCAGTTTTCTCAGTGTTTGGTATTATAATGGCTTTGTAACAATGAGTTTGAGTGTGCAATGCAGGCAGACGTGCTGCAAATATCTTTGCACTAGTGGGACAATACAGAAGTCCAACAGCCACTTTTAGGATGCCACTAAGTTTCCTCAGTGTTTGCTATTATAATTGCTTTGTAACAATGAGTTTGAGTGTGCAATGCAGGCAGACGTGCTGCAAATATCTTTGCACTAGTGGAACAATACAGAAGTCAGACAGCCACTTTTAGGATGCTACTAAGTTTCCTCAGTGTTTGCTATTATAATGGCTTTGTAACAATGAGTTTGAGTGTGCAATTCAGGCAGATGTGCTGCAAATATCTTTGCACTAGTTGGACAATACAGAAGTCCAACAGCCACTTTTAGGATGCCACTAAGTTTCCTCAGTGTTTGGTATTATAATGGCTTAGTAACAATGAGTTTGAGTGTGCAATGCATGCAGACGTGCTGGAAATATCTTTGCACTAGTGGGACAATACAGAAGTCCAACAGCCACTTTTAGGATGCCACTAAGTTTCCTCAGTGTTTGGTATTATAATGGCTTTGTAACAATGAGTTTGAGTGTGCAATGCAGGCAGACGTGCTGCAAATATCTTTGCACTAGTGGGACAATACAGAAGTCCAACAGCCACTTTTAGGATGCCACCAAGTTTTCTTAGTGTTTGGTATTATAATGGCTTTGTAACAATGAGTTTGAGTGTGCAATGCAAGCAGACGTGCTGCAAATATCTTTGCACTAGTGGGACAATACAGAAGTCCAACAGCCACTTTTAGGATGCCACTAAGTTTCCTCAGTGTTTGGTATTATAATGGCTTAGTAACAATGAGTTTGAGTGTGCAATGCAGGCAGACGTGCTGCAAATATCTTTGCACTAGTGGGACAATACATAAGTGCAACAGCCACTTTTAGGATACCACTAAGTTTCCTCAGTGTTTGGTATTATAATGGCTTTGTAACAATGAGTTTGAGTGTGCAATGCAGGCAGACGTGCTGCAAATATCTTTGCACTAGTGGGACAATACAGAAGTCCGACAGCCACTTTTAGGATGCCACTAAGTTTCCTCAGTGTTTGGTATTATAATGGCTTTGTAACAATGAGTTTGAGTGTGCAATGCAGGCAGACGTGCTGCAAATATCTTTGCACTAGGGGGACAATACAGAAGTCCGACAGCCACTTTTAAGATGCCACTAAGTTTCCTCAGTGTTTGCTATTATAATGGCTTTGTAACAATGAGTTTGAGTGTGCAATGCAGGCAGACGTGCTGCAAATATCTTTGCACTAGTGGGACAATACAGAAGTCCAACAGCCACTTTTAGGATGCCACTAAGTTTCCTCAGTGTTTGGTATTATAATGGCTTTGTAACAATGAGTTTGAGTGTGCAATGCAGGCAGACGTGCTGCAAATATCTTTGCACTAGTGGGACAATACAGAAGTGCAACAGCCACTTTTAGGATGCCACTAAGTTTCCTCAGTGTTTGCTATTATAATGGCTTTGTAACAATGAGTTTGAGTGTGCAATGCCGGCAGACGTGCTGCAAATATCATTGCACTAGTGGGACAATACAGAAGTCCAACAGCCACTTTTAGGATGCCACTAAGTTTCCTCAGTGTTTGGTATTATAATGGCTTAGTAACAATGAGTTTGAGTGTGCAATGCAGGCAGACGTGCTGCAAATATCTTTGCACTAGTGGGACAATACAGAAGTCCAACAGCCACTTTTAGGATGCCACTAAGTTTCCTCAGTGTTTGCTATTATAATGGCTTTGTAACAATGAGTTTGAGTGTGCAATGCAGGCAGACATGCTGCAAATATCTTTGCACTAGTGGGACAATACAGAAGTGCAACAGCCACTTTTAGGATGCCACTAAGTTTCCTCAGTGTTTGCTATTATAATGGCTTTGTAACAATGAGTTTGAGTGTGCAATGCAGGCAGACGTGCTGCAAATATGTTTGCACTAGTGGGACAATACAGAAGTCCAACAGCCACTTTTAGGATGCCACTAAGTTTCCTCAGTGTTTGCTATTATAATTGCTTTGTAACAATGAGTTTGAGTGTGCAATGCAGGCAGACGTGCTGCAAATATCTTTGCACTAGTGGGACAATACAGAAGTCAGACAGCCACTTTTAGGATGCTACTAAGTTTCCTCAGTGTTTGGTATTATAATGGCTTTGTAACAATGAGTTTGAGTGTGCAATGCAAGCAGACGTGCTGCAAATATCTTTGCACTAGGGGGACAATACAGAAGTCCGACAGCCACTTTTAAGATGCCACTAAGTTTCCTCAGTGTTTGCTATTATAATGGCTTTGTAACAATGAGTTTGAGTGTGCAATGCAGGCAGACGTGCTGCAAATATCTTTGCACTAGTGGGACAATACAGAAGTCCAACAGCCACTTTTAGGATGCCACTAAGTTTCCTCAGTGTTTGGTATTATAATGGCTTTGTAACAATGAGTTTGAGTGTGCAATGCAGGCAGACGTGCTGCAAATATCTTTGCACTAGTGGGACAATACAGAAGTGCAACAGCCACTTTTAGGATGCCACTAAGTTTCCTCAGTGTTTGCTATTATAATGGCTTTGTAACAATGAGTTTGAGTGTGCAATGCAGGCAGACGTGCTGCAAATATCATTGCACTAGTGGGACAATACAGAAGTCCAACAGCCACTTTTAGGATGCCACTAAGTTTCCTCAGTGTTTGGTATTATAATGGCTTAGTAACAATGAGTTTGAGTGTGCAATGCAGGCAGACGTGCTGCAAATATCTTTGCACTAGTGGGACAATACAGAAGTCCAACAGCCACTTTTAGGATGCCACTCAGTTTTCTCAGTGTTTGGTATTATAATGGCTTTGTAACAATGAGTTTGAGTGTGCAATGCAGGCAGACGTGCTGCAAATATCTTTGCACTAGTGGGACAATACAGAAGTCCAACAGCCACTTTTAGGATGCCACTAAGTTTCCTCAGTGTTTGCTATTATAATTGCTTTGTAACAATGAGTTTGAGTGTGCAATGCAGGCAGACGTGCTGCAAATATCTTTGCACTAGTGGAACAATACAGAAGTCAGACAGCCACTTTTAGGATGCTACTAAGTTTCCTCAGTGTTTGGTATTATAATGGCTTTGTAACAATGAGTTTGAGTGTGCAATGCAGGCAGACGTGCTGCAAATATCTTTGCATTAGGGGGACAATACAGAAGTCCGACAGCCACTTTTAAGATGCCACTAAGTTTACTCAGTGTTTGCTATTATAATGGCTTTGTAACAATGAGTTTGAGTGTGCAATTCAGGCAGATGTGCTGCAAATATCTTTGCACTAGTTGGACAATACAGAAGTCCAACAGCCACTTTTAGGATGCCACTAAGTTTCCTCAGTGTTTGGTATTATAATGGCTTTGTAACAATGAGTTTGAGTGTGCAATGCAGGCAGACGTGCTGCAAATATCTTTGCACTAGTGGGACAATACAGAAGTCCAACAGCCACTTTTAGGATGCCACCAAGTTTTCTTAGTGTTTGGTATTATAATGGCTTTGTAACAATGAGTTTGAGTGTGCAATGCAAGCAGACGTGCTGCAAATATCTTTGCACTAGTGGGACAATACAGAAGTCCAACAGCCACTTTTAGGATGCCACTAAGTTTCCTCAGTGTTTGGTATTATAATGGCTTAGTAACAATGAGTTTGAGTGTGCAATGCAGGCAGACGTGCTGCAAATATCTTTGCACTAGTGGGACAATACATAAGTGCAACAGCCACTTTTAGGATGCATTAAGTTTCCTCAGTGTTTGCTATTATAATGGCTTTGTAACAATGAGTTTGAGTGTGCAATGCAGGCAGACGTGCTGCAAATATCTTTGCACTAGTGGGACAATACAGAAGTCCAACAGCCACTTTTAGGATGCCACCAAGTTTTCTTAGTGTTTGGTATTATAATGGCTTTGTAACAATGAGTTTGAGTGTGCAATGCAAGCAGACGTGCTGCAAATATCTTTGCACTAGTGGGACAATACAGAAGTCCAACAGCCACTTTTAGGATGCCACTAAGTTTCCTCAGTGTTTGGTATTATAATGGCTTAGTAACAATGAGTTTGAGTGTGCAATGCAGGCAGACGTGCTGCAAATATCTTTGCACTAGTGGGACAATACAGAAGTCCAACAGCCACTTTTAGGATGCCACTAAGTTTCCTCAGTGTTTGGTATTATAATGGCTTTGTAACAATGAGTTTGAGTGTGCAATGCAGGCAGACGTGCTGCAAATATCTTTGCACTAGTGGGACAATACAGAAGTCCGACAGCCACTTTTAGGATGCCACTAAGTTTTCTCAGTGTTTGGTATTATAATGGCTTTGTAACAATGAGTTTGAGTGTGCAATACAGGCAGACGTGCTGCAAATATCTTTGCTCTAGTGGGACAATACAGAAGTCCAACAGCCACTTTTAGGATGCCACTAAGTTTCCTTAGTGTTTGGTATTATAATGGCTTTGTAACAATGAGTTTGAGTGTGCAATGCAGGCAGACGTGCTGCAAATATCTTTGCACTAGTGGGACAATACAGATGTCCAACAGTCACTTTTAGGATGCCACTCAGTTTTCTCAGTGTTTGGTATTATAATGGCTTTGTAACAATGAGTTTGAGTGTGCAATGCAGGCAGACGTGCTGCAAATATCTTTGCACTAGTGGGACAATACAGAAGTCCAACAGCCACTTTTAGGATGCCACTAAGTTTCCTCAGTGTTTGCTATTATAATGGCTTTGTAACAATGAGTTTGAGTGTGCAATGCAGGCAGACGTGCTGCAAATATCTTTGCACTAGTGGGACAATACAGAAGTCCAACAGCCACTTTTAGGATGCCACTAAGTTTCCTCAGTGTTTGGTATTATAATGGCTTTGTTACAATGAGTTTGAGTATGCAATGCAGGCAGACGTGCTGCAAATATCTTTGCACTAGTGGGACAATACAGAAGTGCAACAGCCACTTTTAGGATGCCACTAAGTTTCCTCAGTGTTTGCTATTATAATGGCTTTGTAACAATGAGTTTGAGTGTGCAATGCAGGCAGACATGCTGCAAATATCTTTGCACTAGTGGGACAATACAGAAGTCCAACAGCCACTTTTAGGATGCCACTAAGTTTCCTCAGTGTTTGGTATTATAATGGCTTAGTAACAATGAGTTTGAATGTGCAATGCAGGCAGACGTGCTGCAAATATCTTTGCACTAGTGGGACAATACAGAAGTCCAACAGCCACTTTTAGGATGCCACTCAGTTTTCTCAGTGTTTGGTATTATAATGGCTTTGTAACAATGAGTTTGAGTGTGCAATGCAGGCAGACGTGCTGCAAATATCTTTGCACTAGTGGGACAATACAGAAGTCCAACAGCCACTTTTAGGATGCCACTAAGTTTCCTCAGTGTTTGGTATTATAATGGCTTTGTAACAATGAGTTTGAGTGTGCAATGCAGGCAGACGTGCTGCAAATATCTTTGCACTAGTGGGACAATACAGAAGTCCAACAGCCACTTTTAGGATGCTACTAAGTTTCCTCAGTGTTTGCTATTATAATGGCTTTGTAACAATGAGTTTGAGTGTGCAATGCAGGCAGACGTGCTGCAAATATCATTGCACTAGTGGGACAATACAGAAGTCCAACAGCCACTTTTAGGATGCCACTAAGTTTCCTCAGTGTTTGCTATTATAATTGCTTTGTAACAATGAGTTTGAGTGTGCAATGCAGGCAGACGTGCTGCAAATATCTTTGCACTAGTGGGACAATACAGAAGTAAGACAGCCACTTTTAGGATGCTACTAAGTTTCCTCAGTGTTTGGTATTATAATGGCTTTGTAACAATGAGTTTGAGTGTGCAATGCAGGCAGACGTGCTGCAAATATCTTTGCACTAGGGGGACAATACAGAAGTCCGACAGCCACTTTTAAGATGCCACTAAGTTTCCTCAGTGTTTGCTATTATAATGGCTTTGTAACAATGAGTTTGAGTGGGCAATGCAGGCAGATGTGCTGCAAATATCTTTGCACTAGTTGGACAATACAGAAGTCCAACAGCCACTTTTAGGATGCCACTAAGTTTCCTCAGTGTTTGGTATTATAATGGCTTAGTAACAATGAGTTTGAGTGTGCAATGCATGCAGACGTGCTGGAAATATCTTTGCACTAGTGGGACAATACAGAAGTCCAACAGCCACTTTTAGGATGCCACTAAGTTTCCTCAGTGTTTGGTATTATAATGGCTTTGTAACAATGAGTTTGAGTGTGCAATGCAGGCAGACGTGCTGCAAATATCTTTGCACTAGTGGGACAATACAGAAGTCCAACAGCCACTTTTAGGATGCCACCAAGTTTTCTTAGTGTTTGGTATTATAATGGCTTTGTAACAATGAGTTTGAGTGTGCAATGCAAGCAGACGTGCTGCAAATATCTTTGCACTAGTGGGACAATACAGAAGTCCAACAGCCACTTTTAGGATGCCACTAAGTTTCCTCAGTGTTTGGTATTATAATGGCTTAGTAACAATGAGTTTGAGTGTGCAATGCAGGCAGACGTGCTGCAAATATCTTTGCACTAGTGGGACAATACATAAGTGCAACAGCCACTTTTAGGATGCCACTAAGTTTCCTCAGTGTTTGCTATTATAATGGCTTTGTAACAATGAGTTTGAGTGTGCAATGCAGGCAGACGTGCTGCAAATATCTTTGCACTAGTGGGACAATACAGAAGTCCAACAACCACTTTTAGGATGCCACTAAGTTTCCTCAGTGTTTGGTATTATAATGGCTTTGTAACAATGAGTTTGAGTGTGCAATGCAGGCAGACGTGCTGCAAATATCTTTGCACTAGTGGGACAATACAGAAGTCTGACAGCCACTTTTAGGATGCCACTAAGTTTTCTCAGTGTTTGGTATTATAATGGCTTTGTAACAATGAGTTTGAGTGTGCAATGCAGGCAGACGTGCTGCAAATATCTTTGCACTAGTGGGACAATACAGAAGTCCAACAGCCACTTTTAGGATGCCACCAAGTTTTCTCAGTGTTTGGTATTATAATGGCTTTGTAACAATGAGTTTGAGTGTGCAATGCAGGCAGACGTGCTGCAAATATCTTTGCACTAGTGGGACAATACAGAAGTCCAACAGCCACTTTTAGGATGCCACTAAGTTTCCTCAGTGTTTGGTATTATAATGGCTTTGTAACAATGAGTTTGAGTGTGCAATGCAGGCAGACTTGCTGCAAATATCTTTGCACTAAGGGGAAAATACAGAAGTCCAACAGCCACTTTTAGGATGCCACTAAGTTTCCTCAGTGTTTGCTATTATAATGGCTTTGTAACAATGAGTTTGAGTGTGCAATGCAGGCAGACGTGCTGCAAATATGTTTGCACTAGTGGGACAATACAGAAGTGCAACAGCCACTTTTAGGATGCCACTAAGTTTCCTCAGTATTTGCTATTATAATGGCTTTGTAACAATGAGTTTGAGTGTGCAATGCAGGCAGACGAGCTGCAAATATCTTTGCACTAGTGGGACAATACAGAAGTCCAACAGCCACTTTTAGGATGCCACTAAGTTTCCTCAGTGTTTGGTATTATAATGGCTTTGTAACAATGAGTTTGAGTGTGCAATGCAGGCAGACGTGCTGCAAATATCTTTGCACTAGTGGGACTATATAGAAGTCCGACAGCCACTTTTAGGATGCCACTAAGTTTTCTCAGTGTTTGGTATTATAATGGCTTTGTAACAATGAGTTTGAGTGTGCAATGCAGGCAGACGTGCTGCAAATATCTTTGCACTAGTGGGACAATACAGAAGTCCAACAGCCACTTTTAGGATGCCACTAAGTTTCCTCAGTGTTTGGTATTATAATGGCTTTGTAACAATGAGTTTGAGTGTGCAATGCAGGCAGACGTGCTGCAAATATCTTTGCACTAGTGGGACAATACAGAAGTCCAACAGCCACTTTCAGGATGCCACTAAGTTTCCTCAGTGTTTGCTATTATAATGGCTTTGTAACAATGAGTTTGAGTGTGCAATGCAGGCAGACGTGCTGCAAATATCTTTGCACTAGTGGGACAATACAGAAGTCCAACAGCCACTTTTAGGATGCCACTAAGTTTCCTCAGTGTTTGCTATTATAATGGCTTTGTAACAATGAGTTTGAGTGTGCAATGCAGGCAGACGTGCTGCAAATATCTTTGCACTAGTGGGACAATACAGAAGTGCAACAGCCACTTTTAGGATGCCACTAAGTTTCCTCAGTGTTTGGTATTATAATGGCTTTGTAACAATAAGTTTGAGTGTGCAATGCAGGCAGACGTGCTGCAAATATCTTTGCACTAGTGGGACAATACAGAAGTCCAACAGCCACTTTTAGGATGCCACTAAGTTTCCTCAGTGTTTGGTATTATAATGGCTTTCTAACAATGAGTTTGAGTGTGCAATGCAGGCAGACGTGCTGCAAATATCTTTGCACTAGTGGGACAATACAGAAGTCCGACAGCCACTTTTAGGATGCCACTAAGTTTTCTCAGTGTTTGGTATTATAATGGTTTTGTAACAATGAGTTTGAGTGTGCAATGCAGGCAGACGTGCTGCAAATATCTTTGCACTAGTGGGACAATACAGAAGTGCAACAGCCACTTTTAGGATGCCGCTAAGTTTCCTCAGTGTTTGCTATTATAATGGCTTTGTAACAATGAGTTTGAGTGTGCAATGCAGGCAGACGTGGTGCAAATATCTTTGCACTAGTGGGACAATACAGAAGTCCAACAGCCACTTTTAGGATGCCACTAAGTTTCCTCAGTGTTTGGTATTATAATGGCTTTGTTACAATGAGTTTGAGTGTGCAATGCAGGCAGACGTGCTGCAAATATCTTTGCACTAGTGAGACAATACAGAAGTCCAACAGCCACTTTTAGGATGCCACTAAGTTTCCTCAGTGTTTGGTATTATAATGGCTTAGTAACAATGAGTTTGAGTGTGCAATGCAGGCAGACGTGCTGCAAATATCTTTGCACTAGTGGGACAATACAGAAGTGCAACAGCAACTTTTAGGATGTCACTAAGTTTCCTCAGTGTTTGCTATTATAATGGCTTTGTAACAA
Organism: Anomaloglossus baeobatrachus; assembly: GCF_048569485.1. Lineage (NCBI taxonomy): Eukaryota > Metazoa > Chordata > Amphibia > Anura > Aromobatidae > Anomaloglossus > Anomaloglossus baeobatrachus. Next base: position 154,261,746 of record NC_134361.1, on the reverse strand, counting down.
TGAGTTTGAGTGTGCAATGCAGTCAGACGTGCTGCAAATATCTTTGCACTAGTGGGACAATACAGAAGTCCGACAGCCACTTTTAGGATGCCACTAAGTTTTCTCAGTGTTTGGTATTATAATGGCTTTGTAACAATGAGTTTGAGTGTGAAATGCAGGCAGACGTGCTCCAAATATCTTTGCACTAGTGGGACAATACAGAAGTCCAACAGCCACTTTTAGGATGCCACTAAGTTTCCTCAGTGTTTGGTATTATAATGGCTTTGTAACAATGAGTTTGAGTGTGCAATGCAGGCAGACGTGCTGCAAATATCTTTGCACTAGTGGGACAATACAGAAGTCCAACAGCCACTTTTAGGATGCCACTAAGTTTCCTCAGTGTTTGCTATTATAATGGCTTTGTAACAATGAGTTTGAGTGTGCAATGCAGGCAGACGTGCTGCAAATATCTTTGCACTAGTGGGACAATACAGAAGTCCAACAGCCACTTTTAGGATGCCACTAAGTTTCCTCAGTGGTTGGTATTATAATGGCTTTGTAACAATGAGTTTGAGTGTGCAATGCAGGCAGACGTGCTGCAAATATCTTTGCACTAGTGGGACAATACAGAAGTCCAACAGCCACTTTTAGGATGCCACTAAGTTTCCTCAGTGTTTGGTATTATAATGGCTTTCTAACAATGAGTTTGAGTGTGCAATGCAGGCAGACGTGCTGCAAATATCTTTGCACTAGTGGGACAATACAGAAGTCCGACAGCCACTTTTAGGATGCCACTAAGTTTTCTCAGTGTTTGGTATTATAATGGCTTTGTAACAATGAGTTTGAGTGTGCAATGCAGGCAGACGTGCTCCAAATATCTTTGCACTAGTGGGACAATACAGAAGTCCAACAGCCACTTTTAGGATGCCACTAAGTTTCCTCAGTGTTTGGTATTATAATGGCTTTGTAACAATGAGTTTGAGTGTGCAATGCAGGCAGACGTGCTGCAAATATATTTGCACTAGTGGGACAATACAGAAGTCCAACAGCCACTTTTAGGATGCCACTAAGTTTCCTCAGTGTTTGCTATTATAATGGCTTTGTAACAATGAGTTTGAGTGTGCAATGCAGGCAGACGTGCTGCAAATATCTTTGCACTAGTGGGACAATACAGAAGTCCAACAGCCACTTTTAGGATGCCACTAAGTTTCCTCAGTGTTTGGTATTATAATGGCTTAGTAACAATGAGTTTGAGTGTGCAATGCAGGCAGACGTGCTGCAAATATCTTTGCACTAGTGGGACAATACATAAGTGCAACAGCCACTTTTAGGATGCCACTAAGTTTCCTCAGTGTTTGCTATTATAATGGCTTTGTAACAATGAGTTTGAGTGTGCAATGCAGGCAGACGTGCTGCAAATATCTTTGCACTAGTGGGACAATACAGAAGTCCAACAGCCACTTTTAGGATGCCACTAAGTTTCCTCAGTGTTTGGTATTATAATGGCTTTGTAACAATGAGTTTGAGTGTGCAATGCAGGCAGACGTGCTGCAAATATCTTTGCACTAGTGGGACAATACAGAAGTCTGACAGCCACTTTTAGGATGCCACTAAGTTTTCTCAGTGTTTGGTATTATAATGGCTTTGTAACAATGAGTTTGAGTGTGCAATGCAGGCAGACGTGCTGCAAATATCTTTGCTCTAGTGGGACAATACAGAAGTCCAACAGCCACTTTTAGGATGCCACTAAGTTTCCTCAGTGTTTGGTATTATAATGGCTTTGTAACAATGAGTTTGAGTGTGCAATGCAGGCAGACGTGCTGCAAATATCTTTGCACTAGTGGGACAATACAGAAGTCCAACAGTCACTTTTAGGATGCCACCAAGTTTTCTCAGTGTTTGGTATTATAATGGCTTTGTAACAATGAGTTTGAGTGTGCAATGCAGGCAGACGTGCTGCAAATATCTTTGCACTAGTGGGACAATACAGAAGTCCAACAGCCACTTTTAGGATGCCACCAAGTTTTCTCAGTGTTTGGTATTATAATGGCTTTGTAACAATGAGTTTGAGTGTGCAATGCAGGCAGACGTGCTGCAAATATCTTTGCACTAGTGGGACAATACAGAAGTCCAACAGCCACTTTTAGGATGCCACTAAGTTTCCTCAGTGTTTGGTATTATAATGGCTTTGTAACAATGAGTTTGAGTGTGCAATGCAGGCAGACTTGCTGCAAATATCTTTGCACTAAGGGGAAAATACAGAAGTCCAACAGCCACTTTTAGGATGCCACTAAGTTTCCTCAGTGTTTGCTATTATAATGGCTTTGTAACAATGAGTTTGAGTGTGCAATGCAGGCAGACGTGCTCCAAATATCTTTGCACTAGTGGGACAATACAGAAGTGCAACAGCCACTTTTAGGATGCCACTAAGTTTCCTCAGTATTTGCTATTATAATGGCTTTGTAACAATGAGTTTGAGTGTGCAATGCAGGCAGACGAGCTGCAAATATCTTTGCACTAGTGGGACAATACAGAAGTCCAACAGCCACTTTTAGGATGCCACTAAGTTTCCTCAGTGTTTGGTATTATAATGGCTTTGTAACAATGAGTTTGAGTGTGCAATGCAGGCAGACGTGCTGCAAATATCTTTGCACTAGTGGGACTATATAGAAGTCCGACAGCCACTTTTAGGATGCCACTAAGTTTTCTCAGTGTTTGGTATTATAATGGCTTTGTAACAATGAGTTTGAGTGTGCAATGCAGGCAGACGTGCTGCAAATATCTTTGCACTAGTGGGACAATACAGAAGTCCAACAGCCACTTTTAGGATGCCACTAAGTTTCCTCAGTGTTTGGTATTATAATGGCTTTGTAACAATGAGTTTGAGTGTGCAATGCAGGCAGACGTGCTGCAAATATCTTTGCACTAGTGGGACAATACAGAAGTCCAACAGCCACTTTCAGGATGCCACTAAGTTTCCTCAGTGTTTGCTATTATAATGGCTTTGTAACAATGAGTTTGAGTGTGCAATGCAGGCAGACGTGCTGCAAATATCTTTGCACTAGTGGGACAATACAGAAGTCCAACAGCCACTTTTAGGATGCCACTAAGTTTCCTCAGTGTTTGCTATTATAATGGCTTTGTAACAATGAGTTTGAGTGTGCAATGCAGGCAGACGTGCTGCAAATATCTTTGCACTAGTGGGACAATACAGAAGTGCAACAGCCACTTTTAGGATGCCACTAAGTTTCCTCAGTGTTTGGTATTATAATGGCTTTCTAACAATGAGTTTGAGTGTGCAATGCAGGCAGACGTGCTGCAAATATCTTTGCACTAGTGGGACAATACAGAAGTCCGACAGCCACTTTTAGGATGCCACTAAGTTTTCTCAGTGTTTGGTATTATAATGGTTTTGTAACAATGAGTTTGAGTGTGCAATGCAGGCAGACGTGCTGCAAATATCTTTGCACTAGTGGGACAATACAGAAGTGCAACAGCCACTTTTAGGATGCCGCTAAGTTTCCTCAGTGTTTGCTATTATAATGGCTTTGTAACAATGAGTTTGAGTGTGCAATGCAGGCAGACGTGGTGCAAATATCTTTGCACTAGTGGGACAATACAGAAGTCCAACAGCCACTTTTAGGATGCCACTAAGTTTCCTCAGTGTTTGGTATTATAATGGCTTTGTCACAATGAGTTTGAGTGTGCAATGCAGGCAGACGTGCTGCAAATATCTTTGCACTAGTGAGACAATACAGAAGTCCAACAGCCACTTTTAGGATGCCACTAAGTTTCCTCAGTGTTTGGTATTATAATGGCTTAGTAACAATGAGTTTGAGTGTGCAATGCAGGCAGACGTGCTGCAAATATCTTTGCACTAGTGGGACAATACAGAAGTGCAACAGCAACTTTTAGGATGTCACTAAGTTTCCTCAGTGTTTGCTATTATAATGGCTTTGTAACAATGAGTTTGAGTGTGCAATGCAGTCAGACGTGCTGCAAATATCTTTGCACTAGTGGGACAATACAGAAGTCCGACAGCCACTTTTAGGATGCCACTAAGTTTTCTCAGTGTTTGGTATTATAATGGCTTTGTAACAATGAGTTTGAGTGTGAAATGCAGGCAGACGTGCTCCAAATATCTTTGCACTAGTGGGACAATACAGAAGTCCAACAGCCACTTTTAGGATGCCACTAAGTTTCCTCAGTGTTTGGTATTATAATGGCTTTGTAACAATGAGTTTGAGTGTGCAATGCAGGCAGATGTGCTGCAAATATCTTTGCACTAGTGGGACAATACAGAAGTCCAACAGCCACTTTCAGGATGCCACTAAGTTTCCTCAGTGTTTGCTATTATAATGGCTTTGTAACAATGAGTTTGAGTGTGCAATGCAGGCAGACGTGCTGCAAATATCTTTGCACTAGTGGGACAATACAGAAGTCCAACAGCCACTTTTAGGATGCCACTAAGTTTTCTCAGTGTTTGGTATTATAATGGCTTTGTAACAATGAGTTTGAGTGTGCAATGCAGGCAGACGTGCTCCAAATATCTTTGCACTAGTGGGACAATACAGAAGTCCAACAGCCACTTTTAGGATGCCACTAAGTTTCCTCAGTGTTTGGTATTATAATGGCTTTGTAACAATGAGTTTGAGTGTGCAATGCAGGCAGACGTGCTGCAAATATCTTTGCACTAGTGGGACAATACAGAAGTCCAACAGCCACTTTTAGGATGCCACTAAGTTTCCTCAGTGTTTGCTATTATAATGGCTTTGTAACAATGAGTTTGAGTGTGCAATGCAGGCAGACGTGCTGCAAATATCTTTGCACTAGTGGGACAATACAGAAGTGCAACAGCCACTTTTAGGATGCCACTAAGTTTCCTCAGTGTTTGCTATTATAATCGCTTTGTAACAATGAGTTTGAGTGTGCAATGCAGGCAGCCGTGCTGCAAATATCTTTGCACTAGTGGGACAATACAGAAGTCCAACAGCCACTTTTAGGATGCCACTAAGTTTCCTCAGTGTTTGGTATTATAATGGCTTAGTAACAATGAGTTTGAGTGTGCAATGCAGGCAGACGTGCTGCAAATATCTTTGCACTAGTGGGACAATACAGAAGTCCAACAGCCACTTTTAGGATGCCACTCAGTTTTCTCAGTGTTTGGTATTATAATGGCTTTGTAACAATGAGTTTGAGTGTGCAATGCAGGCAGACGTGCTGCAAATATCTTTGCACTAGTGGGACAATACAGAAGTCCAACAGCCACTTTTAGGATGCCACCAAGTTTTCTCAGTGTTTGGTATTATAATGGCTTTGTAACAATGAGTTTGAGTGTGCAATGCAGGCAGACGTGCTGCAAATATCTTTGCACTAGTGGGACAATACAGAAGTCCAACAGCCACTTTTAGGATGCCACTAAGTTTCCTCAGTGTTTGGTATTATAATGGCTTTGTAACAATGAGTTTGAGTGTGCAATGCAGGCAGACGTGCTGCAAATATCTTTGCACTAAGGGGAAAATACAGAAGTCCAACAGCCACTTTTAGGATGCCACTAAGTTTCCTCAGTGTTTGCTATTATAATGGCTTTGTAACAATGAGTTTGAGTGTGCAATGCAGGCAGACGTGCTGCAAATATCTTTGCACTAGTGGGACAATACACAGAAGTCCAACAGCCACTTTTAGGATGCCACTAAGTTTCCTCAGTGTTTGGTATTATAATGGCTTTGTAACAATGAGTTTGAGTGTGCAATGCAGGCAGACGTGCTGCAAATATCTTTGCACTAGTGGGACAATACAGAAGTCCAACAGCCACTTTTAGGATGCCACCAAGTTTTCTCAGTGTTTGGTATTATAATGGCTTTGTAACAATGAGTTTGAGTGTGCAATGCAGGCAGACGTGCTGCAAATATCTTTGCACTAGTGGGACAATACAGAAGTGCAACAGCCAGTTTTAGGATGCCACTAAGTTTCCTAAGTGTTTGTTATTATAATGGCTTTGTAACAATGAGTTTGAGTGTGCAATTCAGGCAGACGTGCTGCAAATATCTTTGCACTAGTGGGACAATACAGAAGTCCAACAGTCACTTTTAGGATGCCACTCAGTTTTCTCAGTGTTTGGTATTATAATGGCTTTGTAACAATGAGTTTGAGTGTGCAATGCAGGCAGACGTGCTGCAAATATCTTTGCACTAGTGGGACAATACAGAAGTCCAACAGCCACTTTCAGGATGTCACTAAGTTTCCTCAGTGTTTGCTATTATAATGGCTTTGTAACAATGAGTTTGAGTGTGGAATGCAGGCAGACGTGCTGCAAATATCTTTGCACTAGTGGGACAATACAGAAGTCCAACAGCCACTTTTAGGATGCCACTAAGTTTCCTCAGTGTTTGGTATTATAATGGCTTTGTAACAATGAGTTTGAGTGTGCAATGCAGGCAGACGTGCTGCAAATGTCTTTGCACTAGTGGGACAATACAGAAGTGCAACAGCCACTTTTAGGATGCCACTAAGTTTCCTCAGTGTTTGCTATTATAATGGCTTTGTAACAATGAGTTTGAGTGTGCAATGCAGGCAGACGTGCTGCAAATATCTTTGCACTAGTGGGTCAATACAGAAGTCCAAGAGCCACTTTTAGGATGCCACCAAGTTTTCTCAGTGTTTGGTATTATAATGGCTTTGTAATAATGAGTTTGAGTGTGCAATGCAGGCAGATGTGCTGCAAATATCTTTGCACTAGTGGGACAATACAGAAGTCCAACAGCCACTTTTAGAATGCCACTAAGTTTCCTCAGTGTTTGGTATTATAATGGCTTTGTAACAATGAGTTTGAGTGTGCAATGCAGGCAGACGTGCTGCAAATATCTTTGCACTAGTGGGACAATACATAAGTCCAACAGCCACTTTTAGGATGCCACTAAGTTTCCTCAGTGTTTGCTATTATAATGGCTTAGTAACAATGAGTTTGAGTGTGCAATGCAGGCAGACGTGCTGCAAATATCTTTGCACTAGTGGGACAATACAGAAGTGCAACAGCCAGTTTTAGGATGCCACTAAGTGTCCTAAGTGTTTGCTATTATATTGGCTTTGTAACAATGAGTTTGAGTGTGCAATGCAGGCAGACGTGCTGCAAATATCTTTGCACTAGTGGGACAATACAGAAGTCCAACAGCCACTTTTAGGATGCCACTAAGTTTCTTCAGTGTTTGGTATTATAATGGCTTTGTAACAATGAGTTTGAGTGTGCAATTCAGGCAGACGTGCTGCAAATATCTTTGCACTAGTGGGACAATACAGAAGTCCAACAGTCACTTTTAGGATGCCACTCAGTTTTCTCAGTGTTTGGTATTATAATGGCTTTGTAACAATGAGTTTGAGTGTGCAATGCAGGCAGACGTGCTGCAAATATCTTTGCACTAGTGGGACAATACAGAAGTCCAACAGCCACTTTCAGGATGCCACTAAGTTTCCTCAGTGTTTGGTATTATAATGGCTTTGTAACAATGAGTTTGAGTGTGCAATGCAGGCAGACGTGCTGCAAATATCTTTGCACTAAGGGGAAAATACAGAAGTCCAACAGCCACTTTTAGGATGCCACTAAGTTTCCTCAGTGTTTGGTATTATAATGGCTTTCTAACAATGAGTTTGAGTGTGCAATGCAGGCAGACATGCTGCAAATATCTTTGCACTAGTGGGACAATACAGAAGTCCGACAGCCACTTTTAGGATGCCACTAAGTTTTCTCAGTGTTTGGTATTATAATGGTTTTGTAACAATGAGTTTGAGTGTGCAATGCAGGCAGACGTGCTGCAAATATCTTTGCACTAGTGGGACAATACAGAAGTGCAACAGCCACTTTTAGGATGCCGCTAAGTTTCCTCAGTGTTGGCAGGCACGATACTGCTTAAGGAACGTGCCTCTGACTGTGGAGCCCACCTGACCAATCCTAAAGGAAGCAAGGGTCGTGCCCATATCCCCTCTTTCCACCATTCCCTAGGTGAGCCACTAATTGGGATGCCCAGCTGACCAACGGGATGACAAGGGAAAGGGGGGTCCAGCCACACCTACAAGGGTTAAATTCAGTGCCCGGGGTCAGTGACTTCCTCTTTCCCTCTGGCTGCCCCCCTAGAAGCTTTTGTTCCTGAGGACCCCATGGAGGCTATTGTCATGGCTGACCCCCTGATGGAGGCCCTGCGGCAGAGAGCGGCACAGGAAGGTGAGCACTGGCTACAAGCCCTTATTTCTGGCCTCAGCGCTCCCCTCCCTGCGCCCTCTCCGGCTTCTCAGGGAATACTATCCATCCCTGGGACTCCGTCCACTGCAGCCCCTCCGGACCTCCCCATAGATCAGTATGCCCAGGCCTCAGCCTCACTGGCCCCCACAGCAGCCCCTCCAGACCTCCCCATAGATCAGCCCGAGTGCTCGTTAGCCTCCCCCGCAGCCCCACACTCCAGCACTAGCTCCCCCGGGATCCCAGCCACATATCCTACGTCCTTCCAGCCGGTCACTAGCCCCCTGCACACGCAGCTCTCAGCCCAAACCAAGCCCAGGGAGCTGCCGGTCCAGGGAGACCGACGCTCCCAGCGATGCTCTCGCCCCCCACAGCGCCTCCGGGTCACCGGTGAACCCCTGCATCACCGGCGCCGGACAGGACAAGCTGTGCCCCACGTGCAAGCGCCCCGCCCCCTCCAGAGATCCAGAGCCAGGAGACAAGTCACCGCCTCCTCTTCCAGGCCGAGCGTCCTGGCTCCGCCCACCATGCAGCGTCATTCCCGGGCACCGCCCACTCCCCTGTTACAATGCCAGCAGGCGAGCACCTCCCCTCCTACAGGCTCCGCCCCTCCAGCAGGCTCCGGTGTAATGCCTACACAGGAAGCGGAGATCACCAGTGTAATGTCCACAGCTGCGGGTTCCTCTGCTCGGTCTCTCCTGATCGAACAGAGCTCCCTGCAGCAGGGCTATAACGTTACACACAGTGCACCAAGCACTACAGACACACACACCACATCCCCACTAACAGCCCCCCCTCACACAGCCCTTACCAGACATACAATGCCCCCTATACTCCCACTCCTGCCCCCCAGCAATGCTCAGCACACCAGTAACCACGTAATCCCCACTAACTCTCCACATTCAGTGCACACCCCAATATTAACCAGCGGAAACCACTTAGTTACTGCACATAACCCGCCCTGCGAAATGATTAGTACACGTTATAATGTCCCCTCGGTCGCCCCCCAGCGCACCCATAGCCACAGCAGGCGCAGGCATAGGCGCGGCAGGTCCTCCCCAACCTCCTCCGACGAGTCCCGACGCCATTCCCCACATCCCTCTAAAAGGCGATCCCCACATTACCATCGGAGACGCAGCTCCCATAGGAGCCGCCACAGATCGCAGTCCTCCAGATGGCGTTCCCCATCATCATCATCACAATGGTCCGACAAATCCGAGAGTCCCACTAGACTAGCCCGGCCTCTCGACCGACGCCAGCGGTCACGAGCCGCATCCATGGCTGTCAGCCAGGGAGACCGGTCATCTCCCAGGGCGCCCGGCGAAATTAACCAGACCATCATCCAAGCAGGAGTCCCTCCAGCACCCGGAGTCGCTCCTCCAGCCATCATCCTAGCGGGAGCCGGGGTCCCTCCATCACCTGGAGTCGCTCCTCTAGCCATCATCCCAGCGGTAGCCGGAGTCCCTCCATCACCTGGAGTCGCTCCTCCGTCCGTCAATAGAGTGGGAGCCGGGGTCCCTCCATCACCTGGAGTCGCTCTTCCTGCATCACACAGCGGTGAGTTCTCCGAAGCCAATGCACACGACACTGTACATGATATCGGGCATAACGCAGTGGGGAACGAGCTAGCGTCAACCATTAAGGCATTAATTCAACAGCTGACGCGCTCTCGCGCTACACCAGAAGATAAAGCGACACCGCAGCTAGCGAGCCTTCACAAGGACGCGTTCTTCTGCGGAATTAGCCCCCTAGGTGCGCACATAGATCAGGAGACAAGAGACAAAATCTGGAACAATGACTATATTGACATATGGTCCTTATTATCCCCCGACCAACTGACTATAGATAAAGAAAGGAGAACAAACGACCGTTCATACGACAGAAATAGACCGAAAATAGCGCAGACGATGAATAATTGGCTACAGGCTTTCGCAGTCTTAGGCTGTATTATGGGCCAGAAGCATCCGGAACGCTGCTCCGAGCTCTATATATATCAGGATCTGATATATAACTCATACAAGGCCCATGGCGGGTCAGCCTGGCGGCGGTATGACGAGGAGTTCCGCAGGCGGCTGGCCCTGCAACCCAGCCTAGGCTGGGGAGTTAAAGCGACAGACGTATGGTTACGACTGATGCTGTCACAGAAGCAGCCCCCCTTTTCATCTACGACCACTAGCTACCCCGCAGCCCAACACTCAGTGGTCGTGCGAAAAAACGGGCCCTGCTGGCTATTTAATGAGGGAAATTGCCGTTTCCATGCGTCGTGCAGATACAGACACGACTGCTCTGCTTGTGGAGGAGGACACCCAGCGGCAAGGTGTACCCGTCCAGCAATCAGGGTGCCTACAAGGCAGAACCCCAGTGAGCGTCACCGCAATGGCCCCCTGGTTAAACCTCTACCCCAATAAAGAAGCTGCAAGGCAATTGCACTCCGGCTTTACACACGGTTTTATTATCCCCTTCAAACCTAATAGAACACCAACCCTGGCACATAACCTAAAATCCGCTCGCGAATTCCCCGACATCTTGAAACAAAAAATTCAAAATGAAGTAAACCTAGGCCGAATGGCGGGCCCCTTTGAATCAATCCCTTTCCAAAATATCAGGATATCCCCGCTAGGCATTATCCCAAAAAAGGAACCCGGGAAGTATCGTCTAATCCATCATCTGTCCCACCCAAAAGGCACATCGGTTAACGACGGAATCCCCCCAGAAGAAGCATCGGTAACATACGCGTCCTTTGACAAAGCAGTAGAATTGGTCCGCGCAGCGGGGCCCGGTGCCCTGCTAGCAAAATCTGACATAGAGGCAGCATTCCGCCTATTACCCGTGCATCCCGACTGCTTCCACCTGCTAGGCTGCAAGGGGAACGAACACTATTATTACGATATGTGTCTGCCAATGGGATGTTCCATCTCATGTCACTACTTTGAGCTGTTCAGTTTGTTCCTGGACTGGGTAGTTCGTTACGAAACAGGCAGCAATTCCCTGATCCATTACCTCGACGATTTTTTATTCGTCGGCCCCGTAAACTCAAAACTCTGCTCCCTCCTCCTCACAAAATTTAAATTTATAGCTCAGCGCTTCGGTGTCCCGCTATCACCCGAAAAAACAGTCGGCCCCTGTAACGTCTTACCTTTCCTCGGCATCGAGATAGACACTAACGCAATGGTTTTTCGCCTGCCAGCAAAAAAAAAATTCAGAAAACACTGCATATGCTGGAGGGTTTCTGCGAGGCGAAAAAGGTCACCCTCCAACAGATGCAGTCCTTGCTGGGTCTGCTGACATTCGCCAGCCGCGTAATGCCGGTCGGCAGGGCCTTCTCTCGGAGATTATCACTAGCAACAAAGGGCATCTCCCAACCAGGCCATAGAATCAGGCTCACTCGCTCGCTGAAGGCAGACTTACTAGTCTGGAAGACTTTCCTTCAATCCTTCAATGGCCATACCTGCGTCATGGCTAAAGAGACGTCGAGCACAGACCTAGGGCTCACTGTAGGAGGACGTAATAAAAAGAGCTTTGCGGCAATCTACAAGAACCAGTGGTGTACCGGCAGCTGGCCGGATCTGTGGGCCACATCAAGCTGGGGGAGTGATCCAGCCCTGCTAGAAATATTCACAATAGTATTGTCCGTGGAGTTATGGGGTCATCAGCTGGAAAACTCAAACATTCGATTTCCAACAAAAAATCTGATAACGGCGAAGAGCTTAAATCACATGTCGTCTGCGTCGCTGCCCTTACTGGCTCTGCTACGCAGGCTCGCCCTTCTATGCCTGAGACACAACATCTGGTGCCGAGCTAAAATAACGGCAGACATAGACGATAACCTTGTTAACTCTCTTTTATGTTCCGATTGGCAGGCCTTCACAGACCATCTCCCAATGGCGCATCCAGAGGGTATCCCGTGTCCTCCATCGCTATGGGACACCGTAGCCAATCACTAATGCCTCTAATCCGCGCCTCCGTTACACCGGCTACCTGGCAGGTCTATGGTAAGGCTTGGGAGGAGTGGTGTTCACTAATCCAGGGTAGGCCCGTTCATAACTGCGACCGCGCAAGAAGCGAAGTGACGACGGAATTTTTGCTTCGGCTCAAAGAACAAGGGGCGTCGGGCACGTCGGCACAACGGCATTTATCGGGGATAGCCTTCTTTTTTCAATTAGCAGGGTGGGTGGATGTGACGAAGTTCTTTGTCATTAAGCAAGCCATTAAAGGCTGGATAAGGCTTCAACCGAGTCAGGAATGTCGTCGCCCCATGTCATTGAAATTACTACACGACATGATTGCAATATCCCCCTCAATATGCAAGTCTCCATACGAGGCATCCCTCATATCAGCAGCCTTCGCTATCGTTTTTTTCGGCGCGCTGCGCATTGGTGAATTGTTACCACGCTCAAAAACAGCATCTGAAGGCGGGTTACTCAAAGAGGATGTAGTCATATGCAGCAACGCCCTGCGCATTCGCGTGCGTAAATCCAAATGCGACCCCACCGGGAGGGGCACGTGGGTCCTGGTTAACTCAGCAGATGGCCCAGTGTGCCCACTAAAAACAGTCAAACACTACGCGCTGATCAGACACGCAAGCAGATTTTTTCTTTCCCATACGGACGGGTCCCCGCTTACCAAGTATCAATTCCAAGCAATGTTTAAGCAGTGCTTAGCGAAAGCTGGGGAGAATCCGAAGGAATACGGGACCCATTCCTTCCGAATCGGGGCAGCCACTGAGGCAGCTAGGGCAGGAGTAACGGAGGCTGAAGTGCAGAGAATGGGTCGATGGAAGTCCGCTTGCTTTGCCAGATATATAAGACCGGATTTGCTGAAATAACACGTTTATCTATTACAGGCGACTGCAGACCGGCAGTCTGGGTAGTTGGTCACTCTTATATTTACTGGGCAGAAAAAAGAGCCATGATTCGACCAGGAGGAAAGAACCTGGGCTTCAGAAACGTTGAGGTCAATTGGAGAGGCATCAGAGGGCTAAGATGGCAACAAGTTTTCCCGGAGATGGTGGACATCTCCAGGTCGGCCACGGGGCCGTTGGTAGTGGTGATCCATGCTGGTGGCAATGATTTGGTGAAACGCAGTATGGTCGAACTACTAACAGTGATGAAGACGGACTGTTACGGTTGCTGCGAGCACTGGAGACTATGTCCAGATTTCTTGCTACTGCACATGTGCGAGCGCTGGAGACTAAGTCCAGATTTCTTGCTACTGCACATGTGCGAGCGCTGGAGACTAAGTCCAGATTTCTTGCTACTGCACATGTGCGAGCGCTGGAGACTAAGTCCAGATTTCTTGCTACTGCACATGTGCGAGCGCCGGAGACTAAGTCCAATCTTGGAGCCATTGCACATGTGCGGGTGACATCATCGCTGACACGAGGTCACATGTCTCTGACACCTTCTATGCCGATTGGTCGCTGGTCATGTGCTTGTGACGTCTTGCTCGGTGATAGGCCAGCATGACGTCACTCCTGTCGTTCTGGAAGCAGATTGGCTCTGGTGTCCTCCATCTTGGATGAGGCACAGAGTCTATATAAGACCCTGACACACGCCGCATGGTGCTCAGTCCTCTTGGTTCATGCATATGAGTAGACGCTCTGTGCGCGTTCCTCTAGGCATTCCTCTGTCTATGCTAGGTGAGCGCTACCGGCAGGGTAGCGTTCTTATACCTTACAGCTTCGGCTGCTGTCCGTATCCTTACCTCTTAGGGGAGCGGACATAGGCAGGTGCCTGAGGCACATGGTCTGGCTGGGCCTTGTGATTGTACTCGTAGGTGGACGTTGCCGCTAGGGTAACGTTCCTTATACTGCGTCTGGCAGTTGTTCGTATCCTCGCACACTAGGGGAGCGAACAGAGGTAGGAGCTTTGTGCGGCTTACGCTGCTGTTCGTCTCTTTTGCACCACTAGAAGAGCGGACCTAGGCAGGTGCCATATCTAGTGGTTCGTGTCCTCGCACACTAGTGGAGCGAACGCAGGTAGGAGCTTTGTGCGGCTTACGCTGCTGTTCGTCTCTTTTGCACCACTAGAAGAGCGGACCTAGGTAGGTGCCATTTCGCACACATTGCCTTTGTCTCTGTGATTATTAACAGAGATCATTCCACACACCCTCCAAGTAAGGGAGGAATTGCTTTACTTTCTTATTATATCCTTCTGTGAGTTAACAGAGGTATTGCACTCTGCCATAGTCTGCAGCAAAGTCTTTGCACGGTGGACCCTGACTGTCTGATACTCCTTTCGGTTATTATCAGACAGCCCCCCGTAACATTAGGACTGAGCCAAGGGTCTGGCAGTTATGGCAGAATATCAGCAGTTACACCGTTACATACAAGTACTTGAGTCACGGCTCAAGAGTATAGAGGATAAACCTCAGACCATGGTGACATCTGCACATGATCCTCGACTTGCTCTACCAAACAGATATTCTGGCGATGCCAGATCATGTCGTGGTTTCATTAGTCAGTGTCAGATACACCTAGAGGTTAACTCTTCTCGCTTCTCTACGGAGAGGTCCAGAGTAGGCTTTATCATCTCCTTACTTCAGGACAAAGCCTTAGAATGGGCGACTCCCCTATGGGAGCGCTCTGATGTGGTTACTCTGAGACATCAAGACTTTCTTGATGCTCTTAAGGCGGTATTCATGGGTCCGCAGGTTACCCATGATGCGGCCCTGAGACTGTTAGATCTATCTCAGGGTTCGTTATCCACTAGTTCTTATGCCATTGCTTTTAGAACTCTGGTGGCAGAACTAGATTGGCCAGAGAAGGTGTTGATTCCTATCTTCTGGAGAGGGTTGGCTGGCTATGTCAAGGATGCCCTTGCTACTCGTGAAGTCCCTGCTTCTCTGGAGGACTTGATCACAGTAGCAACGAGGATCGATGTACGCCATAAGGAACGTAGACTCGAGGTCTCTTCCTCACGCCCTAAGCATCGGGCTATTCCAGTTGTTGAGGGTCCACTACCATCTTCCTCAGCATCTGAAACATCTCCCACTCCTATGGAGTTAGGTCATACGTTCTCCAGACTACGCAAGTCTGGTCCTCCTATATGTTACGTATGTCGTCAGGCTGGGCACTATGCCAACAAGTGTCCTAGTCGTCAGGGAAACTCCCTGGCCTAGTAACCATTAGAGGGGGGTTACTAGAGACGTCTTCTGCACCCTCTAAGTGTTGTATCCCAGGTCAGCTCTCGTTATCTGAGAATACATGGCCTATTATGGCTTTTGTGGATTCCGGAGCTGACGGGATTTTTGTGTCCTCAGGATTTGTAAAGGGACACAATATTCCCTCTATCATGTTAGAGGCGCCTATTCCTGTCCGTGTTGTTAATGAAACTATGTTGTCTGACTCCATTACATTGAGGACAGTTCCCTTGCGCCTTTCCCTGTCTCAGGGTCACATAGAGGAGATTTCTTTTCTTGTTTTGCCTGAGGGTATAGACGACGTCCTTCTGGGTCTTCCATGGCTTCAGACTCATGCTCCTCACATTGACTGGGAGTCTGACAGCATTATTAGTTGGGGTTCGAAATTTCAGTCCCGATGTCTTCCCTTACCACCTAAGGTCGTTGCAGTTGCATCAACTGATCTCTCTCCCATACCTACACCCTATTTGGATTTCGCTGACGTGTTCTCCAAACAGGGTGCTGAGGTTCTTCCACCCCATAGGCCGTATGACTGTGCCATAGACCTTATCCCAGGTTCGGTTCCACCTAAAGGCAGGGTTTACCCCCTGTCGATACCTGAGTCGGAGGCCATGTCGACCTATATAAAAGAGAGCTTAGAGAAGGGGTTCATTCGTAAGTCTGTCTCTCCCGCGGGAGCTGGGTTTTTCTTTGTTCGGAAGAAAGAGGGTGATTTGCGTCCCTGCATAGATTACAGGGGTCTCAACGCAATCACAATAAAGAACAAATACCCATTACCTTTAATTTCGGAGCTCTTTGACAGACTGAGAGGAGCTCAAGTTTTTACGAAGTTGGATCTGCGGGGTGCGTATAACTTGGTACGAATTCGAAAGGGTGACGAATGGAAGACCGCTTTTAACACCCGAGACGGTCACTATGAATACCTCGTCATGCCTTTTGGGTTATGTAATGCACCCGCAGTATTTCAGGACTTCGTAAATGATGTGTTCAGGGATTTACTGTTATCCTCAGTAGTGGTGTATCTGGACGACATCCTGATTTTTTCTCCTGATCTGGAGACTCATCGTCAGGATGTCGTTCGTGTCCTTTCCCGTTTAAGGGAGCACTCATTGTTTGCTAAACTCGAGAAATGTGTATTCGAGCAGTCCTCATTGCCTTTTTTGGGTTACATTATCTCACAAGAGGGTCTGGCTATGGATCCTGCGAAGCTCTCTGCTGTCCTGGAATGGTCCGAACCTCATTCCTTGAAGGCGGTGCAACGCTTCTTAGGATTTATAAATTATTACAGGCAGTTCATACCCCATTTTTCTACTTTGGTGGCCCCTTTGGTGGCCTTGACTAAGAAAGGTGCTAATCCCAAAGCCTGGTCTACTGAGACATCTCAGGCTTTTGAGGCAGTAAAAAGACACTTTTCAACTGCTCCCGTTCTTCAAAGACCCGATGAGAGTAAGCCCTTCCTCTTAGAGGTTGATGCCTCTTCAGTGGGTGCTGGTGCGGTCTTGTATCAAAAGAACGGTGCAGGTAGAAAAAGGCCGTGTTTCTTCTTTGCTAAAACCTTTTCACCGGCAGAGAGAAACTATACCATTGGGGATAGGGAACTGCTCGCCTTGAGATTAGCCTTGGAGGAGTGGCGTCACTTGCTGGAAGGAGCGAAACATCCTTTCCAGGTCTATACAGACCATAAGAATCTGACGTACTTACAAACCGCTCAGCGTCTGAATCCTCGCCAAGCCCGCTGGTCCTTGTTTTTCTCCCGCTTTCACTTCTCCATCAACTATTTGTCTGGGAGTAAGAATAACAAGGCAGACGCCCTGTCTCGCTCTATGCTTTCTACCCAGGAAGAGATTGACGAACCTCGTCTTATCCTTCCCTCCAGGGTTTTTCATACGCTCTCTCCTGTGACGTTAGACCAAATCCCACCGGGCAAGACATTTGTTCCGCCTGATCGACAGAATGATATACTGTCATGGGCCCACACCTCAAAGGTGGGTGGGCATTTTGGTATTAGGCGGACACGAGAGTTACTGGAGAGGTGGTATTGGTGGCCACACTTAGCCAGCCACGTCAAGAGATATGTCGGTTCCTGCTACTCGTGTGCTCGCAACCATCCATTACGGCAGAGACCGGCTGGGCTCTTGCATCCTTTACCAGTGCCAGATAGACCATGGGAGGTGGTAGGCATGGACTTTGTGGGTGATCTTCCATGTTCACAGGGACATAGATTTGTGTGGGTCATTACGGACCATTTCTCCCGGATGGTTCATCTCGTACCGTTATCGAGAATCCCATCTTCCAGGGTACTAGCCAAACTATTCCTCAAGCATGTCTTTAGGCTTCACGGGATGCCAGATCGTCTCATTTGTGATAGAGGCCCGCAATTTACTTCCCGTTTCTGGCGAGATCTTTGTAGCCTTCTGCAAATTGAGTTGAATCTCTCTTCGGCATACCATCCGGAGACCAATGGTTTGGTTGAACGTACCAATCAATCTATGATTATATACCTTCGACACTTTGTTGCTGAGAACCACGATAACTGGTCCTCCCTCCTACCCTGGGCAGAATTTGCCATTAACAATTCGCTGGCTGAAGCCACTGGGCAGACACCGTTCGTACTCAATAATGGGCAACACCCTAGGGTACCGGTACCGTTTCCCGCTGCTGCACCTCCTCCTCTTGTGGCCGACTGGGCAACTAATGCCAGAGAGGTTTGGGATCGGACTCAAGAGTCGATCCAAGCAGCTAAGGACCGTATGAAGACGGTGTCCGATCGGTTTCGTCGCCCGGCTCCTGTCTTTTCTCCAGGGGACTTTGTGTGGCTCTCTGCAAAACACGTGAGACTTAGAGTGAGCTCTGTCAAATTTGCTCCTCGCTTCCTGGGTCCTTATGAGGTTCTTCGACAGGTAAATCCTGTAGTCTATCAATTGAAGTTACCTGTCCATCTTAGGATTCATGACAAATTCCATGTCTCACTGCTAAAGCCGGCTATTTTACCTCACGCTCGTGAAGTGCACTCTCCTGCCTCTGATTCCTCTCGCTCTAGCTATGAGGTACGAGCCATAGTTGGTTCTAAGATGGTTAGAGGGCGCAGGTTCTTCTTGATAGATTGGGAGGGCTATGGCCCGGAACATCGCTCTTGGGAGCCTGAGGAGGCTGTCCATGCTCCCGACTTAGTTGCCGATTATCTGCGTCGCCGGGAGGGGGGCCCTTGAGGGGGAGGTACTGTTACGGTTGCTGCGAGCACTGGAGACTATGTCCAGATTTCTTGCTACTGCACATGTGCGAGCGCTGGAGACTAAGTCCAGATTTCTTGCTACTGCACATGTGCGAGCGCCGGAGACTAAGTCCAATCTTGGAGCCATTGCACATGTGCGGGTGACATCATCGCTGACACGAGGTCACATGTCTCTGACACCTTCTATGCCGATTGGTCGCTGGTCATGTGCTTGTGACGTCTTGCTCGGTGATAGGCCAGCATGACGTCACTCCTGTCGTTCTGGAAGCAGATTGGCTCTGGTGTCCTCCATCTTGGATGAGGCACAGAGTCTATATAAGACCCTGACACACGCCGCATGGTGCTCAGTCCTCTTGGTTCATGCATATGAGTAGACGCTCTGTGCGCGTTCCTCTAGGCATTCCTCTGTCTATGCTAGGTGAGCGCTACCGGCAGGGTAGCGTTCTTATACCTTACAGCTTCGGCTGCTGTCCGTATCCTTACCTCTTAGGGGAGCGGACATAGGCAGGTGCCTGAGGCACATGGTCTGGCTGGGCCTTGTGATTGTACTCGTAGGTGGACGTTGCCGCTAGGGTAACATTCCTTATACTGCGTCTGGCAGTTGTTCGTATCCTCGCACACTAGGGGAGCGAACAGAGGTAGGAGCTTTGTGCGGCTTACGCTGCTGTTCGTCTCTTTTGCACCACTAGAAGAGCGGACCTAGGCAGGTGCCATATCTAGTGGTTCGTGTCCTCGCACACTAGTGGAGCGAACGCAGGTAGGAGCTTTGTGCGGCTTACGCTGCTGTTCGTCTCTTTTGCACCACTAGAAGAGCGGACCTAGGTAGGTGCCATTTCGCACACATTGCCTTTGTCTCTGTGATTATTAACAGAGATCATTCCACACACCCTCCAAGTAAGGGAGGAATTGCTTTACTTTCTTATTATATCCTTCTGTGAGTTAACAGAGGTATTGCACTCTGCCATAGTCTGCAGCAAAGTCTTTGCACGGTGGACCCTGACTGTCTGATACTCCTTTCGGTTATTATCAGACAGCCCCCCGTAACACGGACATCGAACGTTTGACCTACCTCTTCCCGGATATAGTATGGGTGTGGTCAGAGATAGTACCACGAGCGGTATGGCACGGAGCAAAAAATGCAAATGGCATAGAGCGGTCAAGGAGAAAGATCAATGCGAGAATGGCAAAATTCATGAGAGAAAGATGCGGTTTCGTGGTGCGTCACCACCAGTTGGAAGGCGATAACTCTGCACTGTTGAGGGCAGACGGAGTGCACCTTACGGACATTGGTCAAGACATTTTGTTGTCCGGGATACAGGACGGAGTGGATCAGGCCCTGAAGGTGATGGGTGGGGTCGGAGTCCTGTGTAGGCGGTACACATGATCCTCCGTGGCGGAAAATGGCGGAGAGGGGGCCAAGGTCGTAACAGCTCGTTGGCTGCACGCCGGTCGGTCGCAGACAAGGTTGCGGCGACGAGCTCGTAACGACATGGAAGGCCCCTTCTCTACCTATGAACTTAATAAACTGTGACCGACCTGTTTTCACCCCATCTAGGCCGTCTGTGTTTTCATTTGGGGACTGGGGGGAAGAGGGGAGGGCACCGCTTCAGACATACGGGTCTCCACAGTCTGGCAGGCACGATACTGCTTAAGGAACGTGCCTCTGACTGTGGAGCCCACCTGACCAATCCTAAAGGAAGCAAGGGTCGTGCCCATATCCCCTCTTTCCACCATTCCCTAGGTGAGCCACTAATTGGGATGCCCAGCTGACCAACGGGATGACAAGGGAAAGGGGGGTCCAGCCACACCTACAAGGGTTAAATTCAGTGCCCGGGGTCAGTGACTTCCTCTTTCCCTCTGGCTGCCCCCCTAGAAGCTTTTGTCCCACCCTCCCTCCCTTATAGTCTCAGCACCCTCTTATTAGTTGTATTGTTTTCTTACCAGAATAATTGTGTGTAACTGAATATAGATGCAACCCTTGTATTTGAAATTACGTCACAGCGGAAAATGGCGGAGAGGGGGCCAAGGTCGTAACAGCTCGTTGGCTGCACGCCGGTCGGTCGCAGACAAGGTTGCGGCGACGAGCTCGTAACGACATGGAAGGCCCCTTCTCTACCTATGAACTTAATAAACTGTGACCGACCTGTTTTCACCCCATCTAGGCCGTCTGTGTTTTCATTTGGGGACTGGGGGGAAGAGGGGAGGGCACCGCTTCAGACATACGGGTCTCCACAGTCTTGCTATTATAATGGCTTTGTAACAATGAGTTTGAGTGTGCAATGCAGGCAGACGTGCTGCAAATATCTTTGCACTAGTGGGACAATACAGAAGTCCAACAGCCACTTTTAGGATGCCACTAAGTTTCCTCAGTGTTTGGTATTATAATGGCTTAGTAACAATGAGTTTGAGTGTGCAATGCAGGCAGACGTGCTGCAAATATCTTTGCACTAGTGAGACAATACAGAAGTCCAACAGCCACTTTTAGGATGCCACTAAGTTTCCTCAGTGTTTGGTATTATAATGGCTTAGTAACAATGAGTTTGAGTGTGCAATGCAGGCAGACGTGCTGCAAATATCTTTGCACTAGTGGGACAATACAGAAGTGCAACAGCCACTTTTAGGATGTCACTAAGTTTCCTCAGTGTTTGCTATTATAATGGCTTTGTAACAATGAGTTTGAGTGTGCAATGCAGTCAGACGTGCTGCAAATACCTTTGCACTAGTGGGACAATACAGAAGTCCGACAGCCACTTTTAGGATGCCACTAAGTTTTCTCAGTGTTTGGTATTATAATGGCTTTGTAACAATGAGTTTGAGTGTGCAATGCAGGCAGACGTGCTCCAAATATCTTTGCACTAGTGGGACAATACAGAAGTCCAACAGCCACTTTTAGGATGCCACTAAGTTTCCTCAGTGTTTGGTATTATAATGGCTTTGTAACAATGAGTTTCAGTGTGCAATGCAGGCAGACGTGCTGCAAATATCTTTGCACTAGTGGGACAATACAGAAGTCCAACAGCCACTTTCAGGATGCCACTAAGTTTCCTCAGTGTTTGCTATTATAATGGCTTTGTAACAATGAGTTTGAGTGTGCAATGCAGGCAGACGTGCTGCAAATATCTTTGCACTAGTGGGACAATACAGAAGTCCAACAGCCACTTTTAGGATGCCACTAAGTTTCCTCAGTGTTTGGTATTATAATGGCTTTGTAACAATGAGTTTGAGTGTGCAATGCAGGCAGACGTGCTGCAAATGTCTTTGCACTAGTGGGACAATACAGAAGTGCAACAGCCACTTTTAGGATGCCACTAAGTTTCCTCAGTGTTTGCTATTATAATGGCTTTGTAACAATGAGTTTGAGTGTGCAATGCAGGCAGACGTGCTGCAAATATCTTTGCACTAGTGGGACAATACAGAAGTCCAACAGCCACTTTTAGGATGCCACCAAGTTTTCTCAGTGTTTGGTATTATAATGGCTTTGTAACAATGAGTTTGAGTGTGCAATGCAGGCAGACGTGCTGCAAATATCTTTGCACTAGTGGGACAATACAGAAGTCCAACAGCCACTTTTAGGATGCCACTAAGTTTCCTCAGTGTTTGGTATTATAATGGCTTTGTAACAATGAGTTTGAGTGTGCAATGCAGGCAGACGTGCTGCAAATATCTTTGCACTAGTGGGACAATACAGAAGTCCAACAGCCACTTTTAGGATGCCACTAAGTTTCCTCAGTGTTTGCTATTATAATGGCTTTGTAACAATGAGTTTGAGTGTGCAATGCAGGCAGACGTGCTGCAAATATCTTTGCACTAGTGGGACAATACAGAAGTCCAACAGCCACTTTTAGGATGCCACTAAGTTTCCTCAGTGTTTGGTATTATAATGGCTTTGTAACAATGAGTTTGAGTGTGCAATTCAGGCAGACGTGCTGGAAATATCTTTGCACTAGTGGGACAATACAGAAGTCCAACAGTCACTTTTAGGATGCCACTCAGTTTTCTCAGTGTTTGGTATTATAATGGCTTTGTAACAATGAGTTTGAGTGTGCAATGCAGGCAGACGTGCTGCAAATATCTTTGCACTAGTGGGACAATACAGAAGTGCAACAGCCAGTTTTAGGATGCCACTAAGTGTCCTAAGTGTTTGCTATTATAATGGTTTTGTAACAATGAGTTTGAGTGTGCAATGCAGGCAGACGTGCTGCAAATATCTTTGCACTAGTGGGACAATACAGAAGTCCAACAGCCACTTTTAGGATGCCACTAAGTTTCTTCAGTGTTTGGTATTATAATGGCTTTGTAACAATGAGTTTGAGTGTGCAATTCAGGCAGACGTGCTGCAAATATCTTTGCACTAGTGGGACAATACAGAAGTCCAACAGTCACTTTTAGGATGCCACTCAGTTTTCTCAGTGTTTGGTATTATAATGGCTTTGTAACAATGAGTTTGAGTGTGCAATGCAGGCAGACGTGCTGCAAATATCTTTGCACTAGTGGGACAATACAGAAGTCCAACAGCCACTTTCAGGATGCCACTAAGTTTCCTCAGTGTTTGGTATTATAATGGCTTTGTAACAATGAGTTTGAGTGTGCAATGCAGGCAGACGTGCTGCAAATATCTTTGCACTAAGGGGAAAATACAGAAGTCCAACAGCCACTTTTAGGATGCCACTAAGTTTCCTCAGTGTTTGCTATTATAATGGCTTTGTAACAATGAGTTTGAGTGTGCAATGCAGGCAGACGTGCTGCAAATATCTTTGCACTAGTGGGACAATACACAGAAGTCCAACAGCCACTTTTAGGATGCCACTAAGTTTCCTCAGTGTTTGGTATTATAATGGCTTTGTAACAATGAGTTTGAGTGTGCAATGCAGGCAGACGTGCTGCAAATATCTTTGCACTAGTGGGACAATACAGAAGTCCAACAGCCACTTTTAGGATGCCACCAAGTGTTCTCAGTGTTTGGTATTATAATGGCTTTGTAACAATGAGTTTGAGTGTGCAATGCAGGCAGACGTGCTGCAAATATCTTTGCACTAGTGGGACAATACAGAAGTGCAACAGCCAGTTTTAGGATGCCACTAAGTTTCCTAAGTGTTTGCTATTATAATGGCTTTGTAACAATGAGTTTGAGTGTGCAATGCAGGCAGACGTGCTGCAAATATCTTTGCACTAGTGGGACAATACAGAAGTCCAACAGCCACTTTTAGGATGCCACTAAGTTTCCTCAGTGTTTGGTATTATAATGGCTTTGTAACAATGAGTTTGAGTGTGCAATTCAGGCAGACGTGCTGCAAATATCTTTGCACTAGTGGGACAATACAGAAGTCCAACAGTCACTTTTAGGATGCCACTCAGTTTTCTCAGTGTTTGGTATTATAATGGCTTTGTAACAATGAGTTTGAGTGTGCAATGCAGGCAGACGTGCTGCAAATATCTTTGCACTAGTGGGACAATACAGAAGTCCAACAGTCACTTTTAGGATGCCACTCAGTTTTCTCAGTGTTTGGTATTATAATGGCTTTGTAACAATGAGTTTGAGTGTGCAATGCAGGCAGACGTGCTGCAAATATCTTTGCATTAGTGGGACAATACAGAAGTCCAACAGCCACTTTCAGGATGCCACTAAGTTTCCTCAGTGTTTGCTATTATAATGGCTTTGTAACAATGAGTTTGAGTGTGCAATGCAGGCAGACGTGCTGCAAATATCTTTGCACTAGTGGGACAATACAGAAGTCCAACAGCCACTTTTAGGATGCCACTAAGTTTCCTCAGTGTTTGGTATTATAATGGCTTTGTAACAATGAGTTTGAGTGTGCAATGCAGGCAGACGTGCTGCAAATATCTTTGCACTAGTGGGACAATACAGAAGTGCAACAGCCACTTTTAGGATGCCACTAAGTTTCCTCAGTGTTTGGTATTATAATGGCTTTGTAACAATGAGTTTGAGTGTGCAATGCAGGCAGACGTGCTGCAAATATCTTTGCACTAGTGGGACAATACAGAAGTCCAACAGCCACTTTTAGGATGCCACTAAGTTTCCTCAGTGTTTGGTATTATAATGGCTTTGTAACAATGAGTTTGAGTGTGCAATGCAGGCAGACGTGCTGCAAATATCTTTGCACTAGTGGGACAATACAGAAGTCCAACAGCCACTTTTAGGATGCCACCAAGTTTTCTCAGTGTTTGGTATTATAATGGCTTTGTAACAATGAGTTTGAGTGTGCAATGCAGGCAGACGTACTGCAAATATCTTTGCACTAGTGGGACAATACAGAAGTCCAACAGCCATTTTTAGGATGCCACTAAGTTTCCTCAGTTTTTGGTATTATAATGGCTTTGTAACAATGGTTTGAGTGTGCAATGCAGGCAGACGTGCTGCAAATATCTTTGCACTAAGGGGAAAATACAGAAGTCCAACAGCCACTTTTAGGATGCCACTAAGTTTCCTCAGTGTTTGCTATTATAATGGCTTTGTAACAATGAGTTTGAGTGTGCAATGCAGGCAGACGTGCTGCAAATATCTTTGCACTAGTGGGACAATACAGAAGTCCAACAGCCACTTTTAGGATGCCACTAAGTTTCCTCAGTGTTTGGTATTATAATGGCTTTGTAACAATGAGTTTGAGTGTGCAATTCAGGCAGACGTGCTGGAAATATCTTTGCACTAGTGGGACAATACAGAAGTCCAACAGTCACTTTTAGGATGCCACTCAGTTTTCTCAGTGTTTGGTATTATAATGGCTTTGTAACAATGAGTTTGAGTGTGCAATGCAGGCAGACGTGCTGCAAATATCTTTGCACTAGTGGGACAATACAGAAGTGCAACAGCCAGTTTTAGGATGCCACTAAGTGTCCTAAGTGTTTGCTATTATAATGGTTTTGTAACAATGAGTTTGAGTGTGCAATGCAGGCAGACGTGCTGCAAATATCTTTGCACTAGTGGGACAATACAGAAGTCCAACAGCCACTTTTAGGATGCCACTAAGTTTCTTCAGTGTTTGGTATTATAATGGCTTTGTAACAATGAGTTTGAGTGTGCAATTCAGGCAGACGTGCTGCAAATATCTTTGCACTAGTGGGACAATACAGAAGTCCAACAGTCACTTTTAGGATGCCACTCAGTTTTCTCAGTGTTTGGTATTATAATGGCTTTGTAACAATGAGTTTGAGTGTGCAATGCAGGCAGACGTGCTGCAAATATCTTTGCACTAGTGGGACAATACAGAAGTCCAACAGCCACTTTCAGGATGCCACTAAGTTTCCTCAGTGTTTGGTATTATAATGGCTTTGTAACAATGAGTTTGAGTGTGCAATGCAGGCAGACGTGCTGCAAATATCTTTGCACTAAGGGGAAAATACAGAAGTCCAACAGCCACTTTTAGGATGCCACTAAGTTTCCTCAGTGTTTGCTATTATAATGGCTTTGTAACAATGAGTTTGAGTGTGCAATGCAGGCAGACGTGCTGCAAATATCTTTGCACTAGTGGGACAATACACAGAAGTCCAACAGCCACTTTTAGGATGCCACTAAGTTTCCTCAGTGTTTGGTATTATAATGGCTTTGTAACAATGAGTTTGAGTGTGCAATGCAGGCAGACGTGCTGCAAATATCTTTGCACTAGTGGGACAATACAGAAGTCCAACAGCCACTTTTAGGATGCCACCAAGTGTTCTCAGTGTTTGGTATTATAATGGCTTTGTAACAATGAGTTTGAGTGTGCAATGCAGGCAGACGTGCTGCAAATATCTTTGCACTAGTGGGACAATACAGAAGTGCAACAGCCAGTTTTAGGATGCCACTAAGTTTCCTAAGTGTTTGCTATTATAATGGCTTTGTAACAATGAGTTTGAGTGTGCAATGCAGGCAGACGTGCTGCAAATATCTTTGCACTAGTGGGACAATACAGAAGTCCAACAGCCACTTTTAGGATGCCACTAAGTTTCCTCAGTGTTTGGTATTATAATGGCTTTGTAACAATGAGTTTGAGTGTGCAATTCAGGCAGACGTGCTGCAAATATCTTTGCACTAGTGGGACAATACAGAAGTCCAACAGTCACTTTTAGGATGCCACTCAGTTTTCTCAGTGTTTGGTATTATAATGGCTTTGTAACAATGAGTTTGAGTGTGCAATGCAGGCAGACGTGCTGCAAATATCTTTGCACTAGTGGGACAATACAGAAGTCCAACAGTCACTTTTAGGATGCCACTCAGTTTTCTCAGTGTTTGGTATTATAATGGCTTTGTAACAATGAGTTTGAGTGTGCAATGCAGGCAGACGTGCTGCAAATATCTTTGCATTAGTGGGACAATACAGAAGTCCAACAGCCACTTTCAGGATGCCACTAAGTTTCCTCAGTGTTTGCTATTATAATGGCTTTGTAACAATGAGTTTGAGTGTGCAATGCAGGCAGACGTGCTGCAAATATCTTTGCACTAGTGGGACAATACAGAAGTCCAACAGCCACTTTTAGGATGCCACTAAGTTTCCTCAGTGTTTGGTATTATAATGGCTTTGTAACAATGAGTTTGAGTGTGCAATGCAGGCAGACGTGCTGCAAATATCTTTGCACTAGTGGGACAATACAGAAGTGCAACAGCCACTTTTAGGATGCCACTAAGTTTCCTCAGTGTTTGGTATTATAATGGCTTTGTAACAATGAGTTTGAGTGTGCAATGCAGGCAGACGTGCTGCAAATATCTTTGCACTAGTGGGACAATACAGAAGTCCAACAGCCACTTTTAGGATGCCACTAAGTTTCCTCAGTGTTTGGTATTATAATGGCTTTGTAACAATGAGTTTGAGTGTGCAATGCAGGCAGACGTGCTGCAAATATCTTTGCACTAGTGGGACAATACAGAAGTCCAACAGCCACTTTTAGGATGCCACCAAGTTTTCTCAGTGTTTGGTATTATAATGGCTTTGTAACAATGAGTTTGAGTGTGCAATGCAGGCAGACGTACTGCAAATATCTTTGCACTAGTGGGACAATACAGAAGTCCAACAGTCATTTTTAGGATGCCACTAAGTTTCCTCAGTTTTTGGTATTATAATGGCTTTGTAACAATGGTTTGAGTGTGCAATGCAGGCAGACGTGCTGCAAATATCTTTGCACTAAGGGGAAAATACAGAAGTCCAACAGCCACTTTTAGGATGCCACTAAGTTTCCTCAGTGCTTGCTATTATAATGGCTTTGTAACAATGAGTTTGAGTGTGCAATGCAGGCAGACGTGCTGCAAATATCTTTGCACTAGTGGGACAATACACAGAAGTCCAACAGCCACTTTTAGGATGCCACTAAGTTTCCTCAGTGTTTGGTATTATAATGGCTTTGTAACAATGAGTTTGAGTGTGCAATGCAGGCAGACGTGCTGCAAATATCTTTGCACTAGTGGGACAATACAGAAGTCCAACAGCCACTTTTAGGATGCCACCAAGTTTTCTCAGTGTTTGGTATTATAATGGCTTTGTAACAATGAGTTTGCGTGTGCAATGCAGGCAGACGTGCTGCAAATATCTTTGCACTAGTGGGACAATACAGAAGTCCAACAGCCACTTTTAGGATGCCACTAAGTTTCCTCAGTGTTTGGTATTATAATGGCTTTCTAACAATGAGTTTGAGTGTGCAATGCAGGCAGACGTGCTGCAAATATCTTTGCACTAGTGGGACAATACAGAAGTCCAACAGCCACTTTTAGGATGCCACTAAGTTTCCTCAGTGTTTGGTATTATAATGGCTTAGTAACAATGAGTTTGAGTGTGCAATGCAGGCAGACGTGCTGCAAATATCTTTGCACTAGTGGGACAATACAGAAGTCCAACAGCCACTTTTAGGATGCCACTAAGTTTCCTCAGTGTTTGGTATTATAATGGCTTTGTAACAATGAGTTTGAGTGTGCAATGCAGGCAGACGTGCTGCAAATATCTTTGCACTAGTGGTACAATACAGAAGTCCGACAGCCACTTTTAGGATGCCACTAAGTTTTCTCAGTGTTTGGTATTATAATGGCTTTGTAACAATGAGTTTGAGTGTGCAATTCAGGCAGACGTGCTGCAAATATCTTTGCACTAGTGGGACAATACAGAAGTCCAACAGCCACTTTCAGGATGCCACTAAGTTTCCTCAGTGTTTGCTATTATAATGGCTTTGTAACAATGAGTTTGAGTGTGCAATGCAGGCAGACGTGCTGCAAATATCTTTGCACTAGTGGGACAATACAGAAGTCCAACAGCCACTTTTAGGATGCCACTAAGTTTCCTCAGTGTTTGATATTATAATGGCTTAGTAACAATGTGTTTGAGTGTGCAATGCAGGCAGACGTGCTGCAAATATGTTTGCACTAGTGGGACAATACAGAAGTGCAACAGCCACTTTTAGGATGCCACTAAGTTTCCTCAGTGTTTGCTATTATAATGGCTTTGTAACAATGAGTTTGAGTGTGCAATGCAGGCAGACGTGCTGCAAATATCTTTGCACTAGTGGGACAATACAGAAGTCCAACAGCCACTTTTAGGATGCCACTAAGTTTCCTCAGTGTTTGGTATTATAATGGCTTTCTAACAATGAGTTTGAGTGTGCAATGCAGGCAGACGTGCTGCAAATATCTTTGCACTAGTGGGACAATACAGAAGTCCGACAGCCACTTTTAGGATGCCACTAAGTTTTCTCAGTGTTTGGTATTATAATGGCTTTGTAACAATGAGTTTGAGTGTGCAATGCAGGCAGACGTGCTGCAAATATCTTTGCACTAGTGGGACAATACAGAAGTGCAACAGCCACTTTTAGGATGCCACTAAGTTTCCTCAGTGTTTGGTATTATAATGGCTTTGTAACAATGAGTTTGAGTGTGCAATGCAGGCAGACGTGCTGCAAATATCTTTGCACTAGTGGGACAATACAGAAGTCCAACAGCCACTTTTAGGATGCCACTAAGTTTCCTCAGTGTTTGGTATTATAATGGCTTTGTAACAATGAGTTTGAGTGTGCAATGCAGGCAGACGTGCTGCAAATATCTTTGCACTAGTGGGACAATACAGAAGTGCAACAGCCACTTTTAGGATGCCACTAAGTTTCCTCAGTGTTTGCTATTATAATGGCTTTGTAACAATGAGTTTGAGTGTGCAATGCAGGCAGACGTGCTGCAAATATCTTTGCACTAGTGGGACAATACAGAAGTCCAACAGCCACTTTTAGGATGCCACTAAGTTTCCTCAGTGTTTGGTATTATAATGGCTTTCTAACAATGAGTTTGAGTGTGCAATGCAGGCAGACGTGCTGCAAATATCTTTGCACTAGTGGGACAATACAGAAGTCCAACAGCCACTTTTAGGATGCCACTAAGTTTCCTCAGTGTTTGGTATTATAATGGCTTTCTAACAATGAGTTTGAGTGTGCAATGCAGGCAGACGTGCTGCAAATATCTTTGCACTAGTGGGACAATACAGAAGTCCAACAGCCACTTTTAGGATGCCACTAAGTTTCCTCAGTGTTTGGTATTATAATGGCTTTGTAACAATGAGTTTGAGTGTGCAATGCAGGCAGACGTGCTGCAAATATCTTTGCACTAGTGGGACAATACAGAAGTCCAACAGTCACTTTTAGGATGCCACTCAGTTTTCTCAGTGTTTGGTATTATAATGGCTTTGTAACAATGAGTTTGAGTGTGCAATGCAGGCAGACGTGCTGCAAATATCTTTGCACTAGTGGGACAATACAGAAGTGCAACAGCCACTTTTAGGATGCCACTAAGTTTCCTCAGTGTTTGCTATTATAATGGCTTTGTAACAATGAGTTTGAAGGTGCAATGCAGGCAGACGTGCTGCAAATATCTTTGCACTAGTGGGACAATACAGAAGTCCAACAGCCACTTTTAGGATGCCACTAAGTTTCCTCAGTGTTTGGTATTATAATGGCTTAGTAACAATGAGTTTGAGTGTGCAATGCAGGCAGACGTGCTGCAAATATCTTTGCACTAGTGGGACAATACAGAAGTCCAACAGCCACTTTTAGGATGCTACTAAGTTTTCTCAGTGTTTGGTATTATAATGGCTTTGTAACAATGAGTTTAAGTGTGCAATGCAGGCAGACGTGCTGCAAATATCTTTGCACTAGTGGAACAATACAGAAGTCCAACAGCCACTTTTAGGATGCCACTAAGTTTCCTCAGTGTTTGCTATTATAATGGCTGTGTAACAATGCGTTTGAGTGTGCAATGCAGGCAGACGTGCTGCAAATATCTTTGCACTAGTGGGACAATATAGAAGTCCAACAGCCACTTTTAGGATGCCACTAAGTTTCCTCAGTGTTTGGTATTATAATGGCTTTGTAACAATGAGTTTGAGTGTGCAATGCAGGCAGACGTGCTGCAAATATCTTTGCACTAGTGGGACAATACAGAAGTCCAACAGCCACTTTTAGGATGCCACTAAGTTTCCTCAGTGTTTGCTATTATAATGGCTTTGTAACAATGAGTTTGAGTGTACAATGCAGGCAGACGTGCTGCAAATATCTTTGCACTAGTGGGACAATACAGAAGTCCAACAGCCACTTTTAGGATGCCACTAAGTTTCCTCAGTGTTTGCTATTATAATGGCTTTGTAACAATGAGTTTGAGTGTGCAATGCAGGCAGACGTGCTGCAAATATCTTTGCACTAGTGGGACAATATAGAAGTCCAACAGCCACTTTTAGGATGCCACTAAGTTTCCTCAGTGTTTGGTATTATAATGGCTTTGTAACAATGAGTTTGAGTGTGCAATGCAGGCAGACGTGCTGCAAATATCTTTGCACTAGTGGGACAATACAGAAGTCCAACAGCCACTTTTAGGATGCCACTAAGTTTCCTCAGTGTTTGCTATTATAATGGCTTTGTAACAATGAGTTTGAGTGTGCAATGCAGGCAGACGTGCTGCAAATATCTTTGCACTAGTGGAACAATACAGAAGTCCAACAGCCACTTTTAGGATGCCACTAAGTTTCCTCAGTGTTTGGTATTATAATGGCTTTGTAACAATGAGTTTGAGTGTGCAATGCAGGCAGACGTGCTGCAAATATCTTTGCACTAGTGGAACAATACAGAAGTCCAACAGCCACTTTTAGGATGCCACTAAGTTTCCTCAGTGTTTGCTATTATAATGGCTTTGTAACAATGAGTTTGAGTGTGCAATGCAGGCAGACGTGCTGCAAATATCTTTGCACTAGTGGGACAATACAGAAGTCCAACAGCCACTTTTAGGATGCCACTAAGTTTCCTCAGTGTTTGCTATTATATTGGCTTTGTAACAATGAGTTTGAGTGTGCAATGCAGGCAGACGTGCTGCAAATATCTTTGCACTAGTGGAACAATACAGAAGTCCAACAGCCACTTTTAGGATGCCACTAAGTTTCCTCAGTGTTTGGTATTATAATGGCTTTGTAACAATGAGTTTGAGTGTGCAATGCAGGCAGACGTGCTGCAAATATCTTTGCACTAGTGGAACAATACAGAAGTCCAACAGCCACTTTTAGGATGCCACTAAGTTTCCTCAGTGTTTGCTATTATAATGGCTTTGTAACAATGAGTTTGAGTGTGCAATGCAGGCAGACGTGCTGCAAATATCTTTGCACTAGTGGGACAATACAGAAGTCCAACAGCCACTTTTAGGATGCCACTAAGTTTCCTCAGTGTTTGCTATTATATTGGCTTTGTAACAATGAGTTTGAGTGGGCAATGCAGGCAGACGTGCTGCAAATATCTTTGCACTAGTGGGACAATACAGAAGTCCAACAGCCACTTTTAGGATGCCACTAAGTTTCCTCAGTGTTTGCTATTATAATGGCTTTGTAACAATGAGTTTGAGTGTGCAATGCAGGCAGACGTGCTGCAAATATCTTTGCACTAGTGGGACAATATAGAAGTCCAACAGCCACTTTTAGGATGCCACTAAGTTTCCTCAGTGTTTGGTATTATAATGGCTTTGTAACAATGAGTTTGAGTGTGCAATGCAGGCAGACGTGCTGCAAATATCTTTGCACTAGTGGGACAATACAGAAGTCCAACAGCCACTTTTAGGATGCCACTAAGTTTCCTCAGTGTTTGCTATTATAATGGCTTTGTAACAATGAGTTTGAGTGTGCAATGCAGGCAGACGTGCTGCAAATATCTTTGCACTAGTGGAACAATACAGAAGTCCAACAGCCACTTTTAGGATGCCACTAAGTTTCCTCAGTGTTTGGTATTATAATGGCTTTGTAACAATGAGTTTGAGTGTGCAATGCAGGCAGACGTGCTGCAAATATCTTTGCACTAGTGGAACAATACAGAAGTGCAACAGCCAGTTTTAGGATGCCACTAAGTTTCCTAAGTGTTTGCTATTATAATGGCTTTGTAACAATGAGTTTGAGTGTGCAATACAGGCAGACGTGCTGCAAATATCTTTGCACTAGTGGGACAATACAGAAGTCCAACAGCCACTTTTAGGATGCCACTAAGTTTCCTCAGTGTTTGGTATTATAATGGCTTAGTAACAATGAGTTTGAGTGTGCAATGCAGGCAGACGTGCTGCAAATATCTTTGAACTAGTGGAACAATACAGAAGTCCAACAGCCACTTTTAGGATGCCACTAAGTTTTCTCAGTGTTTGGTAATATAATGGCTTAGTAACAATGAGTTTGAGTGTGCAATGCAGGCAGACGTGCTGCAAATATCTTTGAACTAGTGGAACAATACAGAAGTCCAACAGCCACTTTTAGGATGCCACTAAGTTTCCTCAGTGTTTGGTATTATAATGGCTTTGTAACAATGAGTTTGAGTGTGCAATGCAGGCAGACGTGCTGCAAATATCTTTGCACTAGTGGGACAATACAGAAGTGCAACAGCCACTTTTAGGATGCCACTAAGTTTTCTCAGTGTTTGGTAATATAATGGCTTAGTAACAATGAGTTTGAGTGTGCAATGCAGGCAGACGTGCTGCAAATATCTTTGCACTAGTGGGACAATACAGAAGTCCAACAGCCACTTTTAGGATGCTACTAAGTTTTCTCAGTGTTTGGTATTATAATGGCTTTGTAACAATGAGTTTAAGTGTGCAATGCAGGCAGACGTGCTGCAAATATCTTTGCACTAGTGGAACAATACAGAAGTCCAACAGCCACTTTTAGGATGCCACTAAGTTTCCTCAGTGTTTGCTATTATAATGGCTGTGTAACAATGAGTTTGAGTGTGCAATGCAGGCAGACGTGCTGCAAATATCTTTGCACTAGTGGGACAATATAGAAGTCCAACAGCCACTTTTAGGATGCCACTAAGTTTCCTCAGTGTTTGGTATTATAATGGCTTTGTAACAATGAGTTTGAGTGTGCAATGCAGGCAGACGTGCTGCAAATATCTTTGCACTAGTGGGACAATACAGAAGTCCAACAGCCACTTTTAGGATGCCACTAAGTTTCCTCAGTGTTTGCTATTATAATGGCTTTGTAACAATGAGTTTGAGTGTACAATGCAGGCAGACGTGCTGCAAATATCTTTGCACTAGTGGGACAATACAGAAGTCCAACAGCCACTTTTAGGATGCCACTAAGTTTCCTCAGTGTTTGCTATTATAATGGCTTTGTAACAATGAGTTTGAGTGTGCAATGCAGGCAGACGTGCTGCAAATATCTTTGCACTAGTGGGACAATATAGAAGTCCAACAGCCACTTTTAGGATGCCACTAAGTTTCCTCAGTGTTTGGTATTATAATGGCTTTGTAACAATGAGTTTGAGTGTGCAATGCAGGCAGACGTGCTGCAAATATCTTTGCACTAGTGGGACAATACAGAAGTCCAACAGCCACTTTTAGGATGCCACTAAGTTTCCTCAGTGTTTGCTATTATAATGGCTTTGTAACAATGAGTTTGAGTGTGCAATGCAGGCAGACGTGCTGCAAATATCTTTGCACTAGTGGAACAATACAGAAGTCCAACAGCCACTTTTAGGATGCCACTAAGTTTCCTCAGTGTTTGGTATTATAATGGCTTTGTAACAATGAGTTTGAGTGTGCAATGCAGGCAGACGTGCTGCAAATATCTTTGCACTAGTGGAACAATACAGAAGTCCAACAGCCACTTTTAGGATGCCACTAAGTTTCCTCAGTGTTTGCTATTATAATGGCTTTGTAACAATGAGTTTGAGTGTGCAATGCAGGCAGACGTGCTGCAAATATCTTTGCACTAGTGGGACAATACAGAAGTCCAACAGCCACTTTTAGGATGCCACTAAGTTTCCTCAGTGTTTGCTATTATATTGGCTTTGTAACAATGAGTTTGAGTGTGCAATGCAGGCAGACGTGCTGCAAATATCTTTGCACTAGTGGAACAATACAGAAGTCCAACAGCCACTTTTAGGATGCCACTAAGTTTCCTCAGTGTTTGGTATTATAATGGCTTTGTAACAATGAGTTTGAGTGTGCAATGCAGGCAGACGTGCTGCAAATATCTTTGCACTAGTGGAACAATACAGAAGTCCAACAGCCACTTTTAGGATGCCACTAAGTTTCCTCAGTGTTTGCTATTATAATGGCTTTGTAACAATGAGTTTGAGTGTGCAATGCAGGCAGACGTGCTGCAAATATCTTTGCACTAGTGGGACAATACAGAAGTCCAACAGCCACTTTTAGGATGCCACTAAGTTTCCTCAGTGTTTGCTATTATATTGGCTTTGTAACAATGAGTTTGAGTGGGCAATGCAGGCAGACGTGCTGCAAATATCTTTGCACTAGTGGGACAATACAGAAGTCCAACAGCCACTTTTAGGATGCCACTAAGTTTCCTCAGTGTTTGGTATTATAATGGCTTTGTAACAATGAGTTTGAGTGTGCAATGCAGGCAGACGTGCTGCAAATATCTTTGCACTAGTGGGACAATATAGAAGTCCAACAGCCACTTTTAGGATGCCACTAAGTTTCCTCAGTGTTTGGTATTATAATGGCTTTGTAACAATGAGTTTGAGTGTGCAATGCAGGCAGACGTGCTGCAAATATCTTTGCACTAGTGGGACAATACAGAAGTCCAACAGCCACTTTTAGGATGCCACTAATTTTCCTCAGTGTTTGCTATTATAATGGCTTTGTAACAATGAGTTTGAGTGTGCAATGCAGGCAGACGTGCTGCAAATATCTTTGCACTAGTGGGACAATATAGAAGTCCAACAGCCACTTTTAGGATGCCACTAAGTTTCCTCATTGTTTGGTATTATAATGGCTTTGTAACAATGAGTTTGAGTGTGCAATGCAGGCAGACGTGCTGCAAATATCTTTGCACTAGTGGGACAATACAGAAGTCCAACAGCCACTTTTAGGATGCCACTAAGTTTCCTCAGTGTTTGCTATTATAATGGCTTTGTAACAATGAGTTTGAGTGTGCAATGCAGACAGACGTGCTGCAAATATCTTTGCACTAGTGGGACAATACAGAAGTCCAACAGCCACTTTTATTTCAAATCTGTTTTATTATTATTTTTAAGTTTATAAGTCAAGCATACATCTTGAACATTTATAAAGATTATAAAACATAAACAGTGATCTCGCAGTTTCAGAATGACAAAAATAACATCACATTGTATATTTCATTGGAACTCTATAAGCTATCCTTATGCTAAAGGCCCCGTCACACTAAGCAACATCGCTAGCAACATCGCTGCTAACGAACAACTTTTGTGACGTAGCAGCGATGTTGCTAGTGATGTCGCTGTGTGTGACATCCAGCAACAACCTGGCCCCTGCTGTGAGGTCGTTGGTTGTTGCTGAATGTCCTGGGCCATTTTTTAGTTGTTGCTGTCCCGCTGTGAAGCACACATCGCTGTGTGTGACAGCGAGACAGCAACAACTAAATGTGCAGGCAGCAGGAGCCGGCTTCTGCGGAGGCTGGTAACCACAGTAAACATCGGGTAACCAAGAAGCCCTGTCCTTGGTTACCCGATATTTACCTTTGTTACCAGCCTCCGCCGCTCTCACTGTCAGTGCCGGCTCCTGCTCTGTGCACATTTAGCTGCAGGACACATCGGGTTAATTAACCCGATGTGTGCTGTAACTAGGAGAGCAGGGAGCCAGCGCTAAGCGGTGTGCGCTGCTCCCTGCTCTCTGAACGTGTAGCTGCGTGCGCTGGTAACCAAGGTAAATATTGGGTTGATTACCCGATATTTACCTTAGTTACCAAGCGCAGCATCTTCCACGCGGCGCTGGGGACTGGTCACTGGTTGCTGGTGAGCTCACCAGCAACTCGTGTAGCGACGCTCCAGCGATCCCTGCCAGGTCAGGTTGCTGGTGGGATCGCTGGAGCGTCGCAGTGTGACATCTTACCAGCAACATCCTAGCAACTTACCAGCGATCCCTATCGTTGTTGGGATCGCTGGTAAGTTGCTTAGTGTGACTGGACCTTAACACTCCATGACAAACCATACACTAGAAATTAGAGTTCCAGCTAAACATGTCTTCCTGATAATTGACAAGACCACTCTCAGCATAAAACAATCCCCTTTTAAGTTATTGAGTAAACATTTAAGAAAAAGTAGAAAACTAGAGAAAAAAAAAAAAGAACAGATATAAGCTTAGAAAAGAAAGAATCAGAGTGAAGAAAGTAGGGTAAAGAGGGGGTGGGGAAAAAAAAGGTTTGTCACCATTTCTCATCCCAAATAACCTGCCAGACTCACCGTGAACTCAGGAGACTCCATGAACGTAATCCACGGTCCCCACACTGTGATAAATTTTTCCGTGAGCTCATTTAGTTCAGCTGTGAGTTCCTCCATTCTCTGGAGGTTTGCCATCTCCTCTACCCAGTCAGCTAACGTGGGGCATCTAGTCTGTTTCCAGTATCTGGGAATAATTATACGGGCTGCTGCTAAACAAAATCGCAGCAGGTCCCTCTTTTGTGACTTGAATGAACCTGGGAGGATAGAGAGGAGGGCCACCTGGGGAGATCTCTCCACCTCACCCCCACTCATCTTTTTATACAGAGAAAACACTGAGTCCCAGAATGGTTGCAATTTAGCACAGCTCCACCATATATGTAACATAGACCCTTTTTCTGTACCACATCTCCAGCACATGTCGGACACTGAGGGAAAGATAGCGTGCAATTTGGTCGGGTATTGGTACCACCTTGTGAGAATTTTATAGTTTTTCTCTTGGGCGGCACAAGCCAGAGAAAGTTTGTGGTTCCACAGAAACGCCCTGCTCCATCCGTCTTCCGAAATGTCCTCTCCCAGTTCCTCTCTCCATCTATAGACAAATTTGGGTTTGTCCGACATGTCTCTCTGGTTCAGCATTTTATAAATAAGAGAGATGACATGCCCGGGTGACGAACCCTGCAAGAACAATTTCTCAAATGGAGTAGGGGGGGTCCTCAAATTCCTCTCCCTGTCCTGGTTGGATAGAAACGATTTCAGCTGCATATATTCTATCCAGGAAGCTTCTCGCCCTGTGGCCCATAGAGATGTATAAGGGGGCAGGGTATTTCCCTGGAGCACATGAAAAAAACGAGTTTCCTCCACCCGCGCATACCCCAGAAATTTATTGGAATGAAGCCCCGGAGGGAACTCCTGGTTGCCAAAGAGGGGGGTAAGTGGACCCCTCCCCTGTGAGAGAGAACCCCTCTTAACCTCACCGTCCCACGTCCCCATCACTGTCCAAGTAAACTCCATTCCCTTCTCTATCTGTGACCTACTCTCCTTTCCCATCCATGAGAGGCAGTGCAAAGGGACTCCCAATCCGTCCTGTTCGATCGCCACCCATTGTTTCGAGTTCCTATGGAAGTGCCAATCCATTATCCTCGTTAGGATAGTTGCCCTGTAGTATAACTGGAAATTTGGGAGCCCCGCCCCTCCATTATTTTTGTGTCTGGTGAGAGTTTTTATGCTTGTCCGAGGTCTCCGATTCCCCCAAACGAACCTTGACAAAGCCGTCCGAATTTTGGAGAAGTAACTCGCCGGCAGCTGAATAGGTACCGTTTGGAACAAGAAAAGAAACCTAGGAAGAACATCCATTTTAATAGCGTTGATACGCCCAAACCACGATAGTCTTTTTTTTGTCGTACTTCTTTAAATCCCTAATTGTCCTCTCTAACAGGGGTAGAAAATTATGATGCATAATTTTTGTTGGATCCTGAGGAACAACTACCCCCAGATATTTTATAGCTGACGGTTGCCACTTAAAGGGAAAATTTTGGGTTGTACGGGCTAGATCTTCCGCCGACAGGGTCACATTCATAGCCTCTGATTTAGAGAAGTTCACTTTAAAATTACTTAAGTTACCAAACTCCTCGAACTCTTTGAGCAAAGACGGGAAGGATATGTGTGGCTGGGAAATAAACATGAGAAGGTCGTCCGCAAATAAAGCTAATTTGCGATTCCCTCCCCCGGCCTCTATCCCATGGATACTAGCATTATTTCTTATGGCAACCGCGAGATGCTCCATGACAATGAAGTAGAGCAGAAGTGACAATGGACATCCCTGTCTTGTTCTATTGTGGACCTGAAATGATGACGACAGAAACCCATCCGTCTTAACTTTTGCTGAGGGTCTCGAATAAAGGGACGCAATCCTATCTAAAATTTTTTTGCCCAAACCCACCTGCTTTAAAGCGGCCATCATGAAACTCCAACTGACCCGGTCAAAGGCCTTCTCCGCATCCACTGAGAGTAAACACATAGGAAGAGAATAAGCCCTCGACCGGGCCATCAGGAGGAACAGTTTGTTGGTGTTGTCCCGTGCCTCCTGACCTTGTACGAACCCCACTTGATCTATGTGTATTATCCCAGGCAAGGAAGGAGCAAGTCTGTTGGCTAAGGCTTTGGAAAAAAGTTTTAGGTCTAGATTGATCAGTGAAATGGGTCTGTAATTTGTAACTAACATGTGATCCTTCCCCGGTTTGGGGATAACACATATATGGGCTTCGAGAGATTGCGCCACAATGTTACGGGGGGCTGTCTGATAATAACCGAAAGGAGTATCAGACAGTCAGGGTCCACCGTGCAAAGACTTTGCTGCAGACTATGGCAGAGTGCAATACCTCTGTTAACTCACAGAAGGATATAATAAGTAAGTAAATATAATAAGTAAGTAAAGCAATTCCTCCCTTACTTGGAGGGTGTGTGGAATGATCTCTGTTAATAATCACAGAGACAAAGGCAATGTGTGCGAAATGGCACCTACCTAGGTCCGCTCTTCTAGTGGTGCAAATGAGACGAACAGCAGCATAAGCCGCACAAAGCTCCTACCTGCGTTCGCTCCACTAGTGTGCGAGGACACGAACCACTAGATATGGCACCTGCCTAGGTCCGCTCTTCTAGTGGTGCAAAAGAGACGAACAGCAGCGTAAGCCGCACAAAGCTCCTACCTCTGTTCGCTTCCCTAGTGTGCGAGGATACGAACAACTGCCAGACGCAGTATAAGGAACGTTACCCTAGCGGCAACGTCCACCTACGAGTAGAATCACAAGGCCCAGCCAGACCATGTGCCTCAGGCACCTGCCTATGTCCGCTCCCCTAAGAGGTAAGGATACGGACAGCAGCCGAAGCTGTAAGGTATAAGAACGCTACCCTGCCGGTAGCGCTCACCTAGCATAGACAGAGGAATGCCTAGAGGAACGCGCACAGAGCGTCTACTCATATGCATGAACCAAGAGGACTGAGCACCATGCGGCGTGTGTCAGGGTCTTATATAGACTCTGTGCCTCATCCAAGATGGAGGACACCAGAGCCAATCCGCTGCCAGAACGACAGGAGTGACGTCATGCTGGCCTATCACCGAGCAAGACGTCACAAGCACATGACCAGCGACCAATCGGCATAGAAGGTGTCAGAGACATGTGACCTCGTGTCAGCGATGATGTCACCCGCACATGTGCAATGGCTCCAAGATTGGACTAAGTCTCCGGCGCTCGCACATGTGCAGTAGCAAGAAATCTGGACTTAGTCTCCAGCGCTCGCACATGTGCAGTAGCAAGAAATCTGGACTTAGTCTCCAGCGCTCGCACATGTGCAGTAGCAAGAAATCTGGACTTAGTCTCCAGCGCTCGCACATGTGCAGTAGCAAGAAATCTGGACATAGTCTCCAGTGCTCGCAGCAACCGTAACACACCCATTGGGAATTTTCTGAGATGGAATTAAATACTTTAGAACGGGGATAGCTGAGTTTGGAATATTTTATAAAATTTAGGGGTAAACCCATCTGGACCCGGACTTTTGCCTGAGGGAGATTCTTTAATGATGGATGCCACTTCTGCTTCTGTAAAGTCCGTCTCTAAATTTTCAACCTCAGCACTGGGTATAACCGGTAGGGCCGTTCTGGATACGTAGTCGTTTATTTTATTTTCTAATGCGTCATGTGGCATGTCTCCAAATTTGCTCTTTATGTTATATAGGTCTCTATCATACTTTTGGAACTGTTCCGCAATGAGAGTTGGGTTCTGAGTCGAAGAGCCGTCTGCTTGTTTAATCATGGGAATGTGGCTGGGGTCTCCCCTAGGGTGTAGAATCCTAGCTAGTGGTCTACCACATTTATCTGCATACTCATAGAGGAATCTTTTTATTCTAGTCCTATGTCGCTCATACTGTCGGTCGAGAATCGATTTAAGCTCCTCTCTATTTTTGACTAGCTCCGCCAGTGTCAAAGGTGATAATGTATCCTTATGGGCCCTTTCCAGATCTGAAATATTCTGAAGTAGGGACAAATGGTTTGGGCTCTCTCTCTCTTAAGCCTATCCCCATGTTTGATCAAAACCCCTCTCAACACACATTTAAGTGCCTCCCACTGCATGGGAAGGTCTGTGGGGTCTTCTGAGTGTATTTCTAAAAATTCATCAATCGTGTTCTGTAGATCCTTCATGCACCCCTGATCCCCAAGCAGACTATCGTTCAGCCGCCAAGACCACGACCTTCCTGCCCCATCTGGGATAGTAAGGCTCAGGAATATAGGAGCGTGGTCAGACCAGGATATACTGCCTATAGAGGCCTGTATCTGCCAGGTCAGAGCCTTTTGGCTCACAAGAAACAGGTCTATGCGGCTGTACGAGGAGTGAGCTGGGGAGAAGTATGTGTAGTCACGCTCCACTGGGTGTAACGTTCTCCACACATCTACCAATCGAAGCTCTTGTATTGAGCGTTTAACTTTTGTTAGCGTTCTGAGAGAGAGAAAATTGTGTCCTGAAGTTCTATCTACCTTAGGGTCCAAAGTGAAGTTTAAATCGCCACCCACGATCACGGTCCCTTCTGCGAATTCATCCAATGATGACAGGAGAGAGGAGCAGGACGTCGCCGGATCTCTATTTGGTAAATACCAATTGACAATGGTAAAGATAGATGAATTAACATTAAGTTTCAAAAAAATGAATCTACCCTCAGTGTCCACTCTCGTGTCTAGAACCATGTGTACCAGGGCTTTATGGATGCCTATAGACACCCCTTTTGATTTTGACTCTGGGTTGGTGCTATGGACCCATTTGGTGTAATATCTGTCTTTAAAGTTAGGGAGGTGACCAGTTTTGAAATGGGTTTCCTGAATCAATAATATATGGACTCGTTTCTTATGCATGTCAAAGAATACCTTAGATCGTTTTTGCGGGACATTGAGGCCCCTCACATTCAATGAGCCAAAGGTAATCTGCGTCATTCTGAGGAGGAACGGTGAGGAACCAGGAAGTAGGGTCAGAGGATGGGGTGGGAAGAGAGGTGTGGGTGAAGAGAATAGAAAAGGCTAGAGGAGGGAGAGAGAAAAAAAAAAAAAAGGGGGGGGTATAAGAATTAAGTATATGAAGGAAACTACAAAAAAAGAGAGAGTACCGTAGGCAAAAAGGACAAAGCACCTCTTGCCTGTAGGGTCGTAACGTGACCCTTATACTTGTTCAAATAAACTAGAGGTAAATGCAGAAAAATAAGAATCTCTATATACCAGGGATGTTAATCCTACGCCACTACCCTGTGGCGTGTTATCCCAATCAGGGAGGGAACTTTCCACAAAGGAGCCCCCTGCCCTGGACTAAAAAACAACTTTTAACTATATATATTTTGATTTGCAACTAAAGCTCTGTATAAAGAAGGGAGAAGGGGCTTTGAGAGGGTATTGTACCTTATAATGTTGAGGGGCGCCCCCCCATTACACCCAGGATGGAAGGAGGGAACCCCCCACCCCCCTGTCCAGGGCGATACAATAACCCCACACTGCGAAATTCCCATCAGGACCAGGGGATAGACTCCATCGTACTATGATCCTATAACCAAAAACATACTAGAACAATTTACTCCACCATCCTCTTATACATCAGACCGGCCTCCCTCCTCATCTCTACGAGAGCCACGCATCCGATCACTGGCTGGGACGGTGACTCCCCCCCCATTGGAAAGTCCGGCCAGTCCTCTATAGGCACTAATGGAATGTCCAAGGCCGCGGTGAATGAGGGTAAATTCGCCGGAGACCGAAGAACATGCATTCGTCCGGCATGCCGAACCTGTAGGCGGAAGGGGAACCCCCAGCTGTAAGGAAACTCGTACGAGCGGAGAATGTCCAGCAGAGGTTTAAGAGCTCTTCTCCTTTGTAGGGTAAAACGGGATAGATCTTGTAGAATCTGGATTTGGCTCCCCTCATACAATGGTGATACTCCACCGCAGAGCTTAAACAGAATGGCCTCCTTAATAACATAGCGGTGGACCCTACAGATCACATCCCGAGGTCGGTCGTTCTGGGCTGGTTTGGGGCCCAACGCTCTATGCGCTCTATCCAATTCCAGGGGTTGGCTCGATGGTTCACCCAGAATATTATTGAAGATCACTTGAAGGGTACCATGTAAGTCCTTGGACTCGACAGACTCAGGCAGGCCCCGCACTCTGAGATTGTTTCTTCGGCCCCTATTTTCAGCATCATCTATTGCTTCAACCACGTATTGTATTTGGCGGGAGTGTTGTTCTAATAGTGCCCCGTGGGCCTGTGAAGTGTCCTCCATATTCTGAATTTTAGCTGCCTGCACTTGACTCTGGGTGTCCACTCTCTCCACCTCCCCCTTCAGGGCTGACAGCTCTGTGCGGTACGCCTGCTCCAGCCTGGTTATATATGCCTCCATATCTTCCCTGGTGGGTATAGCTGAGAAACGTGCCCGGATCTCATTAAGCTCTGTCAGAACTCCTGACTCTTGTGTTTTTGTTATGGCTGGCCCTGACCCTGCATGCTTGTCTGCGTATGGTAACTTTAGATTTATGTTGTGCTTCTCCCTGGGTACGGTCTCATTTCTGTCAGGGACCTGGAACTCATTTGCAGTGCAGTGTCCCCCCTCCTGAAATTCCTCACAGTCCTCCATCTGTGTTATAGGAGAGGACGTTACTCCCCCCTCCAGAGGTCTCCAGGCTTCAGGGCTACTGTTTGTATCAGCAGGCACTTCCCCCGTGCTTCTCACTCCAGGTTTCCCCTGTACCTGCAATCTTGGGCTGTCTGGCCTTATCTTCTGTATATCCTCTTCACTCCGGGTGGTCTCTCCTCTCAGTCACATCAGCTACTGAGCCTTTCCCTGCATCTCCATAGCTGCCATCTCACTGCTGCACGCTGAGCTCACCTCGTGTGTAGCCTTAGCAGCCATCTTTGGTGTCACCTGTGAAGCTTCTCTCTGACCCTGGCCCGGATAAAAAGTGTTTGATCCCTCTCTCCTCCGATCGTGAAGCTCTGCTGCTGCACCCCTGGGATCTCCCTCGTCTCTTACGCTGCATAGCCTGTGTTGCAGAGTCCTCAGTTGCGTGGATCATCAGTTATAAAGTCCAGTGGCAGGAGCTAAAACAAGTCACGTCCTCCCTCCTTCATAGCCAGGACACGCCCCCCCAACAGCCACTTTTAGGATGCCACTAAGTTTCCTCAGTGTTTGGTATTATAATGGCTTTGTAACAATGAGTTTGAGTGTGCAATGCAGGCAGACGTGCTGCAAATATCTTTGCACTAGTGGGACAATACAGAAGTCCAACATCCACTTTTAGGATGCCACTAAGTTTCCTCAGTGTTTGGTATTATAATGGCTTTGTAACAATGAGTTTGAGTCTGCAATGCAGGCAGACGTGCTGCAAATATCTTTGCAC
The DNA here is from genome assembly GCF_048569485.1 of Anomaloglossus baeobatrachus. Taxonomy (NCBI): domain Eukaryota; kingdom Metazoa; phylum Chordata; class Amphibia; order Anura; family Aromobatidae; genus Anomaloglossus; species Anomaloglossus baeobatrachus. The sequence continues at coordinate 154,217,104 of NC_134361.1, read as the reverse complement.
TAGTGGGACAATACAGAAGTCCAACAGCCACTTTTAGGATGCCACTAAGTTTCCTCAGTGTTTGCTATTATAATGGCTTTGTAACAATGAGTTTGAGTGTGCAATGCAGGCAGACATGCTGCAAATATCTTTGCACTAGTGGGACAATACAGAAGTCCAACAGCCACTTTTAGGATGCCACCAAGTTTCCTCAGTGTTTGGTATCAGGGCCGGCTCCAGGTTTTTGTGGGCCCTGGGCGGAAGAGTCCCAGTGGGCCCCATCCACACGCAGACACACACATACGTACACATACATATACATATTTAAAGACAAACTCACAAAAATACGTATAGAACTGACATATCTATACAGTCATATACACTGACATACATAGATACACATCATACATGCATACAGACACACAACACAACTCTGCTAGATACATACATACAGACACACACAGCTCTGCTGGATACATACACACATAGCTCTGCTACATACACACATAGCTCTGCTACATACATACACAGCTCTGCTGGATACATACACACATAGCTCTGCTACATACATACACACATAGCTCTGCTACATACATACACACATAGCTCTGCTACATACATACACAGCTCTGCTGGATACATACACACATAGCTCTGCTACATACACACATAGCTCTGCTACATACATACACAGCTCTGCTGGATACATACACACATAGCTCTGCTACATACATACACACATAGCTCTGCTACATACATAGCTCTGCTACATACATACATGAATCTGCTACATACATACACACATAGCTCTGCTACATACATACACACATAGCTCTGCTACATACATACACACATAGCTCTGCTGCATACATACACACATAGCTCTGCTACATACATAGCTCTGCTACATACATACATACACATAGCTCTGCTACATACATACATGAATCTGCTACATACATACACACATAGCTCTGCTACATACATACACACATAGCTCTGCTGCATACATACACACCTAGCTCTGCTATATACATACACACATAGCTCTGCTACATACATACACACATAGCTCTGCTGCATACATACACACATAGCTCTGCTACATACATAGCTCTGCTACATACATACATACACATAGCTCTGCTACATACATACATGAATCTGCTACATACATACACACATAGCTCTGCTACATACATACACACATAGCTCTGCTACATACATACACACATAGCTCTGCTACATACATACATGAATCTGCTACATACATACACACATAGCTCTGCTACATACATACATGAATCTGCTACATACATACACACATAGCTCTGCTACATACATACATGAATCTGCTACATACATACACACATAGCTCTGCTACATACATACACGAATCTGCTACATACATACACATATAGCTCTGCTACATACATACACACATAGCTCTGCTACATACATACAGACACACACGTAGCTCTGTGGGGCCCACACACACAGCTCCAGGGGCAAGCACATACAGCACCGGGGGGCAGGGCATACACCTAAGGGGGGAGAAGCCCATACAGCTCCCCAGGGCCCATAAATCGGGGGCGGGGAGGGCACATACCTCTCAGGTCACGGTGGAGAGGGGGCCCACAAAGCGCCGGAGAGGGGGCCCACACAGCGCCGGAGAGGGGGCCCACACAGCGCCAGAGAGGGGGCCCACACAGCGCCGGAGAGAAGAGCTGTGCTGGGGGTCGCTGGCTGGCACTGCAACTCCTTCATCTGTGGGACTGAGCAGGCCGGTCGGTAGCTCCGCCCACAGATGAAGTTCAAACCAGGAAGTCTGCGCGCCTTAAAGGGACGGCGCTGCAGATTCCTGCCGAGGACTGCGGAACTCGGCCCGGGGGCAGCAGAACTAAGGCGAGGGGGCCCCGGCCAAGGGGCACCAGAACTGACGAGGCCGAGTGGGCCCCCCCGGCTCTCCAGGGCCCCGGCATTTGCCCAGGTATGCCGCGTGCTGACGCCGGCCCTGTTTAGTATTATAATGGCTTTGTAACAATGAGTTTGAGTGTGCAATGCAGGCAGACGTGCTGCAAATATCTTTGCACTAGTGGGACAATACAGAAGTCCAACAGCCATTTTTAGGATGCCACTAAGTTTCCTCAGTGTTTGGTATTATAATGGCTTAGTAACAATGAGTTTGAGTGTGCAATGCAGGCAGCCATGCTGCAAATATCTTTGCACTAGTGGGACAATACAGAAGTACAACAGCCACTTTTAGGATGCCACTAAGTTTCCTCAGTGTTTGGTATTATAATGGCTTTGTAACAATGAGCTTGAGTGTGCAATGCAGGCAGACGTGCTGCAAATATCTTTGCACTAGTGGGACAATACAGAAGTCCAACAGCCACTTTTAGGATGCCACTAAGTTTCCTCAGTGTTTGCTATTATAATGGCTTTGTAACAATGAGTTTGAGTGTGCAATGCAGGCAGACGTGCTGCAAATATCTTTGCACTAGTGGGACAATACAGAAGTCCAACAGCCACTTTTAGGATGCCACTAAGTTTCCTCAGTGTTTGCTATTAAAATGGCTTAGTAACAATGAGTTTGAGTGTTCAATGCAAGCAGACGTGCTGCAAATATCTTTGCACTAGTGGGACAATACAGAAGTCCAACAGCCACTTTTAGGATGCCACTAAGTTTCCTCAGTGTTTGTTCAGAGCACGGTATCTTGTATGCCGTAGCGACCGCATGATAACACAGGCCTCACTATTTGGTTGTGAATTTGGTTAACATTATTCAGGTGCAGAAAGGGTTAACAAATTTTCAGTCAGTGGCTCTGAGGTATTCTGGCTCTGACAGGTTTAGTCTGGTTTTTGCGCGCCTGTTTTGCTGCCAGCTGATTGGATCAGCTGGCAGAAAGTGCGGGTAATTTTAACTATAAAAGTAGCTGCTTCCGTCAGCTGGCTGTCAGAAGAATTGAAGATCAAGAAGAACAGCTGATGGAGAGCCTGCTACAGGAGTTCATGAAGAGGGCGAGCGAGGACGGCGGAGAAGCCTGGCTTAAACAATGCCTGGCGGTGCCCAGGCGGCCAGCAGAAGCTGAGGAAGAAATGGACGGCGACGCTGCGGTGATTCAACTCACCGCTCCTGAGGAGATGGCAGAGCTGACTGAGGAAATCCCTGCAAGGAGGAGGTCCCAGAGACGCAGCAGCTTCCTCCCCCCGACGTCATCGTCCAGAGAAGAGGGGAATGCCGGAGCGGAGTTATCGCCGCCCATCTTGTCTGCCGGGACTTCAGCACGTCATCCTCCTGCGCCCGGTCATGTGTCCAGGAAGAGGAAGAGTGGATCATCTAGTCAGCGCCGTCGTAAAAGCGCGGCGCTGACCCAGGGATTTGAAAATCCTAGCAGGAGCAGGGCTGCACCAGCAAGTGTGAGCGTGCCGGAGGCCGGAAGAGCGACGGGGGCCCCCTGGTCTGACTCCCCGTCTGAAGAAGATGATCTGCCAGCTGGAGTCAGAGAACAGGATCATCAGCGTGGCTCAGCTGCAGAAGCTGGAATTCCAGAGGAGGGCCGAGGATCGCAGAGCAGAAGGAGGGGTGAGATGTTCAATGTTCCCCTGTCTGTCTCGTGTGTCGACCCTCTGTCTGTTAGTATGGAGTCTGTAGTTAGGAAGGTGTTAGGAGAATTGTTAGCAGGGGGAGGGACGCCTAGGGGGGGTAGTGCAGCCCCTATTGGTAGTCAGGAGTCCATGTCATTGCCTGGTTATTTATTTAAAGAGGCATTGACATGTGACTTGTCTCCCCTGGGTTTTCATCTGCCGCAGCCAGTTAAAGAAAAGATTTATAAGGGGGAATTTATTGATTTATTTTCTCTGCTTCCGTCTAACAGAGATAATGTTAATAAAGAGGATAAGACGGAGTTGGATGATAGGAAGAAAGGTCCCCTTAGATCTTTTCATAACTGGCTGCAGGCATTTTGCATCTTTTCCTCTGTTTTAGGGGAAAGGAACCCTTCTGTTTGTTCGGGGTTATTTCAGCACCTTGACAGCATACTGGAAGCTTATCGCAGCTTCGGCGGTCAGGCATGGCTGACTTATGATGAGAGTTTTCGTCAGAAGTTAGCCATCCATCGCAGTATGCTGTGGGGTCAAAAAGACATCGGTCTTTGGCTGAATCTGATGCTTCCTCAGAGAAGCCAGTTTGGTAGACAAAGTATTAATAATTCTACTGTTAGTAAAGGATTTTGTTTCGCTTACAATGAATCCAATTGTAAGTTTGCATCTAACTGCAGATTTCGGCATGAGTGCTCCTTTTGCGGGGGCAATCATGCCGTCATCAAATGCTTTAAGAAACAGAATCAGAATAACCAGCAACAACACAACAGTAAAGAGCCCATTTTTAAAGGCGGCGACTCTAGTGAGGTTACAAAACATGCTGGGATGGTTAAGGCGCTCCCTAGACAGACAGAAGGCTGATACTAAGGGATTATCATCTTCGGGTTCTTATATTAGTTTGGCACATCAGCTTAAGGAAGATTTGTTTATGTGGCGGTACTTTTTCGGCGGGAGTTTTGAACTTTCCTACGTTTTGTAGTTGTTTTTGGTCAGGGTGAGTACGGTTTTTTGTCAAGGTGAATTCGTATTTGAGTTTTGGCGCAATTATTGGAAGGTTATTGTTGTGACGGTCAGTAGTACGGGAATGTCCTTATTTCCAGTTTTGCGGTTGGTTGAGGTCTGGGGTAAGTTGTGGTCAAATCGAAGGATGCTGTTGGTATCAGATAGCAGGAATCAGACAGGGTTAATAAGTTGGACAATGCTCTGTCTCTGCAGGATCGGGAAGAACTTTTTTGTATGGAACCGATGGCAATTTCTCTCGGGAGCCCGTGCCCAGAAGCTTTATGGATTGTAGTGATGGCTTAGTTGTTTCGGCTATTAAGAGGTCTATTGCTGATTCAACATGGGCCAGGTATTCGGCCGCATGGTTAGAATGGCAGAATTTTTGTGTTTTTCATAAAGTGGATTGTTTTCAGAGTAATGTGGGTTTAGCGCTTGAATTTCTGGATTTTTTGATGAGAAAGAATTTAGCGGTGGGGTCAGTTTCTAATATTTTTTCAGGTGTGTCTTTTTTCTTGAGATTGCATGGTCTGTTGTCATTGAAGAGTTTTTTCCCAGTTCAACAGGCATTGAAAGGTTATAGGAAAAGGACGTGGAAGCCGGATAATCGTAGACCTATTTCTCTTAAGTTATTGCTCTCATTGTGGAATGTGTTGCCATATATTTGCGTTAATGACTTTGAGTCAATGGTGTTTAGGGTGGCATTCGTTTTAGAATATTTTGGAGCTTTTAGGATTAGTGAGTTAGTTTCTGTTAGTAGGAGTCGGTTGTCAGGATTGATGTTTTCAGATGTTTTTGTTACTGATAAGTCGTTGAGGATTTGTATTGGTAGGTCTAAGTCTGATCAGGATGGTTTGGGATCAAACGTTAGGTTATTTCGGATAAAGAATTCAGTTATTTGTCCTGTCTCCAATGTTAACAATTGGCTTCAGATTAGACCTCCATTTGATGGGGCGTTTCTTATCCATCAGGATGGGAGTCCGGTGACGGTGTTTCAGTTTAATTCAGTTTTTAAAAAATCCTTGATTAAACTGAATCTAGAGCATCTTAAACTGTCATCCCATTCTTTTCGTATAGGGGCAGCTACAGAAGCAGCCATAAGGGGGTTACCGGCTAGTAAAATTATGGGGATTGGGAGATGGGAGTCAAAGCGTTACAAAATTTATGTCCGTCCAAGGTTGTTAGTATAAAATTTCTTTTTCTTTTTTGTAGGTCCCATTGTCATTTGGATAGTGGGACACTCTTACATATTTTGGGCCAAGAGAAGAGCATCAGGAAGGTCATATGGAGAGAATTTAGCCATTAATATTGAACATTTTAACATTTTGTGGTACAGCGTTAGAGGTATGAGATGGGACGGACTGATGAAGGAGATGAGCTGTTTAAAAACATTGTGGCCTTCTCCAAATTTAATCATTTTGCACTTGGGTGGGAATGATATTGGAAAAGTGAAAACTCTTGATCTGATTGCTGCCATGCGAAGAGACCTTTCAATCATTAGGTCATGGTTTCCTGATGCGGGTTTGGTCTTTTCCGAAATCGTTCCCCGTTTGCAGTGGCATTGTGACAGGCTGAGGTTTCGGGAGCGGATTCGGAAAAGGGTAAACCGTGCCATGGAAAGGTTTTTACCAGTTATAAATGGGTCAACTTACAGACATCTTGATCTGGAAGGTTTTCTGAGTGGCCTTTACAGGGATGATTTAGTCCATCTGTCAGACGTGGGATTGGACATATTCAATTTAGGGCTCCAAAATTGTATCGAGAAATGGCTGTGATATTTGTTAGTGGGGGTGGGCCAAGGACTGTTAGTCCTTGGCGTTTGGGTAAAGTCGCCAGTTTTACTGGCGGACTGGTTATTTATGGTATATGGTTATGGAAGAATTTTAATAAAATATTGGTTTTAATTATTTATTAATTAATTTATTTATTATGTAACCCTTAATAAATGTCACGGCCATTTTATGCCATTTACTTTATTCAAGTGTGGTGTCTTTAATTTAATGGGTAGGCCTTGTGTTGTCATGTTCAGAGCACGGTATCTTGTATGCCGTAGCGACCGCATGATAACACAGGCCTCACTATTTGGTTGTGAATTTGGTTAACATTATTCAGGTGCAGAAAGGGTTAACAAATTTTCAGTCAGTGGCTCTGAGGTATTCTGGCTCTGACAGGTTTAGTCTGGTTTTTGCGCGCCTGTTTTGCTGCCAGCTGATTGGATCAGCTGGCAGAAAGTGCGGGTAATTTTAACTATAAAAGTAGCTGCTTCCGTCAGCTGGCTGTCAGAAGAATTGAAGATCAAGAAGAACACCCACCCTCCCCCCCCTGGAGAAAGACTACTTCATGAACTGCTCTCGTCGTGACATTTGTTAGTGGGAAAGTCGCCAGTTTTACTGGTGGACTGGTTGGTGATGGACTTCTTTTTGAAAGTATTGGGTAAAGTCGCCAGTTTTACTGGCGGACTGGTTATTTATGGTATATGGTTATGGAAGAATTTTAATAAAATATTGGTTTTAATTATTTATTAATTAATTTATTTATTATGTAACCCTTAATAAATGTCACGGCCATTTTATGCCATTTACTTTATTCAAGTGTGGTGTCTTTAATTTAATGGGTAGGCCTTGTGTTGTCATGCTATTATAATGGCTTTGTAACAATGAGTTTGAGTGTGCAATGCAGGCAGACGTGCTGCAAATATCTTTGCACTAGTGGGACAATACAGAAGTCCAACAGCCACTTTTAGGATGCCACTAAGTTTCCTCAGTGTTTGCTATTATAATGGCTTTGTAACAATGAGTTTGAGTGTGCAATGCAGGCAGACTTGCTGCAAATATCATTGCACTAGTGGGACAATACAGAAGTCCAACAGCCATTTTTAGGATGCCACTAAGTTTCCTCAGTGTTTGCTATTATAATGGCTTTGTAACAATGAGTTTGAGTGTGCAATGCAGGCAGACGTGCTGCAAATATCTTTGCACTAGTGGGACAATAAAAAAGTCCAACAGCCACTTTTAGGATGCCACTAAGCTTCCTCAGTGTTTGCTATTATAATGGCTTTGTAACAATGAATTTGAGTGTGCAATGCAGGCAGACGTGCTGCAAATATCTTTGCACTAGTGGGACAATACAGAAGTCCAACAGCCACTTTTAGGATGCCACTAAGTTTCCTCAGTGTTTGGTATTATAATGGCTTTGTAACAATGAGTTTGAGTGTGAAATGCAGGCAGACGTGCTGCAAATGTCTTTGCACTAGTGGGACAATACAGAAGTCCAACAGCCACTTTTAGGATGCCACTAAGTTTCCTCAGTGTTTGGTATTATAATGGCTTTGTAACAATGAGTTTGAGTCTGCAATGCAGGCAGACGTGCTGCAAATATCTTTGCACTAGTGGGACAATACAGAAGTCCAACAGCCACTTTTAGGATGCCACTAAGTTTCCTCAGTGTTTGCTATTATAATGGCTTAGTAACAATGAGTTTGAGTGTGCAATGCAGGCAGACGTGCTGCAAATATCTTTGCACTAGTGGGACAATAAAAAAGTCCAACAGCCACTTTTAGGATGCCACTAAGCTTCCTCAGTGTTTGCTATTATAATGGCTTTGTAACAATGAATTTGAGTGTGCAATGCAGGCAGACGTGCTGCAAATATCTTTGCACTAGTGGGACAATACAGAAGTCCAACAGCCACTTTTAGGATGCCACTAAGTTTCCTCAGTGTTTGGTATTATAATGGCTTTGTAACAATGAGTTTGAGTGTGAAATGCAGGCAGACGTGCTGCAAATGTCTTTGCACTAGTGGGACAATACAGAAGTCCAACAGCCACTTTTAGGATGCCACTAAGTTTCCTCAGTGTTTGGTATTATAATGGCTTTGTAACAATGAGTTTGAGTCTGCAATGCAGGCAGACGTGCTGCAAATATCTTTGCACTAGTGGGACAATACAGAAGTCCAACAGCCACTTTTAGGATGCCACTAAGTTTCCTCAGTGTTTGCTATTATAATGGCTTTGTAACAATGAGTTTGAGTGTGCAATGCAGGCAGACGTGCTGCAAATATCTTTGCACTAGTGGGACAATACAGAAGTCCAACAGCCACTTTTAGGATGCCACTAATTTCCTCAGTGTTTGGTATTATAATGGCTTTGTAACAATGAGCTTGAGTGTGCAATGCAGGCAGACGTGCTGCAAATATCTTTGCACTATTGGGACAATACAGAAGTCCAACAGCCACTTTTAGGATGCCACTAAGTTTCCTCAGTGTTTGCTATTATAATGGCTTTGTAACAATGAGTTTGAGTGTGCAATGCAGGCAGACGTGCTGCAAATATCTTTGCACTAGTGGGACAATACAGAAGTCCAACAGACACTTTTAGGATGCCACTAAGTTTCCTCAGTGTTTGGTATTATAATGGCTTAGTAACAATGAGTTTGAGTGTGCAATGCAGGCAGACGTGCTGCAAATATCATTGCACTAGTGGGACAATACAGAAGTCCAACAGCCACATTTAGGATGCCAATAAGTTTCCTCAGTGTTTGGTATTATAATGGCTTTGTAACAATGAGTTTGAGTGTGCAGTGCAGGCAGACGTGCTGCAAATATCTTTGCACTAGTGGGACAATACAGAAGTGCAACAGCCACTTTTAGGATGTCACTAAGTTTCCTCAGTGTTTGCTATTATAATGGCTTTGTAACAATGAGTTTGAGTGTGCAATGCAGGCAGACGTGCTGCAAATATCTTTGCACTAGTGGGACAATACAGAAGTCCAACAGCCACTTTTAGGATGCCACTAATTTCCTCAGTGTTTGCTATTATAATGGCTTTGTAACAATGAGTTTGAGTGTGCAATGCAGGCAGACGTGCTGCAAATATCTTTGCACTAGTGGGACAATATAGAAGTCCAACAGCCACTTTTAGGATGCCACTAAGTTTTCTCAGTGTTTGCTATTATAATGTCTTTGTAACAATGAGTTTGAGTGTGCAATGCAGGCAGACATGCTGCAAATATCTTTGCACTAGTGGGACAATACAGAAGTCCAACAGCCACTTTTAGGATGCCAATAAGTTTCCTCAGTGTTTGGTATTATAATGGCTTTGTAACAATGAGTTCGAGTGTGCAATGCAGGCAGACGTGCTGCAAATATCTTTGCACTAGTGGGACAATACAGAAGTCCAAGAGCCACTTTTAGGATGCCACTAAGTTTCCTCTGTGTTTGCTATTATAATGGCTTTGTAACAATGAGTTTGAGTGTGCAATGCAGGCAGACGTGCTGCAAATATCTTTGCACTAGTGGGACAATACAGAAGTCCAACAGCCACGTTTAGGATGCCACTAAGTTTCCTCAGTGTTTGCTAGTATAATGGCTTAGTAACAATGAGCTTGAGTGTGCAAAGTGCAGGAAGGTACAGTGGCAGGGTTGTGGGTCTGGGTAGAGGAAAGGAAGCCTCCCTTTCTATCTCTCCTAATGGGGAAATGCAGCGAGGAAATCCCTGACCTTAGCTACACAGACGCTGTCATCTTGTGTAGCTGTTAAAATCTGTTTTCACGGCCCTGACTGTCACCTATGGCTCTGACCCTGCCGGTATTAGCCCTTACAAGGACTAATAGAAACTTCTATCCCTATTCTGTATAGCGCTGTGTATAGATCATACACAGCAGTATCGGAGACAGGAGCTACGCCAGCGGTGTCTGACACCCAGACGCAGAAGAGATAATGGCGTCCGGACGGGCAGATACTCGTTTTTATAATGCAGGGACATGTGACATGGACATCCTATCACACATGCCGTTGCTTCTCTGGCTAAAAGTCCACTTAGTTGTGTGTGTGTCTGGGATTGGCTGACATGCTGGCCCGCCCCACTACATGCGCACGCTTAGGGAAGGAAGACAAGGAAAAAAAAAAAATGGCGATCGCCATTATCCAAACAGCAGTGATCTGAATGCTCTGTTCCCGCACACTATACACTGAAATTTCATAATAATGTGAGTTACAGAGTGACTTCCACTATTACAGCGGAAAGCCAGCTAGTAATTAGCTTGTTTTTTTGCTGCTAGAACCGTTCTCAAACGTATCTAGAACTATTGAGCTTTAGCAAAAAGCTCGAGTTCTAGTTCGATCTAGAACAGCCCCCAAAATCACTCGAGCCGTGAACTGGAGAACCTCGAACCGCGAACCGCGCTCAACTCTAGTGCTGACAGATAAGTGCACGCGTCTGTCCAGTGACAATGTGGACAGACTAACGTTCATCAAAATGAACAAGTCATGGATCCACAATGAATTTACTACCCCTGTGTCATCCTGGGGAGAGTAAATGCTTGTGGATTTTGAATGTGCTTGATGCAAATCTACCTGTGAAGTGTACAACTGGGGCACAAGTGCTGCCACTGAAGGGGTGGGTGTGTGTGGCCCAATTTTTGGATAAAAGGGAGACTCCGCTTGGAGTCCCCTTGCTTGCTGTGTTTATTAAAAGGAGCCAAGATGAACAAGTCATGGTTCAGCAAAGACTTTGCTACCTACCCCTGGGTCATCCTGGGGACGGTTAAGTATGGCGTATTTTTGAATGTGCTTGATGCAAATCTAGCTGTGAAGTGTACAACTGGGGCACAAGTGCTGCAACTGAAGGGGTGTCTGTGTGGCCCAATTTTTGGAAAAAAGGGAGACTCCGCTTGGAGTCCCCTTGTGGTGTTATACATGATTTTAGAAGGGCATGCCATGCCTATATCTGTGTCTCGTTCTCTTTTTCCTCGTTTCGCTGTTTTGTTTTCGCATGAGAATTTGTTCTTGTCACTTTCCCATGTGTTTGTGCTGTGTTGTGAGTTGTTTGTCACCTTTTAGACACCTTTGAGGGTGTTTTCTAGGTGTTTTTATGTGTTTGTGATTGCCTCCCATTGTTTCCTATGCGGTTTGAGTGGTTCGCCGAACCGGTTCGCCGAACTGAACTCGAACGAGACCTCCGTTCGGCGAACCGATTTCGAGCCGAACCGCAACAGGTTCGCTCATCTCTAGACATAACATCCAAGCTGCTCAATACCACCAGCCCCAGCAGTGAGAGACTTGCAGTGGTCGCTTTCCCCACAAAAAGGGGAGAATAGGCGGAAGCAACTTCCCTGCGTGACCCCGTAGGACTACAAGTCTGGGTCACCACAAAAACACGAGGGCTAGGAAGGCGAGTCAGCAACCACCTCCTAAGTCAGCCTGAAGGAGCCTGCTACCCCTCTTGGAACATCACAGCATCGCCCGGGTTACTCACCCCTGCCACCTGAAGTGAGTAAAAACCCTGAAAGACATTGCTGCTGTGCGTGTGAGTTCTTCTGCGACCTGTGGTACCACACTCCTACACTGGGCCCTGGGGCCAGCCTCACTCTCAGGAGGCCACTACATCTAACTGCATTCAACATCAGCCCCAGGCGTCCTTTAATCTGCAGTGGCGGTCGCCCTGACCGCAATACCAAGAGTGGCGTCACGAATCCTATAGAAGTCAACCTACCTGTGACCAGAAGAATCCAGGACGCGCCGTCCCTGAAGACGCTGAGATGACCTGAAGGTAACGGGGCCACGGGGTGGCACAACTCTGGCATCACGAACAGGGTAAGGACTAGACCTGTTAAGACAGGTGACCATGTGCTTTGGCGGTCCACTTAAAAAGTTTGAAGCGCCACCATATTGCCACCATGAAAAGCGCGCCAAGAAACAACAGCAGCCCGCGCTAGAAGAAGTAACTGCCCACGAAGAGGTGTGGCTACCCAGAGAACCCCTGCAGCATCTTGACCTCGCCAGCGATGGAGGCAGAGTTGTCCGGAGTCAGCGGCAGAAAGTGAAGGTGGAAGGTCGTGCAGAAAGAGAAGAGAGGATGGCATCTGCACACAGAGATCCGGAGTCAGGCTCCGCTGCCTGGTGGGACTGGGAGCTTGCCCAGTTCTGCGACCGGCTGGAGGCCAGGATCGTGCAGCAGGTCAGGAAAGGACGCACCGAGCTCCGGGAGATGGCTACAGCGGTTCGGGCCTACGAGAGGTGGACCGCGCGACAAGTGCCACACTGGGCGGTGACCACCCAGACTCCGATGATGCTACCGATGGGTGAGTCCTGTGTTGCCCCTGCCCACACGAGTGCCCCGATCCCCGCTGCGATGCCCGTGGCGCGCCATGCTGCCACGCCCGTGAAGATCTTTGCTGCGATCTCGGAGGCGACGCCCGCTACGACCCACGCTGCGAAACCGCGGTCCCTGCAGAGACACCTGGGGCAATGACGCCCGGCCCGCCAAGACCAGGCCGCTGCCACGCCAGGCCCAGTCTGCCAAGACCAGGCCGCAGCCACGCCAGGCTCAGCCCGCCAAGACCAGGCCGCAAGGCCATCTACCCCAACCTGCAAGGCAGAAACAGCCACCACACCCCAGCCACCACTCAGAGAATCAGGTTCTACATCCCCGTCGGGAGAAGACCCAGTTTTTCTGCAGCTGAAAGAGCTGAGTGCCCGCTACCCCAAGGAACTGGTGGACCGGTACATCATCCCCAGGCAGTTACCCCGACATGGAGTGGTCCCAGCAGCTACCTTGACTAAGGTGAGCCCACCACCCTTGCCCTCCGATTAGAGCCTGTCCACAGCGCTGCTGTCGGAGGAGTGCTCAAGAGCACTAAGGGGGAGGAGAGGCCTGGAGGCTGAAGAGCAAGCTCCTGAACAGCCAGAGGAGGACGCAGCACCCTGCAGAATTGAAGGAGGCCCGGAGGCCGAGATGCTGCCTTACTCCCGCTGTGATGAAGAGAGCCTGATGTCCCCCGCTGAGGATGAAGCGTTAGTCATCACAATACCCAGAATGTATGTAGCTTGGGAACCCGCAGTCCAGAAGAGCCCCATGAGCAGAGCACGGCGCCGTGCCCGAGCAAAACAAACTATGGTACAGCAGTCTCTAGATCGGCAGAAGGAAGACGTCGCAGCCTGGGACTTGGAGGAGAAGCAGCTTCTGAGAAAGCACGCCACCAGGTGAGACGACCTCTTTTCCGTGGAGTGGTTGAAGAGTTTAGCCTCAAGTCTGGATATGGCTTTATCATAGCACCCGGTGTCAAGGAAGGGATATTTGTTAGTAGGAGGGATGTAAGAGCCCACTTGCCAAGAGGACATCCTGGATGAATCCTGCATATGGGAGACCTGGTAGAGTTCACTAAGCATGAAGGAGAACGTGGGTGGTATGCGCTAGATGTCACACCATGCCCCAGGAATTCCTACAGCAGTTCAACAGTCCCTACCCAACCCCCAAAGCAAGTAAGCCAAGACAAAAAACAGAAACAGATACAGAAAGAGAAACAGATAAAGACAAAGAGAGAGAATTAGACAAAGAACAAGACTGTTACGAATCGGCGCCGCCATAGCTGCAAGCAGCCTGCTGCGGTTCCTGTTGCGCCCAGGCGCCGGCTGCCATTCTTGGCCGTGCCTCGGGTCGTCCAGTTGGCTGTTCCTTCCACCACGTCTAAGTGTGGAGAGGCGGCTAGTGCGCATGCGTGCGCTGATTTACCCCAGCCAGAGTTTAAGCCCGGTGTTTTGCCTGGTGAGCATGCTCAGCCTGATTGTGTTATGTCTGAGACTAAGTCCTCAGTTCAGGCTACTGAGCATGCTCCCACAATTAACCCTAACAGCCTCTTTGCACAGGTACTTGGACTTCGTGCTGTGTCTAAGTGCTGGGATGTGCCTACTGAGCATGCTCAAACTGATAGTCTGCTTTCTGAGCCTGTTGCTCAGGCTACTGGGCATGCTCAGGCACTTAGTGCACCAGAGGCTAAGTCCGGTAAGGACCTCACTGAGCATGTCCGTGAGGTGGCAGGCCCTGATAGGGCAGAGGGTGTCAGGTGTCCTGATGACGTGGCAACTCTGGACTGGCTCGCAGAGGCCCACCCCTATGATGTGGCACCTCAGTATTGGTCATCAGACGATGACTGGTGAAGTGTTTGGGGCGTGGCTGCCATGAGGTCATCAATGATGTGGCGGTTCCGGATAGGTCGCATGTGACGTCACTGATGACATGGCACTCTGCTATTGGACCTTGGTGGTTCCACCCTGGGTTTGGGGCGGACCCAGGTTATAAAAGGGGCTGGAGACAACATGGAGGCGCGCAGTCTTCACTTTTGCTCAGTCAGAGCACACCTCCATGTTAGAGCCTCATTGCGGCATAAGCCTATGTTGGGAAGCGGTAGGTAGGGTTAGGCGAACGGTGCCTGTCACGCCAAGATTCGGGGCTCGGCACATCAGGGTCAGGCGCCGTGCTTCCCTCCTGCCGTTCCAGTCTTGCTATAGCAGCCCAGTGGCGTTAACTGGGCTACGGCTGCTGTGCTTCCTGTCTGATTGTGCCCCCATACGCACACGGACAACGCACCTGCTGCGCCACCTGTCCGATTGTGCCTCCTACGCACACGGACAACGCACCTGCTGCGCCACCTGTCCGATTGTGCCCCCTACGCACACGGACAATGCACCTGCTGCGCCACCTTTCCGGTTGTGCCCCCTACGCGCACGGACAGCGTACCCCAGGACCCCTGTGGAGTTAACAGGGTGTTCCTTATCCTCCTCGGCTTCCCGGTCAACGCTACTGGTGTACCCATCTGGCCTGACGTGTCCTACACACACGTGGCCAGGCGAGAGGTGGCCAGAAACGCTAATCGGAGGACCGCTCGGCCTAACGTGTCCTACACACGTGGCCGACTGGGCGCTTTCGTGGCGGTCTTCCGGTCAACGCTACCTGGTTACCACCCGGCCTGACGTGTTTCCTGCACATGTGGTTGGTGTAGCGCTAGGTGCACCAAAACGCTAATCGGGTTGTCGTCCGGTCTGACGTGTCCCAACACACGTGACCGGTTCCCAGAGTTCCTGGGTTATCTCAGAGCCATCCAGCTCTATAGTCTCCGCCTAACCCTCAGGTGCCAGCAGCTCCTTTGTCATCTGGAGCACGGTGGGCCCCGACTGGCGATTAGGATATATACCCCCTGGTCCTAATCTGCTGGTCCCCCTGTAACAGTAAGACTGCGCCAGGGTCTGGCTGGCATGGCGGAGATGGAGCAGCTACGTCAGTTCATGCTTCAGCTTGATGCCAGAGTGAGGTCTCTGGAGAAGTCTGCTCTTGCTGCTGATAAGGATGATGTGGTGGCTCAAGCGGCTGCAATGGTGTCCGTCACCAAGCCTACTCCAACCCTCCCTCACCTCTCGCTGCCCAACAAGTTTACGGGGAACAGCAAGGCATGTAGGGGATTCGTGAACCAGTGCTCAGTCCATCTAGAGCTGTTGGCTGCACGGTTTCCTACAGAGAGGTCGAAGGTGGGGTTTATCATCTCCTTGCTCTCTGATAGAGCACTGGAGTGGGCTACACCATTGTGGGAGAGGAATGACCCCATAGTACAGGACTCTAAGGAGTTTTTGGAGTCCTTGCGACAAGTGTTCCTGGGGCCTCAGGTCACTCACGACTCGGCCCTACAGCTACTGACTTTGGAGCAGGGGCGTACCTCCTCAAGTCAATATGCTGTGAGTTTCAGGACACTTGCTGCAGAACTGGGGTGGTCAGAGAGGACTCATATTCCACTGTTCTGGAGGGGATTAGCCTCGCACGTGAAGGACGCATTAGCGTCGCGTGAGGTACCAACTACCCTTGAGGGCCTCATGACTCTGGCTACCCGCATTGACCTGCGGACCTCTGAACGTCAGCTGGAGCGCAGGTCAGAGGGCCGTTCAGCCACTGTAGTGGTCTCTCCTACTGCACCTCCCTTAGAGGACATCTCTGTCCATATGGACATCGCTAGGGTTGGTGTTGCTAGGTCTTCGAGTCGCAAGGGCATTTCCTGTTTCGCTTGTGGGCAGTATGGTCATTATGCCAACCATTGCCCAAAGCGTCAGGGTAAGCGACCGCGATTGGTGACCATAGCTGAAGGTCGACTGGACTCTGCATCATCCATTAGGGTGACGTTTCCCGCGTCCATTCCTTTTAAGGGGTCAACATGGTCCACAAGGGCAAGTGTGGACACAGGTGCTGGGGATAGTTTCATCTCCTGCTCTTTTGCCCGGCGGCATGCCATCCCACTGGTGCAAATGCCAAGGCCAGTGAGAGTCCGTGTATTGGATGGGTCCTTGTTGCCCAAGGTAATTCACCAGCGGACAGTGCCCATTACCCTTGCCATGTCATCTGGGCATAGGGAGACCATTTCATTTCTGGTTCTCCCTAAGGGTGCAGATGATATTCTGCTGGGTATTCCTTGGTTGAAGCAACATTCCCCACATATCGACTGGTCGTCTGGGGTGATTACGCGGTGGAGCGAGTCTTGTAGCTCCCACTGCATGTCTCCATCTTCCGCCCGTCGCTCAGTGGTATCTGTGGCGACTATAGACCATTCGAGTGGGAGGGCCGCTAGAGGGGGGGGTACTGTTACGAACCGGCGCCGCCATAGCCGCAAGCAGCCTGCTGCGGTTCCTGTTGCGCCCAGGCGCCGGCTGCCGTTCTTGGCCGTGCCTCGGGTCGTCCAGTTGGCTGTTCCTTCCACCACGTCTAAGTGTGGAGAGGCGGCTAGTGCGCATGCGTGCGCTGATTTACCCCAGCCAGAGTTTAAGCCCGGTATTTTGCCTGGTGAGCATGCTCAGCCTGATTGTGTTATGTCTGAGACTAAGTCCTCAGTTCAGGCTGCTGAGCATGCTCCCACAATTAACCCTAACAGCCTCTTTGCACAGGTACTTGGACTTCGTGCTGTGTCTAAGTTCTGGGATGTGCCTACTGAGCATGCTCAAACTGATAGTCTGCTTTCTGAGCCTGTTGCTCAGGCTACTGGGCATGCTCAGGCACTTAGTGCACCAGAGGCTAGGTCCGGTAAGGACCTCACTGAGCATGTCCGTGAGGTGGCAGGCCCTGATAGGGCAGAGGGTGTCAGGTGTCCTGATGACGTGGCAACTCCGGACTGGCTCGCAGAGGCCCGCCCCTATGATCTGGCACTTCAGTATTGGTCGTCAGACGATGACTGGTGAAGTGTTTGGGGCGTGGCTGCCATGAGGTCATCAATGATGTGGCGGTTCCGGATAGGTCGCATGTGACGTCACTGATGACATTGTGCCCCCTACGCGCACGGACAGCGTACCCCAGGACCCCTGTGGAGTTAACAGGGTGTTCCTTATCCTCCTCGGCTTCCCGGTCAACGCTACTGGTGTACCCATCTGGCCTGACGTGTCCTACACACACGTGGCCAGGCGAGAGGTGGCCAGAAACGCTAATCGGAGGACCGCTCGGCCTGACGTGTCCTACACACGTGGCCGACAGGGCGCTTTCGTGGCGGTCTTCCGGTCAACGCTACCTGGTTACCACCCGGCCTGACGTGTTTCCTGCACATGTGGTTGGTGTAGCGCTAGGTGCACCAAAACGCTAATCGGGTTGTCGTCCGGTCTGAGGTGTCCCAACACACGTGACCGGTTCCCAGAGTTCCTGGGTTATCTCAGAGCCATCCAGCTCTATAGTCTCCGCCTAACCCTCAGGTGCCAGCAGCTCCTTTGTCATCTGGAGCACGGTGGGCCCCGACTGGCGATTAGGATATATACCCCCTGGTCCTAATCTGCTGGTCCCCCTGTAACAAAGACACAGACAACACAGATGATGACAGAGATACAAGCATTGTCAGGTGCCACAGCGCTACAGGCCAAAGCCCTGGTGAAGAATCCATGTAAAGTAAAGTACAGCCAAGTTGAAGTTCCAGTTTGCAACGTTTGAAAAAGTTTAAGAAATGTGCCCACATGAACTCATGTGAGAACCCTCTTTTATCAAGCATATGCACCTGATTTGTGCACTTTGAAAAATAAGGACCATTAGGCTATGAACTGGCTATAGCCACAGACTCTCGCAGTGTGTATAGTTACCCCAGAGGTACAACCACCTGGCCTTGCCCGTTTATGGGGCCTGGCTCGTCTGTGACCAGAGAGCACGCCTGTTTATGGGGCCTGGCTCTCCACCACAAAGAGGGTACCCTGCCTGGACTGACTGTGGATGCGGCCTCTACATTCCTGCCAGAAGAGGCCGAAGGCGTGGCACCACAAGAGAGGGTTACCCGGTAACAACACCAACTGAGAAAGCTGCCTCTACATCTTGCCAGAAGAGGCTGAAGACGCGGCTCGACAGGAGAGGGGTTTGCTTTCAACCACCAGCCCCAGGAGAGGAAGATTGGAGGAAAGGTCTGGGGAAACAGATGGCTCAGACCTGGTTGCTAAAAGGACTGGTGACCTGCCTCCTGAGAGGGTTTTGGGTGGGTAACGGACTTGTGGGTGGAGGGTGGTGATGTATGGTACCTGGTATGTTTTATAATGTTTTTACTGTTTTAAATGTTTTATCCATTTTAAAATGTTTGTCTTGCAGCCCGAGGATGTGCTGTTGATAACTAAGGGGGAATGTGGCGCCCCTGACCTGGTCAGGCACCACTGAGTAGTGCACCCATGCTGGGGGCAGTACAACACAGGTAATCCAGAAGGCTGACCGGGGTGTGGTTACACAGGCACATAGTAGCCAGGTCTCCCACATTGACCTTTGAAGGGACCCCTGGGGAATCCAGGAGAGGGCGCGGCCTCCATCTCCACTCAAGGGGTGTGGTAGAGAGCCTGGTTGCTAAGTTGCAGGGGCAGGCACAGAGGGGAGGGAGTAGTGAGCCAGTCAGTTAGTGAAGCTCAAGGAGAGCAGTCGCAAGGAGGAAACCTGGAGGCTGTCACTAGTCAGACACCGCTGGTGCAGTGGTTACTGATAGGAGAGAACGGTCACCTGGTAGGGCCGCCCGAAATCCACCTAAGGCCGGTGTGCAGAGAGGTGGTTGAGTACGGGGACTGCCAGGCGAGGACCAGGCCCACACGGGGTTACAGGTCCCCAGAGCAGAGGCCCATTCAGTTGGCCTGCTCAACCTGCAGGTGGGGGTACTTCATACCCTCCACCAAAACACCACAGAGTCCGCAGCCATGTAGCAACGAGAGGGCCCATAGATCACAAGAGGCAAACAGCCGGAGGGACTTGGTCCAGGCTACAAGCAAACGGGTCGAAAAAGGGGAGAACAGGCGGAAGCAACTTCCCTGGGTGACCCCGTAGGACTACAAATCTGGGTCACCACAAAAACACGAGGGCTAGGAAGGCGAGTCAGCAACCACCCCCTAAGTCAGCCTGAAGGAGCCTGGTTCCCCTTTTGGAACATCACAGCATTGCCTGGGTTACTCACCCCTGCCACCTGAAGTGAGTAAAAACCCTGAAAGACATTGCTGCTGTGCGTGTGAGTTCTTCTGCGACCTGTGGTACCATACTCCTACACTGGGCCCTGGGGCCAGCCTCACTCTCGGGAGGCCACTACATCTAACTGCTTTCAACATCAGCCCCAGGCGTCCCCTAATCTGCAGTGGCAGTCGCCCTGACCGCAATACCAAGAGTGGCGTCACAAATCCTATAGAAGTCAACCTACCTGTGACAAGAAGAATCCAGGACGCACCGTCTCTGAAGACCCTGAGACGACCTGAAAGTAACGGGGCCACGGGGCGGCACATGTCCTTTAAAGGAATCTGCACCGTCACAAGTACAATCACGAAATTTTGCACAGACACTCCATTTGACTCAGGGATTGTCATAGACTATGTTTTGAGGGGAAATTTTAACCCCGTACTTTACACTTATTCATCAAAAAGCCTGCCTCCATTAAAGTTAATGGAGCTGGGAGCCACAGTGCAGCCAGCATTTCAGCAGAATACTTAGCCATGTCCTAGAATGGTTGGCATGTCACAATGCAGCCAGGGAAAGAGACAGACATACACAGACAAAGAGACAGACAAGGAAAGAGACACACAAACAGGAAAAGAGACAGACAGGAAAAGAGACAGACAGAAAGGGAAAGAAACAGACAGACAAACAGAAAGACACAGACAAAAAGACAGACAGAGAAAGAGAAAGACAGACAAACAGGGAAAGAGATAGAGAGAGAGAGACAGACAGACAGAGAAAGCGTAAACGACTAGACAGTGTAGCCTCGACAGTGGCTGTGCCAATGCATAATGTACAAAGGCTTGAAAAATATTGCCCTGAGTGATTGGGCCGAACAATGAAATCGCAGCAGCATAACAAGTTAGATTAGTCATGTGGTCTCATTAGATGATAGAAGACAAAATAGTCTTGAATGAGAAACAATTGAACTTATTTGAACTTAAGAAATACAAATTTTGGGGCTACACTTATTATTGGGTCTTGTTAACAGGCAGCATGAGATACTCTGGGGCAATCCATCTATGGTTCATTTTGATCATCAAACTGTCTGCACTTTCCGTTGATAGTCGTGTGAGAGTATCTGTTATTTTTGACCCCACTGAGATGAAAACACGCTCAGACAACACACTTGGAGCAGGGCAAGCTAGCAATTCCAAAGAGTTTAAGGCGAGGTCTGGCCAAGTGTTGAGCTTGGAAACCCAATAGTTAAAGGGAACTGTAGACTCTGGTCACCTACATAGTCCCTCACCATCTTACATAAGTGTTCCCTCTTTGTCATAGTCCCCCCAACCGGTATCTGATTCGAAGTTGGTGGTTAGTGGAAAATAGACCAGTTTTGGCACATTAGTTCCCTGCCTGTGTTGCTCCTACTATGCGTAGCCCTCTCTTGTAATCCTGTTGCGTGAGATGACACGCTACCTCTGACGCCAGCATGATCTGAGGGTAATCGTTTGATCAACTGCTCCACTACAGCCCTCTTGAATTTTTCCGTAGTACAATCCTTATTTGCCTCAACAAGTAGAAAAGCAAATTTGTGTTTGTAGCATGGGTCAAGGAAGGTACATAACCAGTATTTGTTCTCTGCCAAAATGTGGACTAGCCGACAGTCATGAGAAAGGCAGTGTGACATGAACTGTGCCATGTGTCCCAGACTTCGAACTGTAAACCTTTGTGTGTCACTGCTAAGGATACATTCTGTCTCCCTAAACCTCCTCTCCTCCTCCTTGGACAAGGTTGTGTGGATTACTAGCAACTATTGTGAATTCTGAATCCGCGGACACCTCGGGTGCATTAACCCCTTCACGACCTTTGACGGATCTAGCCGTCATGGTGCCCTGGTACTTAAAGACCCATGACGGATACATCCGTCATGGCGGAATCGCGGCACCAGAGCACCAGGCACCGCCATCGGTTTTAAAAAACTGTAGATTCGGGAAGGAGAGGACTTGTACCTTACCTCAGGAGGGGTGGTGTCTCCTTCCCGGACCTACGGAGGCTGTGATTGGCTGACGAACGCCGCTCAGCCAATCACAGCCAGTGTTATGTTTCAGCCATTGAAAATGGCTGAAGCATTGAAATCCAGCTATGTCAGTGCAGCTGCAGCACTGGCCATTTTCTGGAGCTCAGTGTGTTTTACTGCACCCGCCCCCAGCTCTGATTGGAGAGATCGGCCTTGTGACCCATCTCTCCAAGCAGTACCGTGCATCTGGGACCGGGTGAGCTCGCTATAGGAGATCGCTCTCCTTAGCTTCTCCCTCCTTGGAATCTGAGGAGAGCGATCCCTGCGGGCGCCCATCTGTGAGTCACAGCCCCCGATCCACCGCTGCCCTGCTCCATGTGCTTCGCCCCTGCTCTCCCGCTGCGCCCCTGCATCTGACGCCGCTACTCTCCCCCTGCATGTGACGCCGCTACTTTCCGGCTGCGCCCCTGCATGTTATGCCGCTACTCAGCAGTAAGAAAGCAGTGGCGTCAGATGCAGGGGGGGCGCAGCGGCGTCAGATGCTTGGAGGCATCTGACGCCACTGCTCTCACGCTGCGCCCCCCCCTGCATCTGATGCCACTGCTTTCTTTCTGCTGCCTGCTTGTATCTGCCACTCCACCGCCCCTGCATCTGCCGCTCCACCGCCCCTGCATCTGCCGCTGCACTCTCCCCATCAGCCACTGCACTCTCCCCATCAGCTGCTCCACCGCCCCTGCATCTGCCGCTGCACTGTCCCCATTAGCCACTGCACTCTCCCCATCAGTCGCTCCACCGCCCCTGCATCTGCCGCTGCACTGTCCCCATTAGCCACTGCACTCTCCCCATCAGCCGCTCCACCGCCCCTGCATCTGCCGCTGAACTCTCCCCATCAGCCATTGCACTCTCCCCATCAGCCACTCCACCGCCCCTGCATCAGCCGCCGCACTCTCCCCATCAGCCGCCGCACTCTCCCCATCAGCCGCCGCACTCTCCCCATCAGCCGCGCCGCCGCACTCTCCCCATCAGCCGCCGCACTCTCCCCATCAGCCGCTCCACCGCCCCTGCATCTGCCGCTGCACTCTCCCCATCAGCCACTGCACTCTCCCCATCAGCCGCTCCACCGCCCCTGCATCAGCCGCTGCACTGTCCCCATTAGCCACTGCACTCTCCCCATCAGTCGCTCCACCGCCCCTGCATCTGCCGCTGCACTGTCCCCATTAGCCACTGCACTCTCCCCATCAGCCGCTCCACCGCCCCTGAATCTGCCGCTGCACTCTCCCCATCAGCCATTGCACTCTCCCCATCAGCCACTCCACCAACCCTGCATCAGCCGCCGCACTCTCCCCATCAGCCGCCGCACTCTCCCCATCAGCCGCCGCACTCTCCCCATCAGCCGCGCCGCCGCACTCTCCCCATCAGCCGCCGCACTCTCCCCATCAGCCGCTCCACCGCCCCTGCATCTGCCGCTGCACTCTCCCCATCAGCCACTGCACTCTCCCCATCAGCCGCTCCACCACCCCTGCATCAGCCGCCGCACTCTCGCCATCAGCCGCCGCACTCTCCCCATCAGCCACTGCACTCTCCCCATCAGCCGCTCCACCGCCCCTGCATCAGCCGCCGCACTCTCCCCATCAGCCGCTGCACTCTCCCCATCTGCCGCTGCGCCCCTGCATTTGCCGCTTCGCCCCTGCATCTGCCACCTCACTCCCCCATCAGCCTCTGCGCCCCTGCATCTGCCACCTCACTCCCCCATCAGCCTCGTCACCCCTGCATCTGCCACCTCACTCCCCCATCAGCCTTTGCCCCCTCCCTGATCTGCTGCCTGCTCTCTCCCATCCCCTTAATCCTCTGCCCCCTCTCCCCCCTCCCGGATTTGCTGCAATCCTGCTGCCTAGATCCATTCTGTAAGGTAGCTATCCCCAATCTCACCACCCACTCCCATTCCACTCTTCCCCTCGCCCCCCCTTCCTCCGCCGCTCCTCCATCCGCCGCGCCCTCTCCCATCCTCCGCCGCGCCCTCTCCCATCCTCCGCCGCGCCCCCTCTCCCATCTTCCGCCGCCCCCTCTCCGATCCTCCGCCGTGCCCTCTCCCATCCTCCGCCGTGCCCCCTATCCTATCCTCCGCTGCTTCTGCATCCGTTGCGCCCTCTTCTATCCTCCATCCATCTTTTTTCCATCCCACCTAGTCCCCCCCCTTTTTGCAGCACATCCGTGCATTCGTCCTAATTTTTTTTATGTAAACTAAGAAAGAAATACAAATAAACTTAGTTTAGGGCCAGTAAAATTATACTGTAGTAATCGTCAACTACAGTATTTTTTACTGAATATTGTAAGGGTCAGCCCAGTGCCACACATGAGAGCGATGCACAAGCCTCACTCCGCATCATCCGGCACGGTCGCTCTCTTCCAGACAGGAGTGTGCGGCTGTGTCGGGTGATGTGATGCGAGATTTGTGCATTGCTCTCACGTGTGGCACTTGCTTTAGTGTCAGTTACAGGCGCTCATTATATATATATATATATATATATATATTTTTTTTTTTTTTACTGACGTCTGTATTTTTTATTTTGCCAAACTAATATTTCTTTGTATGGGGGGGGTCTAATTTCCAACATGGGGTCACATGTGGGGGAGCTCCACTGTTTGGGCACATCAGGGGGATCTCCAAACGCAACATGGTGCGGCTAACAATTCCAGCTAATTTTCCATTTAAAAAGTCAAATGACGCTCCTTCCCTCTGGAGCTCTGCCGTGCACCCAAACAGTGGTTTTCTGCCACATATGAGGTATCAGCGTACTCAGAACAAATTGCCCAACAAATTTTGCGGTCCATTTTATCCTGATACCCCTGTAAAAATTAAAAAATTGAGCCTAAAATAACATTTTTGTGGAAAAAAAAAAGTACTTTTTTGTTTTTATGCCTCAATGCATGAAGCACGTGAGGGTTCAAAGTGCTCATTACCCATGTAGATTTATGCCATGGGGGTCTAGTTTCCAAAATGAGGTCACTTGTGGGGGAGCTCCATTGTTTAGGCACCTCAGCGGGTCTCCATACGCAACATGGCGTACGCTAATAATTCCAACCAATTTTGATGTGAAATGGCGCTCCTTCTCTTCTGAGCCCCGCCGTGTGCCCAGACAATTACTTTCCACCACATATGAGGTATCTGTGTACTCATGAGAAATTGCACAATACATTTTATGGTGCATTTTTTCCTGATACCCTTGTGGAAAAAAAAGCTACCTGGTTGAAATAACAATTTCATGGTAAAAAAAAATATATATATATTTTCACGGCTGAACATTCTAAACTTTTGTGAAGCCTCCAGGGGTTCAAAGTGTTCAGTAAACATCTAGATAAATTCAATGAGGGGTCTAGTTTCCAAAATGGGGTCACTTGTGGGGGAGCTTTAATGTTAAGGCACCTCAGGGGGTCTCCAAACACAACATGGCATCCACTAACGATTCCAGACAATTTTGCGTTTGAAAAGTCAAATGTCGCTCCTTGCCTTCCGAGCCCTGCTGTGTGCCCAAACATTTGATTTCCACCACATATGAGGTATCTGTGTACTCAGGAGAAAATGCACAATACATTTTATGTTGCAATTTTTCCTGATACGCTTGTGGAAAAAAAAGCTACCTGATTGAAGTAACAATTTCGTGGTAATTTTTTTTTTTTTTATTTTCACGGCTCAAAGTTATTAACTTTTGTGAAGCCCCCAGAGGTTCAAAGTGCTCAATAAACATCTAGATAAATTCCATGAGGGGTCTAGTTTCCAAAATGGGGTCACTTGTGGGGGGAGCTCCATTGTTTAGGCACCTCAGGGGGTCTCCAAACGCAACATCGCATCTGCTAATTATTCCAGACAATTTTGCTTTCAAAAATTCAAATGATGCTCCTTCTCTTCCGAGCCTTGCCGTGCGCCCAAACAATTGATTTCCCCCACATATGAGATATCGGTGTACTCAGGAGAAATTGCACAATTAATTTTATGGTGCATTTTTCCTGATACCCTTGTGAAAATGCTAAATTTTATGGCTAAAGTAACATTTTTGTGTAAAAAAGTAAAATTTTCATTTTTTTCCTTCCACATTGCTTTGGTTGCTGTAAAGCTCCTAAAGGGTTAATAAACTTTTTGGATGTAGTTTTGAGCAGAGTGAGGGGTGCAGATTTTAGAATGGGGTCACTTTGGGGTATTTTCTGTCACCTAGGTCTCTCAAAGTCACTCCAAATGTGATGTGGTACCTAAAAAATGTTTTTTGTAAATTTTGTTGGAAAAATGAAAAATTGCTGATGAACTTTGAACCCCTCTAACTTCCTAACGGAAAAAAAATTTGTTTCGAAAATTGCGCTGGTGTAAAGTAGACAAGTGGGAAATGTTATATAGTAACTATTTTGTGTGACATATCTCACAGATTTATGGGCATAAAATTTCAAATTTTGAAAATTGCGAAATTTTCAAAATTTTCGCCAAATTTCCAAAATTTTCACAAACGCAAAAAATATCGGCCTAAATTTACCATTGACATGAAGTACAATATGTCACGAAAAAACAATCTCAGAATCGCCAGGATCCGTTGAAGCGTTCCAGAGTTATAACCTGTCAAAGTGACACTGGTCAGAAATGTAAAAAATGGCCAGGTCTTTAAGGTGAAAACAGGCTGGGGGCTGACGGGGTTAACACTTTGGTCAGTCAGACCATTCAGAGAGCGTTTCAATTAACAAATCAGTGGAATGGTAATGCTGATAAGAGCATCATCACTGCTCACAATGTTGGTACAGTAAGCAAAATTCTCAAGGACCTGACAAATGTCTGCAATCTACTCTGCAGTACTTATGTCTGGCAGCTGCGTCTGACGAGCTTGTTCCAGCTGGTATTGGGATACTGCCCTCTGCTGCTCATGGATCCTGGCCAACATATGATAGGTTGAATTCCATCTCGTAGGGAGGTCACATATTAGTCTGTGATGAGGCAAGTGTAAACGCTGCTGTAGCACTTCCAGGCTAGCAAAAAAGGGAGATGTGTTGTGATCCAGTGACCAAGGAGAATCAGAAATAATATGAGAGGCATCTTCACAGAAGAAACAAAGCTTATTACGCAGTCTAAAATCCTGCCGATCCACCCTACAAAGGACCCTATCACACTGCATAGGCTCCGTAGACTGCTCTGAGAGCAACACCTCTGCTCGCATTGTTTTACGTTCCCGTAAAAGTCTACCAATCTGAATGGCCAATGACAGAGGCATCAAGACCAGAGGGGACAGGAACGCCCACCTTAACATCCTTAACAGGCTCTACCAACCCCTTCCGAAAGAGAGCCGCAAGCGCTGCATCATTCCATTCAGTAAGGACCGCCCACTTACGAATTTTCTGAGAGTATATATCTGCAGGTTCCTGACCCTGGATCAAAGCCAATAAAGATTTCTCAGCTTGATCAATAGCATTAGGTTTATTATATAACAACCCCAGAGCCTGAAAAAAAAATCCACATCAGCAAGAGCAGGATCTTCAGGCGCCAGGAAAAAAGCCCAATCCTGGGGGTCACCACGCAGCAGGGAGATAACAATGCCTGGAAGACCCTGAGGACTTTGGTTTCAAGGCAAAAAATAACCTACAATTGTTCTTGAAGTTCAAAAAATTAGACCGATCCCCAGAGAACAAAACCGGTAAAGATAACTTAGGTTCTACAGCAGGTGTCTGGGCAAGATAATCAGATATATCCTTAACCTGAGACGTAAGCTAATCGACTCACCCAGCTAATTGTGTAACATCCATTGGAGCACAAGATCCTCCACTGCATCCAGAGATAAAGAGGAAAAAACACACACAAAAAAAATTCTGACACTTTTTTTCCCTTTTTTTTTTTCTCCTTCTTTAGAGTACCCTAGAATCTTAGGTATTGCCGGTGCTACTGTTTTGATCCAGTGACCGAGGAAGATCAGAAAAAGAGCAATAACTCGGAAACCCAGAAATTAACCAGAGTGGCTGGAACCTTAACGGACTACAGACCTAATACTGACATGCAACTAGGAGTAGACGTAGGACGAGCCTACGATGACCTAGTCGTCTCAACACAGCCGGAGAACTAAATACTCTAACAAAGAGATATGTAGAAAAGCTAATCTACCTCAGAGTAGTCCCCAAAGATATAGATAGCCCCCCACATGTAGAGATTATTGTGATATAGGAAAATACAATATGTAGCTAAATAACAGAGTCAGCAAAGATGAGGCCCAAAACTATCTGCATAGGAAAGAATAGTAAAGAGCACTGACTGCAACCGTAAAAACTCTAATAAATGCCAGCATGCCTGACATGGAAAAATACTGAGCATGAACAGGCTCTCCCCCGCTATATCAGTAATCTGGTTTTATTGGGATCCAAGAAAAACATTGATATAGAGAGGGGACTTAATATTGTACCAAGCATGACAAAACACAATACATAAAAGAACATGGAGCAAGGTACACAGATACTCCCAGCAGGGAATAATCCAATTCCACCAGGAACTCCCCACAGGCAAAATCACAAGAAAGTGAAAAACCATAAGCAAAGGTACAAGACCAACTTATCTGAGAAGAGTTCTGGTAGATGCAGAAAACAGGACTAGTTTCAGGAAGTCCTTAGAACACAGGAAATATAATTGAGCACTGGCCAGGAACAAAAGGAAGCTACATATTTATATTGGCCTAAACCAAATGGCCTGATTGCAAATCCTACTCAGTTTCCCAGTTCTCACTCAGCAAGTCATTGCATTACCAACACTGACCACAAGAAGGAGCCCCACACTGGAATCTAATTCAAATGTATTCACAACAGAGATGACTTGCGGAAATGGGCGCTAATATGTCGTACCTTGGTAAGTAGGTATGGTATCCAAGGGCATTGTTTGAGAAAGTACTGAACTACTAAATTATTGGGCCATACAAGGAATGTATAAAAACTTTCCAAGCTTTAAAGCCACCACCAGATTACAACCATTATCGCACACTATCATCCCTGGACGGAGGTCCAACGGTGCAAGACACTCATCTGTCTGCTCAGTTATTGCTTTCAAAAACTCAGGGGCCGTGTGCGATTTGTCACCGATACAGATGAGCTTCAGTAGTGCGTGTTGCCGCTTAGCCGAGTCAGTTCTGTAGAGATCCCAGCTGGGGAATGATGTCGACAGTTGGACTCCGGCGGATCTTGAGGAGGATGCACAGGAGCCAGATGAAGAGTAAGAGGAGGAGGAGGACGCTGTTGCTGTGTAGGAGGCTACTGAAACTCTGATTGAAGTGGGGCTCGCTATTCTGGGTGTGGGAATTATATGGGATGTAGCTGGTACAACACATGCGCTAAGACACCTTCTTGCCTTCTTTACATCCTAGGTCAATTCAGGACTTTCCTTTGGTTCCCAGCTGATCTATGTCCATTTGAGTCTGTCCTTTATACTCTATCTCACCTGGCTTAGGTCTGCGGTTTTTAACAGGCTTGATACTTCTTCCCACAACAGAACTCTACGTCCGTTACCCCCCGTCGGAGGAAAAATGGATGCTCACCCTGGTACCAAACAAAAGCCATCAGCTCCAGATGTTCAGGAGTTAACTATCGTTGGCCAATTCCTTTGTAGGGCATCCTTTCCTGTCCTGCATGACATTGCATTGCCAAAGCAAGATGGGTTGCTAAAAGGGCTTTTAGGGGCCAAATATATTGATGACCTATCTACTAGATAAATCATAAATATGACACCATTGGTGATCTGACAGTTCTAGGGTTGCTCTCCCAAAGTTTCAGATAAAATGAAGAAATAGAAAGTAGAGTTGGAAAAAATTAGCTACTGTATGTAACAATTTGACTAATGGATTGCTGTCCAGTAAGTATTTGTAATGCTGCTAATTCATACCAACATGTTTATGACCAGTCTATTTTTACTTGTTTGTTTTTTCCTCCCACACCTGAGATATGGCTTTTTTTCTATTGTATTAACATAGCCATATAAGGGCTTTATTTTGTGATGAGTAGTGAACATACTCATTTTATCACAGAATTTACTGACAAACTGGACAAAGTATATACTGTATATATATATATATATATATATATATATATATATATATAGTAATCTAGTAATATAAAATTTAGTGGTTAAAAAATATTCTGAACTTTATCTCTGTTTTTTTCCTTTTTCCATTGATGTACCTTTAAGAGGGCTTGTTGTTTTTGCATACTAATTTATCAGTTTACTGATACTACTTTGGGGTATTTTTGCCTTGAAAAACTACTCATACTTTGTAAACTTTTCCATATTTTTTCACCTTACACCCACAAACTTAAATGTATTTTATTGGGAATTTATGTGATATAACAATACAAAGTATAACCGAAATTATCTAATATATTCCCCCATTGGTAGCAGGAGCGCCGCAGAATTGGTAATTGTTTTTTGGAAACAAGACAAAGTAGTAAGAATTTGTGAAACATAAAAAGAAATTTTACTTTTTTTTTTTAAATTTTAAGAATTTCAAACTGAAAATTGTGATTTTTTTTTTTTCTCAATGCACTGTATGTAACATTTTGATTGGTTTTTTTATTGCATTTTTGGGGGAAGTGTGGCAGCTGAAAATGTATGGTAGCTATTCAGGCATTCTAATTGTTTTTTTTCGCAATTTGATCATTTGTATTTGGAGTATCTACAGGATTGCAGTGTAGAGGTAAATTGATTTTCTACTATGAAGCTCAGCCATATTCACAGCCACTAGCTGGGCTTCATAGGAGAAATGACATGGCAGAGACAGGGAATTTGGTGAATCATGGTAACCCATTAGCAGCCTATGTCTGTTTTGCACAAAGGAAGAGTGGTGGCCGCTGATGCAAACACACAATGGCAACCAGGTCATTTAAATACAGCGTTCAGGGACTGAAAGCAACACTTAAATGGTTAGACAGTAGCAACTGAAGATAACTCCAGCCACTGCTTTTACATGCTGATGCTAACTGTCAAACATTGTCAACTTCCTAGACTAGAGTGACATTCACACTAATCCGAATCTCCCACTTGTGACTTCAAGACTTCTCCCGAGCTGCACCAATCCTCTGGAATGCTCTACCCCAAGAAACTAGGACGAACCACAACTTACTCAGCTTAAGATGCTCTTTAAAAACACATCTGTTAGGGTGGCCTATCACATTGCCTAATCAAATTCAATTTACATAGTGCCGCCACTACTTGTGAGAACATAACTCTCCGTCATACTCCACTGCACCCAAAAACATCACAAAGATTGTCTGATGGCCGTGTCATACAGCCTGTATCTATTCCCCAGTTCCTTGAAATGGCTGGATTGTCGTTATAAATAAGCACCGGTACCTTGTCCCCACCTACCAAACCTCATTGTAGATTGTAAGCTCTCATGAGCAGGGTTGTCTTTTTTGCTATAATTATTGTATTTTCTATAACTGTTAATTGCTTGTATATGAACCTCTGAATTGTAAGGTGCTGTGGAATATGTTGGCACTATAGAAATAAAGTTATTATCATTATTATTATTATTATTACTACATCTGTCTGATTTGGAGTGGGTTCAGCACCTGAGCCTTTGTCATGGACATGCACCCTGACTGAGACATACATTTATATCATGGTGAATGAATGGTTTAAAGGGATTATCCACTACTCAAGTAGCCCCTTCATGGACCTCATCAGAGCCAGAAGTTTAGACCTATGTGATGAGGTGCAGAATTTCAGCACGACTGGATAAGAGATGGTGAAGAGCACTGGGGCTGGAGAATTAAGCAGTAAAGTGTGTAATTTTTTTTAACCTTTTTATGGCACTTTATGGTAAATTTTGCCAGAATCTGGAATTTGAAAGTAAATTTTGAGTTATCCTATTTAAAACATGGATCTTAATATTCAAAGAAAATAGTGACTGGCACTTCTAAAAATCCAGAAAACATTTTTATTAGAGGAAAATGAGAACGTTTTTCCAGTGACTAAATGGAAGAATGAGGGGAGTTTCTATTTAGCTGGACTAAAAAGAGATGATGAAGATGTGGACTATAAAAAAGGAGGGACCTCATAGACAGAGTGGCTATGTATACTAACTTCTCCCAACATTCCTAAACGCTCAGGAAAAGGAAAGGAAGCAAACGAGAACTAAGATAAGAGTTATGTGAGAGACAATATCAACAATACTTTTTCTACTTATGCTTCTGAAGTGGCCGCGGGTCTGACCGCGGCTGAGTTCCCATAATCTGCGCCAACAAAATCCCCACGCTCAGATTTTATGCAAGGGTACATTTCTTTACTGGTAAACATTTCAATGACACACGCAGCTGGCTTAGCAGCACACATAACCAGGGTTTGCTATCCGAGTCTCTAACTTCGGACACGGCACAGAACACAAAAAAAACCAGCAATGATAAACAAGAATTCTGTCCCTGACTTGCCCTATGGGTTACATTACCAGTCCAAAACACAAGGAGGGAGGGCTCCCACGTAGCAGGCCTGGACTCTGGGTAAACGGCGGCGACTCCAAGCAGCAGAGATGGGGAAATCTTCAGCCCTCTCGCCAGAGGACTAGCATACAGTCTCTTGGAATGGAGGAAGGAGACGGTCCGGAGGTCCCTTGAATCCAGTATCACATCTGCAGCAGTTCTGGCAATCCCTCATACTTCAGCGATGAGGGCAGTCCGAGGCAGGTCTGCTCTCATACAGCTCCAGTGGCTCAGTGAGCTTTTTCCCGCACTTTTTTCCTGTACAACCAGTGTTTTTGGGAGGGGATCAGATTTTACAGTGTCCGCCCCTCGAGCAATTTCAGCACTTGTCCACAAGGTGGCAGCACCATCCTGTGTAATGTCAGTCTCCATGTCCTTTTCAGTCAAAAAACAGTCAGAGCTGTTCGCCTCATTACATATCCCCCCACTGAAAGGTTGGCAGTCCCTGTCAACATTCACAGGTTCCAGGGCAGCGCGGACTGAGGCTGTGGCAGGGGGAGGCTGAGAAGCGGGCCATACATACTGGTCCCTATAAGACTGCCCAGGAGGAACCCTGGCAGTGGTGCGGGTAGTACGCCGCAGAGGTTGATTTCCCTCCACTCTATCACCGGTTACACTCTCTACCTTCGTCAGTTCCCTAGAGGGAGGGCCAGTCTGCGCAGGCGGGTAACCAGTCCCGGAGTCAACAAGGTCACTATGCTGAGTAATGTCAATGGTGTCAGTCATGTCAGCAGTGTCATCCTCACCGGGTACTGTGGTCAGGGAGTCATGCTGGGATCGGCAGGGGCGCAACATATTCCGGTGCAAGGTGTGAGAGTTGCCGCTATCTTCGCCCTGGACTCTGTACACATGACCATCAGGGTAGGGGCGCTCAACTACCCGATAGACTTCAGCTTCCCACTTAGCTCGGAGTTTTCCTTGAGGCTTCTTAATACGAACCAGGACTAGCTGTCCTACTTCTAAGGGTTCTTCCTGTACGGGGAGCGGGTCAGCATGTCTCTGGCCCCGGATTTGTTGGCCTACCAGTCGGTATACAGTTTCCATCTTCTGACGATGAGTGTGTAGCCAGGATGGATAGGTACCGCCGGTATTTTTTTCAGGACTGGTCAGGTTTAGGTCATGGACCCCTTTTCCTGGGCGGCCAAAGAGAAGGGTGTGTGGGGTAAAACCCATCACGGAGTGGACTTGATTGTTGTAGGCCCACACTAGATCCGGCTAAGATGCGGATCAACTGGAGTAGAGTCCGGTTAAAGCGCTCACACGCACCATTCCCCTGTGGGTGGTAAGGGGTGGTTCTGGACTTCTGGATCCCATACATCCGATGCAGTTCCTCGATAATTTGACCTTCAAAACAAGCCCCCTGATCAGAGTGCAACCTCTCCGGACACCCATAGACCTGGATGAACTGTCGACAGATGGCCCGCGCAGCTGACTCGGCAGTCTGATCTTTGGTAGCAACAGCAACTGTGAATTTTGTGAAATGGTCTACCATAACCAGACAGTATTGGTAGCCACCACTCGCCGTCCCAATCGACAGGTAGTCCACCATCAACAGCTCAAGGGGCCGGGATGTCTCAACTGTTTGGACAGGTGCACGCTGCTCAGCGGACTTGTAAAGGTCACAGGTGCGACAGGCTTGGCAGACATCTTCAACCAGCTTGCGGAGTCCCGGACATTAGATGGACTGTTGGACCCACCGGAAGGTCTTGTCTATTCCAAAGTGGCCGTTCCTCTTGTGTGCTTCTCCCACCATCTCACGGGCCATTTGGGCCGGCACTACAACCTGTAGGCACTCCTCCAGCATGTGGGATAGGAAGATCCTCCGGTATAGCACTCCTTCTCTCAGAATCAGATGATCCCATTGGCTGAGCAGGGTCAAGGTACTGGTGGACAGTCGTGACCGCGTGTCAGAGGACGGCTTCTGCTGCTGCTTCACCCATTGTTTGAGTAGGGCACATTCAGCATTCTGGTCCTGGATTCTGCACCATTCCTGTGGGGACAGTGGGGACCCTACTGGAGTGCCAGCCTCATCCACAGCATACTGGCGGCAATCCATCATCTGCCGGGCTAATCTTGTGAAGTCAGGCATCTCGTCTCCTTCCAGCTCTTCGTCCCGGTCCTTAGTGGGCGAGGGGGATGTCCTTCTGGACAGGCTGTCCGCATTCTGATTTTCAGCCCCAGCTCTATATTTAATCTTGTAGTTAAACTTGGAGAGCCGAGCCATCCATCGCTGCTCCATAGCCCCAAGTTTCGCATTTTCTAAGTGGGACAATGGGTTGTTGTCCGTCAGGACTAGTACTTCTGCCCCCGTCAGATATCCGGCAAATTTCTCAGTCATTGCCCACATCAAGGCCAACAGCTCCAGCCGGAATGAACTGTAATTGGTGGGATTCTTTTCACCTTCATGTAGGGACTACTGGCATAGGCTACAACACGTTCCTTGCCTTCTTGTACCTGTGAGAGTACTGCCCCCAGACCCTGTAGGCTGGCGTCAGTATGTAATTGAAAGGGCAGGGTGTAATCTGTATATGCCAGGATGGGGGACGACGTCAAGGCACCCTTTAGAGCTTGGAAGGAGTCTTCTTGGGTAGGCCCCCAATTGATGCGGCATCCTCTGGGACTGTTGGTAGTCCCTCGAAGCAGGTCATGCAGTGGTGCGGCAAGCCGGGCGAAGTTCTTAACGAACCGACGGTAATAGCCTGCCAGTCCCAGGAAAGCCCGGACCTCCTTGACAGTTTTGGGCTGTGGCCAGTCCCGCACAGCGGCTATTTTCTCCGGCGATGGTTGTACACCTTCGGCCGAGATCCTGTGGCCCAGGTAATCGATCTCCTGCTGTAGAAGACGGCACTTGCTGGGTTTCAACTTCAGGCCATGTTCCCTTAGCCTCTGGAATACGCGGCCCAGCTTCTGTAGATGTTCTTCGAACGTGGCTGAATAGACCACAATGTCATCAAGGTAGATGAGGGTGAAGTCGGAATTGAAGTCTCCCAAGCAGCGTTCCATCAGCCTCTGGAAAGTTCCTGGCATGTTGTTCAGGCCGAAGGGCATCCTGTCAAACTCGTACAGACCCATGGGTAGGATGAAAGCGGTCTTTTCTCTGTCCTTTTCGCTCATGGGTATCTGCCAATAGCCGCTGGCCAGATCCAGGGAGGAAAAATACTTGGCTTTCCTCAGAGCTGTTAGGAATGCTTCGATCCTCGGCCAAGGGTATGAGTCCCGGGTGGTGCAAGCATTCAGGCGGCGGTAGTCCACACAGAACCTCAGGGATCCGTCATTCTTTTTAACTATTACCACCGGTGCAGCCCAGGGGCTCTGGCTCTCTCGTACCACTCCGGCATGGAGCATGGAATTCAGGAGGCTTTTCACTTCTTGGTATTGCTGGGGTGGTATCTGCCAGTATCTCTCACGGATAGGAGAAGCATTACCCGTAGGGATCTCGTGTTGGATACTGGTGGTGCATCCAAAGTCGGTGTCATGCCGGGCAAAGGACGCCTGGTGTTCCTGTAGTAGTTTTTCCACCCGTGACACTTCCTGTTTAGAGTATTGGGATGTATCCAGCTGACACTTCTCTAGCAGCTCCTTTCCAGCTTCAGTGTCATCTGTGGCGGTGGCCATGGCAGAAACAGTCACTGTCCAGTCTCCCTCTGTCGATGGGGCAAACTGGAAGGGGCCCCTGGGATTCACCTCTGTAGGTAGGGCGTAGACTCTGGCGAGCTGTGTCCCCGTTTCTAGGTCGACGCCTACACTAGCCGTATTGCTCAGCCGGACAGGGATCCTTCCCCTCCTCACGACAGCCAGAGTGCGAGCGACTAATGGGTTCAATTTTCCTTCCCTCGGGGTTTGCGGCTCAATCAGTACCTCCACGCCTTCAAGCGGTCTTGTGGTGCTAAGGGGTAGCAAGATAATTGTCTCCTTTTCAGCCGGTAAGGTGATCCTAGTGTGGCGAGGCACGGTGATAGTGGCTATGGGCCGTTGTTCCTCTGCCATTTGCTGTAGGCTGCAGGCCCGAACCACTCTTCGGAATGCTTGGCGGATGGCCCCGTGTGTGGTAACTTCCTGCCAGTACTTGGGTCCCCGCTTGGTAAACAATACCAGGTCCAAGTCTTTCAGGATGTTCATCCCAATAATCATGGGCGTGTCCGAACCGAAGCCTTCTTTGACCATGATTATCCCCCTCTTCCCGAGGTCCTGTCCACACATTTCGGTGCTCATCCAAGCTACTCCCGTTACTGGAATGGGTAGATTATTGGCCGCTTTGATCTTGATGACGGTATTCGGGTCATAAGCAGCCCGTGGTTGTAGATATTTCTCGTAAAACTGTTCTGAGATGGTGGACACCTGGGATCCAGTATCCATTAGTCCTTGCAGGCCAACTCCCTCTAGCATTACTTTCAGTGTAGGACTGTTTGATGCAAGCTTGCTCCTTTGTTGGCTCCTTTTCTCCGTGGTCTTCCTGGTCGAGTGAGCCTCCTCAGCCGGGGTGTCTAGTTTAAAGGTGCCCGCTGTTGAGAGGCATGGCTTGGCGGTTCTAGTGGATAGGCCTGGGGTTCCATCCGCTGTTTAGAGTGAAACTCCGCTTGCTGGGATGTTTGAGAGTCCATTCGATGGAACGGCTGCGGGTCGGGTTGGAAGGAGTTCTGGGGGCAACGGTTTGCTCTGTGACGGGGGTCACCACATGTCCAGCACTTCCCCATAGGCCAGCTAGGTTGCCGTCTCACTTGCCTATCCGCCTGTTGGTCTAATGTGAGCTGCAGCACCTGCTTCTGTAAATCCACCACCATCTGCTTCAGTTCCTCCGTGTCGCTGTTCGGAGTATTTGTACTGTACATGGATCTGCAAGTAGCGGTATAAGTCTCTGTTCCCGTAACAGGTCCCCTAGAACGTTCTATGGCTTCTTGTTTAACCTCAGCAAACATAAGGGCTGGATTTATCCGGAGTAAGTCCTGCAATGAGCGGTTGAGATACGGGTCTCTCAGTCCTATTACGAATTGGTCCCTCAGCACCAGGTTGCGGGAGGATGTATCAGCTAGATTTTCTCCATTTTTACAGGCTTGTTCCAGCAGTACTTGGAGGGCGTTCGCATATCGAGGAATGTCCTCCCACTCGAGCTGTGTACGCTGGAAGAACATGTAGCGCAGTGTTCCCAGGTATCTGGTCGGCCCATAGGTGTTCTCTAGCACCCGCACTAAGTCATCTAATGTACGCTGGCCCCTAACCGTCTCCAGTCTGACTGTCGTCCACGCTTCCCCCTCTAATGTCAGCATAGCCATTTCCGCTAAGGTCTTAGGGTCAGCATTATACATTTCCCCCACTATCCTAAGTTGTTCCGCCCATTCAGGTACAGGGTAATTCCGTCCATTAAACTTTCTCACTTGATTTACAATAGACACCGGAGGAGCTGTCTGACTATAAGCTACCATCGGGAGGGGATTTTGCTGGTCACAGATCCTGCCGACTACGCCAGATGAAGTGGCCACGGGTCTGACCGCGGCTGAGTTCCCATAATCTGCGCCAACAAAATCCCCACGCTCAGATTTTATGCAAGGGTACATTTCTTTACTGGTAAACATTTCAATGACACACACAGCTGGCTTAGCAGCACACATAACCAGGGTTTGCTATCCGAGTCTCTAACTTCGGACACACGGCACAGAACACAAAAAAAAACAGCAATGATAAACAAGAATTCTGTCCCTGACTTGCCCTATGGGTTACATTACCAGTCCAAAACACAAGGAGGGAGGGCTCCCACGTAGCAGGCCTGGACTCTGGGTAAACGGCGGCGACTCCAAGGAGCAGAGATGGGGAAATCTTCAGCCCTCTCGCCAGAGGACTAGCATACAGTCTCTTGGAATGGAGGAAGGAGACGGTCCGGAGGTCCCTTGAATCCAGTATCACATCTGCAGCAGTTCTGGCAATCCCTCACACTTCAGCGATGAGGGCAGTCCGAGGCAGGTCTACTCTGATACAGCTCCAGTGGCTCAGTTAGCTTTTTCCCGCACTTTTTTCCTGTACAACCAGTGTTTTTGGGAGGGGATCAGATTTTACCGTGTCCGCCCCTCGAGCAATTTCAGCACTTGTCCACAAGGTGGCAGCACCATCCTGTGTAATGTCAGTCTCCATGTCCTTTTCAGTCAAAAAACAGTCAGAGCTGTTCGCCTCATTACACTTCTAAAACACCCAAAACATGCCCCAAATCTAAGACTTATCCCTGAATAAATTTGGTTTCTGTTTGTGCCTGAGCAGTGAGCATAGTTTGGTATTCAAAAACATACCATGCTGTACTCACCTTCATTCTTTTACACTGAGTCTCCTTCACTGCTACCAGTGTCTGTCATTGATTGTGGCCCTACCGTCAGGTCAACAGCATTGCAGCCAATCAGTGAGCTCTGTACAGACAGCACGCCTTACTCAGATCCAGTGTGCTCACTGATTTGTTTCTACGCTGTCAGCAGTACCACAAATCCCTGACAGTGGGAGTGTGGCACCCTTGAGGCTCTGGTCGCCTCAGGGTACTGCACCTCATTTAAGGTGTGATACCCATCTCAGGTAAGGGGGGGGTTAACCGTCGGTGTCACCACATTTCATCTCACTCACAGTTAGGGGTCTCTCTCTCTCTTTCTTTCTCGCTCTCTTTCTCTCTCTCTCTCTCTCTCCTAGTGGGGTGCTGCAGGAGCAGCAACAAAAACTAGGACCCAGCGGCACTGCAGGAGCAGCAACAGAAACTTGGACCCACTGGCACTGCAGGAGCAACAACAGAAACTCGGACCCAGGAAAGGTGAATACAGCACAGAATGTTTTTTTGTTATAGCAAACTACCCTGAGTGTAGTTAAGGCTGCTTTCAAACTTGCGTTCAGCGCAATCCACTGCTAGCACTGCGCTATTCTCCATAGCCTTTTATTGATGACACACTGTAACGCAAGTGTCTGCGTTGCATGAACTGGACGATGCTGCGTAGTTATTTTGATGCAGCGTCGAGCGGAGGGAAAGCTGCATGTGTGACACACTGCCTCCCATGTGCATGTCCTATATGCCTCCCATAAAGGGAAGAAATGTTCTTAACATGTTATTTACCTTTTTCCCGTTTCTTTAGCAAGAAAAAAAAAAAATAAACGTCAGTGGTCGGACAGCCCGCGGATGGGCTGTATTAAACCAAGGGGGGATGTGACACCCTGGTGCTGCCAGGTGGTCATAAAAGGACACTACACCCCATACAACACCATCCCACACCAGGTTCCATCAACCACAAAACCCTAGCCACCCCCCTCAGGGTAAGAAGGACACACCAGTGGGCAGGACCTGGCGGATTGGGAGTGCCCCCCTAGGGGTCTTGAGGATCCGGGGGAGGGATCCAGTCAGTGTCAGAGAGAAAAGTGCAGTTGAAGTGGACAGTGGAAGTTCAAGTCTGAACCTAGTGAAGAGTAGTCCAGTCACGGGAAATCCAGAGTGAACCGGGACAGGGTTGGAGCCCTCCGGTACCGACAGCGGAGGTCCGGTCCAGTAACCATGCACAGGCGTGGGTACCTGGACCCTAGTTAGATGATGGTTGCAAGCCCCTTCTCCAATTAACCAGGCCAGGAGCAAGGTTCCAGACGTTGTTCCAAAGTGTTAGCCCAGATAGAGCGAAACGGCAGCCCACCGCGGGAAATAGGGTATCCGCAAACACCCACTGAGATCCCAAGGGTCAGTTTTCGCGGGCACATCTCCCAACCAAAACTAAACCGGGAGTGGACTTCCCCGTTCCATACAAGGTCGTCTAAAAATAGAAGGAAAATACAGAGTGCCAGAGGAAGGGACATTGGTACACCAGCTGGGTGTGGGAACCGAGTACACCCGGACGCGGCACCCAGCCACTGACACCTTGGTTTACCAGCAAACTCGTGTACCTTTAATCAATCGTTAGTACACCAACACCCTCTGGTCCGGCCCGGTGCATCACCACCAACAGCCATCACCTCCCGTGTTTTGGACACTGAGCTCAGGGGCATCCACCCCTACCCACGGAGGGGTTAACATCCAGCTGCCATCCCATCACCCCCGGGTGCTCCCCAACAGCAGCGGTGGTACTCCATCTTACTACAAACCATGGGTGGTGTCACGAATTATCCACAACAATCCCCTCTACATATTATGCCCCTTTTATATGAGTGTCCGCACGACCCCCGGGTCCGGAGACCCCTTGAGCCACTGCGGATCCAGATCTTGGCAGCCCCGATGCTGACATGGGGGCGGCACACATGTAGCGTTTTTTGGGTCATTAAAATAACGCACTTTGACGGATTCCGTTAGAATCCGCCAAGGTGTCTAATGATTGTCTATGGGGGCGGATTCCACTGCAATGCACTAAGTGCATTGCATCATTGGGGGCATGCGGAGTAGAATTTCAATATTTGCAGATGATACTAAACTCTGCAGGGTAATCAATACAGAGGAGGATAATTTTATATTACAGGGAGATTTATGTAAATTGGAGGATTGGGCTGAGAAGTGGCAATTGAAGTTTAATGTAGATAAATGTATGGTCATGCACTTGGGTAGAGGAAATAACATTTATGATTATGTACTTAATTGTAGAACACTGGGTAAAACAGACACAGAAAAAGACTTGGGTGTATGGGTGGATGGTAAACTTCACTTTAGTGGACAGTGTCAGGCAGCTGCTGCCAGGGCTAATAAAATAATGGGATGTATTAAAAGAGGTATAAGTGTTCATGAAAAAAATATAGTTCTACCTCTGTACAAGTCACTAGTGCGACCGCACTTAGAATACTGTGTACAATTCTGGTCACCGATATATAAGAAGGACATAGCTGAACTGGAGAGGGTGCAGAGAAGAGCGACCAAGTTTATTAGAGGAATGGGTGGGCTGCAATACCAAGACAGGTTATTAAACTTGGGGTTATTTAGTTTGGAAAAACGAAGGCTTAGGGGGGATCTAATCACAATGTATAAATATATGAGGGGACAGTACAGAGACCTTTCCAAAGATCTTTTTACACCTAGGCCTGCGACTGGAACACGGGGGCATCCGCTACGTCTTGAGGAAAGAAGGTTTAATCATAATCACAGACGAGGATTCTTTACTGTACGAGCAGTGAGACTATGGAACTCTCTGCCGCATGATGTTGTAATGAGTGATTCACTACTAACATTTAAGCAGAGCCTGGATGCCTTTCTTGAAAAATTTAATATTACCAGTTATGTATATTAGATTTTATGACAGGGTATTGATCCAGGGAACTAGTCTGATTGCCGGATGTGGAGTCAGGAAGGACATTTTTTCCCCATTGGAACTTGTTTGCCACATTGGGTTTTTTTTGCCTTCCTCTGGATCAACATGTTAGGCTACGGGTTGAACTAGATGGACTTAGAGTCTCCCTTCAACCTTAAAAACTATGATACTATGAAGTGGCGGATTCCACTGACGGATTCCATCACGTTCTACTGCGCGTGCTCAGCATGTCCAGCAGAATGATCTAAATAGTTTAAAATCACTCCTGGTCTCTCTCCTCCCTCTCTCATACTCACCGATCACCGGCGTGGTGCTGCACAGCTGTCACACTCCTCTGGCGGCTTCTCTTGCTTTTGAAAATGCCGACAGCTCTTTATTACATCTAGTATTCACTGCTTTCCCCGCCCACCGGCGCCTATGATTGGTTGCAGTCAGACACGC
Organism: Anomaloglossus baeobatrachus; assembly: GCF_048569485.1. Classification (NCBI taxonomy): domain Eukaryota; kingdom Metazoa; phylum Chordata; class Amphibia; order Anura; family Aromobatidae; genus Anomaloglossus; species Anomaloglossus baeobatrachus. Next base: position 154,175,185 of record NC_134361.1, on the reverse strand, counting down.
CCGCATGCTGAGTGACAGCTTGTAAAAACATTAAAATTAATACATCTAGTTATCAAACATTTTATAGTAGGACATATATGTTCACAGTTCTGTTTATGTTGGAGGGCATAGTTTATTGATAAAGTTCTTATAAGGAATACATATTAAGATATCCATATTGAATATACATAAGTGCTGACATGGAAGGATATATATATATATATACCATCTGGAAGCTTCTAGAGATTACACCATGTGACATGCGTCCAGCAGTAATTTCCCTATATGGTTTGAACAGTTGTCATATAACATGACACGATGGAGGGGGCTACTCCTGCTCCTGCACATCGCCTACTGTCCCAGAAGCCTTCCAGGCTGCAAAATGAACACATGCTGAAAAGCTACGGTATATCACCCCTGCCTTACCATTCAGAATCCAAGGAGAGATGGATGAAGATTTTCTATTGATCAGTATGGACTAATTGAACTCTTACGTAAGCTAATGAAGTATATTATTTTTCCTTTCTGTAACTGAATTTTGGCAACCATTTTAAATAGATAAAATACATTTATTTTTTGCATTTTTGAAGTTCTTTCTTTCATGCGCTTTTACGTATTTGAAGAAAAATATATTTAAGAGTATATTTTTAACACAGCTGTCTCACTGCAACCAATCACAGCCACCGGTGGGCGGTCTATATCATGCAGTACAATCTATATATAATTGCCTTATTCTGTCTGTCTGTCTGTCATGCTCCAAAATTGTGTCACGGTGACATTGTGTCACCGTGACATGTCCTTACGGTGACACAAAGCTGATTGGCCGCTGGGTTCGCCATGGCCCCGCCCCCCCACACGGATTGGCCTCTCGCCCCGGCTGCGCCCCCACACGGATTGGCCAGCCGCTCGCCCAGGCTCTGCCCCCCCCCACAGATTGGCCTCTCGCCCCGGCACCCTGCAGGCATTGGCAACTCGCCCACGCCACGCCCCGCCCCCCCTCACGCAATAGACGCTAGCTCTCGCCCCCCCCCCCCGCATTGCCCGAACTGACATGGTCACGGAGCCACGAATCCCAGGTGAGTACTGTACTCCCCCCCCCCCTTTCCCCCTTCACCAACGGGAGCCCACATCAGCGTACGCCGCCGCCGTATGCTGGTGTTGGCTCCCGTGCGAGCGGGGGACGTGTTGCGCTGGTAACCATGCTTGCATAGTTACCAGTAAATCAAGGTCCTGCAGCGGCGCGACTTCCACACGCACAAACATAACAGCACACACACACGCATACACACACATCAGATCGCACTCACTCTCACAAACACCTCACACACACCTCACACACACCTCACACACACATCGCATCCACACACTCACAGCATCTGGAGATATCGCTTGCTTCTCGGCCTCGATACTGTGCTGTTGTGATCTTCCAGGACCTGACGGAGGATCACATGGCCAGAGGCATGTGGTATGTCCGGATGTTGTGAGTATCAGCGCGTATGTGCGATATCGTCAGTGTCTGTGAGTGGATGCGATCGGGTGTGTGTGAGTGGATGCGATCGGGTGTGTGTGAGTGGATGCGATCGGGTGTGTGTGAGTGGATGCGATCGGGTGTGTGTGAGTGGATGCGATCGGGTGTGTGTGAGTGGATGCGATCGGGTGTGTGTGAGTGGATGCGAGGGACTGAGGCTGGGGACAGAGAGGGGCTGAGGCTGGGGACAGAGAGGGGCTGAGGCTGGGGACAGAGAGGGGCTGAGGCTGGGGACAGAGAGGGGCTGAGGCTGGGGACAGAGAGGGGCTGAGGCTGGGGACAGAGAGGGGCTGAGGCTGGGGACAGAGAGGGGCTGAGGCTGGGGACAGAGAGGGGCTGGGGACAGAGAGGGGCTGAGGCTGGGGACAGAGAGGGGCTGAGGCTGGGGACAGAGAGGGGCTGATGCTGGGGACAGAGAGGCTGATGCTGCGGGTAGAGAGGCTGATGCTGGTGCAGCATGGGGGATGGAGCACGTTTGGGAGTGCGCAGCATGTGGGATGGAGCACGTTTGGGAGTGCGCAGCATGGCGGATGGAGCACGTTTGGGAGTGCGCAGCATGGCGGATGGAGCACGTTTGGGAGTGCGCAGCATGGCGGATGGAGCACGTTTGGGAGTGCGCAGCATGGCGGATGGAGCACGTTTGGGAGTGCGCAGCATGGCGGATGGAGCACGTTTGGGAGTGCGCAGCATGGCGGATGGAGCACGTTTGGGAGTGTGCAGCATGGCGGATGGAGCACGTTTGGGAGTGCGCAGCATGGCGGATGGAGCACGTTTGGGAGTGCGCAGCATGGCGGATGGAGCACGTTTGGGAGTGCGCAGCATGGCGGATGGAGCACGTTTGGGAGTGCGCAGCATGGCGGATGGAGCACGTTTGGGAGTGCGCAGCATGGCGGATGGAGCACGTTTGGGAGTGCGCAGCATGGCGGATGGAGCGCGTTTGGGAGTGCGCAGCATGGCGGATGGTGCACGTTTGGGAGTGCACAGCATGGCGGATGGTGCACATTTGGGAGTGCGCAGCATGGCGGATGGTGCACGTTTGGGAGTGCGCAGCATGGCGGATGGAGCACGATGGGAAGTGCGCAGCATGGGAGATGGAGCACGATGGGGAGTGCGCTGCATGGGAGATGGAGCACAATGGGAAGTGCACACCTCCTCCCCAACACACACGCGCGCACTGCACTGCACAACACACCACACACACACACACACACACACTGGGAACCACAAACAACTGCCCTACACAGACACCTACACACACAGACAACGCTGCACACACACAACACCCAACACACAAACACCGTGGCACACACAAATATACGCACATACCGCACAACACACACATTGCACAAAACATACCTCCCCCCAAAACACACCACACACACACAAACCGCGCAACACACAACGCTACAGACACACAGCGCTCCACAAACAACGCAACACACATACAACACCGCTCTCACCCCCGTCACACCCAGACAACACCCAGAACATGTACAGCGCCTACACAAACACTTGGTAACTACACACAACATATATATATATAACAAAAATCATACATGAACTACACAATACGTAAATTCTAGAATACCCGATGCGTAGTATCGGGCCACCTTCTAGTAAATAAATAAATCATTTAAAAAAAATGACGTGCAGTCCCCCCCAATTTTGATACCAGCTAAGGTAAAGCCACACGGCTGAAGGCTGATATTCTCTGGATGGGGAGCTCCACGTTATGGGGAGCCTCCCAGCCTAAAAATATCAGTCAGCAGCCGCCCAGAATTGCCTCATCCATTAGATGTGACAGTCCCGGGACTCTACCCGGCTCATCCCGAATTGCCCTGGTGCGCTGGCAATCGGGGTAATAAGGAGTTAATGGCAGCCCATAGCTGCCACTAAGTCCTAGGTTAATCATGGCAGGCGTCTCCCCGAGATACCTTCCATTATTAATCTGTAGTGAAAGTAAAAAAACACATACACCCGAAAAATACTTTATTTGGAATAAAAGACAAAAAAAACACCCTCTTTCACCACTTTATTAAAATCCCCAAATACCCCTCCAGGTCCGGCGTAATCCACACGAGGTCCCGCGACGCATCCAGCTCTGCTACATGAAGCTGACGGGAGCGGCAGTAGAACACCGCCGCTCCTGTGAGCTCCACACAGAAACTGAAGGGAGTCATGCTGTCAGCGGGAACGTCACTGGGGTAATGCCTGTGTGTGTGCGATGATTATGGGTGCGGTAGTGTGCCTGCCTATGCAGTGATGATAGGTGCAGTAGTGCCGGTGTGTGCGGTGATCATGGGAGATTTAGTGCCGGGGTGTGTGCGGTGATGATGAGTGTGGTAGTGCCTGCGTGTGCAGTGATGATGAGTGCGGTAGTGCCTGCGTGTGCAGTGATGATGGGTGTGTAACAAGGCGAGCAGCTCTGACTGTTTTGTGATTGAAAAGGACATGGAGACTGAGATTACACAGGATGGTGCTGCCACCTTGTGGACAAGTGCTGAAATTGCTCGAGAAGTGAACGCTGTAAAATCTTATCCCCTCCCACAGGCACTTGTTGTACAGGAAGAAAAAGTGCGGGAAAAAGAGGTCACTGAGCTACTGGAGCTGGACCTGAGCAGACCTGCCTCGAACTGCCCTCATCGCTGAAGTGTGAGGGATTGCCAGAACTGCTGCAGACGTGATACTGGACTCAAGGGACCGTTTCCTTCCTCCATACCAAGAGACTGTAAGCTAGTCCTCTGTTGAGAGGGCTGAAGATCTTCCCACCTCTCTCCCTTGGAGACGCCGCCGTTTACCCAGAGTCTACGTGGGAGCCCTCCCTCCTTGTGTTTTGGACTGGTAATATAACCTATAGGGCAAGTCAGGGACAGAATTCTTGTTTATCATTGCTGGGTTTTTTTGTGTTCTGCGCCGTGTGTCTGAAGTTAAAAGACCCGGATAGCAAACTCTGGTTATGTGTGCTGCTAAGCCAGCTGCGTGTGTCATTGAAATGTTTACCAGTAAAGAAAATGTACCCTTGCATAAAATCTGAGCGTGGGGATTTTGTTGGCGCAGATTATGGGAACTCAGCCGCGGTCTTACCCGTGGCCCCTTCAGGTGCAGTAATGCCGGGATGTGTGTGATGATGATGAGTGTGGTAGTGCCTGCATGTGCGGTGATGATGATGGGGCGGTAGTGCTGGGATGTGTGTGATGATGATGATGAGTGCGGTCATGCCTGCGTGTGCGGTGAGGATGATGGGGGAGGTAGTGGTGGGATGTATGTGATGATGAGTGCGGTAGTGCCGGGATGTGTGTGATGATGATGAGTGCGATAGTGCCTGCGTGTGCGGTGATGATGATGGGGGCGGTAGTGCCGGGATGTGTGTGATGATGATGAGGGCTGTAGTGCCTGCCTGTGCGGTGATGATTGATGATGAGTGCGGTCATGCCTGCGTGTGCGGTGAGGATGATGGGGGAGGTAGTGGCGGGATGTGTGTGATGATGATGAGTGCAGTAGTGCCGGGGTGTGTGTGATGATGATGGGGGCTTTAGTGCCGGGATGTGTGTGATGATGATGAGTGCGGTAGTGCCGGGATGTGTGTGATGATGATGAGTGCGATAGTGCCTGCGTGTGCGGTGATGATGATGGGGGCGTTAGTGCCGGGATGTGTGTGATGATGATGAGTGCTGTAGTGCCTGCCTGTGCGGTGATGATTGATGATGGTCTCTCTCTCTCTCGTGGCAAGAAAACTTAACGCAATGAGTTATTTCCCAGGAATCCGTTGCCTTTATTATCACACTATTTGCAAGGCATCCGTCACATGCATCACACAGCGCAATGCAACAGATGCCGTTCAACGCAAGTGTGAAAGTA